>NC_081423.1:37255806-37960806 GCF_949786415.1 Peromyscus eremicus | reverse complement strand
CTCACTATGTAGCTGAGACTGACTCACTTTGGGTTCCTGAGCCCCCTGAAGCACTGTAATCCTCTTAAGTGCCGGGACTGCAGGGTGGGCCCTTGGGTGCAGCACATCCTTAACTAATACACGGAATGCTGGTTTTTTCCTGCTTCTCCCCTCTGCTTGCCGCCCAGTTCCTTTACAGCTAAACTTCCTAATAACCATCTATAAACAGTCTCCATTTTTCCTCTCTCTGCTCTAACCCTACACCAACAGAGTTTTGTCTACTCCACCCCACCACACTGTCCCTGTCAGAGTGAGTTCCCTGTCGATCATGCCAGTGGTCAGTTCCCAGTCCTCATCTTTCCCAGTCAATGGCATTTCATGTCATTAGTCATATTCTTCTTCTCCATGTTCATTCTGCCCTTTACGTGTAGACTAGAGTGCCTGCTTGGTTTTGTTTCTGCCCCCTAGCTGTTGGTGTTATGTATGTGTGCATGCTAACATGTATGTATGTGGATGTATACACATACAAACACCACAGTCATTTCCTACTGAGAATATCAAATGCAATTTTTAAGGACCCTGCGGTGGAGCAAAGATCCAGAGTGGAGTCAGGCCTGCACCTGGCAGCTGGGTCTCTGTACTCAGGGACTGAGGCACAGTTAAGACATCTAAGACAAGCTCTGTCCATGACAGGAATGTAGCTCAGGGAAGCCTGCGTAAAGGACGAGTGGACTCCGCAGCTCCTGGGAGAAACCCAACATGATCTCAACAGCAGAAAACTGCCAGGCAAATCAATTTAGTAATGAGATTTCTGGAAGAGTTTGAGGTGCAGTGTGATGCCTTAGAACCAACCCCACTCCCCACCCCCCACCCCCCCACCCCCCGCCAGAGCCTCTGAGGCCACCCGAATGGCCATCCTGGACCTGTGTAAAGAGAACAAGTGGCAGATGGCCAAAGGTGCTGCCACCTCAGACTGTAGTGACAGCCTGGCCCCAGGCCACCCCTATCCCCACAGGAGGATAGGAAGAAGACAATGTATACCGCCCATTTTAGCAAAGAAAGGGGGCCAGAGGGTGGCAACAGCGAAGGGGACCGACTGAGCGTAGAGGATAGTGTGACCTCAGCAGAAGTGGCAGCCCAGGCTGACAGCTGGGCGAAAAAGAGGACCAGCGGGAGCAGTCAGTGTTGGGGGAGGGGACACCACTGTGCCATCTCAGCCCCCGTAGAAGGGCCATACAGGACAGCACAAACATGCTCCCGAGTGGCAGAATCAGTGACCTTGTGTGAACAGCGTCCCTCCTCAGGGGCTGCTCAGAACTGCTGCAGTGCCAAATGGAATCTCAGAAGTGGCCCTGAGCCGAGAGGACCCCAGAGTAAAGGAGGGGAATGTCACACACAGTGGCTTCATCTGATGTGTGACACTATGTGACAACTTCCACAAGCATGAACGGGACTCCAAAGGAAAGACTTTCCAGAAAGGCCCAGGACTTTACGCTGGTGCTGAGAGCTCTCTAACCCGAAGAAAGTTAGGCCTGAAGGCCAGCACCCAGGAGGCTGAGGAGGCACAAAAATCGAGAGTTCAAGGCTGGTCTGGGCTATAGAGAAAGACTCTGTCCCCAGAGCAAGGGCTGGGATACAGCTCAGAGGCACAGTGCTTGCTTAGCATATGCAAGGCTTTGGCCATCAGCCAACGCCCTACCACCACACACACTTCTCAATGTTAAGGTGACTTTACCCCCAAGCCAGAGTATTTTAGGGACATTCATAATTGTACCTTGCTTCTGACCATCCTTTAAGAAAGCCCCACTTCATACAGTGGCTAGGCTCAGGTTTCTGAAAAACAAAGCCAGGAGCCAATTCTGTGGATGATTGAATTATAAGACAACGTGAACTTACAACTTCAGAGAGTCCCTTTTATTCTAATAAAGCGTCGATTGGGAAGAAGTAGGACTTTGAAATTGGTATGGGGTGTCCATTGGCGGAGAAAGCCATCTGCCATCCTTGCCTGAGAAGGGTGGGAAGTAAAGGACAGCAGATTTGTAGGAATGAAGCTGAGATAAGGACTTTCAAGGTGAGCCTTATTAGAAGAGTGACCGCCATGAGGGGCCCCCTCCCCAAGGGAGAGACAGCTCCTGTATCTCTCTTCAATTCCCAAGAAGAGCTGTGTTGGGCCGGGCGGTGGTGGAGCACGCCTTTAATCCCAGCACTCGGGGAGGCAGAGCCAGGCGGATCTCTGTGAGTTCGAGGCCAGCCTGGGCTACCAAGTGAGTTCCAGGAAAGGCGCAAAGCTACACAGAGAAACCCTGTCTTGAAAAACCAAAAAAAAAAAAAAAAAAAAGGAAGAGCTGCGTTGGGGTTCTGAAGGGAAAGAGCCTTCAGGTCCTGAGAACAAAAGGCATTTCTTCTTCTGACCGGTTTCTGGGGCTGGAGGGGTCACAAGGAGTCACAAAGCAGGAAGGCACTAGATAAAAAGTAAAGTTATAATCAAGGTTGTCTTGGGCCTGGGTATGGGAGGTGGTGGCCTTGGCTCGCAAGCACAAGCAGGAGGGAGACCACAAGGACACACAGGCTTGCTTATCTGCGCAGAGACAGAGGCGACGTGGGAAGCTCGATTTCTATGAGAGGAGTTGCTGTGTCCTTCTGAACTGAATGAAACACTGCATCCCGGAGGGAAGCTCGTTAAGACTCAGAGAGTTCTAAAGCAATGGTTCATACGACCCCTTTGGGGATCAGATGACCCTTTCGCAGGGATTGCATATCAGGTATTTATATTAAGATTCAAACAGTAGCAAAATCACAGTTATGAAGTAGCAATGAAAATAATTTTATGGTTGAGAGTCACCACAACACGAGGAACTGTATTAAAAGGTTGTAGCATTAGGAAGGCTGCGAACCACTGTTTTCAAGGGAGGCTCTTAAGACCAGGAAGTAGCCGGTGTGGTGGCGCACGCCTTTAATCCCCAGCACTGAAGAGGTAGAGGCAGGCCGATCTCTTGAGTTTGAGCCAGCCTGGTCTTCAGAGTGAGTCCCAGAACAGCCAAGGCTACCCAGAGAAAACCTGTCTTGGGGGTCGAGGTGGGTGGTGAGTGAAGAGACTAGGAATTAAACAACAGAGAAGTCTCTGGAAGTCCCTGAAACCAGATTCACACACTTCCTCCCTTCCTTAGGTTACACAAACAGTAGGGACTGCTAAGGAGACTCTCCACAACCTGTCCAGCTGCATGCTAGTTTGGAAACGAGCTCCAACAATACAGCTTCTAAAAGAGTCATCCTCAGGCTGGTGTGACTTTTCAGCGGTGTGGCTGCCTGTGAGTCACCCATGCTTCTGTAAGTAACTTCCCATTCATATCCTCCAGATAACCCCAACCAACGCATTGGTCCACCAAGCTAGACTGGTGTATGTGGGTATGCTGTCTGGAGGAAACAGACGTTCGTTCACACCTCCCCAGGAAAAGCCCTACAATGATGTGTTATCTAGAGACATGGAGTAGCTTAACAATTTGCTTGACCGTCCCTGAATCTTAGAATTGAAGGATGTGGGCTGAGAGGAAAAGACCTGTAGTTGTTGGGTCAAAGACAAGGCTGTCCTGGTGGATGTCAAAGCTGAAGCTGTGATTAGAAAGGATGGCCTGTGGGAGTCCTGCAAACATGGCGACTGGCAGGGAAGCAATCCAGGGGAGGTAAGAATGAAATTCTGAGGACGGGAGAGATGGCGCGGGGGTTAAGAGCACTGCTCTTCCCGAGGACCCCGGTTCAATTCCCAGCACCCACATGGCAGCTCACAACTGTCTGTAACTCCACTTCCAGGGAATCTGACACCCCCACACAGACATATATGCAGGTAAAACACCAATGCACATAATTAATTAATTAAAATAAAGATTGAAACTCTGGTTCAGCTTGTCTTAGCGGCTGCCGGGCCAAAACTCCTGGAGTCTGATGTCAAGCAGTTTATTCTTTACATATTTAAATGCGGTAAAACTTTGGAAAAAAGTTTCCCTCATGACAATTATCACAACAAAACTTTAGGCATGGCTACATCGAAACTCTCTTGCAAAGCACATCTCTTTAGCAAAGCACCTGTGACCTCTTCCAAAAGAATGGGTCCTGTTAACTAAGAAACAGTGCCCGGGACAAGGGCCTTGTAATCAGCACAACTGAAAACTCTTTTGCAAAGTACACGGGACCTCTTTCATGAGGATGAGTTCTATTGACTGAGAAACAATGCTAGGGATTCTGGGGGACTCGGTGAGGACTGGCTTTACAGAATAGCAAAGATTACCAGGTATTAACACATCCATTCCCAGCCTTCTGGATGGAAAATGGGTGTCAATGTCTTATATTGAAGAAAAAGAGCCTGCGTATTTAACAATTCTGGCTTCTCTAGTGTTTATCTGTGAGCTCGTACCCTCTACAGTCACCCCAGAATGGTCGCTGCCAGCTTATGGTGTCCACACTTATAAGTTAGATGGGCAGTTGACGGAAATCTCACTTCCATCCAGTCATTTAGTGTCATTTGAAAGCTCAAGGCTTGATGGGCAGCATCTGACTTGAACCGCACAACCGACTCTTAGCCCCTTAACCCAGTCCAATGCTTAAGCCTCTGTACTCTGAGAGCGAGCTCAACCAAGGAGAGCTAGGTTACCACCGGAAGATCCCTGACACACAGCCAAAGTTTTGGATTGTAAATCTCCCTCCTAACCTTTCCCAGAGGGCCTTGCAGCTATTTGCCAGGGTGATGGGCTTTGGGAAGACGGACTGACCTGTGGTGGAGTTGGCACTCTTTCCTAGAGACCTAAAGGAATGCCATGGCCCACCATCCACACAGAGCTTTTGTAGGTCAGGTGCTTGTCTGGCTCTGGCTTTGGTTCACTTCACGGCAAGCTCATTGGGTTCTTGAACTTGCAGTGGGGTCACTCTTGTTCTGACACACATAACTGGATTAGAGATAGGCAGGAGCCAGCAGTCACCTGACACTGACGTCTTCAGTCTTAGAGAAAAAGTTACTGTCTTAGAGTGGGCCAAATGGAAGCCACTGCGATCACCTCTACTTCCCAGGTAAACGCTCCTACCAGCTTGCTTCCCTGATCAAACTCACTCTGAGATAAACTTACTGACTTTGACAATTTTGAAAAAATGTTTATTTAATTTATGGTGTGTGTGTGTGTGTGTGTGTGTGTGTGTGTGTGCATGCATGTCTGGTGTATGTGAACATGCATGCATGTCTGCATATGTGTGGGTGCATATGTGTATGGATGCCAGAGGTTGATGCTTATGCTGGGAGTCTTCCTTGATCACTCTCCACTTTATTATTGACTCGAAGTCTCTCACTGAACACAGAGTTTGTTACAGCTAGTCTGGCGACCTAGCTCTCCCTAGCCATCCCATCTCTGCCCCCCTGAGCACTAGGGCTACAGGTGGGCACCAAAACCAGCTTTCCTACTCAAGTCATGGGGATCGAGGCCTCACACTTGCACTATGCCCGCTGATCCGTTTCCTTGGCCTTTTCTTTAAGAAACAAAATCAGCCGGCCAGTGGTGGTATAAGCCTTTAATCCCAGCCCTCAGGAAGCAGAGGCAGGTGGATCTCTGTGAGTTCGAGGCCAGCCTGTTCTACAGAGCAAGGTCCAGGACAGCCAGGGCTACACAGAGAAACCCTGTCTCAGGAAAAAAAAAAAAAAAAAAAAAAAAAAGAGCAAAAGAAAGAAACAAAACCTTCCTCGACATGCCTATTTATAAGCATGCTATTGATTTTTTTGTTTAATCACCTAGCACTCTAATGTGAAGTTGTCATGTTTTTTCCCCCTCTGATTACAACCCTGTTGCCTTTAAAAAAAAAAAAGCAAAAAAAAAAAAAAAAAACCAAACCTCCATGTAACTGATATCTGGGCTTCCCCCATTGGCCAGACTAAGGCTCCAGGACGGCTCTCCCTGGAAGGCACTGAAGGAAACCATCTTGGTCCTATGTCTGATTCCACAGGAAATCTTCCCAATGGCTCGCCACCAAGGGTGATGCAGGAGCACCTGTTTCACTTAGTGACTAGTTAGAAACACTGAAGTGTGTAGCTAGAGTTTTCCTGCCTGGCCCACAGTCAGGGCAAATCTCTCTCACCTGCCAGTCCCACAGCCACTCAGACCCGACCAAGTAAACACAGAGACTTATATTGGTTACAAACTGTATGGCCGTGGCAGGCTTCTTGCTAACTGTTCTTACAGTTTAAATTAATTCATTTCCATAAACCTATCCCTTGCCACATGGCTCGTGGCTTACCAGGCTCTTCACATGTAGCTTGTCATGGTGGTGGCTGGCAGTGTCTCTCTGACTCAGCCTTCCACTTCCCAGCTTTATTCTCCTCCTTGTCCCGCCTACACTTCCTGCCTAGCCAATGGCCAATCAGTGTTTTATTTGACTAATTAGCAACACATTTGCCATACAGAACATCCCACAGCACTTCCCCCCTTTTTTTTTTCAAAAAGGAAGGTTGTAACCTTAACAAAGTAAAATTACATATAATTTGGGAATTTGGGCGTAGCTTCTCTTACTACTTCCTGCTGGAGGGGGGCGCTGTATCTTATGGGGATACAAAGAAAATTTTAGAATTATGGAATAGTCCATGAGGGTGTATCGTCTGAGCCAGTTGCCTTGAAACCATTCCGGATGTTGGATCATCTGGGCCGTGGTGTCATCGGAGACCTTTCAGGGGGTCTTGGCTGGTCAAACCTGATGTATCTTAATCTTGAACAAATCCATAGCCTCTGGCTTTCTGTGGAAACAAAAGAGACTCTTTTCCAAAGCAACATATCCTTATATCCAAATTTTGAAGTCAAGGTATCTTTAAAATATACATTTTGGCATAATTCAACAGCTTTTACAATCAAATGTTTTTCTGCAGTTAAAAATCCCAAAGACAACACAATCCAGATTCTCTGTGTAATATTCATCTTCACATGGCTTATTTTTTATATTAATTTTACTGTCTCTTTAAAGACTATTTTTTAAAACTATGTATTTGTTTATATAACTGTATATATCACCTTTTTTTTTGTCTCTTTCAAGCCTACGTATCTTTTACACACATTTAAACTATTACATCTGAATCTGTCTTATTGTGAATCTCTTGCCTTAAACTGCAGCAGCTGTGGCTGCTGGCTCCACCCACCTCAGCTTCCCAACATGGCTACATTTACCACCAGCTCTGGGAGCTATCGTGGGTCTATGCTTTTATCCAAGCAGCGTGTAGTCCAGAAACCTTTTTTTTGTTGTTGTTTTGTACCTGCAAAGGCTAAAACCACCATGCAGCTTAATGTGCCACTTGCAGAGGCCTCATTCCTGCCATGCGGCAGGTCGAGCGCACACTCCAGGAACCCACCAGTAGCTCAAACCAGCAGCTGCTGCTCATTTGAGAGAGACAATTAGGAACTGTTTTTAGCTCCGTTTTAGAATCTTTTCTCAGGTTTTAGGTGGAAACTCTTGCCAACACGTTGGACGCCAGAAGTGGCTTTAGATGTTTCAAATAGGGACTGAGCTAATTATGAAGTTATTATAAAGGCAAAGGAGCAGAAGACGCAAGTGCCTTTGCTCAGAGTCAGGGAACCACACTCTGAGCAGTCGGGGTACAGCTGCTGCTGGGGTCAGGACCCTCAGAAGAAAGCAAGTGGCTTTATAAATGTCCATGTTTATCCGCCACTGGCAGCATCCAACTGTCTAAGCATGGGAGCCTGGGGAACACAATTGTCAGGCTTCTGGCCTGGTGACTGAGAAGAGAAAACACAAGCCAAGGAACGAAGCTAATGGCTTCAGGTTGTGAGAGTTTCTGTGCTTTCCTGGTAACCGAAGAGTTTCTGTCAGGGGTGGGTGGGTGTATGAGTGTGTGCAGGTGCATGTGGAAGCCAGAGGTTGATGTTGGGATCTCCTCTTCATGAATCTCCACATCACCACCACCACCACCACCATCATCATCATAGAGACAGGGTCTCTCACTGAACCCCTGAACTTTTGTCTAGACTAGCTGGCCAGTGACCCCCTGGTATCCTCTTGTCTCACACTTACCGTTCAGTCCCAGCACTGGGGCTATAGACACATGCTGCCACACCCAGTATTTACCTGGGCTCTGGGGATCCAAACTCAAGTCCTCATGCTTATGCAGAAAGCACTTTATCAGCTGAGCTATTGTTGTGTGACACTATTACTGAGGAGATGAGAACAAATGTCTTCTCAGCAGGGAGCTGATGGCAGACCAAAGTATAGACCCAAATCCAACTTGGTGAACCAATGAGTTGTATTGGGGTTACTTACAGGAACATGGGGGAAGGTTTACTTACAGGAGCAGAAATGACTCACCCCAGCATGGGTGACAGCTCAAGAAAGCTGGAAATCTGGGGCACACTGCAGAGACTGGAGGCAGCTCAACAGGTTGGAGAGTGTCCTGTCCTGGTGGCTCAATGGTCTATGTTTCTTCCAGGCAGCTCACCTGCCCTCTGCTTCTTCTGATACTTTGGGTGGTCTGGGTCTCTTCCAGGCAGCTTGGTTTGTCTGAGAGTGTCTCTCAGCAGTCCTTACTGTTTACAAAGGGTGAGGAAGGTGGAGCCTAGTGAATCTGGTCAGTTTCAGGGACTTCCTGAAGACTTTGAGTTGTTTAGAAAATGTAAGGAACTTCCCTGTAGGGTGGAATGTCCCACATTTGCTTTGAACATCCTGTTGTTTCACCTCCCCTGTGACATCCTATGCTTCAAAGGGCTTTCCTCCAAGTTGGAAGGTTTTAATCTAGGAAGGGTGGGACAACAGGCCACTGCTACACAGCAGCCATCTTCTCAGCCCCAGAGTTTTTACACTGTGTGTGTGTGTGTGTGTGTGTGTGTGTGTGTGTGTGTCTTGAAGATGGTGCCAAAGCCTCTCTTTTTACTCTCTCTCTCTCTTTTTCCCTCTTGAGACAGGGTTTTTCTGTTTTGCCCTGGTTGTCCTCAAACTCGCTTTGTAGATCAGGCTGGCCTTGAACACAGAGAGAACCACCTGCCTCTGCCTCCCAACTGCTGGGATTAAAGGCATGCGCCACTGTGCCTAGCCTCTTTTCACTCTCTTAATGAGAATGATGGATTATATTAATGGTTTTCTTCTTACTAAACCCGCTTTGCCATCCTCTGTAAGCCCCCCTGATCATAATGCATAGATAAAGGTGTGCATACCTACTTCTCACCCACTTGCCCGTGCTATTAATCTAACAATCCTTCCTTCTTCCTCCTCTCTCTGTGTATGTGTGTGGTATATGTCCTTGTGTGTGTCCATGACTGTGCAGGTGTGCATTCACACATGTGCAAGTGCTGAGGTCAGTGGCTCGTGTATGCTTTCTCCTCTTCCTTTATCATTCTCTCTCTCTCTCTCTCTCTCTCTCTCTCTCTCTCTCTCTCTCTCTCTTTCTTTTTAAAGACTGGTCTCACTACCTGAAACTCATAAGATTGGCTGGCCAGCAGGCCCCAGGGACCCTTCTGTCTCCCTCCCTGACACTGATATTACATGCACCTGTTTTGTTGTTGTTATTGTTTTGTTTTCTGTTTTTGTTTTGTTTTGTTTGTTTGTTGTTTTAATGTGTGCTGGAGATCAAACTCAGGTCTTCAGGCTTGCTGGGTAAACACTCTACCAACACAACTATATCCTCGGCCCATTTTATTCCTTTAAAATTTGATTTAAAAAAAAAACCAACTTTTTAAGAACTTGAAAGATTATTCTGCAGAAATATTTCTGCCATTCACGTTGCTTGTCCATCTGTTCTGTGTTTTTGTGCACTGTTTTTGTTTTTTTTTTTTATCTTTTGGGGAAGTTTGTCTTTTGTTTTTTATCCCGAGCGTGCACGTGATGGTTTCTGGAAGAGCTTCCCTACAGGACAGTTTGAGTGGCCTCTGCAGGGTACTCTGGGTGTTTCCCATGGGCTCCAGCACCAATTTGAGTATCAATGCCTGGGTTCCCTCACCTTAGGGTGCCTCATACCCTGGAGACACTTCACCTTGAGTTTTTGGTTTCTTGTTTAGGGCAAGTATGACTTCCCATAGTCCCGTTTTGTGGTTCTCCTGTGAGGAGAACCCCCTCCTTTAGGCCACTGCTTTTCAGGGAAACTTATCAGTTTTATTCCCTGCTTGAAAGGGCCAAGGCTGGCTGTTATCTTCCCCTAGGACGGGTGAGCACAGCCCGGTTGTCAGGGTCAACATTTGTATCCGGTAATCTGCCTTCGTAGCAGCTAATGTTCTTCCAGCCCTCAGGAGTGAGCTATCATTTCTTCTGCCCGGAAGGTCCTTAAAAAAGAAAGAAAATTTCCAGTTACAGTTTTAAGCATTTCTCTGTTTTATGCAGTATTTTTCTGAGATGAAAATTCATCTTACGAATTTTTATTATGCTGTGTTTTAGCATCAACACCGCTTCCCTCTCTGTCCGCTCCTTCGTCGATCAACAGTACGGCCTTCTTTATTCCTGACGTCCCCTCTGTTGATTTTTGCTCAGTTACGTGGACCGAAGGGCACATCCACAGCAGGTGTACATTAGAGTCTCTAAGAGGTCCCGGCCATGTGCATCTGAGTATCAGGCTGCCTGCTGCCACGGACTGGCACACGCTGCTCAGAACTTGAGCGAGCTACCCCCAAAGTCACTTCCTCTAAGAGCACAATGGGACAGGTGTCTACTCCTTTCTCTGCTTGGTGTTAACCCTTTGCTTTACAAAACTGCAAATAGCAACTCTTTTTTTTAAAAAAATAGAAGTAAAGTAAAATATTTTCTCTTTGTAAGCTAGTTCCCCTTAAATATAAAAGAGCCTGCAATAAATTTGTCCTAAAGATTAGGTTTGGAAAATAGTTTGCACACATTAATGATTTTGTAAACATTCTTAGGTCAGAAAATGAAATATTAACATAATGCCACAATATAATTTATTTCTGCTTAAGCTTTTCTACATTTATTTATTCATTTGCCTGTGTGTGGGTGTACATGTCAGAGGACAACTTTTATAGGTCACTTCTCTCCTTCCACCACGTGGATTGTGGGATTGAACTCAGGTCGTTGGGCTTGGCAGCAAGTGCCTTTACCCACCAAGCGGTCATACCAGCCCCATTTCCGCTTTTACTCCCAAGAAATTGCTGTTGTATGTTAGATAACGTGTGTGTGTGTGCGTGCGTGCGTGCGTGCGTGTGTGTGTGTGTGTGTGTGTGTGTGGCGCGTGCGTGTGCGTGTGTGCGTGTGTGTGTGTGTTGTTCATCTGTGCCTGGAGAATGGACTGGAGTCAGCAGAGGACACACCAAGACCAAGTTCTCAGCCTCAGAGGGGCAGAGACGGGGAAGGGGTAGAGGAGGGGTAGTGGAGAGGGGGAGGGACCAAGGACTGCCTCTGGAGAACGTGCAGGCGAGGTGACCTGTAGGCAAATAGCAGTTTACAGAGGGAAAGGGGGAAACCCGTGTCAGGGTGAGTTGGTTACTTTTGATTGGACAGAGTTGGTTAGACTAGCATTTTGGTGACTGGACCCTGGTGGTCGGTCAGCTTCAGGAGGAGGAAGTGGCCAAATGAGGGGACGGACCTTGGTGGCTCGCTTTAGGACTGTAACCCAATGGTTTAGCAAGGAAGAGGGAATGAGGGAGCCATGTTTGTCGTGCTCCAGCCTACTAGAGCCCTTCAGAGGGTGCACAGCTCACGGTGGATGTGTAAAGCCCTTCAGTGGGTAGTGCACAGTTCACAGTGGATGTGTAAAGCCCTTCAGTGGGTAGTGCACAGTTCACGGTGGATGTGTAGAGCCCTTCAGTGGGTGCACAGCTCACGGTGGATGTGTAAAGACCTTCAGTGGGTGCACAGTTCACGGTGGATGTGTAAAGACCTTCAGTGGGTGGTGCACAGCTCACGGTGGATGTGTAAAGACCTTCAGTGGGTAGTGCACAGTTCACGGTGGATGTGTAAAGACCTTCAGTGGGTAGTGCACAGTTCATGGTGGATGTGTAGAGCCCTTCAGTGGGTAGTGCACAGCTCACGGTGGATGTGTAGAGCCCTTCAGTGGGTAGTGCACAGTTCACGGTGGATGTGTAAAGCCCTTCAGTGGGTGCACAGCTCACGGTGGATGTGTAAAGACCTTCAGTGGGTAGTGCACAGTTCATGGTGGATGTGTAGAGCCCTTCAGTGGGTAGTGCACAGCTCACGGTGGATGTGTAAAGCCCTTCAGTGGGTGGTGCACAGCTCACGGTGGATGTGTAGAGGTCAGAGGATAACTTTGGGTGTCAGTCCTTGGGTACCTTTCACCTTTTGTTTGAGACACCATCTCTCACTGGTTGGAACTTCGCCACATAAGCCAGGCTACCTACCTGGCTGAGAGCTTCCAAGGACCTGCCTGTCTCACCTGTCATCAGATGTCACTGGGATCCAAGGCACATGAACAAGGATGGCATTGTAATGCTGGATAACTCTTTTTTTTTTTTTTTTTTTTCCGAGACAAGGTTTGGCTTTGTAGCCCAGGCTGGCCTCGAACTCACAGAGATCTGCCTGCCTCTGTCTCCTGAGTGCTGGGATTAAAGGTGTACGCCACCATCGCCTGGCTTTTTTGGCTTTTTGAGACAAGGTTTCTCTGTGTAGATCTGGCTATCCTAGAACTAACTCTGTAGAACAGGCTGGCCTTGAACTCACAGAGATCCGCCTACCTCTGCCTCCCGAGTGCTAGGACTAAAGGCATGTGCCACCACTGCCCAGCTAATGCTGGATAACTTTTATTTACTAGATTTCTCTCACATTTTTTTAACAACACTATAAAATCATGGGCTTATTCTGCAAAGCACTCCTTTCTAAGTTGCCATATTAATAATCCACTAAATTTGAATTTGTCCTTGCAGAAATATTTTTTTATATTACTGGACAGTAGACCCAGGGCCTTGTGCATGCCGGGTAAGTGCTGGTGGCATAAACCTTGGAGAGTAGGCTCTAAAAATGAGGCTGACTAAAGTCTCATGCAATAGCCAGCTTTATTCAGAGCATCAGACAGTTTATACTCTGAGGGTGAAGAAGAGCCACCTGAGCAAAGTGTCCAATCATAAGGACAAGGCCCACGTGGCAAATAACATGTTTTTTTTTTTTTTTCCATAGAGGCACATGAGTAACAACAGCTAAGGTAAACTCACTCCTATCTGCCACGCCTGGGAGGAACACACAAACGCATTCCAAGAACAGTTCTGTGTTTTTCAAGAAACTGAGGTCATAAGACTCTTGTATTGTTTTCTTGGAGTTTTCTCACAAGCACTCGGAATTCCCCTCGTATGACTCCATTTTTTTTTTTCTAATTGCATGTGTATGTGGAGGTCAGAAGATAACTTAGGGGAGCCGGAGCTCTCCTTCTACTCTGTGGGTCTCAGGGATTGAACTCAGGTCATTGGCCTTGGTAACAAGTATGACTCCATTCTTGGACTGTGTTCTGACATTACCACTGAGCTACACCTCCACTTCATAATTTTTAATCAGCTTTTAAACCCTTACACTGTGTCCTCAAAGTTATGTGTCTTTGTGGTAGGATCTCATGTAGTCTAGACTAAGCTGACACTCTGCGTAGCCAAGGATGATCTTGAACCTCTGATCCTCCTGCCTCTACCTCCCAGTACTGGGTTCATAGACATGTGCCACACACCCAGTTTACAAAATGCTGGGGAACAAACCCAGGGTTTCGGGTGTGATATGTAAGCCCTCTACCGACTGTGCTACATCCCTGGCCCTAATGCGTCTTAGTGACTGGCCTTTTCCTGCTGCAGAGCCAGCCTCTGCCTGTGTCCCCAACTGGCCACCTTTGTCACCTCCACACATTCTTCGATATTTTCTTTTCTCTCTTTTTCAGTTCCTCCTCTTCCCAAGAAGACTCAAGTTTCAGGATTCCTGCTGCTTCTCCAAGCAAGAATTTCCTCAAACACCATGTCCTTGGTGAAGCCAGTTTGTAAATTTTTAACCTCAGTGGGGAATGGAGACTCACTCCTAGAATCTCAATGCTTGGGATACTTGAGGCATGAGGCTCGCCTGAGATACCCTGTCTCAGACAAAATGATAATGGTGATAAGAATAAGTAATAAAAGGCCGTCCTGGGACTGGAGCGATGGCTCAGTGGTTAAGAGCATTTGCTGCACTTGCAGAGGACCTTCAGTTCCCAGAACTGCGTGTAACAGCTCACAACGCCTATAAATCCACAGTCTGGACATCTGACACCCTCTTCTGGTCTCCCCAGGCGCTGGCACACACTAGGTACACATAAACTCAGACAGGACATACATGCAATTAAAACTTCAACCCCTTCCTACTTCCCAGTCATTAGGCCTGTTTCTCCCTATTAATTTATGTAGTGAGTGTGTAGATGTGGGGGTTATGAGTCCCACAGCTCACACGTGGGGGTCAGAGGACAACTGGTGGGACCTGGTTCTCACCTTCTACTATGTAGGTTCTGGGTAATCAAACGCAGCTTGTTGGGGTTGGCAGCAAGCACTCTTACCCACTGGACTTAGACCTGCCTATTCTCTCCTTAGCACTTACCTCAGATACATGCCTTCCTTCCTCACCACCCCCCAGTGCTATGACCAGATGTACCTCAGGAATTAAACATTGGTTAGATGACCAAGTCATGGCATCAGTTTTCATTTGTCCAGTGCAATGAAAGCACTTTATTAGATATCTAAACTTGGTCAGTCATTAATTAATATTTTGTGGGTCTCAAGCTCATGAGTCCAGATGATCCTCCAGCCTCTGGCTCCTGGGTAGCTGTGACTACAAGAGCGTGCCACGAAGCCCAGGTAAGTATCTAAATGAAACTTGTGCTTTATAGTCTTGTATGTACACATGACACAACTATTATTTACTCATTGGTGTACATCACATTGACACAATTGTGTCTATAGTAAAATCTGCAGGCTGGACTCTAGCTGTGGGAAAATGTTCAGAAAGAGGAATTGAGTTCTGGATTCTTTTCTCCTTCTGCCTTAGCCCCACCTTCACGTGGGTAGCAATAGATGTGGCAAATAGAGCAAAAGACAGTCCTTTTGTCTCTTCGACACTCCTGCTCGCTTATTATAGTCAGGGTATGCTGTCTTCTGAAACCAGCTGCTGAGAACTCCCACATTTATGCATTCTCTCTAGGAAAGAAAACTTCACATATGGTGCAAGAAGACTGTCCGTTTTTTCTTTTTCCCCTTTTGAAAGATGTAGCCCAGGCTGACCTCAAACTCACTGTGCTGGCTAGTTTTTACATCAACTACGTTTTGACGCAAGGTGGGGTCATCTGGGAAGAAGGAATCTTAATCTAGCAAATGCCTCTATAGGAGTGGCCTTGCCGGGCAGTGGTGGCGCACGCCTTTAATTCCAGCACTCGGGAGACAGAGCCAGGTGGATCTCTGTGAGTTCGAGGCCAGCCTGGGCTACCAAGTGAGTTCCAGGAAAGGCGCAAAGCTACACAGAGAAACCCTGTCTCGAAAAACCAAAAAAAAAAAAGAGTGGCCTGTAGGCAAGCCTGTAAAGCATTTTCTTGATGATTGATGTGGGAGGGCCCGGCCCACTGTGGGCGGTGCCAACCCTAGGATGGCAGTCCTGAGGTGCAGAAGCTGAGCAACCCACGAGGAGCAAGCCAGTCAGTTGCACTCCTCCATGGTTTCTGCTTCAGTTCCTGCCTCCAGGTTCCCTGGCTTCCCTCAGGGATAGACTTAGGCTGTAAGGCAAAATAAACCTTTTCTTCCCCAAGTTGCTTTTGGTCGTAGTAATTTCATCACAGCAATATAAACCCTAAGACACACACTTGCTATGTAGCCAAGGATGACCTTGAACTTCTGATCCTGCTTCACCTCCTGAGTGCTGAGATTACAGCCTGGGTAAGCACATCCAGTTCAGGCGATTTGGGTTTCCAACGTGGGGCTTTGTGCATGTTGGGTGAGCACTCTACCGACTGGGCACACCCCTGTGCATTTCTTTCTGAAGTTTTAAAACTTCTCCTTTGACTCACAAGCGGCCCACTAGTGCCAGAAAGACTGGGCTGGATCAGCACTCGGAGTTTACCTCACACAGGGTCAGCTTCCTGTGTGTGCACATCTTGAAGTCTCGGAGAACCCAAGGGTGAGAAAGGGCCACTGTATATGTTTTGCTACTACTGTCTTGTCTGCACACTCATGAGTGTGTGTGTGTACACGTGTGCTTGTGCGTGTGTGCAAGGGTCCTGGGGATGGAAGCTATGCTAGGCAAGTGTTCTACCATGGAGCCAACACCCCTAGTTCTGTCTCGATGTGCTTTTAATTTATTATTATTATTATTATTATTATTATTATTATTATTATTATTGGTTTTTTAAGACAAGGTTTCTCTGTGTGGTTTTGGTGCCTGTTCTGGATCTTACTCTGTAGACCAGGCTGGCCTCGAACCCACAGAGATCCGCCTGGCTCTGCCTCCAGAGTGCTGGGATTAAGGGCGTGCACCACCACCGCCCAGCTTTCATTATTTTTTTACTCATTTTTCTGTGTGTTGGTATGTGCATGTGAGTACTGATGTCTGAGGAGATGTACTTATAGGCAATTGGGATCTGCCTGATGTGGTTGCTAGGAGTTGAACTTTGGCCCTCCGTAAGGCTACATGCTCTTAACCATTAAGCCATTTCTCTAGCACACACACTCCTCATCTTGATCCTAATGATCTCTACATTTTAATTTTGCACAGGGCCCTCAGAATTAGCCAATTCCCCTTTGAGAATTTGGTAACTTCCGAAGCATAATTCTTGGTGAGAATGGAGAAGTTGTTAGGTCAGTTGGGGTGTAAAGTTCCTGGTAAGTTGAGCTGTGTCTTGATGTTGCCCTGGAGCCGCGTGATCTGCCCTGACAAGTGGACTTTGATGTGGAGACAGTTGCTCTTTGTCTACATGCAGCTCCTGCTTTCTGGTTTACACCTGCCCTTTATACCTTTGAGGGGCTGGTAGTTGTGTAACCATCCTTGGATATCAGGTACTGAAACAGTGGACTCCAGGGAATTACTACTCCCCAGGAGCCCCAGGCTACGGGAGGGGAAAGACTGAACCCAGGGCCAGCCAGAGGGGAATTGGCATCCCAGCAAGAGATTTTTACACAGTTCTGACAACTCATAGGGACCACCCTGCAGGAGAAACTGGAGCCCAGTGATGATGGGTGGGCCCACATCTTGACCAGGACTTTTAGCTTCAAACCCAAGTCTCATGTCAGGACCCTGCAGTTGAACTTGGAGGCCACCAAACCCCCTCTTTTATTCCTCTTCCCAGTATGGGCCACACCAAGTGACTCTATTTTCTCTGCTTTTCACTGTCACTGGCCTCGTGGAGTACTGGGGACAGGTGGCCAAGCCAGAGCCCAGGCTTTCACCCTGGTAATTCCAGTTAGATTCTGACAACAACAGTGGGTGCTAGCAGTCGATGCACAGTAGAAAGGAAGGAGCTGTGAACTTAGAAGTCAGTGAACTCTCTTTTCTCCTAGGGAAGATCTGAAGTGGAAAGCGAAAGAATGGAAAAAAAATCAGACTGCACATCCTAACTGTGAGAAAGCCGATACAGCTGAATCACCGCAGACTCTGGGACAGGAAGTACTACCAGGGAGGTAACCCATGAAGATACAGTATCCAGGTCCTGTTTACCAAGGACGCTGTAGCAACTCAGACTGTGTGTGGACTTATCTTGGCCTCCGTATTTAAAAAGCAGAAACCACAAAGTTGGGCCTTGGGGAAAAGAAATACCTAAATGAAAAGCAAAACATTGACAAAGCCACAAATAAAATCAGACAAATTATGAACAGAATGGGTGCAAGTGGTGTCAATCTACCTTGCAGCGTTGACAGAATGATCAAACTCAAAATACCGGAAAGGAGGGGCCAAGGAGATGGCTCTGTTCGTGAAGTGCCTGCCTCACATTCCTGGGGACCTGAGTTCAGATCCCCAGCGCCCTGAGAAGGTTCAACAGTGGAGAGAGAGAGCTGCACTGACCTATCAGAGGACTGGAGTTCAGAGCCAACGCCTGTAACTCCAGCTCCAAGGGATCTGGTTCATGGGTATCTGTGCACACACACACACACACACACACACACACACACACCTTTAAAGAAAAAAAAGCTGGACAGGGTGGACACATCTGTGGCTCCAGGGCTAGAGGTGAGGCAGAAGCAGGTGGTTCCTTGGAGCTCTTTGGCCAGTCAGCTTAGCCAAATCATGAGGTCCAGGTTCCGTGAGAGACTCTGTTTCGGAAAGTGAGGTCGAGAGGACTGGTGAGGTGATTCAGGGGTTGAAAGTGCTTGTTGAACAAGCCTGATGACGATCGAGTTCAATCCCTGTTAAAGCAGTAAAGATGGCAGGAGCGAACTAACTCCACGAAGCTGTCCTCTGACCTCCATACATGCACGTGGCATGCACACATGCATCACCTGCGCACACAGACACACAAACACACAAATGATAAATCCAGAGTGGCTGGAACTGCAGGTGCATGCCATTGGGCCTGGATTTACACAAGAAGGTTGGCAAGCTTGAATTAATGGACCCATGAAGAACACTGTGCCTGCAACTGCTAAAAGCACGTGTCTATCGAGCCCACGAAGAACATCTTCAAACATCAGAAATGAACGGGGTCAAGTGGAATCCTGGGTGGAGCATGAGGCCAAGGGGCCTGCCAACCCAGAAGCCAGTGGGGTGCCTAGAAAGTGCCAGGATTCCGGGAGCAGAAGAGGCTGTGGAGGAATCTGCTCTAGACCCTTTGGGCTTAGGTTGTAGTAGTGTGGGCTACTCACCCTCAAAACCTTAAAATACTCAAGAGTTCTTTGAAGGAGGTGGGTTCACTACAAACCAAAAAGCAAGGGGTCCCAGGGGAACCCCCAGAAGTGACAGTACGCACTGTTCCCGAGCTTACAGAACAGGGTTCAAGGCTATGACTCCATGTGGCAGCTTCGGGGGGCAGAGCAGCACACTAACGGACAGGCTGATGGGAAGATGCAGAGGATGTAGAAAGCTGAGAGAGGAGAGAGACAATGTCTGGGAGCCAGTCTCCAACCAGTCCTCTCCCAAAGAGGGGCCCCCAAGCATCTTTGAATTTGCTGCACACCAGAGCTTGAAGAAGTTATTAGCTTAGGCAGACATTTTAAAGATTTATTTTCACGTATGTGTATGTGAATGTCTCTGTGTGTGGTATGTACCTGAGAAGGCCAGAAAAGGGCATCAGATCCCTTGATGCTGGAGTACCACCTGGTATAGGTGCCGGGAACTGAACTCAGGTCCTCTGAAAGAGCAGCGAGCGCTCTTAAGTGCTGAGCCGTCTCTCCAGTCCCTGTCATAGGTTTTTCTGATGTATTTTTTGTTTCGTTTTGCTTTGTCTTGCAGTTTTGGGGTATCCACCCAGGGCCTCCCCAGTGTTGAAACAAGCTCTCTTCACCTGAGCTACACCCTCTTGCCTGGACTGTTAATGTTTTAAAACTTATTTATTTGTGGTCTGTGTGGTTCTTAAGTGTTTGTCACAGTGAGTTTTAGCTGTCAACTTGACGCAAACCTAGAGTCACCTGAGAAGAGGGAACCTCAGCAGAGGGATTGTCTAGATCAGGTTGTCCTGTGGGCATGTCTGTGAGGCATTTTCTTAATTGCTCATTGATATTGGAGGACCAGCCCACTACGGGCAGCACCAGCCCTAGGCAGGAGGGCCTGGGTTGTATTAGAAAGTGAGCTGAGCAGGACAGCCAGTAAGCAGTGTTCTCCATGGTTTCTGCTTCAAGCTCCTGCCTTGAGTTTCCACCTTGGTTTTCCTTGATGATGGACAGTAACCTGTAAGCCAAATAAACCCTTTCTGCCCCCAGTTGCCTTTGGTCAGTGTCTTACCACAGCTACAGAGAAGCAAACTAGAACTGTTGCCAGCTGCAGAGATTGATAGAGATGCTGGGGGGACAGGAAGAACGGGCAGCATCCATTCAGCGTAGCTCTGGCTGGTGATTTCTATGACAACTGGCCAGGTTCACAGACTAGAAGAGATTCTTCTTGCCAAGACAGTACCTTGAAGCAGTGTGTTCGACCGAGCGGGC
Source organism: Peromyscus eremicus (assembly GCF_949786415.1). Classification (NCBI taxonomy): domain Eukaryota; kingdom Metazoa; phylum Chordata; class Mammalia; order Rodentia; family Cricetidae; genus Peromyscus; species Peromyscus eremicus. Next base: position 37,940,794 of record NC_081423.1, on the reverse strand, counting down.
AAAGCACTTCCTTTTTCCACACAAGGTTTGCATGTGGACTATCCCACCCTCCTCCGGTCTGCTAACAGCCCTGGGAGACATTTACTGGGGGTGGGGGCAGGTTTGTTTACCATGATCCTTCCCATAATGCACTGGTTCCCATGCATTAGAATCACATGGCTAACTCCTGAGATAATCCCAATGCCAGGTGAATTATCTTTCCTTTAAAAATTTTTTTTAAATATCTGAGACAGGCAGTACCGGCTGGCCTTGAACACCTGGTTCCTCCTGCCTCTCTAAAGGCCAAATGCTAGGCTGACATGTGCCATTCTGCCGGACAGATACTCTTTTTTTTTTTTTTTTTTTTTTTTTTCCCCTGAGACAGGTTTCTCTGTGTAGGAGCCCTAGCTGTCCTGGAACTCACTTTGCAGACCAGGATATTCTTAAATATATTAATTAGGTCTTTACTTTCTCCCCCTCCCCCTGCTTTGGTTAAAAGTAACTTTCCTTTAACGTCAGAATTTATGACATTTGCATTTTTAAACCAGAATCACTTGTCCTCTTTGTTTTGGTCCCTTCTTGCCTCAGTGAATTTGCAGTTCACATTCTGTCCTTTTGTCATAACTGCTCTGCTCGTTTCCCAGTTGGTTGATAAGAAACCCTCAAGTAGTTGGTTCAAGAAGAACTTGTGGGGTCGGAGATGTGGCTCAGCTGGTAGAGTTCTTGCCTGACATGCCCAAAGCTGTGGGTACCATTCCTACTTCCAAGCAAATGGGTATGTTGGTGCTCGTCTGTAAATCTTAACACTGGGAGGTGAAGGCAGAGGGGTCAGGAGTTCAAGGCTATCTTTGGCTATAGATCAAGTTTGAGGCCAACCTAGGATACATAGGACCCTGTTTCAAAAAATGAATAAAAACCAAGAAGGAATTAATGGAGCTGGAAGTGATGGTCTTCACCAGTGGCCCCAACACTTGGAAGGCAGAGGGAGGAGGATGTCCATTTGAGTCAGCCTGGACGACATAGCCAGAGCCAAGGGGAGAGGGAGGAAGAGAAGGGTAGAAAGTCAGTAAGAGGGCTCAGGCAGTCAAGGTACTTGCCATGGACCTGAGTTTAGTCCCCAGAAAAGGCAGAAGGAGAGAACCACCTCCACAAAGTTGCCCCCTGACCTCCACATGGACTCCATGCCTACTCCCTCATCACCTTCACATATAATAAAAGAAAACAGTGAAAGAAGAAAATTTTGTGGAGATTATATTTTCCGAATTCTTCCATAATTCTATTGCTTTCATATCTGCCCCTCCCCCACGCACACAAGAAAAAAACAATTTAAGTCAACATAAACACTCAGCCACACTCTCTTTCCCTGAGGACTGTGAATCCTTCGATATCATTTTACTGACTATCTAATTAGGGCTGTGCAGAAATCTAAGCTACGATTAGTATAATTCAAACTTTTACCAAGACAACCAAAATTTCTTTCTTTCTAGTGTGTGTGTGTGTGTGTGTGTGTGTGTGTGTGTGTGTGTGTGAATATGTGTCAGGGTAAATGCATATGCAGAGGTCAGAGGACACCTTGCAGGAGTTGGTTTTCTCTTTACACCCTGTGAGTGGATCCTGGGAATCAAACTCAGGTCATCGCGCATAGCCACAAGCACCTTCCCAGCTGAACCATGTTGCTGGCCCTTTCTCTCTGCATTAATTGGGTAGTCATTCCCTCCCCCACCCAGAAATATTTTTACATAGATGCTATGATGGTTCCTTTTTCACTTTAACTCATCTTGGTGTGAGCAGGGCTCTGGGGACCGATGGCTATTGCTTACGGAAGGAAGATTGTAGTGAGGCAGAAAGTGCTGCCATGTTCCAGGCTAGGAGACATTCTCCTTAGGATCCGTCCCCTGGAGACCCGTGGGAAGTGCCCCTGGTTACCATGCTGAATGCTCGCTACCATAAAGTCTTTTTGCCTGAAATCAGTGCTGCTGTAATGGCTTTTGGTGAGCTCAGTGCTATTTCCTGATGAACCTTGTTGAAAGTTGTCAAGGTGTGTTTTAGATAAGCATAATATAGAGCCTGGCATAGTGGCGCACACAGCATTTAGCAGGCAGAGACAGGAGGCCCAGGGATTCAAGACTAGCCTCAGCCCACATAGTGAGTTCAAGGCTACATGAACCCCCACTTCCCCCCCCCCCCCCGCCCCCCGCAAAGAGACATAAAAACATAAATATCATTGATGAATTATTCTAAATGGATAGCATCATAAGAGGAACCCAAGTCAGGTCAAAAAATAGAACAAGGGCTGGGGAGCAAGCATAAGGACCCGAGTTTGAATCCCAGCACCTACATAAAAAGCAGGGCATGGCTATGAACGCCTGGAGTCCCAGAACTGTGGGTGTCAGAGCAGGAAGGATCAACGGGGCTGGCTGGCTGCCAGTCTAGCTCCAGGTTCAATGAGAGATCCTGCCTCAAAGGAATAAGGTAAAGAGTGGGAGAGCAAGACATGTGACATCTTCTTTGGGCTCTGAAAGCACACCTACACAGGTGCACATATAACACACAGATACCATAACACACACACCATAACACACATACCATAACACACACACACACACACACACACACACACACACACACACACACTGTCTTAAAAAATAAAATGGACAATGATTGAGGAAAACACTCAACATTGACCTCTGGACTGTACATGCAAGCAAACTTGCATGGGTGGCCACACCCACATACACAAACAGACAAGAACATACACATGTGTACACAAAGGGGAGGAAGAAAGACATACAGACAGAAGGGGAAAGAAGGAAGCAGTCGACTGGATTCCTACCTGACGTTACATCCCAAGCTACTCCATTTGCTTTGGTGACTTTACTGTTCAAAACAAAACGAAATGGGGTCTCACTATATGTCTCTGGCTGGCCTGGAACTCACAGAGATCCACCTGAGTCTGTCTTTTTAACATGGAGATTAAAGGCATGCACTACCATGCCTGGCTTCAAAAACAAAGTAGTAGTAAAATACTTCATAATAAACATTTCTTACATGGCAAGTTATGCTCACTGGTATTATTGTTTATTCTCTTTGTTTTTTGAGACAAGGTCTCAAGTGGCTCAGGATGGCCTCGACCTTGCTATGTAGCTAATGGACCTTGATCCATTCTCCTGCCTTTGCCTCCTGAGCCTTGGGATTCAAGGCATAGACCACAACTGCCCTGCTCCCTAATCTTTTTATAAAGATGAAAACAATGCTTTGGAGCTCAACCATCTGGGCTGGAGCTCAGAGATGAAACCCTTGCCTCAAATGTGCAACCTCCTGGGTTCGATTCCCAGCAAAGGAAACAAAAGACATGGAAAAAAGAGGTCTGGTAAAATGACTCAGCAGGTAAAGACAGGCCTTGACTGCCTGAGTTTGATCCCTGGGACTCAGCCAGTGAAAGGAGAAAACCAACTCTCACAAACTGTGTTTTGAACTCCACAAGCATACCAGGGCATATGCCTCCCCCCCCAAAAAAAACAAACAAACAAACAATAAAACATACATAATAAAAAACATCTATTTAAAGGACATGAAAAGACGTGCAGGAGGCTTGAGCATGTGTTGCTAAGCGAAACAAGCAAACCAGGAAATCAAACTGTATGACTCTGGCTCCATGACAGAGGACACAGGAAGGCCAGTGGTTGCCAGGGACTGTGGGGAGGGTCAGGGAAAGGGACGAGCACGTGGAGCAGAGGGAATTTTCAGGCTGTGACTCTCTTCTGGATGAGGCTGTGGTGGGTGTGGATGTGTGGGTGTCATGCAGTTGTCAAAAAACAAAATGTTCAACAAAGAGAGTTGCTGTAGTTAACAATAGCGTGTGCTGGGCAAGCTGCCACACGTGTACTCCCATGAGGCCTGCCGACACACAGTGAGTTCCAGGACTGTGTGAGCTATGAAGTGAGGCATTGTCCCACAACACAAAAATAAAATCAACACACACATATATATGTTAATTGATTATAAAAAACACTGTAGCTGGGCAGCAGTGGCGCACACCTTTAGTCCCAGCACTCGGGAGGCAGCGCCAGGCAGATCTGTGTGAGTTCAAGGCCAGCCTGGTCTACAGGGCGAGATCCAGGACAGGCACCAAAACTACACGGAGAAACCCTGTCTCAGAAAAAAAAAAAAATACTGCACTAATGCAAGCAGCTATAAAGGGAGACAACGGGGCTGAAGGATGGCTCAGCAGTTAAGAGCATAATCTGCTCCTGTCAGGGATCTGAGTTCTGGTCCCAGCACCCAGGTCAGGCAACTGACAACTGCTGGTAACTCCTGCTAAGGCAAGCTTGTGACGCCTCTTTTGTCCTCCCAGGACACTATATGCAGGTGTACAAACTCACACACCGACACATACATATAGTTTAAAGAATTTTAAAAATATAAAAATAATCTGGATGTGGTGGGCCATTCCTTTCATTCGAGTACTCAAGAGGCAAAGCAGGCAGGTCTCTGAGTTCAAGGCCAGCATGTCTCAAAACAAAATAAAGCAACCAAAAGGTACACACACACACACACACACACACACACACACACCTACCTTTCATACATTTTTTTGAGGCTTTTATTTCTTTTAATTTTGTTTTCTGTGCATTTGGTGTTTTGTCTGCATTCATGTCTGCATGAGGGTGTTGGGTCCCCTAGAACTGTAGTTACAGATAATTATAAGCTCATGTGGGTGTTGGGAAATTAAACCCAGGTCCTCTAGGAGAGCAGTCAGTGCTCTTAACCACTGAGCCATCTCTCTAGCCCTGGCCTTGCATACTTTTTAAAAACAGGGTCTCCTGCAGCCCAGCATGACCTTGAACTTCTGATCCTCCTGCTTCCAACTCCTGAGTGCTGGGATTGTAGGCATGTACCACTCACTGTATTATTTTCTTTTCTGTTGCTGTGATAAGATACCATGACCAAGGCAACTTACAAAAGAAAGCATTGAAGCCGGGTGGTGGTGGTGGTGGTGGTGGTGGTGGTGGTGGTGGTGGTGGTGGCGGCGGCGGCGGCGGCGGCAGCGGCGGCGGCGGCGGCGGCGCACGCCTTTAATCCCAGCACTCGGGAGGCAGAGCCAGGCGGATCTCTGTGAGTTCGAGGCCAGCCTGGGCTACCAAGTGAGTCTCAGGAAAGGCGCAAAGCTACACAGAGAAACCCTGTCTCGAAAAACCAAAAAAAAAAAAAAAAAAAGAAAGCATTGAGTTGGGTTTATGGTTTCAGATGGTTAGGCTCTATCATGGGGAATAATGGCAGCAAGCAGCAGACATGTTGGCCGGAGCAGCAGCCAACAGTTCACATTTCGGTCTTCAAGCAGGAGGCAGAGAGGGCACACTAGGAATGTTGTAGGTCTTTTGAAACCTCAAAGCTCACGCCCAGTGATGCATCTCTTCAAGGCCACACCTCCTAATTCTTCCCAAACAGTTCCACCCACTGGGAACCAAGTGGCCAAACATCTGAGCCTATGGGTGCCATTCTCATCGAAACCACCACAGCCACCGTGCCTGCTTTTAGATGTAGCTAGGATCAAACCCAGGGCTGTGCATGGTAGGCAAGCATTCTGCCAACAGAGCCACATCCACAGCTCCTTAAAATGCACTTTACAGGAATGTATAGACGTGGTAAACCCATATGAAACAAGTCTAAGAAAGTATTAATATGGTGTGGCCGCTTGTCCAATTTGGGCTTTTAAAGGTTTTTATAGTTTTATTTGTCTGTATGCACACATTGTGCAAGTGTCCATGGAGGACAGAGAGAGCATCAGATCCCCTGGAACTGGAGTTACAAAACACTCTTAACCACTGAGCCATCTGTCCAGCCCTGAAATTTTGCCTTGGGTTTCATGTATCTCAGGCTGGTTTCAAACTCACCATGTAGGCTAAGGCTAGCCTCTAACTGACCCTTCTGGTCCCACATCCCGAGTCCTGGAATTACAGGCATCTACCACCACACCCAACTCTATCCTCATTCTTAACAAATAAATCACTTGTACTATTCATGTATCTCATTTATTGTTTTACAGTTTGTTAATGAAATATGAAGGTAGAATTGAAATCATTTCTTGATAAGGCAGAAGAGTGTGTTGGGCGGGGATTGTCTGGGGTGGGAATTCTGTTGGAAGCCTCCTTGTTGCCTTCCTCTTTCCTGTCAGGAAATGCCTGTGGAGGGGATTCTTTTTAGTATAGACAACCATTTTCATGAAAACCTGTATGTTTTCCCCACCAAAAAATTTCCTAGGAATTTGTCAAACTGTGAAACTGTTAACAATAAATCAAATGAGTTCATTTTCCTTCTCAAGGCAGTAGCTTCTTCTAAGAGGTTCTAAGATTTAATACCACCACCACCACCACCAACAACAACAACAACTCTGGCCCCAACAACAACTCTGGCCCGTTGTGGGTTTTTTTTTTTTTTTTTTTTTTTGGTTTTTTGAGACAGGGTTTCTCTGTGTAGCTTTGCGCCTTTCCTGGAACTCACTTGGTAGCCCAGGCTGGCCTCGAACTCACAGAGATCCGCCTGGCTCTGCCTCCCGAGTGCTGGGATTAAAGGCGTGCGCCACCATGGCCTGGCTTCTGTTGTGTTTTTTTAAATATTTAGTTTTATCTTATGCATTAGAGTGTTTGTCTGCTTGTATGTATGTTCACCACATGCATGCTGTACCTATAGAGGCCAGAAGGGGGCGGTGAATCCCCTGGGACCAGAGTTGGAGGTGGCTGTGAGCCACCTTGTGGGTGCTGGGACCCAAACCCAGGTCTCTGGAAGAGCATCTAGTGCTCTTAAATACTAGCTATATCTGCAACCCCAGATTCCCACATTTTTATCATTGTATTTGTCTTACTTTTTAGTAGAGTGGAATATTTCAAGAAAAAGAAAATGAAAAGGGAAAACAATTTGTCTAGGAGACTACATACACATGAACAACTGAATAATACGTGGAAATGACCTTGCCTTGGCTGTGTCTCATGTGTGTACAATTACTGTTCATGAAGAGATAACCCCAGCTAATGCAAACTGTTCAGATGAACTAAATCAAGCCGGAAAGCAGAGCATAGAGGTGTCCACCTATAATCCAAGCACTCAGGAGGTAGACACAAGAAGGTTAGGAATTCAAGGTTATCCTTGGCTATGTAACATGTTAGAGGCTAGCCTGGATTACATGAAATCCTATCTCTAAAATTAATAATAAATGCATAAATATAACTGAAGGGATGGGTCTTTAGCCTTAGGGTAGAACAGTTTCTCCTGAGGACCAGGCTTTGGGTTTGATCTCTACTGTGAAACCCAAAAATGAAGAAATAAACCAGAAGAAAGTTCACCTGCAGAGTAACTAAGGAAAACCAAACAGAACAGCAGTCGTAACCATGGTGTTCCTTCCAAGCTCCCCTGTTCCACCCTTTATGAATGAATGCCACGTGGAGATTATCAAGAAAATAAGTGAAGCAATACACATTTCAAGTGCAAAGGTTATATATGAGACATTAACCCTGACTCTATAAATATCACTCTCAGGTGTGTGTGGTGTCGCGGCGTGTTTAAGCATATGTGTGTGCAAGTTCCTCTGTGTGTATGTGTGTGTATATGTGTGTGTGTGTGTGTGTGTGTGTGTGTGTGTGCAGGTTCCTGTGTGTGTGTGTGTGTGTGTGTGTGTGTGTGTGCAGGTTCCTCTGTGTGTGTGTGTATGTGTGTGTATGTATGTGTGTGTATGTGTATGTGTGTGTGTGTGCAGGTTCCTCTGTGTGTGTATGTATGTGTGTGTATGTGTGTGTGTATGTATGTGTGTGTGTATGTGTGTGTATGTGTGTGTGTGTGTGTGTGTGTGCGTGTGTGCAGGTTCCTGTGTGTGTGTCAGTCTGAAGCTGATGGTTAGATCTACGTCTTCTTCTATTGCTCCCCACCTTACTTCTTTGAGATGAGGTCTGTCACGGGACCTGAAGCTTGCTGTTTTGGCTAGACTGGCTGGCCAGCATGACCCAGGATCCATTTGTCTCTGTCCCCTAGCACTGGGGTTATAGGTACCCCCAGCACCTTGCCTTTTTGTGTGATCTGAGGATCCAAACTCAAGTGCTCATGCTTGCATAGCAGACGCTTTATCAACTGAACCACCGCCCAGCCCCAAACTGTAATCTTCAAGCTACATCACTGGCTTATTTGGTCTTTCCGACTCCTTGATGTAATTTGAGCTCTCTCTGAAGGCCCAGCTTTGTTTCCTGTCTGCCCACACACATGCTTCAGACCCTGCACTCAGTCACTAGCTCTCACCATACTCTCTCACAGCTCTCTGAGTTGGTATGTGGCTCTTCCATGCTTAAAGAATTCCATCCCTACTTTGGTAATTCCTCTAAGCTGCATCTTGTCTTTTAGGAAACCTTTCTGGACTTTCATAGTCCCAGTTCAATGACCTTCATTAGAACTTTGTCTAGAATACTTAGCACACCAACTTCCTCCTCACAGGGTGTTCTAGACCCGGAAGCTGCGGTGGCAACATCTTGATTCAGCAGTTTCCTGACTAGAGGGAGAGCCACAACGGGAGGAAGGGGGCTGCAGAGGGTGACTACTTATCCCCTGGGAAGGCTGGCCCGAAGTCACAGTCAAGACCAAGAGCTGTCTGCTCAATGGAGGGTTAGAAGCAGATAAGGGGCAAGACATTGGTAGGTCCAAGAGGGTGAGCCTGAGACCTCAAAGGCAGAGGGAGGCAGGAGTAGGGTGAGAAGGTCAGAGATGCTGTGTTCCTGCTTTTACTGATCTTCAGCCTTCTCCTTCCCCATACAATAGACAACAAGTGCCATTGAGTCGAACTGGACCCTGTTTGGCCCTCTCTTAAAGAACATCCTTTAAAAATTATTATTATTATTATTATTATTATTATTATTATTATTATTATTTTTGGTTTTTCGAGACAGGGTTTCTCTGTGTAGCTTTGCGCCTCTCCTGGAACTCGCTTTGGAGACCAGGCTGGCCTCGAACTCACAGAGATCCGCCTGCCTCTGCCTCCCGAGTGCTGCGATTAAAGGCGTGCGCCACCACCGCCCGGCTTAAAAATTATTTTTATGTGTGTGTGTGTGTGTGTGTACGTGTGTGTGTGTGTGTGTGTGTGTGTGGAGGTGCAGATGCTTTTGAAGGCCAGAAGAGAAAGCCCGATTCCCTGGCCCTGGAGCTACAGGTGGTTGTGAGCTGCTAATGTGGGTGCTGAGGACTGCACTTGGGTCATCTGGAAGAGTAGTATGTACTCAACCACTGAGTCATCTCTCCAGGCCCATCCTCCTCCCTCTCCTCCCTCTCTCCTTCCTTTCTTCGTTTCTTGCTTATGTTTGTGTGTATGAGCGTGTGTGTTGATGTGTCCTCATACCACAGTGCACACACCATGTCAGAGGACAACGTTCTCCACACGTTCAAGGCTCTATCTTCTGGCAATCTGTCACAGTCTTCTTCATCGTCCTACCCTGCATTATACTTATTTGGATGTGGCTGATTTCTTTCTACCTGAGTCACCTCTGGGAGAAAGATCACTGCTCTGAATCATCTTTGAAAGTCCCTTGGGGCTCTAGGTTCAGCTGAAGTACTTCAGAGTATTTATGTATGTATGTATGTATGTATGTATGTATGTATGTATGTATGTATGTACATATGTATGTGTGTATGTATTTATGTGTTTATTTGAGACAGGGTCTTAATATGTAGCCCAGGCTGATTTCAAACCTTCCATCCTTCTGCCTCTGCCTCACTAGTGCTAGGATGACAGGCATGTGCCACCACATCTGGCAAATCTTGTGTGTGTGTGTGTGTGTGTGTGTGTGTGTGTGTAGTAATAGTGAGTATGGATGGGTGTTGTGGTGGTGCACACCTTTGATCCCAGCATTCAGGAAGCAAAGGCAGGTGGATCTCTGTGAGTTCGAGGCCAGCCTAATAATCTACATGGTGAATTCCAGGACAGCCAGGGCTACATAGAGAGACCCTGTCTCAACAAACAAACAAACAAAAAGAAATAATAATGAGTGTGGGTGTTTGTGGTGTGTTACCTGTTCTTTCTTTTTAGTCCTTATTTTTGCACATTGGTAATACCAGTTGAGACAAAAACAAGCACGTGGGCTCTCAAAGTCTAGTCCAAGGGGTCTGAGGAACATAAATGTGTAATCTGGTGTATCTCCCGTGTCACACAAGACTTCATGATTGCTGGGTACTACTCTCCTTTACTTTTATTACTTTGTATTATGAAATTTGAAATCAGAAATCAGTGTGTCAATTATACTCTGATCCTGTGATTGAAGTGTGAGCCTTTATAACTAAGAACTAATGGTTAAAAAAAAAATCTAAGCTTGCTCAGCAATGGTGGCCCATCCCTTTAATCCCAGCACTCTGGAGGCAGAGGCAAGCAGATCTCTGTGAGTTTGAAGCCAGCCTGGTCTACAGTGCAACCCTGTCTTGAAAAACAAAACAAAACAGTAAGTTTGGTATTTATCAGAGTGTAATTTATATGCATATATATTCTCATATATCTATAATTATCTATTTATCCCTTATTTATGCTTATTTTATAATTAATGAAGAATGAAAGAAAATTGGTTGAAGTATTTCTTTAAAGGTCTAATACTCAACTGTCCAATCTCATGACCATGAAGACCAATCTTCATGTTGCCATTGAACCTTTGAAGCATAAATATTCTAAACTGAGATATGTTGTAAGCAGGAAAAAATACACACTGGGTCAGTGAGATGGCTCAGCAGGCAAAGTAGCTTTCTGCCAAGCCTGATTTCATGAGTTCAATCCCTGTAACCTACATGTTAAAAGGAGAGTACTCATTCCCACAAACTGTGCCTTGATCTCCGCATATATACCTTGGCACACCAGTGCACCAACATATACACTGTCTTACCTATCATTCACTGTTTCCTTGACACAGCCTAGAATCACCTGGGAAAAAAAGCCTCGAGTAACCGTCTTAATCACGCTGGTCTGTGGAATTGCCTGTGGGGCATTGTCTTAATTAATGTAGGAAGGCCCGGCCACAGTGGACAGTACCAGCCCTAGGCAGGTGGTCCTGGGCTGAATAAGAAAGCTAGCTAAACAGACAGTTGATTTCTGGAAAAGGATGTGGCTCCAGGCAGGTCAACCAGATCTCGGTGATGGTTCCACACCAGGAGTGTATGGGTAGCATATCTTTGAGTTGATGGGTCATTTAAGAAAAAGGAAGTTAGGGGTTAGAGAGGTGAGGGTGGATCTGGGAGGAGTTGGGGATGAATATGATTAAAATATGTTGTATGATATTCCCAAAGAGTTAAGAGAGAGTCAGTAAGAAAGCATTCTTCTCCTTGTTCCTCTGTACTGGCGGTGAGAGAGTTTCCTGGTCAGAGGTAATACTGCCCGGAGTTCCTGTCCTGATTTCCATCAACGGTGGACTGTGACCTGGAAGTATAAGTTGAAATGAACCCTTTCCTCCTCTAAGTGGCTTTTGGTCCGATTTGTGTGTGTGTGTGTGTGTGTGTGTGTGTGTGTGTGTGTGCGCGCGCGCGCGCGCATTGGTGTTTTGCCTGCATGTATGTCAGTGTGAGGGTATCGAATTACCTAGAACAGGAGTTACAGACAGTTGTGAGCTGCCATGTGGGTGCTGGGAATTGAACCTGGGTCATCTGGAAGAACAGCCAGTGCTCTTAACCACTGAGCCAACTCTCTAGCGCCCCCAACCCCACCGCAAGCAAACACTAGGACACACACACACACACACACACACACACACACACACACAATAAATAAATAAAATTTAAAATGCATGCTGAATTTTGAAGTCTTATTTTAACAATGTAAAATGTGTCCAAATGAAAATGAGGACGTGGCAGCTCCTGGGTGTGGCTGAGGAGACGTTTTTTATCGTAGATATGAGGGAGAGAACGGCCAGAGGCGTCTGGAAGGGTCCAGACTGAATCAGTCATGAAAGAGGAGGAGGAGAGCGGGAGAGGAGGAGGAGGAGAGCGGGAGAGGAGGAGGAGGAGAGAGAGAAGGGGGAAAGAGCCAAGAGTGAGTGGGAACCAAATGGCTGAGTTAGGCAGGAATCAGAAGCTGGGGTGGGGGGTGAAGCCCAGTCCCTGGGAGGGAGAGGTTTAGGGTAGGGGGCGGGGTGAGAAGCACTGGGAGGAGCTACAGGTCCTGAATGAGACTTGTCCTGGGTTTCTTTGGGACCTGACAGTATCTTCAGGACGTTTAACATGGATTGCATGTTGAATGGTAAACGTTTGAGATACTGGCCTAGATAAACTGTGTTACTGAAATCTATTTCACGTTTCTTTGTCCTTTTTTCCTGTGTGGCTTCACAGATTTTAAAGCTAATTCTGTCACTTGCATTGCATTTTGTAGAGCCTGTCCTCTGTTCTTCCTCTTCAGAGACCTGCACCAGGTATTACTAGAAATTTTACCTCCCCCTTTCCCCCAGTTTTGAGGCCTCACTGCTTTGTGACTTCAAAACAAAGTCACATTTGATTATGTTTTCACCTAGATGAAGATAACAAGTTAAGTCCATATATGTTATCAGGAAAAATTGTGCTACAATTTCCTCTCTCCCATATGCAGATAACCCAGGCTTGTGGATTGATGTGTGAGCCTTGGTACTCCCCTTCTGTGGCATGACAAATTTGGAACTCAGATGTGTTCTTGAGGCTTCAAACTGCCTCCTCGTTGTCGAGAGAAGGGTTGAGTCAATACCAGGGCTGTGTTCGTTTTCCATTACTGTATATCAGATGAATACGAGTTTAGTGACCTGAAACAATACCCATTAATTAGCTTATTTTTTCTGTATGTTAGAAGTCCAGTCGCCATGGCCACAGTGTCACAGGGTGGAATCAGGATTGTTTGCAGTCTTACCTCATCTGGCTGCTCCAGGTGGAGGGTCTACTCCTTTCTTGTTAGCGGGATCCAGTTCCTTGGGGGTATGGGACTCAGGTCCCTGTTTCCTTGCTAGCTGTCAGTCACCAACCGCCAGTCTCCACTCTTAGGTGGTTTGCATTTTTTGCTCAGTGTCCCACCCCCATCTAACCAGCAAGCCTAAATCTCTCCAGTTTCTCTTCCTACCAGTAGCCAGAGAAAGCCCTCCGCTTTCAAGTGCTCCTGTCCTTAAATCAGACCCATTCAAATAACCTCCTTTTGTGGTCAACCGTGACAACATATCCTGAACGGGAATGGCATGACCTCCTAGTCCTGGGTTCCTGGGACTGAGGCACGGAATGCTGGGGATACAGGGCGGTACATTTTTGGCAGTCAACGCGCCCTGGTGGTCTGATAGGGTGAGTAATGACCAGGGAGGCGGCAGCAGGGGGCAAGGCACTGGAATCTTCCCAGCTATGCAGCCTGGCTCGTGGGGAAGACAGAGCGGAGAAAGAGCCAAGTGACTATGAGGCAATGGCCCTTGCTGGCCCACGAGTCAGAAAGGGGTCTGGTTTGCCATCTTCCTTCCCGGAGATACGGATCTCTGCTGGGAGGAAGTGACAACATTTCTGTCATTCCTTATAGGACACCAATGTTTAAGTGCTTAAGGGCCACTAAATGCCCTTTGCCCTCATGCTGGAACTCTGAGACTTGGCGACGGAAATCCCATGGCTCCTCACTTCTCACTGGCCCCCACTGCCCACTGGCCCTGCTGCCCACTGGCCCTGCTGCCCACTGGCTCCTACTCCCCACTGACCTTTACTATCCCCCACTGTCCACTGCCCACTGCCCCCCACTGCCCACTGCCCCCCATTGCCCACTGCCCCCCACTGTCCACTGCCCCCCACTGCCCACTGCCCCCCATTGCCCACTGCCCCCCACTGCCCACTGCCCCCCATTGCCCACTGCCCCCCACTGCCCACTGCCCCCCATTGCCCACTGCCCCCCACTGTCCACTGCCCCCCACTGCCCACTGCCAACCCACTATCCACTGCCTCCCACTGTCCACTGGCCCCCCACTGCCCACTGCCCCCCACTGTCCACTGCCACCACTGCCCACTGCCCCCCCACTGTCCACTGCCCCCCACTGTCCACTGCCCCCACTGCCCACTGCCCCCCACTGCCCACTGCCCTCCCACTGTCCACTGCCCACTGTCCCCCCACTGTCCACTGCCCACTGCCCCCCCACTGCCCACTGCCCCCCCACTTTCCACTGCCCCCCACTTTCCATTGCCCCCCCACTGTCCACTGCCCCCCCACTGTCCACTGCCCCCACTTTCCACTGCCTCCCACTGTCCACTGCCCCCCCACTGTCCACTGCCCCCACTGCCCACTGCCCCCCACTGCCCACTGCCCCCCCACTGTCCACTGTCCCCCCACTGTCCTCTGCCCCCCACTGCCCACTGCCCCCCCCACTGTCCACTGCCCCCACTGCCCACTGGCCCCTGCTGCCTGACAATACTGGAAACCGTTCTGCTGGTTCCTGTGAGCCAATGAGGCTTCTCCAGGTGCAGGCAGGAGCATCTCTTTCTAGACTGCAGCCTGGTGCTGAGTGGAATGGCCAGCACAGCTTTTACTCCTCTTGGACTTCACTTTTGGACTTATCTCCCCTACTTCAGCTTCCCTTAGTTCCCTTCAGCTCCTTGGGAACATTCCTTCAAGGTGTCAGTTTCTGAACCCTTCTTATTCAGACTTGTGTCCTGTGAGCCTGCCTCTTCTCTCCTTATCACCGTCATTACTTTACTTGTTAAGTTTCTCTTGTATTTTTAAATGTTTAAAAATGATGATGTAAGATCACACGTTGCCCAGACTGGCCTCTAACTCCCTCGGGAGTGTTGGCATTACAAGCATGTGCTTGCTACCCTCTCTCACCCCCATCCTCACTCCCACTAATACAGGGCTGCGGGTTGAACCCAGGGCTTCACGCAAACCAGATAGGTACTCTATCGACTGAGCTATAGTCTCAGCCATGATTTACATTTAGTGTATGTGTTTCCGTGTGTGTGTGTGTGTGTGTGTGTGTGTGTGTGTGTGTGTGTGTTTATGTGCATGGGGAGGCCAAAGTTCATGCCACGGTGCACTTGTGGAAGCTGGGGAATGACTTGCCGGAGTCCCTTCCCTCATTCTAACATGTAGGTCTCAGGAATCAACCTTGGGTCTGAAGGCTCAGCAGCTGGTGCCTTTACCCGCTGAGCAGTCCCTCTAGTTCCGGAGATTTGTTCACTTTTATGCACGTGAGTGTTTTGCCTCATGTACTTATGTGCACTACATGTGTGCCTGGTGCTTTTGGAGGCTAAAGAGGGCATCGGATCCTCTGGTACTGAAGTTACAGAAGGTTTTGAACCACCCTGTGAGCCCTGCGATCCAAGCTCAGGTCCTCTGCTAGAGAAGCAAGTGCTCTTAAACACTGAACCATCTCTCCAGCCCCTCAGCTTGTGTTTTGAAACAGGATCTCTCTCTTTTGCCTGGAACTGGTTAATGCACCTGGACTAGCTGGCAGATGATTCCAAAGACCTACCTGTTTCTCCCTCCTCGGTGCTGGTATCACAAGTACACATCTGGCCCTCATTTTGTTTACCAACTGAGCTGTCTCCCTAGCTGTCCCCCACTCACACTGAACTTGAATTTTTGTTGAGATTCATACATGAGGGTTATATTTACATCATTTCCACCCTTCCCTCTTTGCCTTCCAACTTTTTCTATGTTCCTTTCACTCTCTCTGAAATTCATGACCTCTTCTATAATTATACTGTTAACACATATACCCGTATGCATATGCACAGGCAGATAGATACAACCTATTGAGTCCATCTCTGTGTGCACACGTCTGACCACGTGGGCCTGGATAACCTATCAGAGACCAAGTCCCTAAAGAAAACTGAGTCTCCTTTCAGCACTATTGGCTGCCTATAACTATGCATCTGGGGCAAGGCCTTGTGAAATTCTCCCCACCCACGTATGCATGCCAACTCATTACGTAGGCCTTGTTTAGGCAACCATATTGTTGAGATTGCATGGGCAGAGCATCTCTATCATGTCTAGAAGACACTATCTAGCAAAAGACATCTTGGTCCTCTGGCTCTTAGAGTCTTTCTGCCTCCTCTTCCTAAGGTGTAGGGGTTGTTATAGATGTATCAGTTGGGGCTCGGCCCCCTGAAGTCATTTATTCTCTACATTTTGACCAGATGTAGATGTCTGTAATAACCTCTGTCCGTTGCAAACGCATTATTTTTTTTAATTTCTAAAAAGTATTTTTCATATGTATGAGTGTTTTGCCTGTGTGTTCATATGTACACCTGGCACTCACTGAGGACAGAAGAAGGTGACAGATCCCCTGGAACTGGAATTACAAATGGTTGTGGGCCTCCATGTGGGTACTGGGAATGGAACCCTGGTCCTCTGCAAAAAGAGCGATGGCCTTAACCATTGAGCAAACTCTCCCACGAAGCTTCTTTTGGTAAGAGATACTCTTTTCTAGGAGGGCTGGTGCTCCCATTTAACTCATATTTAACTTTTATCCCCCACTGAGACAGGGTTTCTTTAGGTAGCTTTGGCTGGTCAAGAACTCACTATGTAAACCAGTGATTCTCAACTTTCCTAATGCTTCAACCTTTTTATACAGTTCCTCATGTTGTGGTGACCCCTAACCATAAAATTGTTTCGTTGCTATGTCACCACTCTAGTTTTGCTACTGTTATGAATTGTAATGTAAATATCTGATATGGGACTCCAAGGGTCGAGACCCACAGGTTGAGAACTGCTAATACAGACCAAGCTGGGCTTGTAATCACAGAGATCCATCTGTCTTTATCTCCTAAGTGCTGGGATTAAAGGCATATGCCACCACACCTAGCTCCTCATATTTAATTCTAACAAATGTACAACAAAAACTTATTGCTATCCGTTGGGAAAATCTGTACATCTTGCATATATAGTGTGAACCGGAAAGACGGAAGAGGGCTGTAGCTCAGTGGAAAGGTACTTGCCTCACATGCAGTGAACCCTAGGTTCAATCCCCGATCCTGCTTAAAACACACACACACACACACACACACACACACACACACACGAATGAAATAAAAAAGTTTCTGGTTGTACATGAGCTCTGGTCTGACCCAGCATAAGCTTTTTCCTTCCCCTTTTCTGGCTGTCTATTCCCAAAGGCATTTTTATTATAGTTCCCAACGTTTTGCTGGGCATGTTGGCCTATACCTTTAATCCAGCACTTGGGAGACAAAGGCAGGTAAATCTCTGTAAATTCAAGGTTAGCCTAGTCTATCTACACAGTGAATTCAAGGCCACCCAGGGCTACATTGGGAGACCCTGTCTCAAAACAAAACAAAACACAGCTCCAAAAACAACAACGAAAATCCAACTCTGAACTTTTTTTTTTTTTTTTTTTTTTTTTTTTGGTTTTTTCGAGACAGGGTTTCTCTGTGCAGCTTTGCGCCTTTCCTGGAACTCACTTGGTAGCCCAGGCTGGCCTCGAACTCACAGAGATCCACCTGGCTCTGCCTCCCGAGTGCTGGGATTAAAGGCGTGCGCCACCACCGCCCGGCAACTCTGAACTTTTTTTTCGGGGTGCTACAATGCATTTAGGTTACAGGCTACAGATGGTATTGAAGCTACTCAGGCTGATGGACCTAACCCAATCTTCTCTATCCTTGCTGCTCAGGAAGTGTGCTCCATAATAAATCTCCCACAGCACCACAGGTGTGTTCTCCACAGTGGAGAAGCTGCCTCTTCCATCTGAAGAGCTGATTGCCTCCTTTCCACCCCAAATTCCTGTCCCGAGAAACCTTTGCTACCTGGACAGACACCTGATGTCTCCCTAAGGCTATTGGTGTCCAGTGATGTGATGCTGCCATGTGACATTTCATGGAGGAAAAAGGCCAGGGTTTCTAGCCAGCCTTCCCCATCACTTGGTACCCTAATTTGCACACAGTGGGCATTCAATGACTGCTTGAGGGTCCAAGCAAATGTGAAGCAAAGTTCATCATGAGTTCCCATCACCATGCTTCAGGCAATCAATATTTTTTTTTTTTCTGTCCTTATTGAGTTCCATGTTTTTTGAGTTTTTTCCATCTTAAGTCATGATTCACGTGCCATGTGTCCATTATCCTGTCAGCTAACTAGCTGAGATGTTTGCTGTTTGCCTCTAGGTTTTATGTTGTTTGACTGAAGCTATAGCTCAGTGACAGAGGGCTTAGCAAGTGTGAAGTCCTGAGTTCCATCCCTAGCACCAAAAAAGAAGAAAGAAAGAAAAAAAAGCAACTTAACTTTCTATAACTTTACATAGAATTGATAGAGTGATCTCTGTGTCCCAAACAATTTATACATACCTCTAATTAGAGAGTGGCTATATTAGAGCCACTGAACCTTGGGTACAGCTGAGAATAAAGGGGACAAAATAATTAATAAGCCAGGACTAGAGATGGCCCTGATAAACTCAGAAATATGGTCATACTATTATGATAGTAGTTATGTATCGAGCTATTCAGGCTGTTCTAGGCTGACAAAGACTTTATTTCTCTTTCCTTTCTTTGTTGTGTGGGACTGTGACTGTCACATGGTCTGGTTGAAGGACTGTTGGTACCTCTTTGAAATCATTCTTTTGCTCAGTGGTAGAGCCCTTGCCTAGCATGTGAGAGGCCCTAAGTTCAAGTCCCAGAACTGCACATACACAGCAAAGTTGATTGATTCTGCTATCTTTAGGGCTCAAACAGTTCCACACAGCGCCTTTTTTTTTTTTTTTTTTTTTTTGGTTTTTCGAGACAGGGTTTCTCTGTGTAGCTTTGCGCCTCTCCTGGAACTCACTTGGTAGCCCAGGCTGGCCTCGAACTCACAGAGATCCGCCTGGCTCTGCCTCCCGAGTGCTGGGATTAAAGGTGTGCGCCACCACCGCCCGGCCCACACAGTATTGTTATGAACCAGGGCAAGGAGCTTAATTAGATGCTTGCGTCGTGATAATAGTTAATATTTTATTGCTGGTACTTCACTTGAGCCTGTGAGTTCTCTGAATGATTTCCCACAACAGTTCTCAAGGTAGACATTATTAGTCCTATTAAATGAAAACGTAGGTTTGGGAAGAGCTTTGATCTGAGCTACATTGCTAATTATGCACCAGAGTCTGGATTGAATTCCAGATTCTGATTCCATACACCGTCTCCTTTCTAAATGTGGAAATAGAGCTGCTATCAAGTTTTGGGAAGCAGTTTAAAAAATATAAATAGTGCACTTGTCGGAAAATTCATTTGCTTTGAGTTGTGTATGTGTGTGCGTGTATATACAGTGTATGGATGTGTACATATGCAGAAGACAGAGATTGACATCACATATCTTTTATCATTCTCCATTTTGCTTGTAGAGACAGGGTCTCTCATCAAACCTGAGACTTGCTGATTGGGCTAGTCAGAGATTCTCTCTATCTCTGCCTCCCAGTGCTGGGATTACAGGTTGTTTTCATGGGGGTTGGGAAGGAACTCAGTTCTCATGCTTGTACAGCAAGTCTTTGTCCCCACTGAGCCATCTCCCCAGCCCCGGCTTTGAGATCTCCAAAAGCAGATTTATTCGGTTTAGTAAGACTGCAGAATCAGGCCAATGTGGTAGCTATGGGAGCCCAGAAGCGATTAGGAGCTGGTTAGACCAACATGTTGCTTCCTGCGGTCCTTGGTGTTTCCACTTGTTATGGATTAGGAAGTGCACAAGACAGCTCCTTTTGTACTTCAGCAACTCCGCTGCTTATCAGGAGCCTCAGAGGCAGGCCACTGTGCAAGTGAAGAACGGAGGTGTCTGTTCTGTCCTTGTCCTTCCTTGAGAGCAAGATTGTACTGGGCAACAGTCTTAAAGACAGTGAAGACACACCCTGCCTCTGACGCTAGAAAATTTAGTTTTTGGTACTATCATAATTAAAAACTGTATTTTGACACGATGAAATCCTTTATCAATGATTTTTTTTTTTTGAAGAAGAGCAAAATTTAACCTCTCTCCCTCAAGAGGGCCTCACTATGTAGCCCTGGCTATCCTGGAACTTACTATGTAGACCAGGTTTGCCTTGATCTTACATAGATCTGTTGGGAAGTTGTGTGTCACCATGCCTGGCTTAAAACCTAACTTTATTTAAAAAAATCTGACTCATAAGGTATAATTTGTAGCTTTGTTTTAAATCATGAAGGCTAAATTAAATATGTAAAGAGACTGCTACTAATATTGAGCAAACCATCATGTGTACATACTGTTAAACAATAGAATCATCTAAGCTAGGTGCACGCATGTAATCTCAGCACGCGAGAAGCAGAGACAGAGGGACTGCTACAAATTCAAAGTCACCCTAGTCTACAGTGTGAGTGCCAGGCCAAGCAAGTCTATGCATAGGGAGACCCTGTCTCAAGAAGCCATAACAACAACAGCAACAAAACAATACCCATCTAATTAACCAGAATTGGGTCCTTAGCAAAAGGGGTGTGTGAATGGCCCTAGCAACTCAAACTAGATGCTGTTCAATCACACATTTTTATTATTTATTTTTTATTTACTCTTCTGTTTTCTTCAAGTCAGGGTTTCTCTGTGTAGCCCTGGCTGTCCTGAAATGTATTATGTAAGCCAGGCTGGCCTTGAACTCACAGAGATCTGCCTACCTCTGCCTCCCTAATGTTGGGATTAATGTGTGTACCACCATCACCCCGCCTCACACTTTTATAAAGTACGAAATAATCTGTAGCCATTCCATAAGGATTGTTAGCTTTTATGGATAAGTGGTAGAAAATATTGTTTAAGGTGACCACATTTGCATGTCAAAGAACAATGCAAGCACATGTGTGATACTTGGGAAGTTTTTGGGGTTTTTTGCCTTAGGGAAGTTTCCTAAAACAATGTGCCTTTAAGTATTATATGAAAATTTCTTTACTCTATCACATTATTCTTACTCAGTGAAATAGGATACAAGGATGTCACTGGCCAAAAATCGCATCAAATGTCAAGTAAATGGTTACTGTACACAAAAGAACTAGGAAGTCCAAATGCTTATGGTATGATGTAGGTTAAGATCTAACGGCTGATTGACAGACAGAAAGTGGAATCAGAGGAAACTGAAAATAAAATTGGTTATTTTTGTTGTTTTAAATTTGCTATTATCTTGGGGATGTTTAAATTTTTTCATTTCTCTAGGTACTTGGGATGTATCAGTTGATTAGAACAGCCATCCCCAACCTCAAAGGTCTGCATATGTAGCTCAGTGCCAGAGCAAGTGCCTGGGTTCTGGCCACAGCAATACATAAATCAAAACCAGCTAACCCAAATACCCAGCTTGTATTGGGGAAGATAGCCACACAAAAACAAAAATATGGACTAAATTGTGAAGCTTGTTCTGGGGTGAAGAGAACAGGGCAGGGTGGGAAGGATTGAGCCTGTAGCAATTTAAAGTAGTGGATTTAGGCTAAGTATCATTGTTAAGGGGCATCAGAGTGCAGCTGAGGACTGAAGGTAGACATTGAAGAATGTCCTAGTCCCCGAGTGGCAGTCTGGAATATGCAAGCCGCAGTGAGTGGTTGGAGATGAATTCTGAGACTTATAGGAAAAAAACAAATTCCAGGGACTTCGTTAGCCATTGTAAAGATCTTATCTTCTACGGTAACTGGAACTCTGGTGGATTTCGATCAGCTGAGACATGAGCTGACTTTCCTTGAGGGAAGATAGGCTCCCTTTGTTTTGACAACAGACTTGGTTGATGGTGGCCAGGGGGCCACTTAAGAAGGCAACTGAAGTATGACTGGGGCCACGGATGACAGAAGCAATGTAGGTGAAAAGTTGTCTGATTTTGGTTTATTTTGAATGTAGAACCTTACCAACTGCTCTTATTGACAGAATGGATGATGAGAATGAGAAGAATCAAGGAGTACTCCAGTTTGAGGATTGAACTGCCAGAAAATGCCTATACATCGTGATGGGCAGCTAGCTCCATTTTTGAGTATGTGCTGTAGATTTCAAGTGGAAGATGTTCATGCATTTCTTGCTTCTCGGTACATAAAGTGTACAGCTAATGTAGTAAAAAAACAGAATGTGGTAGCTGAGGCAGGAGGACTTCTGTGAATTCCAGGTCATGCAGGATTCTACCCCAAAAGACCTTAGGTGTGTGACACACACTTGTAATCCCAGCATTTGGGAGGTGGATGCAGGAGGATCACTAGAGGATCACTAGATCCAGGCCAGCCTTAGCTACATAGTGAGTCTGACGCCATGCCATTCCGGGCTACAAAGAGACCCTGTCTCAAACAACAACAAAACAAAACCAAAAAACGACCCCACAAGAAGTCACAGAGACGCACTGGACACTTTGCACACATTTCAAATGCCAGGTAACGTTTTTGGCTCTATGCCCGCCAGTGAGTCAGTGATTCTGATTCCTTAAAAGTAATGTGACCGAGGGTTTGAGGCAAATAGTTCTCAACTGCTACCAGCTGAGAGACACCTGGTGCTGGCCAGCTCTGCCCCGCAGCGCCCTCGCTTGCCCAGGCGCGTCCATTTGCCGGATCTGGCTGGGAAGGGGCTGTGGCGCGCGGCCGAGGCCTCCATCACCTCCTCTCCCACCCCACCCCCCTCCGCCCACCCAGCGGGTCACTCTGCGCGCGCCTGACCTCCCCGGGGTCTCACCGCTCCCTCACTGGGCGGGGCCTCGCAGCGGCCAGCCCGCCTACTGGGGGACAGGGCGTGTCCTTGCGCTGGGGGCGTGGCCGCGCAGCCGTACACACCGCCTGTGGCTCCGCCTCTGCGCGCGCGAGCCTGAGCGGGAGGGCGGAGCCCGAAGCAGGGAGCGCAGCTGCGGGTGTGTGGAGCCCCTAGAAACATCGGAGCCGGCGCTCGGAGCCGCGCGGCCGGAGCTGGAAGCCCAGACAAAGGCGACGGTGAGTGTGGAGAGGGCCCCACGGTGGCCCCGAGGCGTCAAGTGCGGAGCCGCCGTCCAGAAGGCTGAGGGTGAGCGGGGCCCGGGCCTCGCCGCGCTGCGGATTGGGGTTGCGGGCTGAGGCTGCGGCTGCGGCGGCTCCATTTTCCAGGTCTGGGCGAGGTCCTCACGCGAGGACCGGCGTGTGGTGCTCCTCATTCTCTGTGAGGCCGGTTTCCACCGTAGCCTGTACCCTCCCGACGCGGGAGGCGCTGCGGACCCCTCCCCCAGCCCGCAGCCCCGCCAGTCTGGACCGGCGCGGAGCGGCTAGGCTCCCGGACCCCGACTCCCGCCCGGCCTGCCCGGGACCCCGGGAGAGAGGAAGCCGGGTTGCCGGCTCGCAGTCGCTCCGGCGACTCTTACAGGTTGTTGCACCGGGAGCTCGCAGCCGCGGTGGTGAGCATTACTAACGGGTGTGGTAGGTAGCGGCTCGCTGACGTCGCGTTCCGAGCCGAGGAGCAGCCCCTGGCCGGCTGATTTCGCGTAACCCCGGGAATTCCTCTTCAGCAGCAGTGATTGCAGCTGATAACCTTTCGTGGAGGAGTTTGGTGGTGATGTGCAGAGCTCGGCATTGAAACGTTCTGGGGCAGGGAGTCGAGCTCAGTGGT
This sequence comes from Peromyscus eremicus, assembly GCF_949786415.1. Taxonomy (NCBI): domain Eukaryota; kingdom Metazoa; phylum Chordata; class Mammalia; order Rodentia; family Cricetidae; genus Peromyscus; species Peromyscus eremicus. Next base: position 37,917,336 of record NC_081423.1, on the reverse strand, counting down.
AGAGAACTTTGCCTTGCACGCAGGAGGCCCTGAGTGGTTCAATCCCCGGGACCCTCGCCCGCCACAAAGAAAAAAAGAAAAAATGTAAATGCTTTATTAAAGGACCTAGCATATAAATACGTGCTCAGTGAAATACTGGTGCAATGAATGACTCTCGAAACACCAGACATAGAGCTGAGTATGATTAAGCACATACTCTCTTGACTCAGACGAAGGGCTGTTAGTGTCCCCCCTGTCCCCCCCCCCCGTCCCTCCCCCATGCAAACTATTGATAACTTTTTCAGTCATTATCGCCAGCTTTGTAGACAGTACGCTTGAGATGTGGAATTTTGAGAAAAGTTGGTTTAGAGTTTTCTATTTCTTAACAGGCCCCATTTCTCATCTTCTTTGAAAATAATGGCGACTGTAAAGGTGTTTGGGGTGTATTTTGAGGCTTAGCTTTCTATTTTGTAGGAATAAAGAAGTGTATGTGCTTTTGAGGGACTGTGGTATGGTCTTGAGAATCTGTATGAGCCAGGGAGAGCTCTGAACTGTAGGGGAAGGGACCTAATGTCTTCCTGGTGGTTAAACATCACCGCCTACTCAGCATACTCATTAAACACATATTAAGCTCAGAGACTGGTGTTGGATGCTGTTTGTGGAAGGGACAAAGCCCAAAATGATTTCTCTCTTAAGCTTGAGCATGAAGTTCATTCTGTGGTATCCGTGGAGCAAATGAGGACTGCCTCAAATCCCAGCACCACTTCATTTAGGAAAGATGGCTGGTGAACTTCAGGAAGTGTGAATTCATTGTAGTCTACTTAAAAGTTAATAAGTAACTCTTTCAGGCTAAGATTACTGGGTTATAGTTTCATTTCTCAGCTTAATAAAAATCCGTGTAGATTTGAAAGTGGCAGGAAGAAAGGTTTCAACCGTGGTTTCATTCTTCCCTGAACTAGATTTTGATGCAGTGTTTTTTATTGATAGTGTGATTTCAGATGTGTTTCAGTAAGAATCTTTGTAATAACATTTTTATATATACATCCTAGGTGGTGGTGGCGTTGCAGGCCTTTAGTCTCAGCACTAAGGAGGCAGAGGCAAGTGTATCTCTGTGAGTTCCAGGTCAGCCTGAGCTACAAAAAAAATCCCCACTCAGTGTTAAACAGCACTTGCTGCTCTTCTAGAAGATTGAAGTTCCCAACACTCTCACTGGATGGCTCACAACCATCTGTAACATCATCTCCAGGGTATATGGCGCCCTCTTCTGGTCTTCATGGGGCACCTGAATGTAGTTGACATATAGACACAAATTACAAAACAGTCATTAAAAAATTCCCAAAGATGGGCAGGGAATATAGATTAGTTGTTATGAAGCTCCTCATTCAATCACCAGCACCACATGGTGTGATAGTTTGAGCCTTAATGCCAGCACCTGTGAGACTGGACACGAAACAGATCATGAGTTCAAGGCCGTCTTTGACTTATTTAGCAAACTTGAGGCCAGCTTGAGCTATATGCAACTCAAATAAAACAAAATAAAACAGAAAACAAAAACAAAAACCCTTGAAGATAAATTAGTAGCTTTCTTTTGTTTTGGATATTTTAGCCATTTTATTTTATTTCATTTTTAACAGAGCTGGGGTTGCGGCTTATGGTAGTACACTTGCCTAGCACGCGTGTACCAGGCTCTGGGTGCCATCTTCAGTGCCACAAAAGAAGAGGTTGATGGGTAGAAAGGAAGAAATGTCTTAAATAAAGTACCTCTTCAGCAGTTTTATTTTGGCTCCTTGTTTGTCATGTAAAAAGAATATACCGTTGACCAGGTAGTGCTGACAAGAGAGGATTATTAGTATAATATGTGGTGCTCTTTGGACTTTCTTGCTGGTATGACAACTATGATAAAACTGCTTATTAAAATGAGGGTGTGGGCTAGACATTGTGGTGTGTTGCCCCCCCTCCCCCTTTTTTTTTTTGGAGACAGGGTTTCTCTGTGTAACAGCTCTGGCTGTCTTGGAACTTGCTGTGTAGACCAGGCTGGCCTCGAACTCACAGAGCTCCGCCTGCCTCTGCTTCCCAAACGTTGGAATTAAAGGTATGCGCCACCACCACCTGGCGCTGTGGTGTGAACCTTTAATCGTAGCGTTTGGGCGGCAAGAGGCAGGTGAATCCCTGTAAATTCAAGGCCAGCCTGGTTTACATAGCTAATTCCAGGCCGGCGAGAGCCACAGAACAGAGTCGGAGGTGGGAGGAAGAACAACAGCAAAGGATGTGGGCTGAGGATATAGCTTAGGTGCTAGTGTGTGTAACGTGCATGAGGCCTTGAGCTTGAGCCTCAGCACTGCATAAATTGGGGTACATTCCTGTAATCCTAGCACTGAAGAGGTGGAGGTAGACGCAGGAGGATCAAGAAGGTAAAAGTTATCCTTGGCTGCTTATCAAGTTCCAGTCCAGCCTAAGCTACATGAGACCCTATTTCAAAACAAAGCCAACCAACAAAACAAAACAGTCCCCTCAAAAAACAAAAAAACCTAACTCCCTCCAAAAAACAACACAAATGGTGAAGACATGTATGTTGTAACCCAGTTGATAGAGTGTTTTTCTAGCATCCATGAAGGCCTGGCTTTCGTTCCTCAGCACTGGGTAAAAGAGTGGGCCGTGGTGCACTGCCACATTGCCTCAGGAAGAAAGAGGTGGAGAGTAGCATTGCATTTATTATGAACGTAAAGTTTCTGTTGTCTTTTGTTGTGATTGTTTTCGGGTGAGATCGAGCCAGAGCCTCATGTGTTCCACCTCAGTTGGGCCCCCACTCGTTTTCATTCTGTTTTTATATTTTCATGTATGGTTTAAAAACAGTGAAATTATGTGCCACATTATGACTTTCTGATCAAAAGATTGGACTTTTTATGCCTGTTCCTAGCAATAATAAGGGAAGAGTACATTTGATTAGAATGTTTTGATTTTAGTTGTGTAGAGATTGAATTTTCAGTATTTTTTTCTAGGAGTAATACAAGTAACCCCACACATCTTATTGGTAGAGAGTCATGATAGTTTCTTTTTAAAAAAAAAGATTAAAAAATGTATTCATGTATTTTATATGTATGGGTGCTTTATTTGCATATACTCCTGCATGCCAGAGGCATCAAATCCCATTATAGGTGGTTATGAGCCACCAAGTGGTTGCTGGGAATTTAACTCAGGACCTCTAGAAGAGCAGCCGGTACTCTTAGATGCTGAGCCATGTCATCTCTTCAGCCCCCCCTCTTTCTCTTTTAAAAATTATTTTTGTATTTTATTTTAGATGTAAGAATGTTTTGCCTGCGTGTATGTATGTATGTATACAATATTTATGTCTGGTGCCCATGGAGGTCAGAGGGGGTGTCGATTCCCTCAAACTGGAGTTATGGATGGTTGTTAGCCAAGCCACCATGTAAGTGCTGGGAACTGAACCCAGATTCTCCACAGGACCAACTGGTGTTCTAAACAGCTGAGCCATCTTCCCAGCACCTAGTTTCTCTTTTCTTAAAAATAAATAAATAAATAAAAATTAAGATTTCTGTTTTATTTATTTATTTATTTTCCTTTTTTTAAAAAAAAATTTATTTTTTGAGACAGTGTTTCTCTGTGTAGACCTGGCTGTCCTGGGAACTCACTCTATAGACCAGGCTGGCTTTGAACTCAAGAGATCCGCCTGCCTCTGCCTCCTGAGTGCTGAGGTTAAAGGTGCTCAGCACGCTCACTGTCTCTGTTTTTATTATTATTATTATTAATTATTATTATTATTATTGGTTTTTCGAGACAGGGTTTCTCTGTAGCTTTGCGCCTTTTCCTGGAACTCACTTGGTAGCCCAGGCTGGCCTCGAACTCACAGAAATCCACCTGGCTCTGCCTTCCGAGTGCTGGGATTAAAGGCGTGCGCCACCACTGCCCGGCTCTGTTTTTATTTTTAATTAATTGTATTTATGTGTCTAGGTGTGAGTATGTGCACATTAGTGAAAGTAAGTGCCTGTAGAGGCCAGAGGAGGGAATGGAATCCCCTGGAGTTACAGGTAGTTGTGAGCCACCAGATGTGGGTGCTAGGGACCAAACTTGGTTCCTCTGCAAAAGCAATATGTGCTCTTAATTGCTGAGCCATCTCTCCAGCCATGACAGTTATTAAAATGTTCTGTTTCTTATAGGAAGAGTTATATGAGAATATACACCACATAGTCTTCGGTCTGTAGAATGCCGTAGTGTCTGGGTTTTCATAAAGTATACTCTATCATAGTCATATGGTGAGGAAATCACCTAATGATACATTTTGCAAAATATCTCCATCATTGAATGATGTTTGACTCCTTTAGAAGTTCAAATTAACGTTCTGCACAGTCTGTCTCCATCATTACAAGGTAATGAAGATTTACCACTGTTTTTACAGTTAGCTTTTGAATTTAGTCAGCCCTTGTGACTTACCAGTGCCTGAAACATTTTATCATTGTGTAGACTGTGTGAACATTCAAATAGGACTTTCCAAGTTTAGACATTGGCTGTTAGCTTTTTTGTGGCTATTCTTAGGAGTAACAAAGGAAGTCATGAATACCTGAAAACAGAACTTTCTGATTTTAGACTTATTGGCTGTTCACTTTTTCATTGTAGTTGTTCTTAGGACCAATAAAGAAAGTAACCCCTCAAATTTTAGTGGTAGAGAGCTGTGATAGTTTTAGAAGGTTTATTTCTTGTAGGAAGTTATTTGATAACATACAATGACTGCCCAGTATTATAAGAAACCTTAAGGTAAATGATTACAGAGCCAGTAAAGAACATTGAATGGGCTGTGATGATGTCTGATACAACATGCTTCTTGCTCAAGGGTAGCTGCTCATCCTTGGCCAGCTTGTTCCACAAGACTATGGCCTATGTTAGTTCCCCATGGCCAGTGCAAGAGGACTTTCTTTGGTTATTTAATAATCCCCTACAGAGATTTGAACCCAATGATTGTTACTCAACAGATTTCTTCTAGAGGCTTTTGAGCCTGAGGCTCCTTCCTATCTGAGAGTTCCAGGTGGACAGTCAGCTAGCTGGGCTGGTAGATTACTGTGTCTTGAACAGCAGCTTGTGTGGGGGGCGGTGTCTTTGTGACTTCCGCTATTTGCATTTCTTCTGTAAATGTGAGCAGTGTTCAGAAAGAGAAGGTGAGGGTCATGAGGTCAGAGGATGAACTGTTCTGTCTGAACGTGTCTGTGTACTCGTATGCATGTGTGTGCATGCGTGCGAACAGAGGGAGGAGGGAGGAAAGGGCAGAGGTGGAGAAGGTAGTAGATAAACAGGAGCTAGAATTCCTTGGCAAAAAGTAGTTATTAAATATAGTGCTGGGGAGATAGCTCAGCAGCACTGGCTGCTCTTCCAGAGAACCCTGGTTTGATTCCCAGCACCCACACAGCAGCTAACAACTGTCTGTAATTTCCGTACCAGGGGAATCAGACACCCCTCTCTCTTCTGGTCTCTGAAGGCACTGCATGCACATGATACACAGACATACATGCAGACAAAATACTCCTACACATAAAAATAAAAACAAGTCTAAAGCAAATATAGATGTGGCTGATGGAGAATTACTTGATGGGTAGAGAATTTCTGTTCTGCAGATGAAAAGTTCACAGTGCGATTGCTTGACATAACTCTCAGTGCATTGAGAATGGCCAAGATGCTGTATATTTTACCTCAGTGAAAACTAAATTGGCAGAAATCTTTGTATATTCATACTGTTTAAATAAATACTTCAGACTTATTGACAACAGGAAGTGGTAAAGTAACTTTGCTAAGAATATAAGAATTCATCATTTTTGGTATACTTAAAAAATACTATGTTTTCAAAGTATTACCCTAACTTTGAGGGGGTTTTTTTGTTTTTGTTGTTGTTGTTTTTTTCCTTCTCCGAGACAGGGTTTCTGTGTGTAGTTTTGGTGCCTGTCCTGGATCTTGCTCTGTAGCCCAGGCTGGCCTTGAACTCTCCGCCTGCCTCTGCCTCCCAAGTGCTGGGATTAAAGGCATGCACCACCACCGCCTGGCTAACTTTGAGTTTTTATTTTAACTGTTGGAATATTTGAAATATTGAAATATTGGTGAAGAATTTTTTCTTTTCCTCCCTCCCTCCCTTCCTCCTCTTCCTTCCTCCCCTTCCTTCTTCCTCACCTCTCCTCCTCCCCTCCTCCCCTTCTTCCCTCCTTTCTTCCTTTCCTCCCTTCCTCCCTCCCTCCCTCTTTCCTTCCTTCCCTCCCTTCCTCCCTCCCTCCCTCCCTCCCTCCCTCCCTCCCTCCCTCCCTCCATCCCTCCCTCCATCCATCCATCATTGAGTTTTGACCATATTCACTCCTTCCCTCAACTCCTATGCCCATTCCCCTTCCCAACCAACCCAACTTTTTGTTCTCTTTTTTTTTCCCTCCCTACCCATCAAGTCTAATTTGGATTGTCCATATATTCATAAGTGTGTGACTTGCTCGAGTGTGGTCATCCGACCAGTGACAACACCTAGGGAAAATTGATTGTCCTCTCTCAGAAGGTATCAGTTGCCAGTAATACCTCTGCTAGGGTGGGATGTCATGTCCACCTCCTTTCTTCATGCTGGGATTTGGGACTAGCTTGAGCTTGTACTGGGCTTAATGCATGCTTTGATAACTATTGTGAGTTCATGTATTCAGCTGCCTGCCTGTGTCATGTGGGCACTGTTTCCTTGTGTTCATTTACCACCTTAGGCTCTTAGTCTTTCTACTCTCTCCTCTGCAATGATCTCTGAGCCACGGGAGGAGAGGGTATACAGTATAGATGTTTCATTTAGGGCTGAACATTCTGTAGACTCTTATTCTCTGCACCTTGGTCACTGTGGATCTCTGTGATAATCACCAGCTACTACAAATAGAAGCTTCTCTGATGAGAGTTCAGAGATGCATTAATGTATAGGCATAACAATATGTCATTAGGAGTCAGTTTAATACTTTGTCCATTTAGCAGAATAATAGTGATAGATTCTCCCCTAAAGTCTGTGAACAGCCATAGATTCTTAACCCCAAAATGGTGCCAGGTATGGGTTTCATCTTATGGAGCAGACTAAGAGCCTAAGGTGGTAAATGAACACAAGGAAACAGTGCCCACATGACACTTATGGACTTATATCCAGTTAGAAAGTGGTTGGTTACTCCTATAATGTTTATGCCACTGTTGTACCAGTGAACGTGTCCTTGCCAAACCTGTTGTTATTGTAGTTTGCAAAGTTCATAGCTGATAAGATTGGTGATTACTTTTCTGCTCCAGTAGCATTCATAGTACCTTCTGGAATTACAAAAGCTAGCTCTTAGTGATGAAACTTCCAAGTTAATACCAGCTTAATATCTCCATGTTCTATGACTCAAGTACATACCATCATCAGCAATAGGGTCTTAACATCAAGTTCTCGAAAGTAACCAATAGCATTGGCAATAGTCTGTAGTGTAGTGTTTAGGGGCATATGGGACCTTACTTGCCAACACCTCCAGAAGAGGAGTTCATTCCTGGCACTGGGTTGTTAGCTTGTGGTGTCTAGTAGGGGCATTGTTGTCCTGTTATTGGGACATTCTCTCTCTCTCTCTCTCTCTCTCTCTCTCTCTCTCTCTCTCTCTCTCTCTGTGTGTGTGTGTGTGTGTGTGTGTGTGTGTGTGTATTAGGAAGCTTCTACAGTAATAGGCAGGCTTCCATATGACTTTTTGTAAAGGTCATCTCCATTTTTCCTCCTCAACCCTGCCCTTTCACCCTCCGCCCATTTCAGTTTAACTCTTTTCGTTCAATTAATCTCTTTTAAACCTTTATACAACTGTTTTCAAGGCTTTCAAGGGTTGTGTTTCTGTCAGGGGCAGTAGTTCATTTTTTTGTAAGAGTGGTTTTTAGATTTAGACGACATTTCTTTTTTTCACTTGTAAGCCCTAAAATGATTAAGAACTATGCATATTGTAGCCTGTGCCTGTGGTATTTGTATAGATTCTGAAAGTTTATTATAATAACATTAGCATAAAACATTTTTTCAGGTACTTTATTTTCACATTCTCCAGGAGAAACCTGCTATTACGTTTTTAAGTCTCAGATTGTTTTTGTTTGTTTTGAGACAGGGATTCTCTGTATAGCTCTGGCTGTCCGGGAACTCACTCCGTGGACCAGACTGACCTCAGACTTACAGAGATCTGCTTGCCTCTGCCTTCTGAGTGCTGGGAATAAAGGCATGTGTCACCATGCCTGGCCTAAGTCTCAGTTATTTTAATTATGAAAATGTTTAGTTATTTGCTTAAGGATGAGTCTAGAACATTTTGTTAAGTTTTTTAAAAATTAAAAATCTATTTTTATTTTATGTTCATTGGTGTTTGAGCTGCATGTATGTCTGTGTGAGGGTGTCAGAAGCTCTGGAACTGGACTTGTGAGCCATGTGGGTGCTGGAATTGAACCGGTCCTCTGGAAGGAGCAACCAGTGCTCTGAACTGCTGAGCCATCTCTCCAGCCTCTTGTTAAGGTTTTATAAGAGTAAAAAAAATTTTTTTTAAAGATTTGTTTTATTTTGTATGTTTGAGTGTTTTGCTTCCACGTATGTATGTGTACCGCATTTGTGTGTGGTGCTTGTGGCGGCCAGAAGAGGGCCTTGGATCCCCTGGAACTGGAGTTTTGGATGGTTGTGAATCTTCTTGTGGGTGCTGGGAACTGAACCCAGGTGCTCAACAAAGAGCAAGTAGAGCTCTGTGCTACTGAGCAGTCTGCCAGTCCTCTTAGAGGGTTTTTAGAAACAATTAAAAATGTGTATTTTTGATTTCTTATAGATTCATTCATTTATTTTTGGAGATAGGTCTCAATGGAGCCCAGGCTGGTTTACAGCTACTTGTGTAGCTGAGGATGACCTTGAATTTCTGGTCGTCCTAGCAGAGGGTAGTTGAAACTGGTTTGTTATCCCTTACAAAGGGGATTTCTGAACTGAAATGTCCCATCTCAGAAGTAATCTTTGCCTGAAACTATAGTACTTATAAAGTTTGTAGTTAAAGTGGATTATGGTAAAACAAATTCCTTTTTCTAAGAAATGCTACATGAATTTACATTGAATCTGATTTTTTTTATAGGCATTGCATGAGTCCTGACCAGTTTTTATTTACTGATCTAGAAATTCATGCTACAGTTTCTTATGACATCTTCATGGTAGAGTTTTTGAAAGTGTATTGTACCAAGGCACAAAATTATTTTTGTTTTATTTGGTTTATCAAGTCATCTACTTTGACTTTATTTTTCTTTCCAGTTCTGGGGTGGACCCCAGGGTGCCCCGGGTGTTAAGCAAGCACCTCAGTCTTCTGCTATGACCTTTTGTGTAGGAAAGCAGAATGACCCTGGACTCTGTCCAGCACTCTGTGTGGTTTATACCTTCCTACTGTGGGGAACTACAGGTCTCTATGCAGCCGTTCTACTCAGAGATGGGACTTGATGTGGTTTAAGTGGAAGCAAGGGTTCTCACTGGGCCAGCAAGCCTTCCCTGCAGACTGAACTCTAGGTCTTAGGAAGAGTGTGTAGCGTTTCTAGTCTTAGATAATGGAATCTAGTGTCTGTCTGTCAGCACTAGTCTTATATTAGTTCTTTTCTTCCCTTTCTTTCTTTCGTTCTTTCTTTCTTTCTTTTTTTTTTTTTTTTTAATTCCTTCCCCGAGACAGGTTATCACTATGTAGATCTGGCTGGCCTGGAACTTGTTATGTGCATGAGGCTGACCTTGGACTCATAGAGACCTGCTTGCTTCTGCCTCCTTAGTGCTGTGATTAAAGATGGTCACACCTAGCTGGTGGTTTTCTTTTTTGTTTGTTTCTTTGTTTTATAAATAATGTTGCCAATTGTTCAGTAAAGGTATCCTCCCCTGTTAAGAGATTGGGAGAAAGGATGAGGTGGGGTTTATTTATTTATTTATTTTTATTTCTCCAAACAGGGTTTCCCTGTGTAGTTTTTTTGGCGCCTGTCCTGGATCTCGCTCTGTAGACCAGGCTGGCCTCGAACTTAGAGAGTTCCTCCTGTCTCTGGTTCCCGAGTGCTGGGACTAAAGGCTTGCACCACCACCGCCCAGCCAGGATGAGGTTTTAAGTAGTTGGTTCAACTGTTATCTGCTATTTTTGTTGAGTAGATCGTTAGTTTAATATGGCCCTGGCAATATAGTTAAGTGGTAATCTTGGATATTCCATGCCTGGGAACCACCCTCTATTGTGGTTGGGATTAATTCTCTGACTCAGTGTGCTCAATATAGACTCACTTTGCTGAAGGAGTTTTATGTTAGCCTTTAAATTAGCTGAGTAGCATGTTAATAAAACTGAGGATAGTACATTAAAGGGACTCCATACAGCATAGCTTTCAACATTTTCCTGGGGTCTCAGCATCCTCCCTTCCCACCTTCTGTTTAGTAATGCCACTTTCAGGGCACTTCTGTGTGTGTGGGACTCACACACAGTCCATTGCTGCTAGCATCATTTTGCTGTCAGGCCCCTTTCTCCATAACCTTTCTTGAATATTCTTTATCTGTTTGACCCCAAGGTGTCCACTATTTATTTTCTGTCTACACTCCATCCTTCTGTCATTGCACTTATCTGACCACACTGCCACCCAAAGCAATTTTTTTTTACCTGGACCATTTCGAGGTCTTCTCAGTTCACGCCCACTGGCCTGCTAGCCTTACATGTTCTCACAGTCTATAATCTTGGTGCTTTCCCCTGGTCAGTGCTTGCTTTCTCCTACACGACTGTTTACACTTCGTGCATTATCTCTTGCAACCCTCCCCTCATTTTCCGTTTCCAGCTGTGATGACCTTGTTTCTTGAATACTCAGAATGAAAGCAATCAGAAAACATTTCCTGGCTATCTTACATCTCTACTCATACCTTCTGCATCTTTTTTCCCCCCTGCTTCCCTCTGGTTATGTTCCTTTCTTTGGTCAAGGATCCTAACTGCTTCAGTCTTCATCTCATTCAGCATGTATATCGTTGTCCTATTTCTACTGGGTCATCTAATCATATCTAGAAAATGCTGAAAAATCTCCCATCTTCTGAAAAGCCTTCCTCAACATGTTCATCTCTTTCCTTAGTTACTGCTCTAAAAAAGTTGTTTCTTGGTTATCAGTTAGTCCTTGCTTGTCTCTCCAGCTCCTCACCTAGTCACTAGGTACTAACCTAGTCTACTAACGGTTTTTGAGGTTATTAGCAGTAACCTCCTTGGTGGTAGATTCTGAGGTCAGTTCTCCGTTGTCAGTTTCAGTGGAGACAGCAGCGTTTGCCTTGACTGATAGTCATGTCTTTGAAGCCTTGCTTCCCTTTGCTTTCTGGATAATGCTGTGTGTTTTCAGTTTCTTCTGCTGCTTCCTTTTTATTGCCCTAGCTTTTTTAAAAAAGGAGGCAGTGTTCCCAGGCTCTATGTTTAGACCTCTGATGTATTTATATTTAGTCTTCTTGTGATCTCATCCTATCTAGTGAGAATTACCATGTATTTCAAGCCGAGAATTTTATCTTTAGTCTGAATCTTTTTCTGACCTCCAGTCTTGTAGATCCATCTGCACAATCAACATGTTCAACTAGCTAATAGGCTTGGCTTCTCTTATTTAACAAACATCACAATTAAACTCATTCTCCCCCTCCTCCTTCCCTGATCATTGTTTCCATTCCAGTCTTCCTCATCTTGTTAACTGTAATCTTTGTCAGCGCCTGGGACTGAAAGCCTAGCACACCTTCTTGGTACTCCACATTGAATTCAAAGAAGGTGTTGTGGAAATACATGCTTCTTATCTACCTTAAAAGCCATGTTGAGAATAAATGCAGGGCCTCTAGGGATAGACAGCTTGGTGGCTGTGCTTGATGGGCATGTGCAAGGCCCAGTGTTTGATCCCTAGCAAAAACAGGCACATGATACTCAGAAACGAATGCACCCAGTTTCTTCAAGTTCTTCCACTCTCTAAGCTCCCCTTCTCCTGCTGCTTCTGCTGTCTTCTGTTTCCAGCAGAGCAGCCAGGTCATGTTTGTAAAATGGAAGTCTATTTTACTTCTATGTTCAAGAGCCTTCAGTAGCGTTCCCGTTTCCTTTGTGTTGCTATGATAACATTTGGACCAGAGGTAACTTGGGAGGAGGAAAGGATTTATTTGGCTTATACTTCCAGGTCATAGTATATCACTGAGGGAAGTCAGGGCAGAAAGTCAAGCAGGAGCTGGTAAGTGAGCCAGGGAGTTGTTTTGGACAGTGGTTTTATCACAGAACAGAAGCAGACCGCAACAGGTGGCTCTCTATGTTACAGAAAATGGGGACTGCAGTGCTTAGGGGATCCTCTGGTGTATGTACTGTCCCGAGCTCCAGTTTTAGTTTTTCCTCGGTGGATTCCACTCCAGTCTCTTTGAAGCCCTTGGCCCTAGTATACAGTTGTGCTGGCTATGCCCCTAGTGCTACAACTTGGTTTCATTTTCTGGAATGCAGCTAGTATCTGGACAATGGGTGGCTGTGGAAGGTGCTCACATTTGCTAAGTGAGCATGTGGAGCTGGTGGAGTGCATGTGTGTTTCTGTGGCAGAAAATATAGTCCTATAAAGAATTAGTGGAAATAAACCAGATGCAAAAGGAAAAAGTAAGTTTGAAACCAAACATTTTTGATATATAAAGTGGAAACACACTGAGATTTATAAATGGTAAGGGGCAGAAGAAATGAAGAGAAGTGAAGAAATACAGAGATAAGAATGTGATCTGAAGGAGGTGACAAGACTTAGAAGTTTGTTTCGGTTTGTTTGGGTTTTATTTTTTGAGACACGGTCTCACACCATGTAGCTCTGGCTATCCTGGAACTCACTGTGTAGATCACATTGGCCTCAATCTCAAAGAGATCCTCTTGCCTGTACCTCTTGAGTGCTAACATGAAATAAGCCACTATACCTGGCTCATTTAAAACTTTTTGGGGGTGCTTACTCCATATTTCAGTGTAGTAGTACTTTCTCATTGGGCTCACCAGTCGGCATATAGTGACACAGAGACTTATTAATTATGAAAGCTTGGCCTTAGCTTAGGCTTTTTCTCAGCTAGTCCTCATAACTTAACCCATATTTTTTAAACAACGTTCTTCCACGAGGCTCGTTACCTCTTTTCCATACTGTTCATCTTGCTCCCTCTGCATCTGGCTGGTGACCCCACCTTTCTTCTTCCCAGAGTCTTCTCTCTGTAGTTGGTATTTTTTTTTTTTTTTTTTTTTTTTACTTTTTACTCTTTGGGGAGCTGCCACCCAGCTCCCAAATAAATACACACACAGAGTCTTATTATTACTTATAAATGCCTGGCCTTAGCTTGGCTTATTTTTAGCCAGCTTTTCTTAAATTATCCTGCCTCTGGGCTTTTACCTTTCTCTATTTCTGTATATCTTTTCTTTCCTTCTTATTCTGTGTCTGGCTGTGTTGCTGGGTAGCTGGCCCCTGGGATCCTCATCTCCTCCTCTCACATTATTCTCCTATTTATTCTCTTGGCCCGCCAGCCCTGCCTAATTCTCTCTTGCCTAGCTATTTATTAGACAATCAGGTGTTTTAGGCAGGCAAAGTAACACAGCCTCACAGAGTTAAACAAATGCAGTAGAAAGAATGCAGCACATCTTTGTATCATTAAACAAATATTCCACAGTATAAACAAATATAACACATCTTCAAATAATATTCCATACCATCTCTGTCCCTGGAAGGCCTGCCCAACCTCTTCCTGCCTAGCTATTGGCCAGTCAGCTCTTTATTAAACCAATCAGAAGGTTCCTTGGCAAAGATACATCTTCACAGTGTAAACAAATATTTCGCAACATTTGATGCCTCCCACCTAACTCCTGTCCTCCCTTTTTGTTGTTTTGTTTTGTTTTTTGAGACAGAATTTCTCTGTGTGGCCTTGGCTGTCCTGGAACTCCCTTTGTAGATCAGGCTGGCCTTGGACTAAGAGATCTGCCTGCCTCTGTCTCCCAAGTGCTGAGACCACCACTGCCTGGCAAGATGCAATTCTTGAAGGCTGAGTGTTGGTAACTTACACATTCTATTTTTCTACTTTTTGGTTAACCTTTGTTAAAGAAAAGCAATTACTGCCACTTATATAACCTTGGCAGTATTCTTTTGAGTGTTCATGTGTGTAGCCCGGAGGTTAACCTGTAGGTGTTGTTCCTTGAGCTTCTCTCCACTCTTCCCTTTTTGAGATAGTCTTACTGGGATCTTGCAGATTCAATCAGGTTGGCTGGCCAGCGAGACCCTAGAGATCCTGTTTCTGCCATCCCTGTGCTGGGGACTATTGGTGTGTGTTACTGCATGGATTTCATGAGTGCTGGGACTATAGGTGTGTGTTACTGCATGGATTTCATGAGTACTGGGGACTATAGGTGTGTGTTACTGCATGGATTTCATGAGTACTGGGGACTATAGGTATGTGTTACTGCATGGATTTCATGAGTACTGGGGACTATAGGTGTGTGTTACTGCATGGATTTCATGAGTGCTGGGACTATAGGTGTGTGTTACTGCATGGATTTCATGAGTGCTGGGGACTATAGGTGTGTGTTACTGCATGGATTTCATGAGTGCTGGGACTATAGGTGTGTGTTACTGCATGGATTTCATGAGTGCTGGGGACTATAGATGTGTGTTACTGCATGGATTTCATGAGTGCTGGGACTATAGGTGTGTGTTACTGCATGAATTTCATGAGTGCTGGGACTATAGGTGTGTGTTACTGCATGAATTTCATGAGTGCTGGGACTATAGGTGTGTGTTACTGCATGGATTTCATGAGTGCTGGGGACTATAGGTGTGTGTTACTGCATGGATTTCATGAGTGCTGGGGACTATAGGTGTGTGTGTTACTGCATGGATTTCATGAGTGCTGGGACTATAGGTGTGTGTTACTGCATGGATTTCATGAGTACTGGGACTATAGGTGTGTGTGTTACTGCATGGATTTCATGAGTACTGGGGACTATAGGTGTGTGTGTTACTGCATGGATTTCATGAGTGCTGGGGACTATAGGTGTGTGTTACTGCATGGATTTCATGAGTACTGGGGACTATAGGTGTGTGTGTTACTGCATGGATTTCATGAGTGCTGGGACTATAGGTGTGTGTGTTACTGCATGGATTTCATGAGTACTGGGGACTATAGATGTGTGTTACTGCATGGATTTCATGAGTGCTGGGGACTGATGGTGAACACTTGACTGAACTGCCTCACCAGCCCCTTCTTGCAGAATTATTACCATTTTTTGTCAAAAGCTCAAACCGTTCTCAGAGCTTTAGGGGGAGTTTCAGCAGACAGAAGTTGAATTTATGACTATATATATGTCCTTTCAGACTGTACTTCCTGTTTACTCCTCTCTCAAGCAGAGCTGGGGGTGTGAGGGCAGAGTGATGGTGTGTCACATAAAAACCCTGTATTTTCACGGTATAGTAGCAGCTAGTTACAGTAATGTATATGACCATTTTGAGTAGTATTTAATATATGGATATACATATTTGTGCCCTTAATGAAAGATGTTAGGATGTACATGAATGCTTTCTTTTTTGTAATGCTGGAGGTTGAAACAGTGGCCTCACATTTGCATGGCAGTTACCCTCCTGAGCTATAGCCCCAGTCTCTGATAGGCATTTTTAAACTGCATCGAGTTTAGTGAGAAGGGAGGATGCCAGTGAAGTTAATTACATGCAGTTTTCAGTGTTCTGTTGAGACAAGAAACCTTATTAAAGCTATAGGCATCATTTCCTGTTGACTACAGCAATCTTTTAGGTAAAAATTTGAAATGGGTGGCTTAGAAATTCCTGATGAATAATTCTCTATTGACTAAACATTTTTGTCTTTTTATTTAATATGTAATAATTTATCTTTTCATTAATTTGTTTTGTGGAACTAGTATCTGGACTGATTTCATAGCCATATGAGGTAAGTTTATGTGTGCTTTTATATAAATATGAAGACACAGTTTAAGCTTATGTGTCTGGTAACCTTAACTTCTAAGCAATAATAACCACAAAAATCAGATTTTGTATTTTTATTTCACATTAAAAGAAACAACTATCTGGGCAGTGGTGGCATACACCTTTAATCCCAGCACTTGGGAGGCAGAGGCAAGTGGATCTTTGTGAGTTTGAAGCCAGCCTGGTCTACAAAGTGAGTTCCCGGACAGCCAGAAACGTTACATAGAGAAACCCTGTCTCAAAAAACCAACCCCCCTCCCCCCAAAAACCCCACCAAAACCCAAAGACCTACATATATATTTGTATGTGTTATTGTGGTGTTTGAGAGAGGGTCTTAGCTATTTAGCTTGGTCTGGCCTCAAATTTGTCATCCTCCTGCCTCGGCCCCAGGTGCTGAGATTATAATTTTGTACCACTACACTGGCTCTCCTTCATAATTAAAAATTATTTTTAGCCCAGGTGTAGTGGCACATGCCTTTAATCCCAGCACTTAAGAGGCAGAGGCAGGTGGACCTTTGTGAGTTTGAGGCCAGCCTGGTCTACATAGTGAGTTCCAGGACAACCAGAGCTACATAGTGAAACCTTGTCTCAAAAAAACAAAACAAGCCGGGCGGTGGTGGCGCACGCCTTTAATCCCAGCACTTGGGAGGCAGAGCCAGGTGGATCTCTGTGAGTTCGAGGCCAGCCTGGGCTACCAAGTGAGTTCCAGGAAAGGCGCAAAGCTACACAGAGAAACCCTGTCTCGAAAAATCAAAAAAAAAAAAAAAAAAAAAAAAAAAATTAAAAAAAAAAAACAAAAGAGATATTTATTATTTTAAAATTATGCATGTATGTATGTATGTGCATATGAACATGAGTGCAATTACTTTTGGAGCTCAGAAGAGGTTGTCAGCGGGTTACAGGTGGTGGTGATGTGCTGATGTGGGTGCTAGGAAACAACCTTTGATTGCTACAGCAGTATGTGCTCTTAACCCCTGAGCCATCCATCTCTCCAGCCCACTGTTACAATTTTTAATATGTATTTTACGTGTCAAGTAATTTTGAATAACACACTAGAATGGTTTGGTTAAAGTTTAAAAATTCATTTATTTTATGGACTGGGTTATCTTTATTAGAATTCAGCATTGATCTACTCAAGTTTATATGTGAAATGCTGCCCTAGGATTAGTAAGATCCTATTCATGAATTTGTGCATTTTTTTCATTTTTAATGTACTTCGTGGTTGTGCATCTATGCACACAAATGCCATGTCACTCCTTTGGAGGTAGGAGTGGTCCTGACTATTATTATTATTATTATTTTAATTAAAAAATTTATTTTTGTATTTTTCAAGATAAGATTTCTCTGTGTAGGCCTGGCTGCCCTGGATCTCTCTGTAGATCAGGCTTGCCTCAAACTCACAGAAATCCCCCAGCTTCTGCCTCCCGAGTGCTGGGATCAAAGGTGTGCACCACCACAACCTGGTTTAATTTCTTAACTGTATTCCTAATTGCGCCTTTATCTCGGTGCAGATGCTAAAGATCTCACAATGCCTCTGAGAGTTTGCTGGTCTTGTGATTGAGCCTTGATAGTGAATTCAGGCTGTTTGTAGTGACAGAAGCCCACTGAGCCAGTGTGCTGTGTACAGTTACCCACTCCTGCCTCTTCCTTCTGTATGGTTTATACAAACACTCCAGTTCAGCATTTTGATTTGAGTTGGTTTGCCCATCAGCATATCTGAGTGCTTGCTCTCCCTGACAGGCACGTTTTGCTATTGTCTGATGACTCCAGTCAGTGTTACCAAGTCAGTAGATGATTTCCTGTCAGTCTTCGGGTGTTCACAGCTTCCCCTGTGCTTCCACCCCCCAGTTCTAGAGACTCTTGTCCTGTCACATTGAATTTATTGTTTGGCAGTTGAACTTGGTTGCTGGCATTTATTTGTTGAGCCACATTTACTTTACTTAATTATCCTTTGACTCAAAGTGTTCTCTAATGCATAGCACCAAATAAAGTAACTGTTTCATAAAGAACATCAGAAAACACGAACCAAAGGAAAAGGTTTGAGTCTCCATCCTAACATCAAAGGGGGTAATTTTGATGAATGTCTTTGCAGAAAAGTCAGTGAATTTTTTCCTCACAAAAGTAAGATTCTATTACATCTCAAACAAATGTCACTACCATAAAAGCATCATTTTTTGTTTAGTGAGAGTGGATCTAGTGAACTTAACATTGAACAAGAGTAAAGCTACAAGTAAAATTGTGGTGGTGCACACACTCAGCACTTGGGAGGCTGAGGCAGGAGGATCAAGAGTGAGGAAGGAAGTGAGGCCAGGTCACCTTTGAGGAGCTGGGTAGGGTTCAGAGTGTGTTTCATTGTGTGTCAATGTGGATCAAGAGTCTCCCTGGCCTCACCATAGTGGGCTTGTGCTTGCTCACCCTGGAGTGGCCACTGTGTGTATCTGTGGGTTCAATAGTGAAGATAAGGAGAAAAGAATTGCCAGCCTGGCTCTCCTAGAAGGAGATAGGCATGACTGGAGTCAGTCTCTGTTATGTGACCAGGGACTTGGAGAACATTAAGAAAGCATTTTCCTGATTCGTGGAAAAGCTCTGAGCTATGGGTCCTCCATTCCTGCTAGAAAACTATGCAGCATATTATGTAGCATGCAAATGTTATGTAATGCTGAATAAAAATGCAGGAAAACCTTTAAAAAAGAGAATGGGGACAATGTAGACTATAGAGAGACCCTGTCTCAGTCTCCTCTCTTTTGTGTTGATGGGCAGTAGATGGTGACAAGTACCTCAAGAAAAGAATTAAGTAGAGGTTGTCTTTGAACTCCCTGTGTAGTGGCTGGTCTTGAACTCCTAATTCTCCTGCCTCCACTTACCAAGTGCTAGGACAGCAGGCCTGTCCCAGCAGGCCTGGCTAGCAGTGTTATTATTTTCTTCTTAAGGACACTCTTGTCACACAGTGGCCTGATTATATTATATTGGCTAACAAAAACTATGATTCCATATACAGTAGGATTACTTTAATAATAGCCCTAGGATAAAATAAAGGTTGCCTCAAGTCTGGTGTTGCCTTAATCTTAAAATAATTATAGTCGGCCTATGAGATGGCTTAGTAGGCAAAAGTGCTTGCTGCCAAGCTGCCAACCCGAGTTCAATTCCTGGGACTCACAGAGTGAAAGGAGAGAACCACTTCTCACAAAGTGCCCTCCGGTTTCCACATTTCCATCATGGCACATATATGTGCACATAGAGTAAACAAGTAGATAAATGGGACAAGAAAGGTAGTTTTAGAAGAAAGTCATCCTCCCACCCCCATGCTAGGGATCAGACTCTAGCAGGGTCCTGTGCATGCTAGGCAAGCTCTCTATCATTGAGCTGTACATTTTCAGCCTCAAAGATATGATTAATCGAAGACCTCTAAGTCTGTATTAAAATACATTTGTCTGCAGTTGACAGTTTCATTAGTTACTGCTGTACTTTTTAATGTCAGGAGTTCTTAGAAAAAAGTTTAGCATGTAAGAATTGTTATATTAGAGTTTGATTTGATTTTTATTTAATACATGTAAAAGTACTTGGAGAGTTACTGGTGTGTGTGTGTGTGTGTGTGTGTGTGTGTGTGTGTGTGTGTGTGTGTTGTACTCTCAGGAAACCACTGCCCCAGTCTTGTCAACATCTTAAAGGTGTCTGCATCTTTAAGTAGCAGTGGCTACAGCTATCCCAAAGCCGTCAGGGTTGTACCATTTAAACCACCAATCTTTTACCAGAATGATTGACTCAGGATGGACTGCTGATTTCTTGCTCTGGTTTTCTCCTCCCTAACCTTGTCTTCATTTGTGTTGCATTACAGCTGTTCACAGTCCTGCGGTCTCTGTCTTGTCTGTAGCCATTTTCTCACTTGCGTGCTGCTTCCTTGGTTGTACGGATGTTGCTCAAACTATCTCTTATGTGGTAAAGAAGAATAAAAGCAGTGTTGTTGATGTGGCTTTTTCTACTGAGAAGTAGTGCGTTTGTTTTCTGAAGTAGGGACTGACAGTCCCTTGAGAATGTCCTTGAAAACACGACATACTTGTGAACACATATGTAGTTGTCTGTCTGCCTGTTGGGAGGCACAGAATGAGTCTTTAGCAAAAATTTAAGAAAAATGCTAAGAAGTATTTTATACTTTTTGATGCTTAAAATACTGCTGTTTTTTAAAGTTTAAATTCAGAGCTAATTTTGGCCTGTTATTTTTTAGAACATCTCAATATTCTTTGACAATTTTGTACATATAAATAACATATCTTCATCATATGTTCCCTCAATTCCTACCCCCACTACTCTCAGGAAACCCCGGCACGTTCCCCATCCTTTTTCATGTCCTCTACTTTTTGTGCTAATAGCCCACTGAGTCCTGTTAGTGTTGCCCATTGGGTGCTCACCGATCTTGCCAAGGTAACCACAGATGCAGTGAGCTCTTGGCTGCAACGGCCATGCCATGTCCTGAAGACAGTGTTTCACAGCACTCCTCCCCTCCTCCAGCTCTTACATTCTTTCCTCCCTTCTCTGATATTCCACGAGCCTTTTAACTGTAGGATCAAGGGGTGTGTGTGTGTGTGTGTGTGTGTGTGTGTGTGTGTGTGTGTGTGACTCCTTGGAAATACTCACTGTCCCTTTTTACATTTATTTTATGAATACTAACCTTGTTTTTGTGAAAATGGTACCTACTGTATAGAGCAGTGGTTCTCAACCTTCCTAATGCTGCGACCTTTTTTAATACAGTTCCTCATGTTGTGGTGACCGTCAACCATAAAATTACTTCATTGTTACTTCATAACTATAGTTCTGCTACTGTTATGAATTGTAATGTAAATAGATGATATGAAGGATATCTGATATGCAACCCCTGTGAAATAGTTGTTTGACCCCAAAGGGTCTCAACGCACAAGTTGAGAACCATTTGTATAGAGGCTTTTAATCAGTCACACAGCAAGTGGTAGAATGCTATTGAAGGCCAACTGGTTTTAGCCAGTTTAGCTTGGGGGGTGCTGGGAAGTGGCATGGCAAGTCCTCTTACCCTTGGTGGTTTCCATTTTGTTTTCAGTTCAGACAGGATAATAGGTTTCTTAGGAATGGGATGACACCCAGTGCACTTTGCTTGTGGAAGATGTTAATGTTTCATATCCTTTCTGTTGTACCTATTGTGTTAAAATGTCTTGGGAGTTCTTGAAAATTCATTGGGGTCAGGAAACTAGAAATATGTGAAATTCAGGTGAGCTCATATGTATTTGTGATAACTGTTTCATCTCCCTGTCCAAGAATGAGTGGTTCTTGTGACTTTTAAAAAGTATCTAACTTTCGCCAGGTGGTGGTGGTAAATGCCGCCTTTAATCCCAGCACTTGGGAGGCAAAGGAAGGTGGATCTCTGTGAGTTCGAGGCCAGTGTGGTTACAGAGTGAGTTCTTGAACAGCCAGGGCTACACAGAGAAACCCTGTCTCAAAAAAAAAAAAAAAAGGACCTGATTTCGAGCTGATCATGATGGTGCATACCTTTGATCCCAGCACTCAGGAGGCAGAGGCAAGTGGATCTCTGATTTCGAGGTTAGTGTACAGAGTGAATTCCAGGACAGCCAGGACTATAGAGAAATCCTGTCTTGATCCCCCTTCCCCCCCCCCAAAAAAAAATTGACTTAATGGAAGTTTTAATGTTTAAAAACTGAAGTAGCCAGGCATGATGATACATGCCTTTAATTATAGCACTCAGGAAACAGAGGCAGGGGGATATCCATGGGTTAAAGGTGAGCCTAATGTGCATGGTGAGTTCTGGGACAGCCAGTGCAGTCTCTGCCGTTAAAAAAAAAAACAAAACAAAAAAGCTGAGGTAAAACTGTTCTGAGTTATTAAGCCAAGCTGAATTGAGAGGAGTTAATTATTGCTGACCAAAGAGTGAGAAAGTAATTATTTCTGTATTTCCTTAGAAATGGACACATTTGTTTACCTAACATTTATTTATAAGGATATCTATTTTAATAAGAATGGGCTTTTTTGGAAATGAAAGTATGCTGAATTATGGAGGAAACAGCTTTCAACTTCAATAGTAATTACAAGTGTCTTTTTACCAGATTTAAGAGGCAGTGGTGTTTTTGTCCTAATAAAGTGTGCTAAGTGCATTGCTGCAGGAAGTGAGTCGGTGGGACCTAGCTGCAGGGCACCCTGGCCTGTGGCAAAGTGGAGACCCTAGTATTTTCACCTCTAAGAGTATGCCTTAAGGTAAAAAGCACTTTCCCCTCTTTTTTTGGGTGAGGGTGATCCCCCTAACAGGCTTGTTGAGAAAATTTACATAATAGTAAATTCAGTTTGTTGAAATGTGTAAGTCAGTGTTGCTGACTGTCTTCTTTGTTTAAATAGTATTTTCATCACCAGAAAAAACCAGCACTCTTCCAGCTCTGTACTCTGACACAGTAATGAAGTTTTTGTCCCTGGGAGTTGCTTCTTTGGATATTTGGTTGGAAAGGAGTCCTGTATTCATTACCTCTTACCAGGATTTCTCAGTAATGTAGCACCTGTCATTATCTCTTACAATTGAATATTCCGTGTGTACATATATAGCATTTGATTTTTCTGTTCATTAGTTTGTGGGCATTTTGAGTTATTTCCCCACATTTCAGCCATTATGAATAATGCAGTTATGAATATGAACATTTAAGCATAGTCAGGTGATTGAGTAAAAGAGGCAGACAACTTATGGAACAATGGTGATCCCATAAGATCATGATGGAGATTCTAGTGACCCAGTAACATGGTCATGGTGTCTGTCCTGTTGCCTGTGTGTGATGATGGTATAAAATTACTGTGCTGCTGGTCATAGACAGGTATAGAACACACAGTTATGTAAGGTGCATAACAGTTGCTAACATAAACTATATGTTTATATAACTATAAATGTGTACTTTTTATCATTAGAGAGTATTCCTTTTACTTATATATAAAACATGTGAAGTGTAAAACAGCTTCAGGTAGGTCCTCAGACAGTATTCCAGAAGGCATTGTTTTCGTAGGAACTGACAGCTTTGTGCATGTTGTTGCTTCTAAAGATCTTTCAGAGGGAGACTGTGTAGACCATGTGCACCTTCCTGTAATCCTGGTACTTGGCAGCAAAGTGGGAAGATTGCTGAGACTAACTTGGGCTACATAGTGAGACCCTGCCTCAGAAAACAACGAAAATAACCTAGTATGTTTCTTAAATTCACATATATTTACTTATGGTGTATGTGTGTGCAGTTGTACATGTGGAGGTCAGAGGACACTTGGAGGAGTCATTCTCTCCTTTTACCATGTGGATTCCTGGAATGGAACTTGGGTCAGCTCATTAGGCTTAGTGGCAAATGCCTAGACCCACTTAGCTATTTCATTGGTCTGTGGAGAGTGTGTGTGTGTGTGTGTGTGTGTGTGTGTGTGTGTGTGTGTGTATACTTTTTTTTTTTTTTACTTTTAAAAACTTTTTTTTTTTCTCTCTGAGACAGGGTTTCTCTGTAGCCCTGGATGTTCTGGAATTCAATCTGTAGGCCAAGCTGGCCTTGAACTCCCAAGATCTGTCTGCCTCTGCCTCCTGAGTGCTGAGACTAAAGGTGTATAGTCTTACACCCGGCCTATTATTTAAACTTTTAGTTGAAATAGAATTATATCACTCTTTTCCTTTCCTTCCTCCAGCTCCTCTTAGCTACTCTTCCTCAACCCCTCCCACTTTCAAGTTGATAGCCTCTTTTTTTATTATTGTTACATACACACACACATACACACACACACACACACACACAAATAAAATAAAAAAACCAACAACAAAACAAAATAAACACCTGTTGAGACTGTTTTTGCTGTTTGTATGTATATGGTTTGAAGGCTGACCAATAACTTCAAGATTTTCCCCCTCTCATGTTAACATGTCCATTGATATTGCCATTATTCCCATCTTGTTTATGTAGCCATTTCTGAGAGAGATTGTTTCACAGTAGACTTCCTCATATTCTGACTCTTACATAATCTTTCCACCCCCTCTTCCGTGACGTTCCAAGCCATAGACTCAGGAGCTGTGATATAGATGTATGCATTGGGGCTGGGCTACCCATAGTCTCTGGATTCTGTCCACTTGTGGTTTTCTGTGATGGTCTCTACTTGGCTGTGGAGAGGCCTCTTTGATGAGGGGTGGTCACTACACTTACCCAGGAAAGGAGGCTCTTGCACAAAGAGGATTTGTAGGTGAAGGGACTGGTAGTCTGCACAAGATACCCCAAGATCAAGTCCTCAGCACAAAGGAAATTTATTTGCCCCAAAGGGACCAAGGGCTGGGAATAAGAGACAAAGACAGGAGATAGAGGATGAGAGAGAAGGGGAAGGGAACAAGGGAGAGAGGAAAGGGGTATGGGGGGGTCATGGACACAAAGGACTGCCTCTGGATAGAGAGGAGACAGATATGGCCCATAGGAAAAAAGGGAAACCCTCTGTTAGGATGAAGTATTTAATTTTGGTTGGGCATGTTTATTAGGGCAGCCAAAGGGGGCTTTTAATTTATGGACTTCAATACTTTGATAGCTGGACCTTGGTAGTCAGCCTCAGGAGGAGGAAGTGGCCAAATAAGGCAATAGAGACCTTGGTGGCTAGCTTTAGGAATGTCATCTAACAGTTTTTAGCAAGGCAGAGGGAGTGGGAGAGAAGGGCAAGGCCTGCCAGAGCCATGTTCGCCATGCTTGGGCTGCCTAGAGACCCTTCAGCAGGTCTGGTATTTATATTTTTAAAAATCCTTTTAGGGTCAGGAGAGATGTCTCAGCTGTTAAGAGCACTGGTTACTCTTCCAGAGGTCCTGGGTTCAATTCCCAGCACCCATATGGTGGCTCACAACCATTTATGACTGTAGTCCTGTGGGATCTAATGCTCTTTTCTGGTGTGCAGACATACATGGAGATAGAATACCCACATACATAAAATAAACCTAAAAATATCCCTTTCTACAGTGTTTTTTTTTTTTTTTTTTACTATTTTTTGTGTTTAGATATATAAAATATTGTTGTGAGAGTCCTCTGTTGGATTCCCAGCACAGCATAAAACTACCTAACCATGCAGGCCTGTAGTCTTAGAACTAGAGAGGTGGAAGCAGGAAGATCAGAAGAAATTCAGTGTCATCCTTCTGATACATGGTAAGTTTGAGGCCAGCCTGGGCTACAGAAGACCCTGTTTCAAAAATGACAAATCCTGCTGTGTTATGATTGCCTACAGTACTCAGGGCGATAACATGACTACAGCTTTTTAGACAAGAAGCTAGTGTAGTAGGCATCTCATTGCGTTTCCTGTAAGTATGACATGAAATTTATGTGATAGTCTCAGCTAATAGAGTTTCTCAAACTATTTTTGTGGGCGGGTAGTATGTGCCTGGCCAAGGTTTTGTGTGCATATGCTTAATTTATCTTTATGTGTGTGTCTGTACCTTAGGATGGATATGTAGCATACAGACTTGTGTGTCACCTCTTTAATACTTTAGTGAAGTGCTAAACTACTGAACCAAATGACTGCTTCATTGCCAGTTCCACTAACAATATGGAACTATGTATGTGCAGCTTTTTGTAATTGTATATTTTCACTTAGCGTAATGTGTTCAAGGCTTGTCCATATAGTATGTATCTCTACTTAATTTCTTTTTATGGTTGCATGATATTCTATTGTATCGGTGTCATATTTTGTCTAGCCTTAAAATTTTCTATGGTCAGTGAAACACTTTTTGATAGAGAAATGATTACATATAGCTTCATGTACTTACATCCCACTGGCAATTTATTTATTTTTAGATTAAATTAGATTAGATTGATTTACGACTGGGCCCTCACTATGTAGCCCAGGAAGCTGTTGAATTTGTGGTATTCCTGCTTCAGCCTTCTATGCTGCGGGGATGTAGACATGTGCTTGTCATACCCAGCATTCCACTAGCCGTTTCAGTGGTAGGGAGAGTGCTTGTCAGTGCAGAGCCTGATTTGGGATTGTGCATGTGCAGCTGTTGGGCGAGTAGTCTGGAGGGTGGGGATTATTGAGTTTTTAAACATTTCTATACTTTTTGGAGGAAGAAGAACATGTTATTTCTTTGTTAATTTTTTGGTTTCTGAGACTGAGTCTACCAGTGTAGACCAAATTGGCTTCAAACTCCTGATTGTTCTGTTCCAGCCTACTGGGTTCTGGGTTTACAGATGTGTGTGTCACCAAGCCTGGCAAAGAAGTTCATCAAAACAACAACAGCTGTATCTTTATGTTAACAGAAATGTGTTCAACTTAGAAAAGTAGGATCATGCAGTCTTAAGGAGTGTTAGTATTTTACATCAGTCCATTAATTGCCATATGTTATACATAAAATAATTCCAGATTACATCTGACAGAACTTGGTTGTCTTGTTTTTTGAGTCAGTCCAAGTGTTGGAGTTTCAGGTGTTTGCCACCATGCTGGGTGTAAGAGAACCTTTAATTCTTCATACTGACCTCAAAATTTCAATTGATAATAACCAAATCTTGTTATTATGCTTCTAAAATGGAGTGAAGGAATAAATACAGGCAATGCCTAGTTTAAACATAAGACACCTACCATAGCTTTTAGAGTTCATTCTACAAAACAAACATTAGTCACTATTTCAAAGAGGCCATTTATATAGGACATTTGGTGATGATAAAATTATTGGATAAGGTGGAGACAGGAAGATCAGAATTCAGGGTCATTCTCAAGGTGTATCAGATAGGGGACCAGGAGTTACAGGCTATCCTGCATCATGTGAGACTGTCTCAGCGCCCCCACTGCCCCCCACAAAGGTAGTGGGTGGTCTGGAAGAGTTAGCTCGAGGTCACTTTTGAATTAATATATTCAGGAAGACAGGCCATGGTTGTGTCCTGGGGGGTCAGAAAGTTGAAGCTGGCTCTGAGGCGGGGGTCACAACTACTGCTGGTGGCAGCAGCTTCTAAACCCGTGGATCCCCCCACCAGCTGGCTCACTTCTGCTCACTAACTCTAAGGAGCTGCTTAGGCAGAGCCCTGTTTATATTCCACATGTTAACTACAAGAAAAATCTGGAAAATGGAGGGGATTTTTTGGGGGGGGGGTGGTTGTGTGTGTGTGTGGTTTTTTTTTTTTTTTTTTAACTTTTTTGCCCCTGAAGTACAAGAAGGTATGTCTAGGAGAGTGTGAATATCCTTCTGTTATTTTATTTGGTCACAAGGCTTTGCATGAAGTAGATTTTGGAGGTAGTAATATTAAAAACATTTCAACTTAGATTGGATATGTCCTGAAATGTTATACTAAATGTGAACAGTTTGGTTTAGATAAAGTGGTTTCTCAGGTCTAATATTTTCAGTTGGAAATAAGCTAGTGTTTGTAGAAACCTTTTATAGTGTGTTTCCTGTTGTAGTGAATGGTTGAAGTATGACAGTGGATGTAACTGTAAAATATTTTTTTGTCTTATCCTAGGTTTTTAGAGTTGAACTAATGCATACTTTGAATGTACTTTTTTTTTTCCTGTTTGGTTTTGTAACTTGGTTGTAGACTCTTTGTGTGTGATTGTGGGTATGTGTGATTGTGTGATTGTGGGTGTGTATGTGCCACAGCTTGTATACACAGGTGAGAGGACAACCTCTGATGTCACTCACTCCCCTCTTTCCATCTTGTTTGAGATGGGGTCTCTTGTTCACAGGCTGGCTGGCTTGTGTGTTTTCTTGGAATTCTCCTATCTCTGTAGGTGCACTGGGATCAGAGATGTACTACCGTTCCTGGCTTTACGTGGGTACTGGGGATTCGAACTCAGGTCTTCATACTCGTACAAGGACTTTGCTTGCTGAGCCATTTCCACATCCTATGCTTTATTTTTAAAATTCAGTTTATTTTTATTTATTTTGCTGAAATGAGGTGGGTTGTGATAATCTTCAAAAATAATGTGTGACAGGCCAGACGTTGTAGCGCATACCTTTACTACTCTGAGGTGGTTTTCTGAGTTTGAGGCCAGCCTGGTCTACATAGCAAGTTCCAGGATAGCCAGGGCTATACAGAGAAACACTGTCTCAGGAGAAGTTGGGGGGAGAGAGAAAGAAAGAGAGGGAGGGAGGGAGGGAGGGAAAGAAGGAAGGAAGGAAGGAAGGAAGGAAGGAAAGAAGGAAGGAAAGAAGGAAGGAAAGAAGGAAGGAAAGAAAAAAGAAAAACCAGATGGTGGTGGCGCACACCTTTAATCCCAGCACTCAGGAGGCAGAAGCAAGTGGATCTCTGTGAGTTCTAGGCCAGCCTGATCTACAGAGCAAGTTCCAGGAAACTTGCTACACAGAGAAAACTTGTCTTGAAGCCACCCCCCCCCAAAAAAAAAATGTGAACTAGGAATTAGCAAGTCTTACCTCTTACCCAGAATAGACTGGGAAGATGTTTTACTTTTATTATCTATTTATTTCTAAGATTTGTTTTATTTTATGTGTATAAGTGTTTTGCATCAGATCTCCTGGAAGTGGAGTTACAGATGGTTGTGAAACAACATGTGGGTTTGGGGAGTTGAACTTGGGCCCTCTGGAAAAACAAGTGCTCTCCATCTCTCCAGTCTAGTGTTTTGCTTTTTGGTCGTGTTCAATTTTTGTCATTACTCAATTTTAAACATTTTCCTTATAGTGTTTTGACAAGTTACTAAAAGTTTTAGTGTGTTCTTTTTCATGCCCCCCCCCATGTTTCATGAAATGACAGAAGGGCTTTTGGTTTTGATATGCTAAATATTTCTTGTATGTCTACTGTGTGTAATAGAGAACATCTATAATCCCAGGCCAGGAAGATTGTGAATTCAAGACTAGCCTGGGCTACACAGTGAGTTCAAGGCTAGTCTGGACTGAGTAGGGAGAACCTGTCTCCCCAAACCAGAATAATCCTGGAGTGGTGGCACATCCACCCCTGTAATCCTAGCACCTGGGAGGTGGGGGTTGGAAGGTCAGGAGGAGGTCAAGGCCCCTTCATTTGCATAGCAGGTTTAAGGCTAGCCTGGCCTGATAGAGGTCCTGCCTCCACAAAACAAAAAAGCATGTGTGTGTGTGTGTGTGTGTGTGTGTGTGTGTGTGCGCGCGCGCGCGCGCCTGTCTTAGGGAGAAGAGTTTTGAGTGTGCCATAGCAGGCATATGAAGGTCAGAGAACAGTTTACAAAAGGTTCTTTCCTTCTATCAAGTGGGGTCTGGGGATGCAACTCAAACGTCAGGCTTGGTGGCAATCACACTGTAAAAATAATTAAGAGAGAGCATGGTGGTGTCTGGCCTTCCTTGAATGACAAAGCAGAAAGGCAGGAGTCTGGAATGATACCCTTGTGTTTTGCTTGAGAAACTAGGTAGAAGATAAAGAATGTACATTGCATTACCTCTTGTCTTTCTGGATGTTGGAGGACACTTTTAACTTTTCTCTGACTGCCTGAAAGTGTTTGAAGATGTCAACTCATTAAAGATATCCTTTCTTATTCATGGCACTCAGATGGATACCTTGGAAAACAAGTCTCTGTGCGGAGAGTGCTATAATCTCAAACTCAACTAGAGAGGTAATGCAATGTGCTCTGTCTCTTCACTGTGAACAACAGGCAAGTGGGGACAGTGGCATGTAATGTGCTGCAAAAAACACCGCCATACACCAGGTCTTAACGTAGACTGTGGCTTCATGGCTTCTAAGTAGAATCTAGTACATGCCAGTCATGGGCTCAGAATGTTCTTTGGGTGAGTACATTAAAACGTAGTTTTAGCTGACAGTGAGATGATTTAATTAGAAAACAAAACAAAAAACTGATTCCTACCAAATGTAATAAGGGACTAAGGGACTATTGACTAGAAATGAATGAATAATAGTCTATTGAATTACCTTTTTATGAATGCCCAATTATATTAGGATCCAGTGCTGTTTTAGCCCAGGCTTTCTTTTCAAGGAGCAATTAGTGTTTCTGATACTTAGCATTATATACATTTCTGAAAGCCTTCTGAAAAGATTGTGACCATGTGTCAAGCTTAAATGCATTGAAGGATCCAGCTTTCCATGTAAATCAGTCTTGCTACTAATTATCAATCTGCAGTGATTTAACTGGTTTTTAACAGAATAATTGCACATTTTAAAAGTGTTCAGTTTAATAAATTTTGCCATACATACATGCCTGTGAAGGGATACCATACTCAGCTACTGGAAATCTGAGGCTGGGAACAGACAGTGGACCAGAGCTTGCCTGGGGTGCCCAAGACTGTGGTATGACCCCAGCACCACAAAATCCACTGTAACAAAAATATAGTTGAAAATATCTGTTACCCCAAAAGTTCGCTTCCAGCCATTTGTAGTCCTCTTCACACCCATTTCCAGGCAGTTGATACACCTGCTCTTTGTTACCAGAAATAATTAGTTTTTTATTTCTTTCTTTCTTCCCCCTCCTTTCTTTCTTTCTTTCTTTCTTTCTTTCTTTCTTTCTTTCTTTCTTTCTTTCTTTCTTTCTTTCTTTCTTTCTTTCTTTCTTTTCTCTCTCTCTCTTTCTTTTTCCTTCCTTCCTTCTTCCCTTCCCTTCCCTTCCCTTCCCTTCCCTTCCCTTCCCTTCCCTTCCCTTCCCTCCCTCCCTCCCTCCCTCCCTCCCTCCCTCCCTCCTTCCTTTCTTTCTTCTTTGTTTTAGACAGTTTCTCTAGTCTTGGGTGTCCTAGAACCCACTCTGTAGATCCATCTGCTTCTGCCTCCTCCTGGGTGTTAGGATTAAAGGTGTTTGTCACTACTGCTTGGCTAGTTTTTGTTTTCTAGAATTTATATAAATGGATTTTATAGGATACTCTGTGTGTGTGTGTACACATGTATTCATATGCATATATGTTTGTTTCCTCACAGTGCTGGAGATAAAACTGGGTTTATGTATGCTTGCCAAGTGCTATGCCGTGGACCTACACACTCAGTCTGAGTGGGTTTTTGATGCAGCATAATTATTTTTTGGTTCATCCGTGTTGATATATGTATAGTAGTTAATTATTTTTGTGTGTGGGGTGTGTGTGTGCGTTTATATGTGTGTGCTTATTCATGTGTGGATATGTAAAGGCCAGAGGTATGTTATCTTCCTTTGGCACTCTCTATTTAAAAATTCTTTACATTTACTTATGTATTGTGTGTGGGTGTGTGTGTGGGGGGGTGTATGGGTGCATATGTGCACATGTGTGGATGTCAGATGGCGTTTTGAGGCACCATGAGGATCTCTGAGTTGAACTTAGACTTGACAGCAAGTGCCCGTACCCAGTGAGCCATCCCACTGGCCCCCTCTGTTGTATGTTTGAGGCAGTTTTTCAGTGAACCTGGGGCTTGGCATTTTGGCTATACTGGCTGACCAGAAAATCCCCCAAATCCACCTATCTTGGCCCCCTTGTCACTGGAGTCACAGATGTGTACCAC
The DNA here is from genome assembly GCF_949786415.1 of Peromyscus eremicus. Lineage (NCBI taxonomy): Eukaryota > Metazoa > Chordata > Mammalia > Rodentia > Cricetidae > Peromyscus > Peromyscus eremicus. The sequence goes on along the minus strand of NC_081423.1, from coordinate 37,886,011 downwards.
TGCATCCAGCTTTTTATGTTTGTGCTGGGCTTCCATACTCAGATCTCCATTCTTGTATGGCAGGCATTTTACATACTAAGCCATCTCCACAGTCCCTATAGTAATTCATTCATTGTTGCAACCAGGCATGTTCAACCCAGTTTTGTATGTTGTCCTCTGCAGAGTTCATCCTTGAGAGCTAGATAGCTAAGTTACATACATATACCAACACACACGCACACAATCTCACATGTTTTAAGTCAATTTACAATTTTGTATTGGCTTACATTCATGGTTATTCACACATGTGGTGCATGGCTGCAAATGCCTCTCTGAATGAAGGTGTACTCCTGTTTATCATTCACCTATCTACAGGCAATTGGAGTTGCTGCCTGTTTTTTTGCTGTTAAATAAGGGGGGAAAAAACCTTTAGACAATTTAAATAAAGCTGTTTGAGTAAAGAATGATTTTTATGAATTAAGCAATACTCATAATCATAAAAGATCCAGAGAGTTTTGTCTAACTGGGTATTGAGTGGTTCTAGACAAAAAGGGGAAGTAAAGTAAGGTTCATCTCTTTCTCTATCCTTTTTGGGTGTGGTCTGATTTGGCAGCTGTGCTTGGCTGAATTTGGCTGCTTGTGATTGGGAGAGACTCAGCTGTTTGTTCTGACAGTCAGTTAGGTTTTCTGTTTGTCTACATAGTGAGTTAGGTTGCATTCCATTAAAAAATTTAATTTTATAAACTTTTAGTTATAAAAAACTTGAACATAAATAAAAACATCACATGCCAAAATTAACCAAAACCAAAACACCATACAACTTAACATATTTCATAGTATAGAAACTCAAAGTATAGAGATAGTCTCAGGTCAGTGGCTTTCTGCTTACTCATTTTATCATCTGTTACAAATAAATTGCTGTGAATAGTTTTACAGATGTACATTTTTGCTTTTTAAGATAAATACCTAGGAATGCAGTAGCTGCATTGTATGACACTCTGTGTGTATCTTTTTCTTTTCTTCTTTTTTTTTTTGTAGGTAGGTGTGTGTGTGTGTGTGTGTGTGTATGTGTTTTAAAGCAACTACAAAATTAAAAAAAAAATAGTAAGTATTTCAAATTTGTACCAGCAGCATTGGGAGGACACAATTAGTTGTTCCTGTCTTTGCTGTGTTCTTGGTGCTAAGGAGTAAGCCTGGGGCCTTGTGCATGCAAGGCAAGCAAGCACTCTACCGACTGAGCTACACCCAAGCCTACCACAATTTAAACAGTTGAGTATACAGACAATTTCAGCAAATCAGTTGATGCTTAGGGAGGAATTGCTGTTGTTTGAATGGCTGGAATTGGAGGAGAATGACATGTCCTGACAGTGCTTTTAGGGGGAGTTACACTGTGGTCCCCGAGATGAGCAAGATTGAGAAAGAAGTGATTAGGATTACCAATTGAGCTTGTGCATGCTAGATTTGAGGCCTGTTGTTTGCTTAGTATGTTAAGTGTTTATGTGTTTATTTGGTTGTTTCTGTATGAAGAAATAGCTTAGCTTTGATGTAGGCTTGGTCACATAGGTACTGATACTCAGAATTAGAGCTCAAATCTATAGCTTTCTGACTCAAACCTCATGTTTTTATCTCATGTTATTTTATATCACTAAGTCAGGAAAATATGTTTGACTTTGACAATAATACAATGTTCTCTGTGAGCTATTAAAAATACATACCAGAGTTTGAAAGCTCAGATGCTTAGCGGGTCCAGGCAGGTAACTGAACTAGGTTACAGTGGAGAGAGTGGCAGCATCTGGAGAACCACGAAGCCCATGCCCATCAGGAGTTGGCTGTTAATCCAATCTAATAGTGCTCCATGGAGGAGCAGACCTCATGTTGTCTGGTTTTATTTTTCAAGAGAGAGCAGAAATCTGAATTTTCCTTGTGAAGTCTTCAGATTTGTCGGTGGAGGAAGGTGTTCTTTAACAGTGTGTAAGCCAACCTTGTGTGTGTCCACTGAAGACTTGTAGCCTGGCTTCTGCTCAGTGGGTCACCTTTGGTGTAAGTTGTACCTTGTATACTGTAGAAGCAACAATCAATTTATATGATGAGAAAAGGGTGGTAATCTTGTGTAATAAGCATGTTACAGGCATTGAAAAGTAGGTTGTTTGTTTAAACATGGTGCTTAGTGAGTCTAGCATTTGAGTTTAGTTTTCATGTTGTATCATTTAATTATATAGAGGGAAGAATTGCTCCCTGGCACTTTTGCCTCCTAATTGCATGCTTTCGTTTGCAGATAGGGCCAGTTTTGAGTGAAACGGGGAAACTAAATGAGAAGAAATCTTCCAGGAACAACTTGTACTACTACTGAGTCTGCAGAGTCACCTGTGTGTGTCTTGTGGAATAGTCTACACTCAGAGATAGATGAATAAGTGGCCCCATTGATGAGTGGTAAGTCTGTGGCCACTGGTGGCTAGATAGTGAAGTGATTGCCACAAAAATAGTCTACTTTCTTCGTGTTGTTAGCACTCACCATTAATGAGTTCATTTTGTCCAAGTCCAGAGTGTGGCTTTTCTCTTCAGGTTAGCACAGCCTTTCCATTGCCCATGTGACAGTCATGGCAGTTGTTTGACCAGGTAGTCACAGGACATTCCACAGTCATGTCAGAACAGTAAAAGCAGTCAGTAATGATTATCTACTCTTCAAAGCCATTTTAGTAGCCTAACCCTAATCATTAAAATCTACTGGAAGCCGGGCAGTGGTGGCACACGCTTTTGATCCTAGCACTCGGGAAGCAGAGGTAGGTGGATCTCTGAGTTTGAGTCCAGTCTGGTCTACAAAGCTAGTTCCAGAACAGCCAGGACTTGTTACACAGAGAAACCCTGTCTCGGAAAACAAAAACAAAACAGAACAAAAACAAACAAACAAACAAAAATCTACTGGAAGCTGGGCATGGTGGTGCATGCCTTTAATTGTAGCACTTGGAAGACATAGGCAGCCTGGTCTATCTAGTGAGTTCCAGGATAGCCAGGACTATACAGAGAGACTGTGTCTCCAAAAAAAACCAAAAAACCAAAAACATGTAAATTTTCCTCTAGCCAGAACCATATTTATCCTCTCTTCATCATATGTTCCAGTACATAAAAAAATGAAGATTGTTGAGGTCCCTTCCATCACAGTGTCAGGATTAGAGGACACACACGCCCCTTCTGAGAGGAAAGAATGGTGTTTCCCAGCACACAGTCAACACTGGCAGGGACAGGGAACTTAAGAGTTCTAGAGAGTCTTTTGGCTATACATTTTAAATAAAATAGAAATGTAGTTCTCTAAGATAAGGAAGGAACTTAAAACTTTAAAATCGAGCATTTAAAAATAAAATAGCATGTACTGATTAAGGCAAAATCTATTAGAAAAAACACAGAAGTATTTTAAAATTCCTTTGCAAATACTGAGAGTGAACATTTCATGTAGAGCTTGACAGCTACTAGTTGAGGAAATCAGTTGTTTAACGTGCATCTCATCATATTTCTTGTATCCATGTGTGTTAAGTGTGCACTTGTTTATTACCATGGATAAAATAACAGTAACTGCGCTTTAGAGCTGGGTCTGGTGTCTCTGACCTGAAGCGCATGCTGTGTAGTCAGGTCTCCAGGGAGCATGCCCCTCACTCTTCCTGCTTCCTTACACTGGAGTGTATCTATCACTGGGGAACAGACTACAGTGTACTCCAAGGAATGTTTCCAGCCTGAATTCTTGTCCCTAAATCAATGCTGTTCTAAGGTTCTTCGTGCTACAAGAATCCTAGTATCCTACCAACATTGAAAATACTGTTGAATAAAAATCTGGCCTTGGTTTTTACTTTGCCTTTGAGTATTTATCTGTTTACATTCAGTTGAAAATAATTAATCTTTATAGAGTTACATTAATGTTTCTCTTAAGATAAATTCACTCATAAATTGTCTCTGATGAGCAAGGCCAGCAGTTGTTAAGAATTTTATTTGGAGAGACAAAGGGCATGTGTTCCTAATGAAAATGGAGGAGAGTAACCCATCCATAAAATTCTCTTCCAAGCAGCTGTTACTGTTGTCAGTACAATAGCAAGTGAGTGAATCCTTTCAGTTTTCCCATTTTTGTGTGTGAAATTATTATTGGTTGTTACAGAGCGCTGAGTCTTCCCCAAGTACTCACTTACTCTTTAGAAGTGTTGTTTCTCAAGTCACAGCCCTGTGAGCGAGGCTGCCGCTCTTGACCACAGCGCTGATTTTACACTCATCTGAAAATAACCTGCTAGATGTTAATTTTGCTGCTCTGCAGTGCTGTCAGGACTTCTTGTCCTGAGGCCGAGCTGCTGTCTTCTTTGTCTTGGTGTTTAAGTTGGCAGAGAGGGACGTCAGTGGTTGTGTGCCTTGGGAAGGGTGGAGCGCAATCCTCCCTCACTGTGAGTTTTGAGAAGAGATAATGAAATCCTTTATGTCCTTTTCCATAGACCAGCATTTCAAAGACTCCATTTTAATAAGAATTGGTTGTGCAGCTGCAGCCCTGGCAACAAGGTCTGGGTGAGAAGAATTGGGGCAGCATTCCAGAAACAGGGCTTCAGTGGTCTCCTGTGGAGCTGTGCTAATGAAACAGATGAGAAGAACATAAAGCATTTCATAGAAATAAGCCCAGTACTTTGAGTTGGTATAAAGGATGTTGAAATTTTCCACATATATTTTATAAAAGCTGTCATAAGCCATTTATTCATCAAGAGTAGCTATGTCATATTCTCTGAGTATATAAAAAAACCCTGTATATCTTTGTAAGTTAGTATTTCTGTGAATTATATCTAAAATGTAATTGTTGTTGCCCATTTTCGGTGAAGTCCAGGTGTTTTGAAAACATGATACCAGATATATCAGATGTTTTAAAGACAAAATCTGTTGCTGGAGAGATGGCTTAATGGTTAAGAGCACTGGCTGTCTTGTAGAGGATCTTGATTCAGGTCCCAGCACCTACATGGCAGTTCACAACCATCTGTAACTCAGGCTCCAAGAGATCTAGTGCTTCTTCTGGTCTCCATGGATACCAGGCACATGTGGTGCACAGAAACACACACAGGCAAAACATTCATATACATAAAATAAAAATATCTTAAAAAATAAAAACAGGATTTTAGGTTTGTTTTTAATAATGTTAGATTTTAAATGGCCATCTTATTTTCATATAAATTCCTGTGATTGTTATACTATTAACAGTGCTTTTAGGCAATACAATTTGTTAAACATATTCTTTTAACACCAACATGGCTGTAAAATCTGCCATTAAACCATAATTAAACAACTACCTAGCCACTTGACATTAAATTGTACCTATTTTTTAAAATTCTGTTTTAAGAAGTATTTAATAAAGAATTTTAATGCATATAGGTTTTTCTTTTGAGTTCTTTATAGATTACTAATTATGAAAACTTTAGGTTCCTTTCATAAAAGGACTGAAACTCATATATATGTGGTTACCAGTGTCTTAGGTACTCTCTTTTTCTATTGCTGTGATGAGAGACCATGACCAGAGCAACTTATAGAAGAGTTTGTTTGGGCCTTACAGTTTCAGAAGGTTAGAGTTCATGATGGGGGAGTGAATGGAAAGTAGCAGGTGGCTGGGGCAGCAGCTGAGATTCACATCTTGAACCCCAAGCAGGAGACAGCACACTTTGAATGGCACTAGTCTTTTGAAACCTCAAAGTCCCGGTGACACACTTTCTTCAACAAGGCCACATCTCTTAACCCTTCCCAAATAGTTCCACCAACGGGGACCAAGTATTCAAACACGAGCCTATGGGGGCCATTCTCATTCAGACCACCATAGACACTTTCCCTGTTCCCTTCCCAACACTGAATACTACCACACTTTAAAATAGAATAGTTATGAAATGGTAGTTGATGGTTTTGGTTAATTATTTATTTTATGTGTGTTGGTGTTTGCTTGCATGTATGTCTGTGTAAGGGTGTCAGATCCCTGGAACTGGAGTTTACAGACAGTTGTGAGCTGCCATGTGGGTGCTGGGAATTGAATCCTGGTCCTCTGGAAAAGCAGTCAGTGCTCTTAACTGCTGAACCGTCTCTCCAAATATATGTGTGTGTGTGTGTGTGTGTGCGCGTGTGCGTGCGCGTGCATGTGCGTGCATGCGGGTTGTAGTTTATTAAAAATGGTTTAATTCTATATTTAAGCACAGCATTAAAAGAGATATGGAGAAATAGAGGAGTACATTCCTATGGGCTTCTCTAGAGAATCTCCAATTTCCAATTCTTTAATTAGAAGCAGTGAACATTTTAAATTTGTCGTCTTCTCCTGTGAGTTTTCACATTCAATTCTTTTTTTTTTTTTTTTTTTAAATCCATTAGTTTTATTTTTAGCGGGTACCTTCAAGAATCTCTCAAAAGCTAAGTTTCTATTTAGTCTTCATACATACAGTTGAATGTGTTTCAGGTTCTGTTATAACCTGGACAAAGCAGACGCGATGCGGTTACAGGCTCCTGAGCAGGTCCTTGAGTCTCCTTTTCCAGCACTCTGCCTCCCCTTCCTGCTGTGCTGTGGATTCCCGCTGGACAGGCAAGTCAGCCTTGCCTAGCCTCTTGGCTCAAGGAGCCAAGGGTTCGTTTCAGTGTTTGGCCACAATAATTGGTTCCAGTGACCATGTCAGACAAGGTGATCCAATTAAAGTGCAGCTTTAAATTTTTACTTATTTTTATTACCATTAAGTTGTGTTTAGTCCTTTCCTGTCCTGTTTAGGACTCCCACCAACCTCTTACCCCCAAACAGGGTCTGTATGCAGATCTGACTGGCCTTGAATTCGGATTCATCCTGACTCTGGCCCTCAGGTACTGGAATTACAGGCATAGACTACCATATCCAGCCTGTTTTCTTTGAATGGTTTAAAATTTTTTTAAAATCAGTGATGTTAGTAAATTTCCTTGTAAAACAGAGAGCTCCAGCTATATTATAAACACCTCCCAAAGGAGAAAAACAAAAACAAACATTTGAATGTTAATCACACATTACATTTAATGCACTTTGACAAAGATTATCATCTTATTTTAATTTTCACAATTCTAAGAGGCAAATACTGTCTTTACCTTGGGGATGAAGAAATCACAATTCAGGTACATCAGGCAACCTAATAAAGTCTAGCTCAATGCTACCTTAAATTATAATTATATATGACACGTTGTGTCTAAAACTGGATTCTGTCAACAGCCTGTCTAAATGGAGGTCTTCTCTGATGGAACCTCAGAGTTATTATTCATGTGATTTGAACTTTAATATCCTCCATCAGGGACTGTGAGGCAGGTGCTCATGCTATCGTACAGTTTCTACTTCTGTAACTTAATGATTATGCCGAACCTGTGGGCTGTTTTTATGCTGTAAGGATCCTGGCTGAGTCCTGGTACTCTGGGTAAAGTTTCCAAAAGTGAACTGTCACTTCAGCAGATAAGTGAAATGGAAGCTGGCCCATAGTTGGCTATGCAATACATTATGTGAGTATGGCTACTGAGTAGTTGTTAAACAATGTCTAGTACTATAGAAATCCAAGTAATTTTTTTCGTGATTTTCAGTAAAACATGAATCTGTGTGTTTTCTGATGTGTGTGTGTGTACATTTGGAAGCCAGTGGAGGATGTCAAGTGCCCTGCTTTCTATTTCTCCCTTAATCCCTTGAGGCAGTCTTTCACCGAACTTGCTGTTTTTCAAGGTTGGCTAGTCAGCAGACCCTGTCGGTTTGCCTGTCTCTACTCCCTGCAGTACATGGGTTACAGCTCTGTGGGCCTTTTCTGTTGGTGGAGGGCCTCATGCTTGCACAGCAAACACCCTCTACCCTCTGAACCTTCTCTCTGGCCCTAAAAATGATTGTCTTTTGTGGGGACAGAGTCTCACTATGTAGCCCTCGCTGGCCTCAAGTTCACAGTCCTCCTCAGCCTCTGGAGTGCTGTCACTGCCTTCTGATTATAGGCATAAGCTGTCCACTTTCCTTATATATTAGTGTCTCTGTCTGTCTGTCTGTCTGTCTCTCTTTCTCTCAGAAAAGATTTAGAAGTCACACTAAGCCAGATGCCAGGCATTCTTATCCATTATCTGTTTCAACTGTGTCGTTAATTTTGGTAATACAGTTGGATGCAGATTTTTGTTAAAAACATATAACATGCCAGGCGTGGTGGCACACGCCTTTAATCCCAGCACTTTGGAGACAGAGACAGGAGGATCTCTGAGTTTGAGGCCAGCTTGGCCTACAAAGCGTGTTCTAGGATAGGCTCCAAAGCTACACAGAGAAACCCTGTCTTGAAAAACCCAGACAAACACACAATGGAAGCCTGGTGTGGTGAGTGTCTGTAGTCCTAGCTACTCTGAAGACTGAGGTGGGACTGTCACTTGCCCCAGGAGTCCAGGTCAGCCTAGGCAAGACAGTGAGACTAAAGAAAGCCTCACCACAGGGAAGGGAGGAGGGAGGGACAGTGAGAGGTGGGGAGGGTGGGGGAGGATAGTGAAGAAGTTGAAAGTAGGAGACTGGAGAGATGCTGAGTAGTTACAGAGGCCCCCTAGCACCCGTGTGGTAGCTTACAACTATGCCACTCCAGTTCCAGGGGACCCAGTGCTCTCTTCTGACCTCCCAGGAACCAGGCATGCTAATGGTGCACAGACATATATTCAGGCAAAACACTCATAGACATAAAATAAGTAAATCTAAAAATACTTTTAAATAGAAAAAAGTTTTAGAGAACTCCTTACAGAGTATGGTGTGATTCTATTGTCATAGCATATTTTATAAAACAAAACAAAACAACCAAAACAAAAAACCCAGAAAAAAAAAAAAGTTTCCCTGTGCCAGGCAGTGGTGGCACACACCTTTAATGTCAGCACTCGAGGCAGAGGCAGGTCAATCTCTGTGAGTTCAAGGCCAGCCAGGGCTGTTACATGGAGAAACTCTGTCTCAGAAAACCAAAACAAACAAAAAGGTTTCCCATCTTAAAAAAAAAAAAAAAAAAAAAAAAAAATCATTTGACAGCTGAAAACACCTTCTTTATTGGAGGAAAATCTCAAGTTAACAGGTCAGGCACTTGGCACCAAGCACTGGGAGTGAAGTGTAGACCCGAGTGCTCTTTGTCTGTGGAGAGTAATCAGAAACAGCACGAAAGCTGTCCTCCACCTTGCCTGTTTACACCCCGATAAGCCACTGCAGTTTGTGTTCAACTGACTCCCGTCCCGAGGGACCGATAGGGACTTCTTTGCCTGGCCAAGAAGCATGGATTACACATACAGCTCATTTGCTAAGCCTGCTCTGTTATGTCCTCTCCTGCTTGGTAGACGTTTCAGAAGTAACTAGATACTGAATGTTATTCCCTTGTAAACCTTTATGCCTCCGACACTCAGAGCCTTTTGTTTTAAGAGGAGAAAACCTGGCAAATCAATTTAGTATACAGTTATGTTTTATTGACACTTACTGATTGATAAAGTAACCAAATTAGAATTACTAGTTCAACTATCTACTGAAAGTTCTCTGTTGTAAACAGCATATGTCATAGACATATAAATTATGTATACATTTAAACTATTTTGGAGGATATTAGGACATTGCTATAAAAGGGGAAGAATTGATTTAATTGGTTTATTTTTTTTCTATACCTTGATACCAGTTCTGCTCCGTTTTCTCTTTTAAATATAAATGTAAATAGACACTTTTTTTTTATATGTTGCTCCATCTAAGAGGGAGCCTGACTAGAAAAGTCTTTTTCTACATGCTGCTCAGGTTAGCACTAAAGAGGCCTGTCTCTGTGTGAAGAGAAAGAAAAGATAACTAAGGCAACAATAGTAACATCACAACAGTAATGGAAACCAGTTACATGGAGAGTTGGTCAGTATACACTGCTCTGTAAACTTCCCAAGCACGCACATTCCTAGGCAGTTTATAATTACTCACTGAATCCTCACCAAGAAGGTAGAGACTAATGTGAATCCATTTCTAGAACAGCAAAACAGGATGTACAAAGGTCAAGTATTCTGCAGTTCTGAGTCAATTGTTTGTGACAACATCTTGATGTGTAGCCCAGGTTGGCCTCCACTACAGGCATGTGCCCATGGCCAGCTGTTATCATTCTAAACCAGCATTCCGTACTGCCTTTCTAACCTTTCCTCTGCATATCAGTGTCCAGTATGAATGGATGTGTCCTGTCCATGTGGAATAATAATTCTAAACCACAGAATTAAATTAACATTTATACTTGAACTTAGTGGTTTTACCTTGTGGCTATCTAAACAATAGTAAATGCAAACTACTCTTTAGGGAACACTAGGTTTACACAGGAAAAACAAGCTGCCAGTCACATTAATTCACAAAACAGTTAAAAGGACACAGTCAAACTTTGCAGTGACAGACTGATTCTAAAGTGTATGTGAAAATAGGAGTCTAGAAGTTGACGAAATTTGAAAACTAAGAGTAACATCAAGGCACGTTCATTCTCAACTGCAGATCTAACTTTAGTGGGCTGGAGGTGCAGGGTGGACAGATAGACTACAAATTGGATTATAGATACAAAATTAAACCTAAGAGTTCTAGAATAAATAGACAGTCTTTGTGACTTTGAAGAGTATGCCGAAATTCCTGTGGCAGAGTACAAATCATAAAAAAACAGAGTTGATGCATCAGAGTTCATGTAAGCTAAACTCCAAAAGACCAGAAAAAAAATTCACGTATGTGGTGGACAAGGGACTTGTTCCAGAGTGTATAAAGACCTTGGTTTAATTAAAACAGAATTGAGATTACAGTAATAGAACGTAAGTAAAATTTAAAAATGGGCATTGGGGATCTGGAGAGGCGGCTCAAATTGGTCCTCACGTGAGGCAGTTCACATCCTCCTGAAGCTCCAGTTGTAGAGCACCTGCTCTCACATGCACATACTCCACAGACACACATCCACATAGTTAGGAATAATAAAAATGCAAACCAGGCTTGGTGGCGCACGCCTTTAATCCCAGAACTCAGGAGGCAGAGCCTGGTGGATCTCTGTGAGTTCCAGGCCAGCCTGTCTACAGAGTAAGTTCCAAGACAGCCAGAGCTACACACACAGAAACCCTTGTCTTGGGGATGGGGGTAATACATCTTTTTAAAATGGACACTAGATCTGAAAATACAGACCCAAGGAAGGTGTGTGAGTGTCAACAAACATGAAAATATTTAATGGGGCTTGAGAAATGGCTTAGCAGCCAAAAGTGCTTCTATTCTGGAGAGCCAAGTTCGGTTCCTAGTGGCTCATAACATGTAGCTCTAGATCCGAGGGATCCGCAGATACTTGCACACATCTAGCATTCACTCACTGACACATACTCATAAACAAAGATAATAAAATCTTTTTAAAAAAGAGATATCATTAATATTAATTAGTTACCAGGAAAGTGCAAATTAAAACCAGAGGGACACTACTTTATACCATAATGACTAAGATGAATGCTGACCATGGAGAGTGGTGGGCAGGATGTGGAGCGGTGGGATTCTTACAGGTGACTGGTGGGAAGGTAAAGTGATAAAACCAGTTTGCAAAAGTGATGGACAGTTTCTTAGAAATGAAACTCATACTATGCTTAAAATATGATGTAGGATTTCCATTCCTCTGTGTTTCCCCAAAGAAATGAAAACTGTCATCACAAATACTTATCTGTATATGTACTTAGGACTTAAGTTTTTAAAAATTCACATGTATTTATTTGTTTGTGTGTACATGTGTGCACATGGTGCCCGCAGAGACCAGAAGAAGGTATTGGATCCCCTGAAGCTGGAGCACAGCAGTTGTGAGCTACCCAGTGTGGGTGCCGAGAACTGAACTCTGCAAACCATTTCTAACCGCTTAGTCCTCTCTCTAGTCACATTGAATATTGAGCTTAGCCTGTGTGATTTATTTACATGAATCAGTGGGAAAGACTAGTGTCTAACTAGTCATTTCAAACATGAGAAAAATACAAATACCATTTCCATAATTGCATGCATTCTTCTCTGTACCTTTTGATACTAGTTCAAGTAACAGTGGCTTCTTTGGGCTTTGGTTAACCACACAGAAGTAGATCTGTTAATAAGTACAGTTTGATATTCCTCCAAGAGATATCACAAATCAGTTTCAAAGAATCATTTCAAGCTGTGTGTGGTTGCCGTTCCTGTAATCTTGTCATGTAGGAAGTGGATCAGAAGCTCCAAGCCATACTTAGTGAGGTTAGTGGCACTTGGGCCATGTAAGACTGTCTCAAAGACTGAAAACAAGGAGCTGGGGAGATGGCTCCATCGGGGAAGTGTTTCTCTGCAAGCATGAGGACCCAAATTTAATCCCTAGCCTCCGTGTAAAAGCCAAAGGACATAGTAATGCATGCTTGTAACCGTAGGTTACAGGCTGAGGATCCTACCCTTTGGGCTCCCTAGCCAGCCAGTCTAGTTGAGTTTATGAGCTCCAGGTTCTATAAGCGACTATACCTTAAAAAAAAAAAAAAAAAAAAAAAAAAAAAAAAAAAAAAAAAAAAAAGGTAGAACATGAGTGAAGATACCTGGCATAACTTGACCTTTCCCCTAATGTGGAAAACAAGAGGATGGGGAGATAGTTTAGTTGGTAAAGCAAGGACCTGAGTTTGATCTGCAGAACCCACATTAAAAATACGGGCTAGAGAGAGGGCTTGGGAGCTAAAGAGCATTTGCTGCTGCTCTCCTAGAGGACCCAAGTTCAGTTCCCAGCACCCACAGTGGATAGCCCACAATTGCCTGTGCCTCCAGCTCCAGGGGAGCCAATGCCTTTTCCTGGCCTCCGTGGGCACCAGGCAGGCATGTAGTGCACATACGTACATTCAAGCAAAGTACCCTTCAATGTCATTAGTAAAGGTGTGTATTTTTATTTGATTACATAAGATAAGTAAACCTTAAATATATATGTGGGCATGGTGGCACCCTAGTACTGGGGTTTACTGTCCAGCCAGCCTAGACTGAGGGAAATTCCAGGCCAGTTTGAGACCCTGTCACTCACACAAAAAAAGGGTAGGTAGCACCTATGGAGTGACCTCTGAACTTGCCCTCTGACTTCTGTATGCTCATCCACATAGCATGCATCCACACTCACCCATATACATAATGGGAAAAAAACCCAAACAAACCTGAAAAAAAAATTTCAAAATTAGTATGGGACCGTTGTTGTTCGTTCATGTTGCTGTGAATAAGCTGTACTGATAAATCATATTTGTCATTGATTAATAATTTTGTAATTGTGTAGGAAACAACTTTGACATTTGGTAGAATTTAGACACCCTTCTCCCCTAATTTTACCCAACCCTTCAATGTCATTAGTAAAGGTGTGTATTTTTATTTGATTCTCTGCATTTTCATTCCCGTTCCCTCTCAGTTCATTATGACTATTTACTGTTGTTACTTATGTCTTATTTAAACTTTTGGTCATTTAAAAATATGCAGGACTAGGTAGGTGGCGCAGTGGTTAAGAAAGCTTGGTGTTCTTAAAGAGGAGTTGAGTTTGGCACAGCACCCATGTCTGGTAGCTTACAACTACCTGTGTAACTTCAGCTTTCTTCTGGCCTCCATGGGCACCAGGCACATCTCACACACACCAAAGAGGAGAGGAAGAGGGACTGGAGAGATGGTTCTGGGGTTAGGAGTATTTACTGCTCTTTAGAGAACCCGGGTTCAGGTCCCAGCACCCACGTGGCAGCTTGTGACCATTTGTAACTCTAGTTCCAAGGGATCTGCTTCCCTTTTCTGGACTCTGTGGTCACCAGGCTTGTACATGGCGTGTATACACATATGCAGGCAAAATACCTATATACACAACACATTTTTAAATTAAAAGATAAATCTTTATATAGACACTTGTGTGGTGCGAAAGTATACTGTTTAACAGATACTTTTGTAGCTACCACCCAGGCTTAAGAGCTAGAGCAGGGCTGGGGTTGTACTGTTGGTGCCTGCCTGGCTTTCATTCCAGCCTAGCTGTGGGAGGGAGGGTAGAACATTGTCAGCGTTCCAGGAGTTTTTATGATGCGAATTTTCCTGTTTGGAATCCTGCCCTTGAGTGCCCTCCTGGCTGGCTGTTAAGAATTTTACTTTGACCTATTTTTGTTTCTCTAGACAGAGATTGTTTAAACCGTTTTTGAAATTTGTGGCAATGGTTCTCTGTGCTGTTTTATGTAATGCTTTCCAAGAATCATCCTATTCTCTAAAGCTGTGATTCATTGTTCTTTTGTGTGAATATGCCATTTTCATTAATTTTCTCCCCTTGGGGCTAGAGAGATGGCTCAGTGGTTAAGGGTGCATGTAGTTCTTGCAGAGTACCTGAGTTCTGTTGCCAACACCCACGTCGGGTGGCTCATAAACTTCTAACCCCCACCCTGTAACAGCAGAGCTAGGGTGTATGACACCCTCTTCTGGCCTCCACAGATATTTGCATGCATGTGCACATGTCCCAACACAGACACAAAGAAAATGGAAATAAATCTTTTTTAAAAGTTGTTTTTCTTCTTGATAGGCTTCTAAGCTATTTTTTAATTTACAGTAAAACATGGTAGTGTGTGCCTGCAGGACAAGCTACCTAGGAGGCTGAGACCTGAGACTACTTGAGGTTAGGAAGTCAGAACTAATCTGGGCAGCATAGTGCCATGCCAGCTCCAAAAGAAGCAAAGCTGTTGCTGTTGCTTTACCCTTGTATTTGCTGTTTTGATAACAACTAAGAGCATACAGTATGCAGTGCCTGTGTATCCAGCATCTAATTTAGCACTCATTTTAGATCTGGAAACTGAAACACATCATTCTGATTTATAACCGAAAACTGATGGGGCTAGGGCCTGTCACTTGTTCATATTAGCATTTCTGAAATTATTGGAATACTCAAACTTCTGAAAGTCTTTGGATAGCTAGAGGAGTGTCACTCTGCACTAATAGTATCTAAACTTGGCTTTAAACAGAGCACATGTCACATATCTTTATTTCAAAGTCCAGGTTCTGAACTCTGGTGCAATGCTACACAGACTGAGTGTACCCAGTTCGTGAACTGTGTACAGTTCTTCCTTCTCTAAGATGAGGTCTTAGGAGAAGCTGATCATGCTGTAGACCAGTCTGAATGTTGACTTATGTGTGGAATGTGCTGAGCTGTGTAGCTGTTAGAATGCTGCTCCCTGGGCATGGTTTGTTTTTTTAAGTGTAAGGGGTTTGTTTTGGTTTGTAGCTTATTGAGAGGTCTCATGTAGTCCAGGCTGGCCTCAAACTTGCTTTATAGCAGAAGGTAACCTTGAACTCTTGATCCTCTTCGGTATAACAATACTTGGTTTTAAAAAGTATAAGATTTTGAAAATGAATTATTTTAAGGAACTTTCAGCTCAAGTGAAAGTAATTATTAGTATAGTAGCAATGTTGAATTTTTTTTTGCAACAGATTCAGTATTCTTTGAAGATATTTGTATATAAATATTTTAGGTTTATACACCAGAAATCTAAAAGCGCAGTTTAATGAGGAAAGCAAGAAGTTGGACACTTCCTGAGGCATCTATCTTAGGAAACATCTTAAAGTCCATTGTTTACTTAACAAATAAAAACTATGGGGTTGCAAACACCTCTTGGTTTGAAAATACATTCCAGCAGGTTAATTGTGTTGTACAAATATAGAGTTCACAAATTGCTGTGTTTTAATCAGTTGTTCTTGAGCAAAGGCATTGTGAGTTTTTCCTTCTCCTTCCCCCTTCCTTTTCCTCTTCCCCCTCATCCCTCATGGCTTGGAACTCACAGAAATGCACCTGCCTCCTGATTGCTGGGATTAAAGGCATGTGCTACAATTCCCACCCAGCATTGTGAATTCTTAAAGTAATATATGGGAATGAAAAGAAATGTGGAAATGTGAAGAAAATTTGAAGTTGGGGAAATGTGGGTTGTTAAGCAGTTATTATAGATGGTAAAGTAAGAAGCCATGTGTTAATTTAAACAGAGTAGCCAGTGAAAACAAACAAAGACAAAACACAACTGCTTGAAATGTGAAATTAATATTTGCAGGTAGGTTCTGGTTGTTTATATATAAATCAGAAAATGTGACATACGTGGACTAAAGCAAATGACAGGCGTGAGAATGCTAGGGTAACTGTGTGGCTGCACCAAGGTGAGCAGTGGGGTGTTTGCACAAGGGCAGGCTGTCTGCATGCACTTGCTACTAGAGATTCCCTTTCACCATGATTGCTTACTGGCTGAGGCCTTGGATTCAAAGGCAGTTAAACCTGTTTGGAGCTGTACTTAATCATTGGGTACTGAGTTACAGTTAGGGGTGATAGTTTTGGTGTACTCTCGTACAGTGACACTGTGCTCATGTCCATTCCAGAAAGCTAGAAGAGAATTCTCAAAGTTGTTACCATAAAGAAATAATCAGTGTTTAAGGATATAGATGTATTTTTTACTTTACAGACTGCATACATGTATCACAGCATCCTGTGGGGAGATACACACACACACACACACACACACACACACACACACACACACACACACACGCACACGCACGCACGCGCGCACGTGTGCACACACACACACACTAATATACTTAAACTTTTTTTTTACACTTAGAGAGTGCGCTTTGACACTTCGATTCTCATGTGTGGTGGTCAGAGGATAATTTTCAGGAATAAAGTCTCCTGTGTGTTTTGATCCAAGTCAGGTCCTTGGGTTTGGTAGGCAGTGCCTTTCCCACTGTCTGTCAGCCTTATGTACTGCCTTTTTTGTTAATTCAATTTTTAACTTTTTAAAAAGTGCCCGTTAGATATTGTGGATTTAACTCATTTCCTGGTATATTTCTTATAAAAAGACTGGACAGAAGAAATAAGTAAAAGAGATCCTTTGATTTAGTTAAATCTCACACTGTTTCTCAGTCCAAGGACAAACATCTCTATTTCTTATCTCTAGGTGTGGGTGAAATAAGGAGTGTTTGTTTCAGGTCTGTATTTTAATTGAGCATAACCGTGAATTCCTGTCCTTCAATCTTCCTTGAATGGTTGCTTACTGCATGAATTGTTCTTTGCTAAGGCGTGTTAGACTTAGCCTCTGGACTGCAGAGTGAGGTCCCAGATCGTGTGCTCTGCAGTTAGTCAGGCCTGTGTCTTGAGCACACTCACCACAGAAGTGACTCCAGTGCCTGTCTCAGCGGGGTTAGAGTCTGCCTGCCTTGAAGAAGTCAAAGGGGGGAATTTTTAAAAGCGTGTCTAGGTAGGGTAAAAGATACGTAACCTATGATACATAAAATAATACTTTTTAAAGTAGTCACAGCAAGAATAAAGGAGAATTTTTTATATTTACATAATATAATTTTAAAAGGGAAGAATTTTAATTTGGTTAGTCTCCAGGGTTTTGTGAGCTGATGAGATAATGATTTATAGACATTTATAAAGTGTTTATCAGTTTATGAGGCTTCTTTTTCTTTTTCTTTTTTTTTTTTGGTTTTTCAAGATAGGATTTCTCTGTGCTCTGGCTGTCCTGGAACTCATTCCGTAGACCAGGCTGGCCTCAAATTCACAGAGATCAAGATCCTCCTGCCTCTGCCTCCCAAGTGCTGCCTCTCAAGGCATGCACCCCCAACACCTGGCTTATGAGCCTTTTTTAAGAGGTTTACAAATACAAATAAAATTTATATTTTACCACTTGGGACAGGAATGTTTACATCTTTTTGTGTAACCAAATGAGTCATCTTTGGCCTTTGATCTTTTCATTTCAGGGGCATCTTTTTCCTTCCCTCTCTCCCACATTATCTTTTTAAGCTTTCTATTTTTCTTGCAAACACTGCCTTCACTAGTTGGCTCCACTGGTTGCAGCCCCCCCCCTCCCGCCATGGTCTGATTATCCTTTCTCAGTGCCAGTTCTGTCTTGAAGGTGGCCCTGTGATGCCACATTTAATAGCTCCTCCTCTCCTTATCTGGACATAGACAGATGTCCTTAGTAAACTCCTGTACCTGTCATAATTATATTTGCTCTGAGGCCTCTTTGGACCATCTTTTCCATTCATGCTGCTGCTTCTCTTAGATTCTCACCACTGCTTCGGTTGTCGTTGGTTGATTGCTAAGACTTCCTTGGCTTGCAGCTTGTGTATCTGCTATTGGGCATCTTCAGTTAATGTACACGGTAGGTTGCCAAGAGTATGAGTCCATTTACTATAACTTCAGGCCTCACCAAAGCAAATTTGTGTTCAGGTGACACTGGTCTTGAGAATGACGGGAACCTCTCTGGCTCTCCCCCTTTGCTTCTCCTGACTGTCAGCCAGTCAGCAGTTCAGCATTGGCAGTCAGCAGTAAGTCCACTTGGTTCTGCTGCAGCTAGAAAGTTACCTGACAGGGATTGCCTGGACTCACCTTGGCTTGCAGTGGTGAGATGTTCGGTGTTTCCACTCAGTGCTAGTTATTTGGGATGGAGGAGGGGTCCTAATGGCTGAATCTATGGAAGGAAAGCTAGCAAAATGTATTCAGCTTTCATATACGGTTCTCTTCTGTGGATGGATGGTCACTTTAAGGTTTCTGGTGTGCTGTACCTGCTTTTCTTAGAGTTCATTGATCGTAGCTACTGTGGGTTGTCTGAGAACAAAGGACTCAATTGAAACATGAAAATAACGATCAGCATTTCTTTGTGGAACTTAAGAATGGCAACTATCACGTTTTATCTGGTGATTTTTAAATAAAATGCTTATTAAACTAATTCATAGTTTATAGTTATAGACTATTCTATGAAAACAAGGATTTTTCTATTTTCACTATTACAACGTTAACCCTTCATAGTCAAGTGATAACTCAAAATAATAATTCGTTTAGTCGATGAGTTTGTGAAATTGTTGATTTTCAGTATTTGCTTTTTGGGTAATATTCACTCTTATTTTATTACAGGTTTCAAAAGATAAATGATTCCAAGGATAGTGTAGTTGACTCATTTGCTTTTCCTCCTCTTCCTAGACCTGCTCCAGGCTCTGGATCAAAGTGGTTCTTTTCCTCCCCACTGACTTGGAACCGAGTCTCTGTAGAGAAGCAGAGAAAAGAAACAATCAGATTTTCCTTTTAATCGACTTGAGACATTAACTCCAAGGACAGAGACCCAGTGAAATAAAATTATTTTGACGGCCACTCCTCACTTTGAGGGCGAACGTTGTGGAGCTCCTGCCTGGAGATTTGGAGCTTTTGCTGGAGCGTGCTCGGGCCCTGGACTGAAAGCATGAGTGAGTTCTGGTTGTGTTTCAACTGCTGTATTGCGGAGCAGCCTCAGCCTGTAAGTATCTGTGTGATTTGGGTGGGGGCTCTTAAGTAAGACATTGGCTGTCCAACTGAGCAACTGCGTTTCTAGGACTGTCACAGAGAATAGTTCAGAGCTGGGACTCTGAGCATCTGTCAAAAAAAAAGAAGACAGACCCCCTGGGCTTGGTGGCACATACCTGTAATCCAGCACAATTTAGAGCTAGTTGCCTAGTGTGGTGTATGCCTTTAATCCCAGCATTTGGGAGGCAGAGGTGGGCAGATCTTTGAGTTTGAGGTAAATTTCAGAGCAGTTAGTGATGCATAGGGCCACTGCCTGACAACCCCTAGTCCCCTGCCCCTTGCCCAGGGTGGGGTTGGTATTCAGAACTCAGGGCCTTGCCCATAGTACAAAGAAAAGCATTCTACCACTAAACTACATTCCAGCCTTGTTTATATTTTTGTGTAAGATACTGCATGGTATACATTCTCAATCTTGTGGGCATTTTAAGATTACTTTGAGTTTAAGGTTCCAATTGGGTGAGAATTGACATCTTTAGAGTTTTGAGTAATTGTGTTGAGAAGTAAATTTCATGATCTAACTTTGTGTATTTCCTGTTCAATTTGCTCTAGATATTGTATGAACTTTATACTGTACTGAAATCCTGTTTTCCTATTATATTTCCTAATGGTTATTATTATAATAAGACTTTAACAGTTGTATATGCTAACTTTATGATACATAAACACAGTCTAAAACACTGAAATTAGTTTAATAGTAATTTAGTTGAAACATTTTATGTACTAAATATCTCTGAATACTACCTTCTTTTTCAAAACTTTTCATTACATTTGTATTTATTTGTGTGGGGGGGAGGGGGGCGGCATGCCACAGTGCCCAAGTGGAGGCCAGAGGAGAAGTCAGTTCTTTTCTTCCACCATGTGGGTTTCAGGGATCACACTCAAGTTGTCACCCTTGGTGACAGATACCTTCACCCACCAAGTCAGTCAGCTCCTGAATGATGACTGACTTCTTTATTTTCTGATAATCATTTTCTCTTTCTGGAATCTTTTTTTAAATATAATGTTTTCTATTTATTCTTTGACTGTTTAATATATGTAGACAGTGATCTGTCTCAAACCTTTTCCTCTCACCTCCTTTCATCCCTTCATGTCTTTTCTGGGTGGCAGTGGGGGTGGGGTGGCAGACGCAGACCCACTTAGTACTACCTCCTTGAATGTTGACTGGTCCTATTGGCTTTATTTGAGGCAGGTAACAACAGGTGCCGTGAATTGATGGGTGCAATGGCCTTGTCATATACAGAAGATAGTATTTCTCAGCACTTTGCCTCATCCTCCAGCTCTTAATTCTTTCTGCTCCTTTTTTCTTTCTTTCTTTTTTAATTTGTTTTTTGATTTTTGAGACAGGGTTTCTTTTTGGGTAGCCCTGGCTGTCCTGGACCTAGCTCTGTAGACCAGGCTGGCCTTGAACTCACAGATATCCACCTGCTTCTGCCTCTTGGGCACTGGTATTAAAGGTGTGTGCCATAACTGCCTGGCCTCTCTCCTCCTTCTAGGATATTCCTTGAGCCTTGGCAGTGGGTATGGCAGGGCTTGATATGGATGTCTCATTTAGGGCTGAGCACTCAGTAGTCACAAGTTCTCAACACTTGGACCAGTTATGAATCTAAGCATTAACTGCTGCTCACTGCAGAGAAAGGCTTTGGCCAAGGTTGAGAGCAGCACTAATCAATCTCCCTCTCCCTCCCTATACCCCACCCCACCCTCACATGGTCTCATTATGTAGCTCTGGCTGGCCTGGAACTTGCTACATAGACCAGGCTGGCCTCAAAGTCCCAGATCTGCCTGCCTTTGCCTCCCAAGTGTTGGGATTAAAGACCTGTGCCACCATGCACAGCCTAGCAATAACCTCCTTAGGGACTCTGACCTTCATTAAGACCCACAGTGTTGATAGTTGACTGCCCTTGCTTGACTTGACTTGAATGGATCCAGGGAACCATGGTATGAAAATGTGCAGGTTTAACTTGGGGTTCTCCCATGACACATGCCTTCTCTGTTCCAGGGCTGGATGCTGTGCAGGTTTTTGCTCTGGCAGTTGTAGCTCTGATGCCTGTCTCTGAGATAGCAGTTTTCTCTGAGACCCCTGTTGTCAGTAGATCTAAGAAGAGTTGTGAATTTCAGTCTGACCAGGCTTTTCTTGTGTAGTTTTAGTGGCAATGCCCAAGCTCTTTATAGGGCAGCCTAGAAGCAAAGTCACAATGCCATACATTTTGTTCCTTTTCCTTTTTGTGTGTGTGTGTGTGTTCTTATTTTGCATGTGTCAGGCACATGTGTATATATGCACATATCCAACACTGTGGGTCTTA
Source organism: Peromyscus eremicus (assembly GCF_949786415.1). Taxonomy (NCBI): domain Eukaryota; kingdom Metazoa; phylum Chordata; class Mammalia; order Rodentia; family Cricetidae; genus Peromyscus; species Peromyscus eremicus. The sequence goes on along the minus strand of NC_081423.1, from coordinate 37,864,425 downwards.
GTGAAGGTCAGAGTCCTTAAAGAGATTATTGCTAGACTGTGCATGGTGACACATGCCTTTAATCCCAGCACTTAGAAGGCAAAGGCAGGCAGATCTGGGACTTTGAGGCCAGCCTGGTCTATGTAGCAAGTTCCAGGCCAGCCATAGCTACACATATGTATGCATGCATGTGAAGGCCCAAGGTTGACGTCAAGAATTATCCTCAATTGTTCTTCCACTGTAATCCTCAAGGCAGGGTCTATCAGTCAAACCCAGAGCTTACTGACACACCAGGGTTTATCAGTCAAACCCAGAGCTTACTGACACACAGCTAGTCTCCCTAACTAGCTTGTTCTGGAGAGGTGCCTTGTCTCTGCTTTTGGAGGCTAGAAGTACAGGTGGGCTGTCGTGCACTGTTACAGAGGTGCAGGGGAGCCAGACTCCAGTCCTCACACTTCCATGGCAAGCACTTTAACCAATGAGCTAGCTCCTCAGCCCCATGCTGCCATGTTTTAAGAGTGTATATAATAAAGTGAGCGTGCTGTTTGAGCCTAGGCCTTGGAGTTATAAGAGGGACAGTGGAAATGGATTTTTTTCTTTCCAGAAAGACTGTGTGTAACATTTAGCATGCCGGTTATATGATATATATCTACGTGAACTATTCCACAGAAATCCTTACCCTTCTTTACTTTCTGAGAAAACATGTACAGCGGCTGTGTTGAAGAATACTTTGCCATTGGCTTCAAGCACACACTTCAGAGCATAGTTACAGTCTTACGTCCTTCTAAATTTCATAGAACTGTATGTTTGCTGTTAATGTAGCCAGTGTCAAGACAGCCTTCTCTGAAAGGTACTTGGTCACCTCTTAGCGTTTCTCAAGTATTTGCTAGGATAAAGTGCCACATGCCAGCTCTCCCACTCCTTTATTACCCTGCTTTCGCACATTCCATGAGTGCAAAGGGAAGAGCCTTCCCGTACAGGAAAGAAAATAGGAGGCAGTTTTCTGTACTCCTCATCTTAACACAGGGCAGTGCACAGCATAACAGTCGCAGTGTTTCCAGCTGTGCTGCAGCTGTCACTGCTGCTGTTAGGTAGCACTAAGTTGTAGATGTTTTTAATTGAGCATTACACCTTGTAATTCAATTAAAAGGTTTACAGCAGCTTTTAAGGGAAGTGAGTTCTTTGCTTACTGTGCGGTAAGAATACTGGCGACTTCTCAGGTGTTACATTGATTCTTAGGGAACTCTTACTTGTTTGAACTGCATGTCTTCCCTTTCTTTTTTTTTTTTTTTTTTTTTTTAATTTATTTATTTATTATGTATACAGTGTTCTGTCTGCACATATCCCTGCAGGCCAGAAGAGGGCACCAGATCTCATTACAGATGGTTGTGAGCCACCATGTGGTTGCTGGGAATTGAACTCAGGACCTTTGGAAGAACAAGCAGTGCTCTTAACCTCTGAGCCATCTCTCCAGCCCCCGTCTTCCCTTTCTTATCTCCCTGCATGGCAATGATAGGGTTTGTTCAGTTTCGATGCCGTAACAGCACTTTGGAATTTCTGAACGAGCCAAGTACTGATGATACAACAGTGGAAAGACATTTCTGCTCTCATGGGCTCACTCCGGTGGGAGAGATATTTACTCTGTAGATAAGTATTCATGATGTCATGTAGTGATAACTACTTTCTGGTAAAGAAGAAAGTGATGTAGGAGAAACAGCGGTATGTATTTATGTAAGTCCAGAGAAGGCCTCTGAGAAGGTGAAAAGCGAGACTTAGGGAGTAAGCTGCACCCAGACCCATGAGGGGCCCTTAGTCAAAGAGCCTAGAATAAGCTAAGGAAGTGTGGAGTGAGAGCACATTCCCGAAGACAGTGTCCTGGGAACACTGAGACACTGGTGGGGATGAGGCCAGAGCCTTTCGCTTTTCCAGGTCGTAAAAAACTTCGGATTTTATTCTTTGTGAAGTAAAACAACAACAACAAAAACTGTTGCATGTTAAAGCCAAGATCCTAGTGGGAGAGCTTTCCCGCTTTGTGAGTAGTCTGGGTGGCCAGCCATGCTCACACAGAGCAGCATTTCCTCAGCTGTCAGAAGTTGAGTGTGCAGTGTATTGTTTTTTTTTTCTGCCGTGTTTGGCTCTGATGTTCAGTTTTAATCCAAGATGCAAAGTGGGAAGAGGCTGCAAATGACTGCTAGACCCACCATGGGGCATCAGTGGTTGGTGGGTCTTCGAGGAGAGTGCTTGGGGAAATGGGGTTGTGATGGACTGCTGGACCTTGGGTATTCTGTGTCTCTAGTGCAGCTGGAGAGAAGGAAGCCACTGGGGCGTTTGTGATTTCAGGGAACCCTTGGAAGCAGCAGAGTGGCTGTTGAGACCCTCAGGCTTCACAGCTCTCTTTCTGAAAACACGAGTGTTTGTTCTTGCCTCATTTAATCTCACACAAAATCATAATTATAATTGTCTCAAAACACAAATTAATTTACTTTTAAAAAGTTACCCATATCAATTAAGATGGGGGGATGGCCCTGTCTTCTGGAAGGGCATTGAAGAGGATTACATGTAATTGTGTGATTGAACCCAGAAATTCCAAAGACTTATGGTAGAGGGGAAACTACCTGCCTGCCTCCCGAGGGCGGGCCACGGTGCTGTGTGCATCAGCAAATTTGCATCTGCAGTTAAAGGCTTGTTCTCAGCTCTGGGTGGGCCTGGAGCCTTCTGGTCGACCTCACTGGAGGCTTCAGTAGTCTGCAGGACGCCTTCAGAAGGCATCTCCTTTGTTCTTGAGAGGGCAGCTTCTGTGCTTTGTGCTCCTGCTGTGATCTGTTGTCCCAAGGTGATGGGACAACCAACCACATGCAGAAGCCTCCAAGGCTGAGCCAAAATAGACCTTTTCTCTTTTTAAGACAGAAGCAGAGAGCTGACCAATGCAAGTGTTTCCTGTAGGATATATTTCTTGTTCCAGGTGTTAACATTGAAGTACAGAGAAAGTGTGACATTGTCTTCATTTACCGGTCCTTGAGAAATTAGGAAGCGTCTCGACAACACTGAGCACAGATGGGTTTTCATGATCCAGCCCTGTTATTTGTAGTCTTAACCTCTTAGGAGCGGTTGGAGAGCTAGATGCAGAATAGATGCAAGAAGGAGGAGAGTCCGAGGCAGTGGAAAGCCTTAATTGATTGAAGAGAGAGCCCCTCAGTGTGGCCTTGGCTAGCCTGCAGTGCTGTGTGACTGGCCTGCAAGCTGCCTGCACTGACCCTTTTGCTTCAGCTCCCTGAATATTTGGCTTGTAGACATCAGTTACTGTCTCACCTTTTAGTGCTTTTCTTAACTGATCGCATCCAGTTCAGACTGGGATCTCTCGGCTGCCCTCCCTCCCTCCCTTCTCTCCCCTCCTCTCTTTCGTATCCTTACAGCTGCCTTGCAGTTGTAATTTATAGGTACCTCAAGATTACAGCTGAAAAACTGATCAGTGCACTAGTATTTAAAAGACAGAATCAAGTCCTCTTTGACTCTGAGTCCATAGAGTACGTTTTGTGCCAGAGCCATCTCTGCAGAAGGGCCAGGGATAGCCAGCACGGCCTGGTGTCTTGGTGGCGGACAGACTTACGGCCTTACACTCCCCCTGGTTGAGCTGCTGGCTCCTGTTCTGTTGGTGTGTTCTTGCCCTTTAGTACATTGGGAATCTGAGCTGTGGGATTGTGCGCAGTCAGTCTCCCAGGACAGTGACAAGTTACTCCGGTGCCCATAGCTCCTGTAGCAGGCTGGCTAGTTTGGCTGCCCCAGGATCTTCATTAATGATGTTTTACTTTAGTTTTTAACAGTCTAATGGGTAAAATGAAATTCTGTTTTTACTGTCTTCCTTTGTTCCTTATGATTGCTAATGAGGTTTCCCCCACTTCTCACCCTCCCTTTTCTTCTCTCTTAATTTTATTTTTTTGAGACAGTGTTTCTCTGTGTTCTAGGCTGTCCTGGAACTAGCTATGTAGACCAGGATCTGCCTGCCTCTGCCTCCCAAGTGCTGGGATTAAAGTGTGCCACCACTGCTGGACCTCCCCTCCCCCCTTCCTTCCTTTCTTTTTTTTCTTTCTTTCTTTCTTTTTTTTTTTTTAAAGACAGGGTTTCTCTATGTAGTTCTGGCTGTCCTGGAACTCATTCGGTAGACCAGGGTGCCCTCAAACTTAAAGACATCTGCCTGCTTCCCGAGTGTTGGGATCAAAGGCCTGAACCACCACCACCCTGATGCCCAGCCCTTTCTTAATTTTTAAAAATGTTATTACATTATATATTTGTTTGGGGGAGCCATGTGTGTGCCATGACAAACAAATGGAAGTCAGAGGACAAGTGTTGGAGTCAGTTCTCCCTCTCTACCATGTGGGTCCTGAGCTTCGAACATAGATCCTTAGGCTTGGCAACAAGTGCCTTTACCTGTTAAGCCATCTTGCTAACCTCTTTTTGAAATGGGGTCTCATGTACTCCAGGATAGCCTCGAAGTTACTATATAGTCACAGATGACCTTGAGCTTTTTGTTGTTGTTGTTGTTTGTTTGATTGTTTTTTGAGACAGGGTCTCTCAATATAGCCCTCGCTGTCCTGGAACTCACTATGTAGACCAGGATGGCCTTGAACTCATAGAGCACTGCCTGCCTCCAGAGTGCTGGGACTAAAGGTGTGGGACACCAGGCCAGCGCTGACATGTGTTTTTGATCATCCTGCCTCTACCTCCCAAATGCTGGGATTACAGGTCAGCACCCACACTTAGATCCAGGCTTTCAAGCTAGGCAAGTGCTCTGCCAACTGAGCTACATCTCCAGCATGAAGTTAAGCATATCTTGATGGGTCTATTGATTAGTGTGATTTTTTTTTTGTATTTCATATTCATAGGCATATTTTTAGTATTCTGAATACAAACTGTTGGCTGCATGTGTATACACGCTTGTGGAAGCCAGAGGCTGATGACAGGTGCTTTCCTGTGTCCTTCTCTGTCTACCTCAATGAACTTAGCCCCTGATTTGGTAGTCCCTTGCTTCTGGTATGAGATCGTCATAGTGTATTATAGGTGTACTACATAAGCATCTTTGTTAGGAGCAGCTACTAAAATGTTTGGAATTTCTCATCGATGTCCACATGTCATGTGTGATCACACTCAGAGTCTATTCATTTTGCTTTTCATGAGCTAAGCATCATGCTGATGTCATGGTCTCTTTTTTCTATTTTATATTGTCCTGGTGTCTGGGAGGGCAGATCGGTCCTTTTGTTCTTATTTTATGTTTTGGCTAGTCTTACTGAAATTTTCCATACAAATTTCCAAGTTTGTCTGTCAGGGTTTCTAAATGACCTATTGAGATTTTGGTTAGATTTGCATTGAAATTATAGAGTCACTAAAATGGATATGTGTCTTCATTTGCAGACTAATTCTTCGAAAGCTTATTTATTTATTTAAAGGCTGGCCTTAAACTCTCTAGGACTTTGGATTTCTGACTTCCTGGTCACTTCCCTAAGTGTTGGAGTTACAGTTGTGTACCACCAACCTGGTTTTGTATGGTGCTGGGGATCCAACCCAGAGCTTTGCATGTTAGGCAAGCACTTGACCAGCTGAGCAATATTCCTAACCGAAAAGTTTTGTGTGTGAAAGTTTGTGTCCTCATGCACACACACGTTCGAGTGTACACTTGTGTATGCCAGAGGTTAACACTGGATGTCCTCCTCAATTCCTCCATTGTCTGTATTTTTTCCCTTGACATAGGGTCTCATTGAATGAATATTAGTGTCTTGTGTTGAATTTTAGTCTTGTGCTGTCTAATTTCAGTATGCATAATACTGGCTCATTTGACTATTAGGTTATGAATCTCAGGGTAATACACAAAGTAGAAATTTCTTGAGATGAACTTCCCCAATTCAGTTCTTCCATTCTTTTGTCCGTAGCAGATGCAGCATAAAGGCAGTGTCTTTGTCATTGTCTACTGCTGTGAAGAGACAATGTGACAGAGGCCGCCTTTTTATGAAGGAGAGCATGGAATTGTGGGCTTGCTTACAGTTTCATGATGGTCGTATGGTGGGCATGGCAGGGAGCAGGCAGCATGCCTGGCACTGGAGCAGTAGCTGAGAGCAGCATCCTGCTCTGTAGGCAGAGAGAGAGAGAGACAAAGAGATGCTTGTGAGAGACGGGAGGAATGGGAGAGCTAGGCTTAGCATGGACTTCTGAAATCTCCAGATCTCAAAGGCGTGCCCCCCTACCTCCCCACACACTTCCTCCAACAAGGCCACACCTCCTAGTCCTTCTCCAGTAGTGCCGCTCCCTGGTGACATTCAAATGTGTGAGTCTACTGGGGCTGTTCTTTTCACACCACCACAGTCAGTCATTCTGACATTTTGAAAGGCCTGTGTCTGTAAGCAGACTCTATCTTGTGAAGCTGTGCAGGGCATCTTTCATTGGTAGATTTAGTCAAGTGTGGTTAAGTATTAATATAATTGAACACTTTCTGTTTATTTTGTTTTTAATAACTTTTGTAGAAATCAATGCACTTAATAACCTCGTGGCGACCTGTATACTAAATATTAGTAGGATGTAAATCTTTAAAAATAATGAAAAATAAAAATAGTAGTTTTTGTATTTTCCTCCTCTATCTCACCAGAAAAATTTCAGTGCCCCCGAGGTAGATGTATTCCATGCTGTAGACTTGAGTGCCCAGTTCAGAAACAGAGTTACCTTTGGGGAAGTGTGGAATAAGTCAGGGCTTATGCATAGCTTAGACTGTCTTGGAACCTGGAATCTTCCTGCTTCGTCCTCCAAGCACTGGTATTACAGGTGTGTGTGGTCACACCTTGGCTATACTGTGTGTTGCCACAAACAATTACCATGGAAAGGAAGTCAGAAATCCCTTCTGATGAATGAGAAGAAAAACAACTGTTGTTTTCAAATAATTAAAAATAAAGTTGGCAAATAAGTGCCAGCTTTATTTTCCTGTGCCCATCCCAGTTGCCTCACGTCATACCATGGTCCTCTATCTGCAGGCCACGTGAAGAGCTCATGTTAACTGGCAGCTTTTATGAGTAAACATTGCTCAAAAGACCTTATTGTTTATAAGTCATCTGACCACATCTGAGAGATTGTTGTGGTTATTTAGAAAAACAGACTGCAGTTACAAGTTCCGTTGTGCGATGCCTTTCTTGGTCGTTGTGCGATGCCTTAAATGGCCAAAGTGAAGTTGCTTCTCTAACACCAGTAGTATGGAATTAACATTTTTTTTAATGTTTGAATTTTATGAACCTGCAAGAATCGGGGATTAGGCCTTTGAGGTTATGGTGGTGGGGTTCTGGATCTCGAGTGACTTTGATAAACAAGTAAAAAACTTCCATTTAATTCTTTTTAAATCAGTAAAAGGACCAGGCAATGATGGTGCACACCTTTACTCCCAGCACTAAGGAGGCAGAATTAGGAGAATCTCTGTGAGTTTTAGGCTAGCCTGATTTACAAAGCAAGTTCCAGGGCAACCAGGGCTGTTACATAGAGTAAACCTTGTCTCGAAACAAACAAACAAACAAACAAATTAGTAACAGGCTGATAAAGTTTAGAATGAAATTTTTTTTTGGCCAGCATTTTCTGTAACTAAGGATTGTTAGAGTTTAATTATCCAGAATTAATAATACATTGATTTAGTTAAGAGTACTAGATATTCTTCCAGAGGACCTGAGTTCAGTTTCTACCACCCAAGTTGGGCAATGACCTGTAACTCTAGTTCCAAGAGATCTCACATCCTCTTCTATCCTTTGGATACCTGTGTACACATGTTTATAAATACATGTGTACACAAACATACATAATTAAAAAAACATTTTTAATGAATCTTTCCATCTGTAATATTAGCACATAGTAAGAACATTCTTCTCCCAGTGGTAAGGTAGGAGTAGGGAGAGGCCCCACAGGTTCAAGGCCAGCCTGGTTTATTCAGATAGTAATTAGTTCTTAAATAAAATACGCATGACAAATTCCAGCTGAGGCCCTAGCTCTCCTCACAGGAAAGAGGACAGATTGGATGTTTCCATCAAGAGAGGAGAGACTTCATCATGCTCACCTTTTACAAGGAAAACCAGACAATGGGGGGACGATTTTCTGTGCTATCAGGCTCTAGAGGTGTGAGGGAGGGTGGAGCTGACAGCATCCAGGGCTGAGTATAAATGTCCTAACTACAAGCCAAGTGTATTGAGGAGGCTGAGGCAGGAGGATTGCAAATTCCAGGCCAGCCAGAGCCACACAGAAGGAACCCTTCCCACCCCCCAAATCAACCACCAACCACTAAACACACAGTATTTTTCAGGCATAAAGAGAACTTTTTTTTTTTTAAGGAACAGCACACTATTCAAGGGCATAGTATTAAAAATTCAAGACAAACACGGATGTAGTTGTCAGCAGCCAGGGGAATTCCAGAGTTGGGCCTCAGCAAAGCCAAACAGGAAGCTTGAGAGGGCGCTCTCAGCCCCACTGTGTGGACTTTGAGTGGAGTCGCTGTGTCTCCTGGAACACTTCGCTCTTACAGAGCACTTCATTAGCAGCCAGCCAGCCAAATAATCCCTGCCGTACTTAAAATGCTTTTCATTCTGCGGAAGGTCGGGGGTTAGAGGCACACATGTGAACACTTGGGCTGGAGTAGAGGTGATTAGGCAAAAGTCTCTTCCCATGGAATTTCTGCATCATTACATCAGAGTTAGAGTAATGTGGAGTAAACAGAAGGTATTGCCGTCATGGGAGCCTTGCTTTCATGAGCTCTGTACAACTATAAAATCGTATTTCTTTATCCACTCTGTGCAACTCTAACTGTATTGGTGGGACAGTGGGGAAAGTCAGCTGACTGAGATATGACGACAGTAAGGAAGTCAGATTTATCTTGATTTGTTGCAGTATAACCTGTCTGAGTTTGTGGTTAAAAAGGAGTAGCTTGGTATATGCTGTAACAGTCACCATTCCCAAAGTAACTCACTGTGAAGGAAAGACACGCTGAGGAGTCCTTCTCCATGAACTACAGGACAGCACTGACAGACGTACGTGACGATGACGGTAGATTGATCAGTGGCTACAGGGAGAAGGGCTCGTTAAGAGGATGGCTGTGCTACCGTGTTGACTCTGGGGGGCTCAGAGATGAAAAAGGTTGTTCCTCCACCCTTCCCTTTTCGTCTCCTCCTCCACCATCACGTCTGAGGACTGTCTGGGGACAGCCTTGTACCTTGTGAAGAAGTGGGCTGGAGGCTGCCCACCTCGGCTTTTCTGGGTGAGAGTGGTCCTTGGGAATGTGTATGCCATCCTCCCCAGAGCTGCCCTTCCCCAGCCCTTAGTCATGCAGCAGTGGGAGGGAGTCACTTGGTGTGGGGTGTGGGCCATGTCTAACCCCTTCCTAGCATTGCAAGTTATTGGGAGGCAAGGAGAGGGGCTTCAGGCCAGGATGGTAGAACCTAGGGATGCCTGGAAGGTGTGACTCTAGAGTATGCCAGGTCTCGGTCTAGCTGGTCGCTCACAGAAGCAGTTGCTCCAACAAGTGTGGTTCCTGTGAAACCTTGGGTGATGCCCCAGTCCTAGAGGTCCCCTACACCAGGGGACACAGCTGCTGTCCTCCTCTCCTTGTGACTGTGTCTGTGAGAACCTAGAGGCCTCTGTCTGCCCTAGGTGGTATTACTAGGGCAGAAACTCTTGTTTCACTCACTGAAGATGCTGGGAAATTGACCATGATTTGAAGTGCATATAGATGGGTGAACCGGAATGAACAGCTTCTGAAGGCAAATTTAATGGTTATTAGCAAACAGAAAAGGGGAACGAGGCTACCACCATATCCTCTTTTGCTTTGGATCTTAAGGCTTTTTTTTTTTTTTTTTTTACAGAATTAGGCTTTATTGACCCAAACAGGAACAGTCGGGAGGGAAGTTAGATGAGTGTGGTGGGCCAAGCGGAGACAGAGGGTCTGGTTACTCTCTTTGTATTCTGTTACTTTTTAATCTAAATCTCAAGTACAGGCCTGGAGGTTAAATTTAGAGAAATAAAGGACAAATGACCTGGGTGTTGTGACCCACACTTTTAATTCCAGCATTTGGGAGGCAGAGGCAGGGGGATCTCTGAGTTTAGGGCCCTGTATAATTTCTGCCCTGACTACATAGGGAGTTCCAGGATAGCCAGGCCTACGTAGTGAGCCCTGTCTCAAACAATACAGAAGACGACACAGTGAGAGTGTGGACCACCGTGTCAGAGGCCAGTGCTGCCAGTGCTCACAGAGGCTTAAACCCGTGTCGGTGACATCTAAGAGTGAGCTCTTGAAAAGCCATTGAAGGGCCAGGGAGAAAGATGGCTTAGTGAGTCAAGGTACTTGCCATACAGGCCCAGTGACCCAAGTTCAATCTCCAGAGCTCATACAGAGGTAGAGGAGAGAACAGACTCCACAGGTGTGCCCAGGCACAGGCCTCCCCAATAATAGTGAAAGGATCATTACTCTACTGTTGGTGCTACTCAAAACAACAAAACTCTGATCCGGAACTGCAATTGGTAGGTCAAGTGGTCTCCACTTGTTAAGTGAGACCCAGACCTCAGAGCGCTTGCTGTTCGGAGGAGCACCTTAGGTTTGGAGGTTAATTGTTTATGTGTGTGGGGTTTTGTCTACATGTGTGAATTGCACCTTGTGTGTGTGCAGGTTCCTGATGAGGCCAGAAGAGTGTGTTGGAGCCCCCTGAAACTGGAATTACAGACAGGTATGAGCTGCCATGTGGGTGCTGGGAATAGAACCTAGGTCCTCTGCAAAAGCAGCCAGTGCTTTTAACCACTGAGCCATCTCTCCAACCTGATTATCTGTGTTTGGATTCCCAGCACCCACATAAAAAGCCATGCATATCTGTAAATTCAGGGGAAAGAATGGAGAAGATCCTTGAAGCTTGCTGATCAGCCAACGAGCTCCAGGTCCAGTGAGAGACCCTGTCTCAAAAATGAAGTTACACTGGACTTGGTGGTACACGCCTTTAATCCCAATGCTCAGGAGGCCAGCCTGGTCTAGGTAGTGAGTTCCAGGACAGCCAGGCTATGCTATGTAAGGAGACCCTGTCTCAAAAAACCAAAAATCTAAGAGAGAGTGAGAGCGAATTAATGGGTGATGACTATAAATTATGTTTATGTACTTAGGAACGTGTCAAAGAATAAAACAGAACACCAAAAGTCTAAAAGAAAACCTACCACGTCCATGCTCATGTAAACAGCTCTAAATTCAGTGGGTTGCTGGGCAGTGGTGGTGCACACCTTTAATCCCAGCACTCGGGAGTCAGAGAGGATGGCAGATCTCTGTGAGTTCGAGGCCTGCCTGGTCTACAAGAGTTCCAGGACAGCCTGAGCTACACAGAGAAATCCTTTCTTGAACACCCCCCCCCCAAAAAAAATTCAGTGGGTCATTAAAAAAAGGACATGAAAGTAAGAATGAGAGAGGCTTTTGGGGGGAAGGGGTTCAGGAGTGGGGGAGGGGTTCAGTGGGGGGACTAAGAGATGGTAATTGGAGGGAGTGCATTAAAAATGTACTACACACACATATAGGGTCCTCAAAGAATAAATTTTAAAAACATTTTTTAAAAACTTAAAGTGAAGAAGACAGTGTCAGCCTCTGGCCTTTCACATGGGCACAGGTTGATGGGACACACGTAGTGCATGTGCGTGTTTTAGTGTCTTAGTTGTGTGCATCCTGCTGCAGAGGTGAGTCAGAGCTGGCTGGCCTATGAGTTTGAAGCGCTTACACTCCAGCCTTCAAAAGTCCACTCCTGAGAGGAGAGAGTTATTTTTCTCTAAAATGTTACGAAGAGACAGTGTAAATAGTGGATGAAAAACTCTGAGGTCTGCCTCTCTTCTTTCTTCTCTCTCTCTCTCTCTCTCTCTCTCTCTCTCTCTCTCTCTCTCTCTCTCTCTCACACACACACACACACACACACACACACACACACACACACACACACACAGAGCAAGCAATCGAGCGTGCACGCATTCTTAGATGCTCTAGGACCAGCAAGAAGGTTCAGAATCACTGTTGTCACAGAGTTACTGGGAATAAACCTGTCCAACTCAGAAAAAGCACATGCCATCTCTGAACACCGGGGAGGTAGATATTTCCAAAGAAAAGTATCCAGCTGCTTTTAGGCTTATTCTGCATCAGTAAAATCAAGACTGTTCAGTTTGCTGCAGATTTTGGAGCAGTGTGCTATCACAAGAGAAGCCTACTGTGAGCAGGCTGCTGTGAGGACAGTGATCCAGCTACACTGGTAGCTGCTCTTAGTGTCTGTCATATCTGAGGGATCTGTGCGAACCTCAGATGAGCAGGGATGGGGCAGTCCTGACGCAGGGGTGGGTGTACTGGTGGGAAACAGGGTGTCGGCTTGGCTGCTCACTGGAAAACCGTCTAGCACTCCAGCCGAAAGTGGTGCACTGTAATCTCAGCACTCAGGAGGCTGAGGTAGGAGCACAGTGAGTTCTAGACAGGCCCGACTATATGGATGACATCCTGTCACAAAACTAAAGTGTGATTGTCAAAAATTAGGAAGCGAGCCCCACCCTTGGAGAGTTTGGACAGGGCATCAGTCACAATGCAGTGAACAGACCAGTACAAACTCTTGCTCCTCCCCCGCAGGCCAGCTGAATAAAAGATTCATTCCAGGGTACAAGGTGGTTGGATACAACCCAAGTAATGAGATCAGAAGAAAAATATAATCAACTTGTTATCAAGCGCTAGAAAGTTGTATTTAAAATCAAGAGCACTGTGGTCAAATCACACATGTTCTTGGCTAATGATGAGGGTCATTTTACATTTGTCTTCTAAGATATTTTTGACATAAACATACATATTAATGGTGTTATAGTGCTCAGTGCTCAGTGTTTATGTGTATGTTTCAGACATATAAAATATTTCCTCAGACATCTATTATTTCAACTAGTCAGGGCAGTGAATGCCTTTAATCTCAGCATCTGGGAGAGAGAGAGGAGGAAGATGGTCAGGAGTTGAAGGTCCACCTGGGCCACATGAGACCATGTCTTTAAGAAAAAAAGTATTATTTCTTTAGTTTGTTTTTGAAAAGGTCTCATAATGTAGCCCAGGCTAGCCTCAAACCCAAGGTCCTTTTGCCCCCCACCCACCTCAGTGCTGGAGTTGCGGGTCTGTGTCACCAGCTAGCTTATTACTTCCTGCTCTATGCTAAACGTTTCCAGATGCTCCTTCAGATAAAGCTGTAATGTGTGGCTGCATATATCACAGCATCGTGGGGGTCAAAGGGCAGCCTTTAGGAGTTACTTCGCTATCCACCATGGAGTCCGAGCATGGGTTTGGGGACGTGCATGGCAAGTGTTTTTACTGGTTAAGCTATCTTGACTACTCATCCTCTAGATTTTTGATGTTTCATTGTTTCAAAGAGAAATTAAAAGTATGACAATTGGATTTTTCAAACTGTTGTGGGAGAAGAAGACCATTTTCTCAACACATTGTTTCTCATATTTTAGAAAAGGCGACGACGGATTGACCGAAGTATGATTGGAGAACCAACCAACTTTGTGCACACAGCTCATGTAGGATCCGGAGACCTGTTCAGTGGGATGAACTCAGTAAGTGTGTTGGTGGATATGGCCCAGTGGAACCTTCTTGACAGACTCAAACCTTTAAAATGTTTTTTTTAAAATACTTGTTGTATGTGTCCTTTTAATAACATCATGTTAAGTGAGTTCTAAACTAGATTGTGCCAGTCACAGGTTGAAAAAAAAAACACATTGTGTCTGCACAGACGTTTCCTGTCATTACTCCCTAAGCAGTATCATCTAGCAGTTATTTGTACATTATTGGCACTGTATTAAATATGCTGCAAGTACAATACAGATTATTGAATGTTCATGGGAAATGAGATGGGTTATATGCACAAGTCAGACCACTTCATGCTGGAACAGCCACACTCGGTGTGGACATATATCTTAGATTTGGATTTGGAATGGGTTAGTTAATGATTGATTCTTAGGTTCCCAACATGGGACTCGCAGGTGACCTTTTTTTGTTTGTTTGTTTGTTTTTGTTTTTTACGAGACAGGGTTCCTTTGTGTAGCTCTGGAGCCCAGGCTGGCCTCGAACTCACAGAGATCCGCCTGCCCCTGCCTCCCAAGTGCTGGGATTAAAGGCGTGCGCCACCACAGCCTGGGGCAGGTGAGCTTTAAAATTAGTGTTTAAACTAGGCACAGTGGCACATGCCTTTAATCCCAGTGCTCAGGAGGAGGATCTCTAAGTTGAAGGCCAGCCTGGTCGACATAGTGAATTCTAGGACAGCCAGGGCTGCATAGAGACTCTGTCTCAAAAAACCAAATAAACAGATACTATCTAATACTTACCCTCTTGTTGTGAACTGCTTCTCATATACTCTGTATTTGTATGCATATGTCATATGTGTGCAGAGGCCGCAGGAGGGAGTTACAGGAGGTGGTGAACTCCCTGACGTGGTTGGGTGCTGGGAACAGAACTTGGGTCCTCTGCAAGAACTACATCACTCTTAACCACTGAGCCATCTCTCCAGCCCTACATCTGCTTCATAAAATGTGTTTCCCTAAAGGAAGATGTTAGAATGCCGGAGATGTTGGCTACTGTGGCTAGGCTCTTTCCTGCTAAGCCGGTAATTGGGATTTGCACACATCCCTTTAGGGCAGGGCAGCAGACATTTGCCATATTAAGCACTTGGTTATAAAGTATCTGAAATGAAGGAGAGTCTGCTGTCTGTTATTATATAGAGAGATTTAATACATGTCAGAGTAGACCTCAGGTTCACATCTGGACTCTTCTATTCTGTGTGTTCATCTAAGGAAACCAAAAGAGGACACTTCCAGAGCCAGCCTCCTTTTGTTCCCCCAATGCCTAGTGGCCCCAGGTGTCACTGGACTGACACTGTTGTAGGAACAGAATCAGATGTTGCTGTCTTTCTTAGGGTTTCTGTTACTGTGAGGAGACACCATGACCATGACAGCGCTTATGAAGGAAAACACTTAATTGGGGCTAACTTACAGATCAGAGGTTCAGTCCACTACCATCATGGCAAGAAGCATGATAGCAGGCAGATGTGGTGCTGGAGAGGGAGCTGAGAGTTCTACATCTGGATCTGCAGGCAGCAGGAAGAGAAACTGAGACAGCACTGGCCAGGCTTGAGCATCTGGGACCTCAAAGCCCACCCCTGTGACACACTTGCAGATAGTGCCACTCCCTGTGAGCCTCTGAGGGCCATTTTCTTTGTCTACCACAGTTGTGTTCAGATTTCCCAGCCAGGATCAACAGAGCTGGGCAGAGTGGGTAATGAGTGTCGGGGACACGTAAACCTGCTTGTCCCCTCAGTGACTGGAAAACAAGGGAGCCGTTTCTCACTCCTGTTTTCAATCTGTAGGAGGACTTGTGTGCTTGGCTACCTTGTTGAGTGTCATAATTTCCAGAGAGGAACAGCTGCCCTGTTTGCTGGATAGGGAGCGGGGTAAAAACAGCCAAGGGGCTGTGAGCCCTCTCAGATTTTATCTCTTTTGAGACAGATTCTAAAGATGGAGGCTGAGCTGGTCTTGAACTTGGGCTACTGCCTCAGGCTGATGGATGCTGGCACATTACTTAGCTACCTCTTAAGATTAACTAGCTTAGGGCTGGAGAGATGGCTCAGCGGTTAAGAGCTGTTCTTCTAGTAGGTCCTGAGTTCAATTCCCAGCAACCACATGGTGGCTCACAACCATCGGCAATGAGATCTCGCGCCCTCTTCTGGCCTGCAGGGATACATGCAGACAGAACCCTGTATACATAATAAATAAATAAATCTTTAAAAAAATGTTAAAACAAACAACAACAAAGATTAACTAACTTGTGGTGTTTGGTAACACTTGTAGGTTTTGTTTGTGCACAGTTCAGAATTTTCTTTAAAATCTGTGCTGAACATGTTAGTCAGCTGCATTAGGTCTGCTGCTTGCCATAGCTGAGGTGGAGCCTCTTGTGCTGACAGCATCAGGTGGCGGCAGGTTCTACCCTGCAGTCCACTGGAGTCTTCTCTGGGACTGACGGACTTTCTGTAGCACCAGTACGTCCCTTTTTGGTAATGATTTCCTTGGAGGAGTCTGCTGTTCCCCCACAGAAGGCCGAGTTCTTACTGACGGTTCCTGCTTGCACAAACCTGACTGTGAGAGAAATTGTGTTTTCCTGTGTAAAAACAGTGACAATAAGACAGAACCATGAGTAGAATTGCTGTTTATCCAGAGAGACATTCCCGCCCCATCTGTGTGCTGAGACTAGAGCAGCTGAACTTAGGAACGGGCTCCTGTGTAAAGGTGCAGCCTGGCCTTCCCAAGGCTGCTTTGTTGACTTACTTTAGATATGTATATTTATATATTTATTTATTTTTTTTAATTTTGCCTGCATGTATGTCTGTGTGAGGGTATTGGATCCCCTGGAACGGGAGTTATAGACAGGTGTGAGCTGCCATGTGGGTTTTGGGAATTGAACCTGGGTCCTCTGGAAGAGCAGTCAGTGCTTTTAACCCCTGAGCCATCTCCCCAGCTCTAACTTACTTTTGGTGTGTTGGTGCTGTGTTTACAGGCATGGACTGCCACACCTGCAAGCTTACTTTTGAATTTCAATTTCTTGCCAGAAAGACCTCTGTGAGCCTTTAGTAGTAGTTTTAGAACCCTGTAGACCTGCAGTCATGTGACTGTGCTCAGCACTGATAGGTCACTTATAGAAAATCCGGACCCTTCAGTTTGACACTGCAGAATTGTTTTGCTTGAAGAAACACACCTTTTTTTTCTTAGACTTGTGTGGCGTTATGCGTTCACAAGTCTTGAGCAGGTGGACCTGGAGCATCTGCAGAGCGGTGTGCATGCGGCTGTGGACGGTTATGGGGCTGAGATCCCAGGGCACCACAAAGGGGCGTGCAGGGGTCATGCCCAGTGGCATAAACACAGGAGGCAGTGAGAGTATACAGCAGGCGACAACTAGTATTCAGTAGGTTGACCCACCAGACGAGTAACTCTGTGATGGGGAGCCCCACCTGGCAAAGCCGTGGAGTCACTGGCTGTAAACAACTGGTTGTTTCTGTCTGTAATTTTCCTCATGTGCCACTTCATTTCTTCCCTAATAACAGCTATGGCATTCTTCCCACTGCTGTGTGTTTAGTCTCGTGAAAATATTCCATCTTTGGACACACATACTGCTGTAGACGATCAGGAAGATGATTTCTGCTCAAGCTGTATAATTGTGATAATACTAGAATATTTTTCATAACTGACACAGGAAAGTAACAGTATTCTCAGTCACAAAGATGGCTAACTTTAGACTTTGGAACAAATTCAAAACAGGTTGCCCCTGCAGAGAATGCACAAATGTAAGTTCCAGGTATTTATTACTGAAGCAACTTTGTAAGACATAGCCCCCTGCAATAATTCTCTTTCTGCATCTACCCTACCATTCAAGGTTCAGCTGACTGTTACTGTTAAGTCCTGAATTTCAGTGTCACTTTCTGTCTGGGAAAGAGCTACATGCACGGCCAAATGTTCCTCACTGGCCGGTCAATGTGACCTCCCTAGCCTGAGAGAAACTGTGTGACTTCTCATGTGTTATGAGAATGGGTCGGACCTGCAGATGTAACATAATTGTCCAGAGTTTGGCTGTGGATGAGTGAGTGTGGTATGCTGAAAAGGAGATGTAGTTGAGTGTGCAGGAGGAGAAGTGTGAGATTAAAGAGTGAGTGAGTGATGCAGTAGTGTGTGAAGGAATGTAATAGAGAGAAGAAATGTGTATAGAAGAGAGATAGGGAGCAATATAAAAAAGAGATGTAACTATATGGCTGTGAAGGAGAAAGATGTATGTATGTAAAGAGATGTAGCTGTGTGGAGACAGATTTTCAGAGGATTTTTTAAGATGAAGTAAAAAAGAAAATTACTTGTTTAACCCTTAGATAGACAGAAAAAGTCTAGCCCTTGCCACCTCCGCAGATTTTTTTGTATACCCTGGTGCTGCCTGGAGGCTGCCCCCCCCCCCCCCTCCGGTTAACAGTACACAGGCTGTCTATCCTCACCTAAAGCAGCCATCAGTGGTAGTGTGTACAATGCCATTGGGGTAAAATGCTCCCCGGAAGTCAGTGTCCCAGAGCAATGCAAGTGGGCCCTGTAAGGTGTGTTCCTAAGCACCCATATGTTCTCTTCTCGCCTTTTTAAACCTGTTACTCGAGAAATAACTTAGGCAAGCCTCATTATTACGTTCTTTAAACATAAAATATTGACTTAGGATCACCAGCAAAAAGGGCCCATGCTTCCTTTATGTCCCAGTAAGCGCTTAGTAGCACTCAGTAAATAGATTTATGAACATGGTCCAGGCTCCCCTGTCTTTCCCCCAAATCTCGGCTCTGGGAAGTGACCCTTCATGGGCCCCACCAGTCTGTGGCTGAGTCATCACTGGGCATCACCTCCAAACTTCCTGCTTGGGTTCCTCCCTCCAGCACTGTAGCCTGACTGTCTCTCTGCTTCCAAAATGTTTCTAATTTACGGGAGCTTGGTTGAAATGACGATGGCAAGCTAAAAGATGGTTTGTGCATTTGCTCCAACATCTTGTGACAGTCCATCAGAATGTGACTTTAGAAAGTGAACATGGCCTATAGTGTGTCTTTGGAATCTCAGCCATCTTCATCAATCTACTGTGATTGTGCATTAGAATGAGGTGACACATTCGGGAGGCTGAGGCAGTATGACCACAAGGTCAAGGCCAGCTTGGGCTACATGAGGCCGTGCTTAGAGGAAAACAGAAACAAAAAAAAACAAGCAACAACACACTGTTCAACACTGGCCTTATACCATGGCACTACAGCCAGGAAAAGTTAAGATGTCTAAGAATGAGTTTGTGCTCTCCCTGCACACATGTCCTGAAGACGTGGGGAGATCACTCTGCTGAACCACCTGGTCCTGCTGAGCCTCTGTTCTGTCCCTGTCTGTTTTAGGTCAGCTCCATTCAGAACCAAATGCAGTCCAAGGGAGGCTATGGAGGCGGCATACCTGCCAGCATGCAGATGCAGCTCGTGGACACAAAGGCAGGATAGCCCTGGTCCATCACCTGTGAGTACCTCAGAGCTGGGGGGAGCCTTAGTTAAGTCTTGAGGTTTAAAAAAATGCTTAGTCAGATGGTCTTTCACTCTGTAGACCAGGCTGGCCTCGAACTCACAGAGATCCGCCTGGCTCTGCCTCCCAAGTGCTGGGATTAAAGGCGTGCGCCACCATTGCCCTGGGCGCATGCTTCATTTTAGGTGTAAATGTCAAGCTGTCTTCTCATCTGAAGACGTTGAGGGACAGGCAGTATCTGGGTAGGGAGGAGGCTTCAGCCTGTGGGTTCTCTGACAGAATGCACGTGTTCTCATAAGTAGAAGTACTGATAGTGTGTATGTCAGCCTCATGAGTAGTGAAGTGGTTAATACACATTCACTATAAGCTTTTCAGATGAAAAATAAAAATACTACTTAAGAGAAGGACTTACCTTGGAGGGTAAAAATTTTAATTTTTGGCCAGGTGGCACATGCCTTTAATCCCAGCACTTAGGAGCCAGAGGTGGGAGGATTTCTGTGAGTTCAAGGCCAGCATAGTGAGTTCCAGGATAGCCAGGGCTATGTAGAGAGACTGTGTATAAAACAAAACAAAAGCCGGGCGGTGGTGGCGCACGCCTTTAATCCCAGCACTCGGGAGGCAGAGCCAGGCGGATCTCTGTGAGTTCGAGACCAGCCTGGTCTACAGAGTGAGTTCCAGGACAGGCACAAAGCTACACAGAGAGACCCTGTCTTGAAAAACAAGAAAACAAAAAAAATCCAAAAAGTAATAATTTGAATTTTTCTTTTGGTTTTGTAGGTCAGAATTTCTGTCTTTTCTGTGTCCACAGTTCTATAATATTTTTGTCTTGTGATTGGATTTCTTTTATTTTAATTATAAAAAAGAAGTGTGGCGGCAACCTGTTCACCCCTGTGATCTCCAGCAAGACGTTCCTGCTCCGAGGAAGGCAGCGTCAGGCCGACCTGCCTTGCCGTCAGTGGCATGCATGCCTGGGACTCTGATGAGAGTTCTTTGGATCGTAGCTCAATTTTCAATGTTTAATCGACATGGATCGGATCTTAGCATGGTCTTCTTGTGACTGCTAGCACTGTTTTGTAATTGTTTCCCTTTTAAACTTTCATTGCGCCTCCAGCCCCTCTGCCTTATGATTTTACTGGTGAGCAGAGACCTGTAGTTACTGCCACCGTTTATGTATATTTTGAAGGTGTGAGACCCACAAGCACAATAGTCCTTTGCATCTGCGGAAACTTGAGCTCGTGTCTGCACACTCCATGGTGCTGCTCAGAGAGGACCCCCTTGGGATGCCAGACGCTGGCGTCCTGAGCTGCTGCGGCCTGAGGATGCTGCTCTCCTGGAGGATGCTCTCTGCAGATAATCAAAGTCGGGGTCTGGTCTGATTAGAGCAGTGACAGAATGCCTGTGTTCTAGGGGCAGTCGCGTGGCTGTAAATGTTCAGGGTATTTATTTTGAGAGTAAGGACCTGTGATTGTGAGCAGATAGTTCCATATCTAAGTGTCGTGGTGAAGCCCATCCAGCTTCTCGGCATCTTTGTCCTGTTAGCTCTTCACTCTCTGTGTGCTGTCTCTGTTTTCTGTTTAAACTCAGCCTCTGCTACCAGCTTTGACCGCAGAGCCCTTGGCCTTCAGTGTTCCACTGCTACGGAGGCCATGGCAGCTTCCAACAGCACCTGCTGCCTGCCTGGCTGATTCCCTGACAGTGAAGACTTTGTGTGGTTAGCCAGAGGCCTTTGCTCAGGTCCCGTTCTGTTCCTCTTCCCAGCTGGGCCTTGTGGTCCACGTCACTGTCTAACTACCTTTGATTGCTTAGCATTCGTGCAGAGGATGAGCATGACTGAAATCAGTGCCGAAGGCAGTTAGGTTCTTGTCTAGAGAAACTGTGATCATTTCTGCCTTCTGCCTCCATCTGTCGCTGTCCAACACTGCTCCTGTCCTGAGATGCTGACTGGAGAGCCAGTAGGCCAGCGCAGGCAAAGCTGAAAGCATTTCTCCTCCGTTTCTTCTGAACTTAATTTCCCAGTAGGGTGGAACACTGGATGACCTGATCCTTTGACTTTGCAGTTCTTCCCCTTCATAGGTGTCAATCCCGCGCACAGAGTCTGTCAAGGAGAAACATTGAATTCACCATTGTCTTTAATTCACCATGTGGACACTGCACTCTTGAGTTTCTCATTCCGCTTAGCCAGGGTGAGGTTCCTGCCAGGGCACTGCTGTGTGCAAACTTTCTGTATGACAGACAGGGATTTCTTGACAACTTCAGCACTGATGGATGGGACAGCACAGGGAGCCATTGTCCCCTCCCCCATCACTTTGCTGCTCCAAGGCCAGTCATTAATAAGCCAAAGGAGCTTGTGATGGTCCTGCAGCTGCCTCGGACCTCTTCTCAGCACAGTGAGACACTGTACACAGTGCACCAGCCTGGTGCCCTGGAAGGTTCCAGTGAAGTCAAGAAAATGTACAGAGTAACTAACCTTGTACATGATGTTTTTATGGAGGCTGAAGGATGCTGGCAGGGAGGCAGGGAGGCAAACTTCCCACCTCCCTACATGGGATTGTAAACCTTGGGAACTCATTTGTTCCCTCATAGTAACGCATCTCATTTTTAAATTGGAGCTAATAGGATTTTGTACCCAGAATTTATTATATTGTTAATACTTTTCTGAAACACTCGGTAACAACTAGTAAGCAAGAGGAACAGCAGGTTGCACCACGTGGATTCTGGTAGCAACGTGTGCTGGGCACAGCTTCTCCAGTGGGCCTGGGAAGCTTTGTCCATTAGCTTCCCTGTGGTTATGGTGTAGAGCGGCTTGCCTTGATCTGTTCAGTGACTTCTGCTCGGCACCGGAAGAGAAGACGGACGTATTTTTATAATATAAACATACTTTTTTTGTACATTGTGTTCATTCTTGAATAAAGTGAGCTCACTGTTGGCTTGTAGATATTAAAAAGAAAGTATTGATTTTGATTCAATAAATGTTTTCTTTTAGTCCTGGTTTGGATTTTTCCTTTTAATAAAATTTTATTCAACAGAACTTATATAGAGAGAACCTTCTAGTATTACTCCCTCTCCAGTGACAACCCGTGGGTGCAGACAAATCATCTTCTTACCTCTAAAGGGGTTTTTTTTTTGTTGAATAATAATAAATGTAAGCTGGGCAAGGCCACACATTCTTCCAGTCTGAGAGGCTGTGGCAGGAGGATTGTGTGTTCATGCCTCGTGCCAGCCTTCAAGACTCTGTTCCAAAGAGAGTTCAAAGTCTGTAATTGTAATCTTCTCTTTTGTAATCTTTTTAAGGTGGGTCTCACTGTGTAGTGCTGGCCTGGAACTTATTGTGTAGACCAGCTTAGCCTCAAACTTGTAGGCCAACTAATCCTCCTGCCTCAGCCTCTGAGTGACAATAAGTTGCTTATTTCCAACCAGAACATGTCAGAGGACAGTTGTTACCTGGACTCATGGATGAGCTCAGGTCGTCGGGCTTGACAACAAGCACCTCGGCCACCTCGGCCCTGACACGTGTCCAGCAGCAGTATCTCCTCAGGCCCGTCAAAGCATCCTGTTGGAATGGAATCACAGTCAACTGATTACTCCCTATGGGACACTTGACTTCATGGCTTCGGGAAAGGTGACAGTGAATCTGGGGGGTCGGAGCTAGCAAGCTGGCTAAATGCCCTGTGATACGGAGGACAGGTCCCCCGTGTCATTTTAACCTCTGATGTACAAGAGTAAATACCAGACTCAACACCCCACCTCGGAGAGCCCTGAAGGAGACAGGGGCGGGTGAGTCACTTGGGTTTATAGCTGCCGCACAGAATTCTATAAATAAAAAAGTCAGAAGATGTTTTAAGAAATATTTGCCAACAAGCTTTCATAACTTGTCCTCTATGTCCAAAGACACTGAAAGAAAGTTGACTTCAAATGAAGTTCTTTTCAGTGTCAAGATGGCTCAGTGGATAAAGCTGATGATGTCCTGAGTGTGAATCCTGGGATCCAGATAGACATGAGAGCAAATTCCTGCAGGTTGTCCTCTGACCCTCCACATACACGCCATTTTATGCCCACCTCTCCCCCACAAGTCTGATTTTAAAAAGTAAAACCAGGACAAAATCCAGTTCCAGCCCTCTAGCAAGTGACCTAAAGTGAGGTGTAAGAATGGTTCACAGGGCTGAGAGATGCTCAGTGGTAAAGAGCCGTGGCTGTGCTTGTGAGAGACCTAGGTTTGGTTCCCAGCACCCACATGGTGACTCACAGCTGTCTGCAGCTGCAGTTCGGGGGGATCCAATGCCTTCTGGATCCAATACCTCCTTGGCACCTACACACATGTGCATGTAGTTATACACACACACACACACACACACACACACACACACACGAGAGCAAGATTGCCTAATAACGAAGTATGTATCAACAAAATTAGATAAATGTTGGGGGGGTATGATAAAGCTGGGATTGGTGGTGCACACCTTTAATCCCAGCACCCAGGAAGCAGAGGCAAGATCTCTTGTGAGTTCAAGGTCATCCTGGTTTGCATAGTGAGACCCTGTATCAGAGGGTCAAGAGGGAACATTAAGAGAAATAAAGGGATAGAAAATAAGTCTAATTATCTCTCTTTGCAAATGACCAGATCTTATAATTAAAAGACCCCAAAGACATTTGAAAACAGGTCTGATAAACAGCACACAAAGATCATAACTTCTATATATCAAGAAAATAATCAGGTAAAGAGTCCCACTCACAATAGCTTAAAAAAAAACTTGGAGGGAGGAAGGAGGTAAAAGATCTCTACAGCACAAACCTGAGAGAAGGCTGGGGAGATGCTCAGTGGTCAAGAGCACTTCCTGCTCTTCAGGGGACCCAGCACTCACGTGGAGTAGCCCATGGGATCCGTGCCTTCTGGCCTCTGTAGGTATCTGCTTACACATGCACATACACCTAATTTAAAATAAATCTTTAAAAAACAAGCCAGACATGGCAACACATGAGAACCGGCAGTTCAAGGCTGCTTTGAAAGAAAAACCCAAGCTGATCCTTCCCCACAATTTAAACCTAATCAGCACACAACCCAACAGTCTCACTTGGTATGTAGCCAAAAGATCAGGAGTGTAGTCTAGAAGGGACGTGGACCCCTGTGTGCATGGTGTTATCCCCATAGCTGACACAGATGTGACCCATGTGTTCCACAGTAGCTGAGCAGGTAAATTAAACAGCATGAATATACAATGAGAAATTAGGTTCCAGAAAGGAGGCTGTCTTAGTGTTCTATTACTGTGAAGAGACACCATGACCAAGCCAACTCCTATTAAAAAATAAATAAATAAAGCATCTAATTGGGGGCTGGTTTACAGTTTCACAGGCTTATTAGTCCATTATTATCATGGTAGGGGGCATGGTAGCACACATGGCAGGCGTGTAGCTGGAACAGTAGCTGAGAGTTTTATGTCCTGATCCGCAGGCAGCAGAGAGAACTGGGCTTGGTAGGGGCTTTTGAAACCTCAAAGCCCCACCCCCAGTAACCCTTCCTCCAAGAAGACCACACCTACTCCAATAAGACCATCCTCACACAGTGCCTCTGCCTGATGACTAAGCATTCAAATATATAAGCCTTTGGGGACCATTCTCATTCAAACCACCACTGAGGCCCATAGATGCTAACCCATGGGTCAACCCTAAGGACAGGACAAGTGAAATAAGCCAGTCACAAAAAGTCAAGACTTCAATTACGCAATCAAGTCACAGCTTACGCGAACAAGACGGGGCTCAGAGGTAAGGAAGGAAGTGTTCATTAATGAATTCAGTTCTGAGACACGGAAATGTGCAGACTGGTTACAAATTCAAAGCCCCTAATGCCACTGAAGTGCACACCAACAGTTAAGGTAATTTTTACGTCATTTGTACTTTACTGCAGTTTTTAAATTCCCTCCTGCCCCAGTCCCAATAAACACTCAAGACAGTTGGGAGAATGTTCCTGCCTTGGGAGGGGAGGGAAGTCTGTGGGCCCCGTCACAGGTGAACCTCTTCTGCAGTCGCTCACATCAAATACACCTGCTTCCCGGTACCTCTCCACCTCTCCTGGCTTCCTCCCTTCCAGCATCCCTTTTCCAACCACACATCAAACTCCAGGCCACTGGAGCTGAAACATTGTGAGTGCTGGATCAACATTCAAACAAACTTGACTTTGGCCTTTAACCGACTTTGTCAAGTTCAGCCCTGGAATTCCATCATGTTACAGAGCCACCAAAAAATATTTTTCTCATTTGCTTTTCTCTGCATTAGAGATTGAATCCAGGGGCTAGAGAGATGGCTCAGCAGTTAAGAGCACTAACTGCTCTTCCAGAGGACCTGGGTTCAATTCCCAGCATCCACATGGCAGCTCACAACTATAACTCCAGTTTCAGGGGACCTGACACCCTCACACATAAATGCAGACAAAACACCAATACATGTAAAACACATTTTTTTTTTTTAAGTTTAAAAAAAAAAAAAAAAAAAGCTGGGCTGTGATGGTGCACACCTTTAAACCCGGCACTTGGGAGGCAGAGGTAGGCAGATCTCTGTGAGTTCAAGGCTAGCCTGATCTACAGAGGGAGTTTCAGGACAGCCAGAGTGCTTACATAGAGAACCCCTGCCACTGGACTGGATCTTGGGCTCCTTTCTAACATGTTCATTTTGACACAGTTGCTCAGACTTGCCTGCAGCTGGGCCACCAAGTTCTGCCATCTATTGTAGTGATATATTGTGTACCCTGACAAAATTTGCCTGAAGATCAGAGAACAGAACAAGCCACTAGATTGAACAGAGGCCAGGTAGTAGTGGCACACACCTTTAATCCTAGCACCCAGGAGGCAGAGATCCATCTGGATCTTTGTGAGTTCGAAGCCACCCTAGACTACATGAGACTCAGTCTAGGAGAGAAAACAGAGCTAGGCAGTGGTGGCACACACCTTTAATCCCAGTACTGGGAAGCACACATGCCTTTTATCCCAGGAAGTAATGGCTGGACAGAGAAAGGTATATAAGGTGTGAGGAGACAAGAACTACAGGCTTTTTCAGACTGAGGAGTTGGTGAGGTAAGAGGTGGTGGCTGTGGCTTGTTCCTTTGTCTCTCTGATTATCGTGGACTATGAGGGGTCCAGCCCCTCAATAGCCTGCTCCCAGAGTCCGGGAAGAATCTACAACCAGCTGATAATGTAATTTTTGACAATATTGAATCTAAGTACACGAAACTCTTAGTCCATACACTTTATTCTTCTGAGTTAGTCCTCTCTCTACACAGCTTTTCTGCCCTCATGCTTAGCTCCTCTCTATCCCCTCTTCTCCTAGCCTCTCATAGCCCTAACTAAGCTTTTATGTTTTCGATCTCATCCTTGTCCTCTGTTCCATAGTCTCCGATCTTTCCTTCCTCTCTTGACCTGATTCAAATCCACCTAAAATCTGCAAAACCTTTTTCTTCCTCCTCCTCCTCCTCCAGGATAGCCCTGCTATCTCTAACCCTCCTGCTTTCTCCTCAGACTGAGCTATTCCTCCCCCTCCCCCAGTCAGGAATTCTGCCCCAGCCTTCACTTGCACCTGGTTATGCAAAAAACCCTTTTGTCCTCAGTCAATAGCTCTGGAATGCCATTTGGCCTGTCTGGGGAAGGAAGGTCTGAGCTTCATTTGCACAAGAAACAAAGCTATGCACCTACAATCCCCCTGTCTCCTAAGGAGACAGGCATTGTCTCTGTAGGAGTGTTATCTAGTTCAGATCAGCAGTAGGTCTGTCTGAGAAGCTTATACTGTTTGCAATTGTGGCCTAGTAGTATATGAGTGCACAAGAAATTCATAGCAAGAAACAGCTGAATATTAAAAGACGAATAACACCAAACATTCCATGCTATATGGCTTCCCTCTAGAAGGATTCCTTTATCTTTCTAGGTATAGCTTTATTATATACAGCTGAACCTCTATTACACATTCTTGTGGCTTGCAGCATCTGATCTTTCGGCATTTACCCCACTATCCGGCTCTGGGTTTTTTTTTATGAAAAGACCTATTAGATTTTGAGCAAGTCTGTATCATTCTGTCATCACCAGGTTCCTTAGTTACCTGTTGATGTGAGCAAACACCTGCCAAGGAGGAACTTAAAGGAGGGGAGGGTACCCACGAACTCCATGACTCTTACACATGCCCGTGAGTTGCCAGGGAAGATGAGGTGCTTGTGTTTTGAACTCCTCACACGCTCCATAGGCTGCCCCAGGGACCTACGTCACCTGAAAGCACCATCAGCTGGGGACACACTCAGACACAGAGCTCATGGGCCCCATTCACAGTCAAGCTATGAGGTTGAGCCACAGAGCTGACAGGAAGCTGAGCAGAGGTTCCTTCTCTTCTACTGCTTCCCCTTCAGGCTCCTGGTGAAGGAGGGGGGAACTTGACCAGCCCCCTCCTCATTAGGCTGGGCTGGAAAGCTCATAGCCGCTGGGGACCAATTTTAATCATTAAGTATATTGTCTTTAAGTCTTCTCCTTAAATCCTGTGTAACATTCAGACCTTTTATGACTTGGCTTCAAGCTTTGATGGTTTTGTCTCCATCTTTATATAATTATCCTGTCTAGGATAGTTTAACCCTTTTATTAGAGATAAAGCCTCAAATTTATAGTTTGTAACGTACTTATTGGCTCATTGATCCTGAGAGAGAAAGTTTACATCTCAATAAGAGCTTTAGAGGTTCTCAATAACCTTGAATGTTACCTTGTAAGCAGGAACAAACATAAAGGGTGGAGTACCCAAGCAACTAAACATCTATAATTGTAGTTTTAGACAATAAACTTGGAAACATCTGGCCATCTTAACCTATACATATAAATGCCCTTGATTAAACAACTAAAAATCTTAAATACCATGAGACATAACAACATTAACAAACAAGTTTACCATTTGTTGTAAGAAATTTTCCCATGGGTGGGTGGTACTAGGCAATGTCTGGTTTTATTGGAACTTTCACCCAGTAGTATGTAACAGCTTTCCCACAGCTGCATGGGTGCCTACATCCCTCTCTGTGACTAGTTTTTCTAGTATACATACCCCAGCTTACCCAGAAAACTTAGTTCTCATGCAAGTGGGGCATAGAACTAGGTTGGGGCAGTGACGCGGGCAAGGGATCAATGGCCTCCTTGTCTACCTCCTTTCCTTGATGGCACGTTCACATTTAACAAGGCCAGCTGGAGTTATTTTAAGTAGGCATAGTTGGAGTTCTGATGATGGTAGTTGTTCAGCTTATAATATATTATGTAACATCACCTTAATAAAAGAAGGTTGAGCTGGAGCACCGTGGTATGGTGGCTCATGCGTTTAATCCCAGCGCTTGGGAGGCAGAGGCAGGCAGATCTCTGAGTTTGAGGCCAGCCTGGTCTACATAGTTCCAGGCCAGTCAAGATTACATAGACAGACCCTGTCTCAAAAACCAAAAACAAATAAAAAGGTTGGGTCCAAATTACAAACATAGGCTAAAACAATAATTTAATATTACCTGTGGACATACTATTACACCATTAGGTGGCCTTGTAAGTTTCCAGGTAAGCCTTATACAAAGCATAAGGAGCCTTTATGGCTTATGTAGCATGTAGAACTATTTATCATAATCGTCATTAAGTTGATGCCTACAGCATCTAACAAAATTTAGATGACTATGATGCTGGAGTTATTACTGAGAGATTTTAGATAGAGGGTCCCTTTTGTATTTTCCATGTAGGAGCATCCTGTTAGCTTATTTTATTGTAAATGCCTTTATATTTATACCATGAGATAACCAACAGTAGCCTCTATTGGAAATAGTTTACCTCTTAGCTGTCCAACATTCCAGCCTTTCTGAGCCCCAACAACGACACCCCAATTTCAGCAGGAAGTAACTATAGACAAGATTACATCACCCCTTTACCAACAACAAAATGTCTGGGATGTTGGGCAAAGCCAGGAAGGGAGGGAGGAGTACAGGCTGGGGACACTTGTTTCACCTACTGCCCACTGCCCAGGTTCTGGGTGAAACTTCTTTTGAGACCTAACATATGGCATGTGACAGTTTTTCAACATTATCCATGCCCAAAGGGCATTTGTTCCTCTATAGGACTGAACAGAGTGATCTAAACATCCATAAACATTTTGTGAGTGTCTACAGATGGAGGCCGACAACCTGAAAAGTTTAGGAAGTATTCCCTCTCTTAGAATGACATCAAGTTGCAGGATAGTATGATGATTCTACGAAGCAGGGAGATCTTGGCTCTTTTGCCAGTCAAACTGCTAATAATTTCCCCCTCGTTGTCCCTTTTAAACCCTGACACCACTAAACAGCCATGAAACACATATCTAAGGGACTCAGAAAGTGGTGGCATCAGGTTGCTTTTTCTGTAGTCTATATCTTTATAACTGAAAAGTAGAAATAAAATCAAGAGTATCCAGGCTCAGTGGGGCAGAGACAAAGGCAGATCACAGGCACAAGGAGTCCCAATTTCAGAAAGAACATCCTGTCTTAGAGGAACTGGTTTTAGGATCCAGTAGAAATGGCAGGTGTTAGGACCCAGAACAGCTTCTAGCTCCAGTTCCCTCCCCAGAGTGTGCAGCTAAGGGGCTTCTCATGGAAAAACTGGCCATGCACACTGTGGCTACTCTGAGGTGGGATCCGGGACCCAGTGGCTGGCAAGGCTGCCAGGATGCCTGGGGTCTTGGCAGAGGTAAAGGAGGGGGAGGGGCTGCCCCACTCCTGCCCCTGTCCCTTGCCGGGCTCAGTGGAGAGCACTATTGGGTCTGTTCACTGGAGAGAGTAGCCTTTCCTTTTCCTTTAGGGATACCAGAGCCATTTTCTTGTTCTGAGCAGGATTCCAAACTCCTTCCTCCTCGTGAAAGGAGTCCTAGGTCTTAGCTGGTCCTTCTGTGTCAAAAGAGACCCCTGTGGGACAGCAGCTCAGCTCTGAGGCTTGCGTGGGGTAGGCTTTAGGGGTGAACATGAGCTTGAATCTAGTCTATCAGGCTCAATCCAGCTGAACAGGTGGCTCGTTCCTCAGAGAAAGTTCTTCCTGATCATCCTGAACAAAGGGGGCTCTGCAAGAGTCAGAATTCCCTGGCAGACAGACAGCACATTCACTCACACATCCATCCAAAGCTTACAACATTCCTTCCCATTTCTTTTCTAAGGGAGACCTGACTGTGGAAGAGCCCTTTCCTACGGGAGACACAGCCTGTTGGGCACACAGCCCTACCCAACCTGGTAGCTTTACTAGAAAACTTCCTTAGGGCTTGGTTTGAGCCCTCTTATACCCTGTAGGGTGGCGATCTGGTGCCCAGACTCAGCACCTTACCTTATTCTCCAACTTCCCTGTTGAGCTTTTCCCAATCTCTGAAAGAAGCTGAACTAGTGATGAGCAGTCCTGGGGCCGGAGAGTCGGGTCTATCTCCCTTCTCTTCCTGGGGCGCCTCCTTTCTAGGAGCTGAGCAGCCTTTTCAGCAGCACAAGAGGCTAGTGTGGAGGAACATCTCGCTGGGGCCTCCACATTATAGAAATAATATGCCTTCCCTGTGAGGAACCACTCCACACACTTACACACGCTTAGAGGTTAATGGAGGGAAAGCTCTTTAATAATAGTTCACAATTGGTTCTAGCTAATGTACCAGGAGGACCAGCTTGTATAGTCTTACAGTTTATGTGGCCCACATATGCTGTCATCTTTCAAGCTCTTTCAGGTCTCAGCCCCGGGTTGCACTTTGAACAATTTAAACAGAGTCAGGAAACTGCAAGTTGGCTACTTGGATAGATTGGAGATTTACCCAGCAAAGATATTGCCAGAGCTATCTTAAGTACACCAGTGTTGCTCTTGTTACCCAGGTTCATCTTGCCCACCTGGCAGATTTATGCTTTTCCTGCACAGGGGACAAAATGGCAGGACAGGATTTGATGACTGTTGTGACCATGCACTGTCCCCGTGAGTTGCCCTTAGAGCTGTGTTCTTTGCTATGGGGGTGGGCCTAATGGTTGGTTATGAGTCAGGGCTGCCCCTTGTTATGGGAGTGAAGCTTAACTGGGAGTCAATTTTGGTGAACAAACATTAGCAGAAACTTCCTCAACCCTAAACTTCAGTTGTGGTACAAAATTTTCTACAGTTTCTAAGAAGTGTGGTTAGCGCACTCTATATCTTCCAGCCATACGGGAAGCAGAGTTCTTTTAGCTAAGTTCTACTTTGTGCAACTTACTATTTCCTAAGCAAGTTTCTTTTTAAAGTAAATCCTTTAGTGAATCAACTTTATTTCAAGTTTCTCCTGCATCATTCCCACTTCCTGATGGTGGGATGCACAACCAGCAGCCACCTACCATGTGGAGCCATGGAAATGCTTCCTGTCAGTCTCTGGTAGAAGCCTGCCACCCCAGCTACAGCCAATCCGCCCACCTCCGTGTGGCTTCTGTGGCTTGTCTGTGACCATACAGCTTGCCTGGCTCACGTTCAGGTTTCTGTCCCTAAAACACGACAAAGGCAGGCACAGCAGCCCAGCGAGAGAGGGGTGAGGCCTGTGTCCAGGAACAGCCAGAGAGTCACCGACTCACAGCCGTGACCCTTGGGATGTTTGCCTTCCCAGCTTTACGGTCTTCAGGTAAGGCCTCAGCCCTGGAGCAGCAGACACACAGCAGCTCCGGCCTCTGGGGATTTCTGACCCACAGAGAAGTACAGCAGTTTGTCTTATGCCACCAAGCTTTGTTTTTGTTACAGAGTGACACTAACTAGGATATCACAACAGAGCACAGGAGAAAACCCAGTTAGCTCAGTAGCAAAGGAAAAGCATTGACGGAGCTCAGCAATTAGTAAAGAAATCCAAATGTAGAAAGCTGGAAACAGGATTTTCTTCTTGGGGTGTGGTGATTAAGACAGGGTTTCTTGCCAGGCAGTCGTGGTGCACGCCTTTAATCCCAGCACTTAGGAGGCAGAGCCAGGCAGATCTCTGTGAGTTCGAGGCCAGCCTGGTCTACAGAGCGAGATCTAGGACAGGCTCCAAAACTACACAGAGAAACCCTGTCTCAGAAAACCAAAAAAAGAGAACCATGTTGTTTTCTATTTGTCAAGACTAAGTAATTGAACACTGAAAGTGTGAAAGCTACTTCTTAAACTAGCTTTGCACGAGGGCTGGAAAGATAGCTCAGAAGAATATTTGTTACTCTTGCGAGGACATGGGTTCAATTCCAGCACCCACATGGTGGCTCACAACTGTCTGTTACTTCAAATCCAGGGGATCCAGCACCCTCTTCTGACATCTGCAGGCATCAGACATGCACATGTGATACACAGACTCCCTACAGGCAAAACATCCACATGCTTCAAATAAACCCGAATGAAGAGTGAGGCCATGAACCAGACATGGAAAACAGATCATCTCCCATTCAGAGGGGGCTGGTGCACAGGGCTGCTGAGTCCAAGGCTAGCCTATTTGGAAAAAAAAAGAAAAAGAAAAAGAAAATGAACTAGTTAATAAACAGAGAATTAAACCCAGCCAGGGTCACAGATGGGGGAACACCGCCCCTTGTGCTGATGGAGTCCAGCATGGCCCAGTACAAACCAGTATAGCATGAGCAGGTGGCTGGCAGGCAGGCTTGCTCTAGTCACACAAGGACAGCCCAAAAGAGAATGAATGGTTTAGAGTCCTGTCTACCCCGCACAACACTGGAGTATCAAGACGTGGTTCTGGGAGAGGCAGTCACAGCCAACTCCAGACCCAGGAAGAAAACCGGTCCTATTGATGGTTGATTTATAGCAAAGATGGCTGAAGTGTGGCTAAGCCAGCCATACCGCCATCCTTCCCCCGCAGTGTCCTCTTCTGTTTGGCTCTCGCTCCTCCTGTAAGCTCCCAGCCCTGAATTCCTGATTCACAAATGTACTCCATTTTTGACAGCATACCGAAGACCTGAAGCCATGTGCCCTTTGTCTTTTGGGGGCCTGTGTTACTTCACTTTGATTTTCGGTGGTACTGGGGACAGAATCCAGGAATCCAGTCATGCTAGGCAAAGCTCTCTATCACTGGGCTATACCCCTACTTCACTTGGAATAATTTTTCCATTTTTATCCATTTCCTTGCAAATTTCCTGTTCTTTCCAGCTAAGTACACTGTGTACATGTACCACATCTATGTTGTCCACTCATCAGTTGTTGGGCTGTCTTCATTTACCAGCTACTCAAACCTCTGAATGGATTCAAGACCCACTCGTCGGGGGACAAGGGAACCAATGCTTGGTACTGTTAGCTTGTCTGAAAATCTCTATCTGGGGGGGTAGTAGGCCCAGACAGGTACCATATTTCTGATGGTTAACTAAATGGACCCAGCAGTATGCTGCCTTCTAAACACTCATGCTCACATCTGTGGGCAGAAGCGGCGGCCTCCATTCTTCATCAAAGAAGCCTCCCCAACAATGAACAGTGCTGACTGCAGAGACTCACAGCTGCCCAGGATGCAGAGAATGAGGGACAGTCGTGGGCTCAGCCTTGAACAAGTTGCTCACACCACACCCTCTAAGGCTCAGAGCACTCTTTGGAAGACAGGTGAAGGGCCGTGAAGTGCCATTCCCTAGACTTGATATGGTAATTAATATCACAGCTCAGAGAAACTGTAGTTGTCTACACTGGCCACAGGAGACCAGCTTGTCAACCAACACCCAAGGAGGTGGGTGGGACTCACAGGGCCTTCTGTTCACATCAGAACTATTGCCTACAAATAGATTCTAGGAGCAAGAATCACGGGTTTGTTCCATCTGCTGAGCCCACTCCAAAGGGTAACCCTACACCCACGGGGATATGAATGGCCTTGGTGGGTCTCAAAATAAATGGATTAGGTGTGTGGGGAGAGTGGACAGGGGCGGTAGGAAGGTGGGAGTTGAGAGTCACTATGCTGGGCTATGTGTATGAAACTTCCAAAAAAGATAAAATCAAAACAAAACAAAAAAATCCCATGAAGTCACATTGTAGCATGGCGCCACCTGGTGTCTTTGTACAGCATTTTTTTTTACAGCCTACTCTTTGCTTTCATTTAATTATTGGGGGTAGGGGAGTGTGCCACATGTAGAGGCCAGAGGAAAAGTCTGCGAAGCTGGTTCTCTCCTTCCATCTTTATACGGGTTCTGTGGACTAAATTCCAATGGTCAGGCATCACCTTACTGTCCTTCCCACACTTGGTTCTGTTAAGGGCGAGTTTCCTTTCTGGGACCACCTGCCAGGCAGTACACAGATGGCCTCATGGCAATGCTTCCCATCACCAACTGTCTGATGAGCAATCTTGGCCATCAGCTTGACTACATCTGGAATTAACTAAAACCTAAGCAGCTGGGCATGCCTGTAAACTGTTGTTTCTTTCTTCTCCCTGCCCCGACCCCCCCTGCCCCAAGACAAGGTTTCTCTGTGTAGCCTTGGCTGTTCTGGAATTCACTCTGCAGGCCAGGCTGGCCTTGAACTCAGAGATCTGCCTGCCTCTGCCTCTGATGCTGGGATTAAATGCGTGTTCCACCACCGCTGGCTGTGGACTATTTTCTTGTGTTATTTGAGGTGGGAAGACCACCCTAAATCCGGGCCACACTTTCTGGTGGCAGCCCATATAAAAGGACATAGAAGGAAGCTTTTGCTTTTTGCCTGCTTCCCTTCGCTGTCCTTGGCAAGTTCGTCTATATTGTTGCTGCTGAAGCCTTCCTTTGCTGGTGTTAGAACCCCTTCTTCAGGATTCCAACTAGACTGAAGACAATTGGAGACATCTGGCCTCTTGGACTGAATAACTACTGATTTGTGACCCTTCCATTGGGAGGCATCTAATATTGGGCTAGCTGGACTACAGCC
The DNA here is from genome assembly GCF_949786415.1 of Peromyscus eremicus. Lineage (NCBI taxonomy): Eukaryota > Metazoa > Chordata > Mammalia > Rodentia > Cricetidae > Peromyscus > Peromyscus eremicus. The sequence continues at coordinate 37,829,530 of NC_081423.1, read as the reverse complement.
TGTAAACCACTTTAATAAATCCCTATATACATACATGTATATATACATGTACACACACACATCCATGTATTTCATTCTATTAGTTCTATTCCTCTAGAGCAGGGGTTCTTAACTTGTAGGTCAAGACCCCTTGGGGGAGGTTGAATAACCCTTTCACAGAGGTCACCAAAGACCATCCGAAAACAGATAGTTACATTAGATTCATAACAGTAACAAAGTTACAGTTGCAAAGTAGCAATTTAAAATAATCTTATGGTTGGGGGTCACCACAACAGGAGGAACCAACTGTATTAAAGGGTGGCAGTATTAGGAAGGCTCTGGAGGATCTCAACTAGTAGATTGTGGTATCAGGAGAGGTTCTAGAGCAGCAGACAGGTAAGGATGGATGTTTTAAAGTATCTGGAACAGGCTTTCCAATTTGCCCACACCTGGTTACTGAAGTCTCTCCTAGAAGCATGGAGAGCAGTGAAAATCCATGGTGTGAACTATTTAATGAACTTACTGAAATAAATGCATTCTATTGAGAGCTGCTGGTAGCAAAAGGCCATGGGAGTATACAGCAGGTGACAACTAATGTTCAGAAGGTCAACCTATTAGAACCAATGGCTTTGTTGGAGGAAACCATCATGCAAGGCATTTGTGAATTACTGCCTTCTGAATGAACTGGCTCTTTCTTGTAAACTTCTTGTGCAATAACAGCCATGATATCTTCCCATTACTATGCATTTTCATAAATTGTATATAGGTAATCTCATGATTACATCTTAATCTTATAGGCATATGCATTTGTGGGTGGTCAGAAAGATGATTTTTCATTTAGCTGTATAATTTTGATATATAGAAAATATATTAGGATATGTTTCATAGCCAGATCCATTGTCCCTTGAGACTAGACATTTAAAGTCTGCTTTGTTCCTTTTGCTCAGACTACCACAGAAAATAATCTCTCCTCAGTCTAACACAAACTGCACGCATTTAGCTCATTTTTACCTCAGAGCAAGTTCAAACTAGACTAAAGGCCTTTGTAAATAGATCATGGGTTTAAAACTTTACAGTTATGCACAAGGTCAGAGTCGCAGGTGTCTCACCAAGGATATACTAACACAAAACGCCGTAAGAAAAGCCTGCCAATTCTTTGCTTGCCAAGTCTGCTGATAAAAAGCTATGTCTCAGAGTTTGTGGCACTGGGCACTGCACCTCCTCTTCTGGTCCTGAGACCTTGGAACTTTGCATTACTATGGTAACGGTTCTGCTCCTTATCATCTACTCTAGGAATGTGCTATGACCTTGAGGGTTTTGAGACGTTTCTCAGGATTGCAAGGGGTCTCCTGTTAGAGAAATATGGGAAGTCAGGCAAGAGAGAAGGATGAGATAAAAAAAGAAACTTTAAAGAGAACTAAGAAGAGAGAACAGCAGAAGGCAGAGTCAGGCGAGAGGAACGAAAAACGAGAGCTGAAACAAACTACAGATTTAGAACGAACTTAGAATAAAATGAATGGACTGAAAGAGCACGATGTGCGTAGATTTGAGATCCCTCAGATTAGAATCCCGATGCTTGTAAGCGTCTTCCCCCAGACTCTAGGTGAGATCTCAGAACAGGTACGAGGGGGAGGGGGGGCTTTTGATAGCATCCTGACTTACCTCTCTGAGGAGCAAGGAATTTAGTGACTTTATATATACAACTTCTGCATTTGTGCAAAAATAAGAGAATGAACTCAGTGATATAACTGACCCTGATGTACATCGACAGCCTCGAGTGTTCTAATCATGCCCTGGGGGAGACTCTTCCTCTAGCTGCCACAGAGCTCAAGTTGCAAAAACTCAAAGAAGTCCCTATTATAAGATTGGCTGAATAACAAGACGACTCTAAGTCCCAGCCCGAGAAACCTAGTACAAACTACAGAGTGAGCTTGACCTCAGACATACCCTGTACTTTCTTCTGAGTACTTAAATAAAAAATTACTATTATTGTGTGTGCATGATTCCTGTGTGAGTTATGCATGGAGGTGCAGGACAACTTTGTAGAGGTGGGTCTCTGCTCCCGTCTTCATGTGGATGCAGGTCAAGTTCATTCTTTTGGTATACTCAATCACTTGACATAGCCTCCCGTAGAGGTTGTGAACTAACAGTCCCTAACTTCCCAGCCTTTCCAGTTTTCTTTTCTTTTTAGCTCTGGCTGTCCTGGAACTCTCCTATGTAGACCAGATGGCCTCAAATTCAGAGATCCACCTGCCTCTGCCTCCCAAGTGGTGGAATTAAATGTCTACACCAGTATGCCTTGCTCAAACATTCTTTTAAGAATCCCCTGAGATTGATAGGTAGGTTCCATGTGAGCATGGAACTGACCAAAGTACGGTATTTACAGCTTTTAATGACAGGTTCACCTCCCCCCACTCCCCCAAAGCCAGAGTCTTCTGTCATTTAGGCTAGCCTCAAACTCATGAGGCAGTGGACGATTTTGAACATCTGATTTCCTGCCTCTACCTAGTCTGGAATGGTGCTGGGCAAGTACTCTCCCAACAGGTCCACTATACTCTCAGCTTCAACTAGGGCACCTTGGTTTTCCTTATCATGGTTTTGGGGAGTTGTTTTTAGTACCAATTCACAGGCATGCTACTGTGAAAACTTCACAATTATGGTCCGTTCTCATTATTGTCTTGGCTTAGTCCTCTCCTTACATTCTAACCACGTATTTTCAAAGAGCCGACCTATAGTCGTTTGGGGTATATTTACCTAATTAGTTTATGCTGGTATCTTTCCATTAATTTTGGTTTAATCTACTATTCTGGTTTCTTGAGAATACTTAATCTTTAGCAATTCTTGTCTAATATATGCATCTAAAAGCTATCAGTGTCCCTTTAAGTGTGGTGTTAAACTGATATGTTTTGAGTGTGGTGGCACGCACCTTTAATCCCAGCACTTGGGAGGCAGAGGCAGGTAGATCTCTGCGAGCCTGAGGCCAGACTGGCCTACATAGGAGAGTTCCAGGACAGTCAGGATCATGGAGTTGAGACCATTCATATATATTTTGAGACAAGGTTTCTCTATGTAACAGTCCTGGGTTGTCCTGGCACTCACTTTGTTGACCAGGCTGGGCTTGAACTCAGCGACATCTACCTGCCTCTGCCTCCGAAGTGCTGGGATTAAAGGCGTGCACTACCACTGCCCAGCTTCAAAATAAATCGTCAAAATTAATTTGTGAGTGCATGCATGCACCACAGTACGTGGATACTAGAGGGCAGCTTGCAGGACTCAGTCCCCCTTCCAACATGTAGGTTCAAAGATTGAACTCAGATCATCAGGATTGATGGTTAATGTCCTTGCTCCCCAAGCCCAATGTAGGGCCCCAAGCCCTGAAATTTAAAAATTAAAAAACCCCCAACCCCCCCCCCCAAAAAAAAAAAACAAAACAAAAAACCAAAAAAGGATCCTGTTTTGTTATACGGGCTCACACTCCTGCTTCATCTCCCAGTGGCTGTGACTACAGGTGTGTGGCCACTGTGCCCAGCTGTGTTGGTAGCTTTTCAGTGGTCAAGCATTCCATTCTGATGTGTGGTCCAGAGGTGTTTCTACAGATCTGCTGGATGGATGGTGCCGTTTCCATTCCTACATCTTCACGGATCTGGGCCAGGCTCTGCCTCCACTACACGGTGGAGCAGCTGTAGGACCTCCTATGAGGTCAAGATGGAGGGCCTGCTAGGTAGGGAGAGCTGCCTTCCTCAACAGCATCATCACTGGTAAGGTGGTTGGTGCCCCTGTGAACCCTATTGGAAATAAACTAACAGAAAGGGACTCATTGTGACCACCCCCCAACACTGTACTAGACACACTGGCCAGAGCAGCGAGGCCAGAAGAGTTGGAATGAAACCATGAGGCTGAGATCCTGTGTGCATGCAGCTAGCTCCCCCAGGACCCAAGTTAGAACAAGCCACACACCGAGAAACAGGAGGCCAAGCATTACAAGGTCTGGCCAACCGCATCAAATGTACTGCATGCTCACCTGTCTGCCTCCCGTGAGGAGCAGGCTGGCTGGACTGCTGAGGCCACTCTGGGATCGCCAGTTCCTCTCAGCTGTTCTCATCACAGGCTTCGAGGGGTGAAGGTTAGTGGGTTCCCAAAGTATTCTATGGAGCACACCCCTAAGCAACAGGAACCCAAACATGAATGATGACATTTGCTGGCCAAACTCAAGGTGAAGGCAAGGACTTGTTTCCCCAGAGAAAAACCACCTGCAGGGTCCTGGGATTAGGACTGCAAATTGGCCATTCTTCATCCTGATCAAGACTGTGTATTCTAAACAGAGCAATGCACTAGTGAAACCGGGGGAACGGCCAGGGAGGGAAAGGCTAGGAAGCCATGTGCTGGCAGGTGTTAGCTCCCACACAAATCGCAGGTAAAGAGGGGGCAGCAGAATCCCTTCTCTGCCAAGGTCTAGAGGGACCAGATTCCAGAAAAGAAATGGTCACCTGAGTACCATCCAAGGCTGGGTGGAGTGCGCAGGCTCACTGGCTGCCAAGGATCCTCACACAGCTGGATGCCCTTGTTTCCTTTATTCACTGGACTCTGTGGGGTTCTGCCACAGCACACAGGCTTCCTTACAAGCTCATTTCTCAGTGTGGCTCTGATGACCTCGATGTGAGCAGGGCTTCTGGAAAGCTCATCTTCCCATAAAAAGGGACCATGTTTGCTCTTTTCACTGGACATTGTCCTTGAGGTGATGTCCTGGTATAAATGGAAGCTGATGGGTTCTTTAGGGCCTAACAGTGACTGCACCAGCCCTGACAGTGGGCCCATGGACATTTCTGTTAGGAAGCAAGTTCAATGGGGTTTAAGTCATTGTTACTTCATTTGCAACCAAAAACATCATGTAGAGGTATATTATAGCTGTTTTACAGATTATATATGGTCAACAGTAACAGAAGACTCCAATTTCTCTGGTGACGTGGAGGCACCATGGGTCCCAAGTTGGCACTCTTGTTTTTAGTTAGGGTGTCCTAAGCTAGCTTCGAACCCTCCATTTAGTTGAAAGCTGAAATCTTGGTCCTCTTGCCTCCACCTCCCTAGTGCTGGGGTCAGAGCTGTGTGTTATAATACCCACTTTTATGTGGTTTCAGGAATCGAACTCAGGGCTTTGTGCATGCTAGGGAGGCACGAAGTCTCCCAATGAGCCACCTTGCAGTCTGAACACTGCTCCGAAGTGACCTGTTAGCTGTTTGGCTCTATAGAAACTTGGAATGAAGTGCGTACAGTTAATGCAGGTTCTTTATTGGTTCCAATGTGTTAGGACATGTGGTAATAAATGATACCCTTACATTCTCTTAACCAAAAATATAACAAGTATTTACACTCAGTAAAAATACAAAAGCATACAGAGGCACTGTCTTTCTAAAAGACATAAGTTTAAGAGGCATCAGAAACTAGGAGACAACATTGCTTGTTACAGGATGCCTTACAATCACTGAATTGTGCAGAAACTGTCACTTGATTACATAACTGTGCAATTTTGCTTTTGCTTTTTGAGAAACTCACATTTCAATGTTAAAACATCTATCATGTTCAACTGCATTCTGTACACTAAAAATAAAGAGGCCTTTTAAATAGCACAAAAGCTAAAGATGAATTAAGGTTCAAGTTTCAACTTGAAAATGTACCCAACTCGTCTCAAGGCTGATCCCCCTCTTTTTTTGTAGCATGTAATGGAATTCTGAAAGAATACACTCAATGTCTTTGTAGAACCTTCCAAATGATCACTGTTTTAAATTTAAGGAGTCCCTTTTTTTCTTTGTAATTATAAAGAAACTCTTGATAGTTTCTGCTACTCTTCCAGTTTGGTAGAGAACACAGAGGTGATGAACATGTCACCCTCATAAATACTCTCTAAAGGATTTTTCTCCCCGAAGATCCTGTTGAAAGACACCAGTTAGAGGAAACGAAGTCTGCGGATTGCAAGTGCCCCTGCTGTAAGTAGCACTAGGACTCACTAATCGACTCTTTCATTGTTTGAAAAAGTCTGCACTCAGGGTCTCCTGCTTCGACAGTCTTGGCAGATGCTGGGCACTAGTCTCTTTAGTGATGTTGGACACACAACAGGGACAAACGGGCGTTTGGAACTGGAGCAAGCATGGGCTTTAAGGCTTCCCTTGCTCTAGTCACATGACAAAGTAAAAAAAGGCAGACATGATTTTTTTCAGGGACTCATACACATCAAACATTTGGTTTTCATTCTGATCAATGTGATCAGTTGGTCTGAACACTCACAGATAAAGCTCGATATAACCAAGGCAGCTACACAGTGCAAGTTCAAAGCCACAGGCCTCAATGCTCTGTGCAAGATATTTATACCATTAAGGACCAAGGCAGGCGAGGCTCCGTCTGAAGACCTGTTGGATAAACAGAGGCTGTGCATACAGCATGTTTTTCTAGAGTAATGGATAGAAAATGGTGACAGTGAGTACCCAAACTTTGATTAAAAAGGTGGATATAGCAAAAATATTTATCTTGTTTTGGACATGAAAACAATATTATGCAAATAGGTGAATAAAAAATTCACAACCAGAGGACAGCACAGTTCATAGGCCAGATGAGTTAAGCATGGCTGTCAAGCTTCAGCTGCTACCCAGGCTGCTTTCAGTTTTAGAGGGCCAGCAAAGCTCTGCCTCAGCGCACTGCAGTGCCCCTCGGCTCATGTCTAAGGCTTTTGGGTTAATGTCTCCCCAGGGGAATTCTTCAGCCACTACTTTTCCTAAAGACACAGGCATTCTGTGGGAGGACACACACTGTTAGATTTGCAACTGTTCTGATTCTCAAGTGATCGGGCAGGAAACAGGAAGAGAGCAATGGAAAAGCAGAGTCTTGAAAAGGCAGTTGGTCATGTGACTGCTCTGTAGCAATGCTGTCATGGTTAGTGCACTTATAATGGCTTTGGCTTTTTTTTTTTTGGTAATTACAGAAGTTTATGAAATCTTATTTGCCTTTTCATTAAAAAGCAAATGAAAAACTTTAAATGTTATTTAACATTTAAATACATTAACTACAAAGTATTACGTTTAATTTGTAAAAATGTGAAAAGTCCACTTTATTAAGCAGTCACTGGATTTGAATAGAGTGCCATATCCAGGAGGTTCCAAAGGATGTCTTGTCCAGGGCAGAAGTCCCCTCTGTTATCCTAGTACCCCTCTCTTACACAAGTCTATCCCTTGTTGCTGAGCTCTGTGGAGGGTCCGAAGCTCAAGTCCGACCGCACACGTGGTTGTGAAGTCAAGCCATCAAATGAGTCAAGGTGACCAGAATTACATCCATGATACTTCAGAAAAATTATTATTACCCATGATTTTGTGTGTAGGGGTGTTCTGCCTGCATGTATGTCTGTGCATCACATACATACAGTGCTTTTGGAGGCCAGAAGAGGGTGTTGGACCCCTCTCCTGGAGTTACAGGCAGTTGTAAGCCGTCATGTGAGTCCTAGGAAGTAACCAGGGCCCTCTGCAAGAGTATCTTAACCCCTGAGCCATCTCTCCAGCTTCTACAATATTTCTTTTAAACTAGGAGTTCTACGCTTGAGTTGTGAAATGTTAGCTTAGGGAGGGTTCCTATAGAAACAAAACTTTCTAGAAGCCATTCCCATTGGATTTATAGGATCCTCACAACTGGATGCAGCATGATGGTCACTTCAGAAACAGACTCAATATTAACTGTTCCTTCTTTGGAAATTGGGGTTCTCCCTTCCTATTCGATCTCTGCTCTCCTTTTCAAAAGATTGCCAAGACCCCTGTGGCTGATACAGCCCATGTCATGATGAGCAGGCTGCTCACACTTCACCTGTACAGGGGTCTAGTTCCCACCTGAGTGTCTGCTACAATAGTGCCACATCTCTATACCTATGTCAGGATTATATCTGCTGCTCAGACCATAGACAGCTTTATAGCCTCAGACAAACAACAGCTAACAAGAGCTCCTGAATACAAACAAACCACAATACTTTAAATAATAAGTTACTTTTCAAATACACAAGATTATCCTTGGTATTGGCAGACATTTTGAATGTGTCCTTTAGCCCAAGCTATGGCTTGGAAATAATAATACCACTATCTTTAAAATGATGTACAAAAGAGAAACCTATAGTGATATACAGGGGGGCAACTCTGAGCTTGAATATGGTCCCAAGGCAGGAGTGATGTGCAAAGTGTAGGCTGGGATCAGGTGCAACATCCGGTTAAGGAGACTGCACCTGCAGGGACAGAAGAAAAGGAAGCATGACTCAGGAAGAGCTCCTCCTCAGCCCAGCGAGGAAACGTCAGGGTTGGTGGCAGCAGTGAGCTGCTGGCCTTGGCCTGCAGAACCACGAGCTCTTGTCCATGCTCCTGACTTCCAGGGGTCTCCAACGGGCATCCAAAGGCTAGACTGCAGACACCTGCTCATTTTCTGAAAATAATAAAGGTACAATTATTAGCTGGCACACCTATCTGTTAATGCAGATCAAGCAATAACCAACAGATTATCTGCTACGTAAGAAATTCTCTTCATCTCAACAAATCTTGGCAGATATTCCATTAAGACCCAGACTTTACTGTAACAGCATGGTTTCTAACCACACTGAGGGCTGATAGGAAACTAGAATTTCAAAATTAAAATCCTTTTACATTTACTTCGTGTGTGTGTGTGTGTGTGTGTGTGTGTGTGTGTGTGTGTGTGTGTACAGATGCTACTGTGCATGTTTGAAGGTCAGAGGACAATTTGCGGAACTGCTTCTCTTCTTCCATCATGAGGATTCTGGGGATCAGGTTTGGCAGGAAGTGCAAAGGCCCTGCTGAGCCATCTTGCTGGCCCCTGTAGTTTTATTTTCTTTGGTGTGTGTATGTAGAGGGTTACATATATGTGTGTATGGGTATGTGTGAATGTGTATGGAGGCTAGAGGTTGACATATGATGTCTTACTGGATGGATCGTTCTACTTTAGTCAGGATTTCTCAGTGAACCTACAGCTTGCTAACCTGACTAGTCTAGGTAGCCAGCTTGCCCTGGGGAGTCTGTCTCCAGCTTTTACATAGGTCCTGGGGCCCTGGATTCTGGTCCTCATACTTCATCCACTGAGTCACCTCCCCAGACCACAGATGGTTTCAATATATCACTTTATTACCATACTGTTTAGAAGGCTAAAAAATTTATTTCCAATGAAGAAACTACTTTTCAACCTTTGCTACAGTTACAAAGTTCATCAAGAGTTTTGCTTGCCAGAGGAGCTGAGTCAACAGTGTCTTTTATACAACTGCCATCTGTAGCTGTCATATTGTGTAAAACTTTACTCAACAGACATCAAGTACTTTCTCTCAGAATTCTTCTATGGGAGCTGCTGTTTCTTTATCAAAGGTAATAATACTCCATGTGAGCTAGCATCAAAGCAATGGGTTCACAGAGACAATAGCTTGACTGTGTTTACAAAATGCATCATATTTAGTGACTCTTAAATGTTCCTTATAATTAGTGTGTGTGTACTACAGTGTTCGTGGAGGCCAGGGGGTAAATTTTGGGGTGATGACTCTTTCCTTTGTGTGGGTTTAGGGGACAGAACTCAGGCTGCCAGGCTTGCACAAGTGCTCTTGACAGCCCAGAAGAATAATAAATCCTCTTTTATTGTAGTGCTGGAGTTTGAACCCAGGGTCTGTGCATGCTAGTCAAGAGCTCTACCACCAAGCTATATGCCCAGTTCCTATTTTTTTAAACAAATTTGAAGAGATTTAAAAACATGACAAATTATCACAAATATCAGAGTAAAGACCTTTTTATGCTCCATAACCCACTTAAGAGCCATTGAGACAGTTTGTCAACGTACCATCTGCTTCGCTATCTGCATCAGCCACATCTGCTAGTTTGGGATGGGACGGCTGCAAGCTATGTCTGTGAGGCTGGGATCCAGTCTTCGAGGGAACCCAGGCCGAGGTGTGGCTACTGGGAGGAGCTGGCGGCAGTCTAGACAGGCTGTTAAACATCATCTTTGACCTCTGTACTGCCACGCTATAGTCTGGAGGTTTTAGATGAGGGTGGGGTCCTTCCTTTAGGTCCGCTAAAGAAATTCCCAGATATCCTGGAGGAGTGGGAGGTGGCTCCCTATACCTATCACCTTTCTTGGGTGAGGTGACACAGTATACTGGTGTGAAAAAATAAGCAGTGGAAATGTTAATGGAAAAACGTAAGAAACAAAGGAAAAAGAACCCCACACTGAACATTACAATGGCAAAAATATAACTTAAAAACACAAAATGAATACATTTAAATACAATGACAGCAAACCGAAAATGTTCTTACAAACACTAATAGTTAAACCTATTGGCTATTTTAAGAAAACTCATGACATAGCTCAGTCATGCCCTCAAGATGAAGACTATCTGAATCACAGCACTGGCACCTGGGTCACCGAGACCACCTCCCGGCCCTCGGAGCAGATGCATCCTCAGTCCAGGCATGCGAACCAATGAGTGTTCCCAGTTGAGATGAACTTATTCCCCGTGGGATCTTATTTCTGTTTTGTGACAGGGTCTCTACATAGCCCTGGCTGGCCTGGAACAAACAGAGATTGAGTGACTCTGCTTTCTGGTGTTGGGATTAAAGGTGTGGACCACCATTGCCTGGCTGGGTTTTTACTTTTAACTCCTGTTTTCTGACTAAGCATAGAAAAAACCCTGAAGTTTAGGAAATGTGACATCATGAATAATTTCTTTCTACTAAATGTGCAATAATGCCCTGGAACTAGAGTGAAGCTTTAAAAAGCACCAGAAAAGGAAAAGAGGGAGCTCCACAACATGTCGATCACACAGAGGACACTGAAGAAGACACTCTGTCCACACACAAGTGGAAGGATTTCAGGAGCATTAGACAATGCTCACATCAACAAGAGGCTTGTCCATGTGGAAGTCTACTCTCTACAGTAAAACCCGCAGGTCAAGTCAGGGTCGGAGGAGCCTGGGGACAAGTGGGTATAATGGAGCATGGCAGTGGGTAGCTGCCAAAGGAGAGAAAGATGGAGGAGGAGGAGGAGATGCCCAAATTCACCAACAAGTGAAAGATTTAGAAATATTCAGAGGGACATAGACTTGTATATTCCTAGAATCCTGACAAAGTGCACTAAACAAATCCAAGAAACTGCAAGGCTAGCACATTTCCCTTTCTTTCTTTTTTTTTAAATAATTATATCATAAGGACACTGAGTTGGTCATTTCACATAGCAGAGAAGCGGAGATATTATGTGTAAGTATTCATGTAATTCAGGGAATAAACAATTTGATGGCTAAATATAGTAAAAGGGCGTACTACACAGCAATCCACAAATCAGCTGCTACCCAGTGATGCCCAGCAGGCTATGCACACTGAAAGGCTAGGGTCTCTCTGTCTCTGCTCTGTGGTGCCCAAGAGTGGGTGCGGGGCCTTGCCATGATGCTAAGACCTACTTGATCACTGAGCTGGTTCAGGATCTCAGCATGTCTCTCTGTCTAAAGGTAACTTTCCATCATGTATACATAGCATCTGTGGTATCGACAACTTATGAGGTCACCAGAATAATCTTTTCTTCATTACTTCATAGTCTGCAGTGATACCAACCACACTCAATACAACCAGACAGATCTCAACAGTGAACCTAACAAACAGTTCCTAACAACATTCCTTCTTCTGCTCATATTTCTGTTCACTCTGACGGCTTGAGTATCTCCTCAGGAACTTTTGAAAAGGCACCACCATGGCTTTACATGTGCGTCTGTGTGTTCCCTATGTATATCTGATGGCCATGTGTCTTTTCTGCTAGTCACTCTCATTTCCCTTAGCATTTTATATATAAATACAAGGATATGTATGACCAAGGGAAAGAAAAAGCTGAGAAGCCATAAATTTGGGGGTGATAAATTACAGAAGGAAGAAAAAAAAAGTGTAGAATGAGAGAAATAATAAAATCTGGTCAAGGTAGCCCAATACCGTCTTTTAGGGGGAGCGGACACATAACCCCTCAACACCAGTGACATAAACAAACACGCACTTACCAATCAAACCTCTGTCTGTACTGGAAGTGACCGTTTTATAAACAGGGTCAGTGGTGTCCCTGGGCTCCAAGCCATCAGGTGCCTCTGCTGGTGCACTTTCCAATACCTTCCGCTTAACTGTCCCATAGTTCGGTTCGTATGTGTCAGAAAGGGAGCTGGAAGAGGTCCAACTCTGCCTCAGCTGGGTTGTCTCTAGGCTGCCTTTGCACTGGCCACAAGTTCTTGAGCAGCCTTTAGGGCAGGTACAGTGCTCACAGTCAGTAGGATCAACCTCAGCAATAGGGTCATCTAAATGTGTGTGCCTGTAAGTGTTCAGAAAGTCCCAGCTTTTCGGGTTTGGAAGGCTTTGGAAGTTGTCATGGGAACTACTGGAGCAGGAAGTCCAACTGCCCCGCCCACTGTCAGCTGCTTCCAGCACAACCTGCTCATGAGACATCTCTTCACTGCTCAGAGAAGACGGGACAGCTACACCCTTGATAAGAGACGGCTTCGACAGCATCCACCTAAAAATGGAGACACGCAGATAAATAATGGGTACTTTAGTGGCATACTGGAGACTGCCCAGCACGAGTGTCCCTCCTGCAAGAGACCAGGATATACCTGAATGCTTAGCTAGGCAATGTTTCCTCCAAGAAACCCTGACTTTAAATAAAAACACAAGATGAAATTTGAAATTAATGGAAATAAGTACACCTTTGCCAACACACTGCTCCCCAAAGTGGAGAACTCAGCATTCCTAAGCCGGAGAGCCATATTTTATTTTTTTCACTAACATGTGAGGTTAACCAAGTATGATGGGACATCAACAGCAACTTCCCAAAGTACCAACTGAATAGATGCCGACATTTATAGCAAGGTTCCCAAACATGGGCCACGTGTACCCAACAGCCCATGTCTGTACAGTCGGGTTTCATATGGATGGTTTCTGTATTTTAAATGGTTCTATGTATGTCCAATCTGCAGCCTGCATGCTGGCACATACAGCGACGAACACAGCACAACATAAACTCTGTATGCATACTTAAAACACTGTGTGGAATTTCTTTAATATGTGTGTGTGTGTTGTAACTCAATTGTGCCGTTCTTGAATGTCAACTTTTTCAAAGACAACACAGTCTCAATGTCCAAAGACTAGACATGAGAATAAAGATCAAGGCCTCGCTCCACTCTCCTAGCTCCTGTAACATGCTAGACATACATGTTAAGATTGGAAGTCTGTTGTATAATACAATCTGAGTAATCTCTAGCGGCCAGGAGCCACGTTTCTAGTAACAACAGCAGGCACACAATGTGTTCTTTTTTTTTTCTTGCTGTGGTGGTACATACTTTTTTTTAAAAAAAGATTTACTTATTACGTATACAGTGTCCTGCCTGCATGTATCCCTTCAGGCCAGAAGAGGGCACAAGATCCCATTACAGATGGTTGTGAGCCACCATGTGGTTGCTAGGATTTGAACTCAGGACCTCTGGAAGAACAGCCAGTGCTCCTCTGAGCTGTCTCTCCAGCCCCACAATGTGATCTTAGCAATCAACAGGATACATGGCAGAAAGCAACTTGAATAAAGGGAATTCAGGAACACAACAAAAGCGTATCCAAGTATCTTTCAGATAGTATGTATTTCCATACCCAGTATGTATAAAGGGCATGTGTGTACCTCACAGTCTTACATGGAATGTCTTACAACTGACCTGGAAGAGGGTGCAAGATCAGGGTGTGAGTGCTACATACTGATTCCGCTTTTGAGAGGAACACAGACATGAGTATTTACCCATGACCAAGCTGACTGTGGTCTCTGATCCCTGAAGGGTGATCTGTCTTTTCCAATGCCCCTGTGGGCTCAGGAACTGCTAGGGTGTGGGCAGAACACCGTTCATCCTGCAGAGCTGCAGACATGGAGTCCGCGGAACAGTTGCTCACAATGCTGGACCGAGAGGAGATTTCACTGTGGCTGGAGTCAGACAAGTTGTCAGACTTAGCTGATGGTATGAGTGTATAACCTGCAGGAGAAAAGACACCGATTAAGCTACAAAGTAAGGGGACAGGCAGGGGCAGCCATGGGGAGACCAAGAAAAGATAGGGGACAAAAAGCAAAGCAGTAGGAAATCTCAGTTTTCATGCGTGAGGGTGTAAGGACGGCAATTTTCTCCATACCCTTCCTACATAGCCATTCACCTACCATCCATACTACACCCACAGAACTCCACACTGAAGGAAAAAGTCACAAGCTGGTTTACTGTCCAGACGCACACACTTTCAAATAGAACAGAACAAGAACAATGGGCACATTATAAACATCAGCAAGTATTCACAGTACAGTTTTTTAACCTCTGTGTCCCCTTCTTTGACTGACATAAAATATTTCATGGCCCACGCTGTGGAAGGGATAGGAATGGAGACACACTCAAAGAAATGTACCCGGACATCTTCCAAGTGCACACTCTTCTCTCAAATATTTTACCCAAGTCTTTTCCCAAGTTGAGGATCACTATTTCAGTACTTTCAATCAATTTTTTGCAATTCTAAGAATACAACTCAGGACCTCGTATAGGCTGGGCAAATGAGAGCTCCAGTCCTATTTTTGTGCATGCATGCATACACGACGTATGTGGTATATGTTCATGTGCGTATATACATGTGTGTGTAGGTCAGAGGCTGATGTAAGGTGTCTTTCTTGATTGCTCTCTACTGTATTCTGCTGCTGCCGCCCCCCGCCCCTCGCCCCGCGACAGGGTTTCCTCTGTGTTTTGGTGCCTGTCCTGGAACTCACTCTGCAGCCCAGGCTGGTCTCGAACTCACAGAGATCCGCCTGGCTCTGCGTTCCGAGTGCTGGGATTAAAGGCGTGCGCCACCACCGCCCGGCTCTCTACTGTATTTTTTAAGATATGGGCTCACACTGAACTTGCAGCTCCATTAGCTGGCCAGAGAGTCTCTATCCCCCTGCTCTGTGCTAAGGTAATGAAATGCACAATGGATTTTTCACCTGGCTGCAGGGGATATGGACTCAGGTCCTCACATTGAAAGATCTTCCTAGCCCTGTTTCAATATTTTTAAACAAACTGTTTTAGGTTTTGACATGATTAACTTTGTTAAGAATTAAGTAGCTAATCAGATTAGGAAGTATGATGATGAAAACACCATCTATCTACTTTCCATACATCTTACCGCACAGTGCATGGCTACAGAGGCATGCATAAAAGGAGGGATAAAAGAATAGGCATGAAGAGAGGTGAAGGGCCCAAAACCACATCCACAGTATGACAGCTAAATGTACAAAGTGGTCTATTTTGATAAAAGAAAATGCCATAGCAGGTCCACAAGGGGCTGGTCTTTAAGAAGCAACAATACCTTCTTGTTCTCAGGGCAGAGTGAGGTCTGACAGGTCACATGACTTTTGGACTAATTCCCAGATACATTGTTAAGGAAGAAATGGAGGCTCTTGTACATTACCGATCTTCCGTAATACAAAAAAGGAAGACAGCAAGCTAAGCATCTCCTTATGCCTTAAGGATTTCAGCGTGTTTAACTAAATTCACTGAAGAAAAAAAATGGCTTTGAAATGTCAAGAGGTGCCATTAATCATTTTACAGAAAAATCAAGATCCAGAAATGTGTGGTTTACCTTTGGGCTTATGGGGCCAAGAACCCAGGAAGACAGGCCAAGCTAGTGTTTCTGACTTCTACCACACAGCCTTGCGCTTGGGTCCACTCTCACTCACTATTGCCCATGAAATGATTCTGCAGTTTTTAAGACGACCCGGACAACGGATATGGCAAGTAAGCATTCACACCAGTTAACCCTCGACTTCCAAAGAGAATCACTGTCTCTTTCACTACTCAGTACAGACTTGCTTCATTATTTCAAATCAATTTTATCCTTAGGTTTGTTACATCAGAACCTCTCAAATGTAATTGATACCAAGAACTGCCTGGAGCATTTATTGAATTACATATACATCTGGCACTCAAATTCAAATTTATGAAATCTGGGGTGGGACATGGTAGTTTCACTTAAAGTTTCCAGATGATTCTGAACCTGTTGGGCTAACTGCTCTCCCAGAGGCATTTCAAAGTGATGGCAGAGGACACAGGAAAAGATGCCTTTCTTGGCGTACAGTTGTTGTTTTTTGTTTCTTTGCCCCAGAGCTGAGGAAGTAAGATGGCAAACAGGTTCTGTGGTAGAGGGTGAAAGCAGCTTGTGATGGGGTTTACATGAAACGGAACACTGGTTCCTAAGAAGTTTTCTCTGAGAATTTCACTCAGTCTCAGCTGCTACTAGAAGAAAATACAGCAAACTATAGAAAACAAGTAGATAAAAGTTTACTAACTCAACACAGTGGTCAGAGAACATATGTACAAGTGAGGCACAATAAATTACTAATTCTTTGCTACTAAAGACTCTACAGCACTCACCATAAAATGCTTAGTAGTATTTACTACTAAGCATTTGCTTGTCCAACCTCTGACAGATGGCTGAATTCAAGCCCCATTTACATGAATAACTTAAAGCAAACTTAACACTAATATTGAATAAGGAACTTTTCAGAGAGTCTTTCTCCGCTTAGGCTTGAACCGCGTACAGAAGCAGTTTAGAGCGGTACTGTGGCCTTGGCTACTGGAGGCGCAGATGGCATTCCCTTTCTCATCTGTGACGTGGCTTCCAACAGCCTTCACTTTCTCACAGCTGTCTGGAGCTTGATTGTGATCTGTGTCCTCTTTCTGGCTGTTGACTAGTCTCTCCCTTGAAAGAGTTCTCTCCCTAAATCTTCTAAACGGGGATGTCATTCTTTTCCTGGTTGTGGTCTCACAACTTGTCCTGTCTCTATTCTCCTCAGTGGCCTTCTTGGTCCTGTCTGTTCTTTTTGCTGTGCTCCCAGTAATCTGAAGGATTTTCTTTTGCAAGTAAACCCCACCTATTCCGGGGCAGCTCTGGCCACTGATCTTGGTGCTGGGCTCACGGGGAGGGGATGAGGAAGACCCTGAGAGACGCAGCAGGATGCTGTGATCAGATAGGATACTGCCAACTGGAGGGAGAGATGCAAAAACCCTGACATGGTCAATTAATTCTTTTCCATTAGTCACAATTAGCTTGGTTTACATAACATTTCACTATTTTAAAACTTAATCATCTTGACAATACCTAAAGAATTGAACTATAGTAAGTTTTTTTTAAATAAATGAAGAAACTATGTAGCTACTATATAGCATAAACACCTCTGTTACTACAAGACGAAACAGAACAGATATTACCTTGCTCAGAACAAGCTGACAATAAAAAAAAGGAAAAAAAAAAAAAGAAAAACAAAGCTGAAAACAAGTCATATCGGTAAAAATTATAAAGAGAAATATGACAAGAATATCAGGTGATCAGAACCATTTTTTTTTTTCTTTTCTTTTCTTTTTTTTCCTGGTTTTTCAAGACAGGGTTTCTCTGTGTAGCTTTGCACCTTTCCTGGAATTCGCTTTGGAGACCAGGCTGGCCTTGAACTCACAGAGATCCGCCTGGCTCTGCCTCCCGAGTGCTGGGATTAAAGGCGTGCGCCACCACCGCCCGGCCAGAACCATTTCTTAAAGAAATGATGCTTTAGCATTTCCAGGAGATTAAAAAAAAAACCACCTCAGTTAAAAATCAAACAGGACATGCACAGGATGCAAGGCACCATATAAAGCACCGTTTCTGGACCAACGGGGCTCCAAGCGGAAGGAAGGCAATGTTCAAGTTGTTGGCTTCCCCTCTCCCTCCACTGTGTGTGCGCTCACACATGCAGGTGCCCCAGTGGAGGGCAGAGGACAAGCTGGGTGGTGCTCTCCCTGAGGAGCAGCTCACTGATTGGCCCAGAAATCTGTCTGTCTCTCCCTGCCCAGTCCCAGGATTACAAAGTGTGCTATCATCCCAAGGCTTTACATGGTGCTGGGGTGGCCCTAGGTCTTCCTATTTGCACAGTAAGTGCTTTACTGACTGAACCATTTCCTCAGCTCTTGGCTTCTAAGTTCTTGTTTAAATTCTCCATATGAAGATACGAAATATGTTTACTTTATTAGTGATGAGAACAAAACTAATTCCAAAGTTTAACAAGAACTGAGAACGGCCAAACAATGTACTTTTACTGTAATAATTTTGTTCAGCCACAGGCTACTAGCATGAACCTGTTTATGGAAACAGAGGTACTGAGGTGGGGTTGGGTTTTTCTATTGTTTTTGGAAGGTTCTGACTATGAGGTTCCAAGTGGCGACACGTTTGCTACATACTCAAGGATGTGCCTCAGGTCAGGTCCTCCTGCCTCAGCTGGCTGAATGCTGCTATTACAGCTATGTGCCACTATGCCTGGCTGTCTTTTTGGAGTATTTACATATTTAAGAGTAATTTCTGAAATCATTTTTGAAGAGAATTCTTCAAGCTTCTAAAGGTTCTCAGTACAACTATGATAAGCCCACACTTACAAACATCATGGTCAACTGTCAGCCACATGTTCAAAGATTAGAGAAAAGACCAATTTACTACAGTGGTAAGAGTAGATTTTGTGTGGTAGTACACACCTTTAAATCCTAGCACTCAGAGGCAGAGGTAGGCAGATGCAGTGGAATAATCCTTCTGTACACTGTGAATATGTATTACTCTTACCGGTTAAAAACAAGCTGACTGGCCAACAGCTGAACAGGATAAAGTCAGGCAGGAAAGCCAAACTGAGTATGATGGAATGAAGAAGGGTGGAGTCTCAGGCGTCACCAGCAGACTCAGAGGGAGCAGATGAACATGCCATGAGGATAAAGGTACAGCCATGTGGCAGACGGTAAATAAGGAATATGAGTTAACTTAAAATGTAAGAGCTAGTTAGTAATAAGTCTGAGCTGTTGGCCACGCATTTCTAATTTATATTAAACCTCTGAGTGATTATTTGGGAGCTGGTGTTTGGGACAGGAAAACTTCACCTACAAGCAGATCTCTGTGAGTTTGAGAACAGCGTGGTCTACACAGTGAGTTCTAGAGCAGCTATATAATAAACCCTGTCCTGAAAAACCAAAAAGTGATTTGTTGGGATATTCCTCCCCAAAATACTTCTTCCCAAGTCACAGTAAACATAAACTGCAATCAGAACTATCAGCTTCTTGCTTACAGGGCTGTCTGTGCACAACTTCTAAACACTGGTCCTGCAGGAGGACCACCTGCCTGCCTAAACAACAGATCACTTGTAGAGATCTGATGAAGGCATTCTGGATACTCAGCTCATACAGACAAAGAAAAGACACAGGCCTATGTGTCTTGCAAAAGTATGAGACACAGCATGATCAGAAATTGTTTTCTGAATATACATATTCCTTCTATATTCTAGCTGATTTTCATGAAGCATTCCTTAGTAAAATCTCAGCTATCTGAAGGTAGAAATGGCCGGGGAGCAAGCTAGCTCTGCTACGCTGGAGCAACAGCAGTGAAAGGAGAGACACTTGAATTTACTAATCACTGATCACTATAGAAATACCATTTCCTCTAAACTGTTCACATAGGTCCTAAGACAGAGGGTCTTTCTGAACCTTATAAACAAGTCACGAATGGTAATAAAGAAATAGCAAGGGACAGAGTGTCAGACTCAGGTGTTACATCACTGTACCCCAGCTGGCAAAAAAGGTTCTGAAGACTGAAACTTAGACCTTGGGAACAGAGTGAGCTGTTAGTCTAACCAGGACTAACACACTTAATTTCCCTTTGGCCAGATAATGTCCTCTGCTGGGATTAAAATCTTTCCCCCCTTTTTCCTTTTACACTCACGAGGAGCCCAGGACTAGGCTACCTCTATCTCTTGCATAGACTCAGTGTAGAGGGCCAGTGTAATAAACATATACTCTTTAGCATGTTGTATGCATGGTCATCATCATGTGACATCTCAGAGTCCAGGCTATCCAAGAAGAGCTTCAGTCTGACTCATGAAAACGCATGTGAAGAACAAGGATTTCTGACTTTTCCTTGTTGGTTTTGTACAAATGTAAAAACCACAGAAAGGCATACAGTATTTTAAATCTCCATAAATAAGAAAAACAGAACAAACCAAAAAGAGAAACCTAAATAACTGCTTCTTTTTTTTTCTTTTCTTTTTTGAGACAGGGTTTCTCTGTATAGGCCTGGCTGTCCTGGAACTCACATTGTAGACAAGGCTAAGAGATCTGCCTGCCTCTGTTGCCCAAGTGCTGGGATTAAAGGGGGTGCATCACCATGCCCAGCTAATATTGCTACCCCCCCTACCCCCTACAATTTGTACTTGAATGAAAACAAAAGAAAACATTTTTTGGAGCTGGGTCTCAGGCACTGAACCTATTATATAGCTGATGACCTTGACTTCCTGACCTCCTTGTCTCCTCCAAATGCTGGGATTACAGGTGTGTACCATCACACCCAGTATAAATACAATTTCTTGTAGAATTTTTTGCAAATTCTTCACAGAAATGTTCAAACATACGAAACTGGAAAGATGGCATTGTGCACTGGCAAAGACCAAAACAACTGAATCTTATGCCCTCATTTCTACCCATGCCTGTCCTGTGTCCAAGAAGCTAAGGATCATGCCCTGTATACTGGAGTCCTAGTTACAGGGTGACTGACACCTGAAAAGTGTTTGAACAATTCAATGGAAACATTAATTCACTGTTCTGTCATTTGCTTACAGACTGAAAAGCCAGGCGTGCTGACCTGTTGTTTGGTCTGAGAAGAGCTAGCAGGAAAAGTCTCATCTTACCTTTGCGAGGGGAACTTTGAGGAGATGCAGGAGGGCTAGAATGCAGAGAGGATGCCACAGAAACAGTGTCTTCTGTGTGTTTCTTACCACTCACTTCTTCAGTTGGTCCTAAACCTTTCTGAGGTAAACTTGTACCTAAAATTAAATAAATAAAAAACATAAAAATAAAGAAGCAAGTAAGTATCATTTTACAATTAAAATGTATTAGCTGTTTAAGTCACCAGTAACTAAAACCCTGAGACAATGGCTGGTATAGTCAACCAAGACATGTCAGTGCACTGAGGGATTAAGTGACCGGGAGTTGGCATATAGGTTTCATTCTCTAGGTTATTTGTTCAAACTCAGTTGGCCAGTACAGATAAGATTATAACTGGCAATTTGCTTTGTGGCAGAGGGAAATCAATTACACAGTCCAAGTACAGTCCCTAAACTCCCACAATTATATCTTAAGAGAGAAGATTGAGGTTCAAACTCTGCCCTTCCCTCTTGAGGCAGCCCCTTCAGGAGAGAGCAAAATACGTTCGAGGGAGTGCGTGGTGCTGGTATTGTCACCTCCTGAGGGGCATCTCTCCTGTGGATACACAGAGGCTGTAGGAATGCCAGGTCAGCCCTTTTCAAGAGCACTAAATTCATACTACAGAAGAAAAGTAAGCGACAGACAGGAAAATGGATGGCGCTCCCAAAAACATTCTTGGAAAGTTCTCTTCTCCACCAGCTAGCTATTGAACATAGCTCAGATTCTGAAATGGTTGTTGTGGAATAATCTTGTGTACACTGTGAAGATGTGTCACTTAGATTAGTTTAATAAAAAGCTGAATGGCCAACAGCTAGGCAGGATTTTCAGGGCAGAGAGGATGCTTGGAAGAAGAATGCAGAGATGCCAAGAGATGTTGAACAAGCAAGACATGCAGGAGGAGAGGTAACAGCCATGAGCCATGTGGCAGCACATAACAGAAATGGGTCAATTACGTTATAAGAGCTAGTGAGGGCCGGGCAGTGGTGGTGCACACCTTTAATCCCAGCACTTGGGAAGCAGGGCCAGGTGGATCTCTGTGAGTTCGAGGCCAGCCTGGTCTACAAAGTGAGTTGCAGGACAGCCAAGGCTGTTACACATAGAAATCCTGTCGGGGGTGGTGGTGGGGGTTGGGGGAGACAACTCTCCAGGTCATGGTTTGGGAGCTGACTGGTGGGACAGAGAAAGACGCACTACAAATGATTCCAGCCCAGTTACTTTTTAGAGTTTCTAGGAAGTCACTGAGCTACAGAGCTGGTACAGCAACAGCAGTCTTCAGGAAAGGCACTCCCACCAAGCAGGCTCGCTTGCCTGTGGCCTTGTTCTACTCCCTTCTCCCACAACTTTCTTTGGTTCAATCTATCTCAGCCTCCATTTTCTCCCCATCTTCTATCTCCTTTCACCTCCTTTCCTGTCTCTTCCTTTCGCTCTCTTAACAGAGTATCACTAGATAGGTCAGTCTGGTCTCAAACTTGTAGCCTAGGTTAACATTGAACATGCAGTCTTCCTGCCTCAGTCTCCCAAGTGCTAGGATTAGAGGGGTGTACACCATGCAAGACTTCAAATCTCTTCAGTGGTTTCTCAGTGACAAATTGTGCTTGGCACCTCTATAATCTAGACATATTTATGACTTCACTTCTCATATCCTGGGAGGCTGTTTAGTCTGGTGGATAAAAAGGAAGGATTTTAGAGCCAACCAGCTTAGGATCAACCACTAGACTGATCATGTACTGGCACTGTGTAAATTACTAAGACTCTGTGTAGAATAAGGCTAAATTACCATCTCATAGGGCTATTATGAAGACTAAGTAGATATAAATGTGAGCTTCAATTACTTGTGTGCATGTTGCTGGGAACTGGGCTGAGCCCCCATGGCTTTGTGCATACTAGTCAAGCACTCTATTACCAAGTCAAATCCCCAACCCCGACCTTTCAGTTGTTACCTCTTAATATGCATGCATTTGAAGTAAGCCAAACTGTTTGTAGCTCCTTATAGATACCAAATCATTTCTCTGCCTCAAGGAAACCCTTCTAAAGCCTTCTAAAGCCTTCTAAAGCCCTACATTATCCCAGCCTTTGCTAAGGGCTCCTCTTGCTTCTTCTTTTCCATGCACCGTGTTAGTACACACATAATAAAGAAGCCATCTGTTTCTATCTTGAGTCACACTAGACTGAAACTCTAGCCATTTCTTATTCAACTCTGTACATCAGATCAAATCAAATTAAAATCACATCATTTGCTGGGTGGTGAGGTGGTAAGCACTCGGAGGCAGAGGCAGGCTGATCTCTGTGAGTTCGAGGCCAGCCTGGTCTACAGAACAAGACAGCCAAGGCTGTTACACAGTGAAACCCTGTCTCGAAAAACCAAACCAAAAAAAACAAAAACAAAACATACTTCTACTAAGCATGAAATATGTATAATACATGGACCATGTTTACAATACCAGAAAGCAAATATAATCTAGCTTCCCAAATAAAAGTGGACACAGAGATACCGTTAAAACAACAAATAAAAGTAATTCCAGTCGGAGGATACTAGATGTGGAACAAAGATGACTGGACTGCTACTCACATCACCTGGGAGGCTACCTGGAAAACAGGACCCCAAGAAAGACACGGGGATGGCCCAATGACAGAGAAATGGAATGAGATCTACATGAACAGCCTGGACATGAGTGGGGGTAGTGAAGGGCGAGGGTCAAGGGAAAGAGAGCTTGGGGGAGCGGGAGATCCCAGCTGGATCAACAACAGAGAGGGAGAACAAGGAATAGGAGACCATGGTAAATGAAGACCACATGAGAATAGGAAGAAGCAAAGTGCCAGAGAGGCCCACAGAAATCCACAAAGATACCCCCACAATATACTGCTGGCAATGGTCGAGATACAGCCCGAACTGACCTACTCTGGTGATGGGATAGCCAAACACCCTAATTGTCGTGCTAGAAACCTCATCCAACTACTGAGGGATCTGGATGCAGAGATCCATGGCTAGGCCCCGGGTGGATCTCTGGGAGTCCAATTAGTGAGAATGAGGAGGGTTTATATGAGCGAGAATTGTTGAGAGCAAGGTTGGATAAAGCACAGGGACAAATAGCCAAACGAATGGAAACACATGAACTATGAGCCAATGGCTGAGGGGTCACCAACTGGATCAGGCCCTCTGAATGGGTGAGACAGCTGATTGGCTTGATCTGTTTGGGAGGCATCCAGGCAGTGGGACCGGGTCCTGTGCTCATTGCATGAGTTGGCTGTTTGAAACCTGGGGCCTATGCAGGGTCGCTTGGCTCGGCCTGGGAGTGGGGGACTGGACCTACCTGGACTGAGTCTACCAGGTTGATCTCAGTCCGCGGGGAAGGTTTTGCCCTGGAGGTGGTGGGAATGGGGGGTGAGGGGGGCGGGAGGGGGGAGAACAAGGGAATCCGTGGCTGATATGTAGAACTGAATTGTATTGCAAAATAAAAATAAAAAATATTAAATAAAAAAAAAAAGTAATTCCAGTAATGTAAGTAAGACTTAATGGTGGAAACAGAGTTGAAGATTACACTTATGTATTTTATGTTTAAAACATTTTATTATTTTATGTATATGAATGTTTTGCCTGTATGTATGTATGTGCACCACATGTGTACCTGGTAACCATGGAGGTCAGAAGAGGCATTGGCTCCCCCAGAACTAGAGTAGTGGATGGTTGTGAGCCATTATATGGGTGCTGGGAACCAAACCCAGGTCCCTATACAAAAGCAACAAGTACTCTTAACCACTGTACCATCTCTCTAGCCCTGTCACTTAAATTTTTTTTAATTATGTGCCTGGTGTGGGTATGTGCAAGAGAGTACAGATGCCCCAGGAGGCCAGAGGAATTTGATTCCTTAGAGCTCAAGTTACAGGCAGTTGTGAGGCACCTGATGTAGGTGCTGGGACTCTAACAGGTTCTCATGAAAGCAGCATACTCTTGCAGCTTCTGAGCCATCTCTCTAGCCCCCACATTTATTTTTAATTAAAATTTTTTTCTTTACAATTTTGTGTGTATGGGTGTTTTGACTGCATGTATGCCTGTATACCATATTTGTGCAGTGCCTTATGGAGGCCAGGAGAGGATGCTGGATCCCCTGGAACTGGAGTTACAGATGGTTGTGATCTGGTATGTTGGTACAAGGAATCAAACTCAGGCCTGGAAGAACAGCCAGTGCTCTTAACCACTGAGCCATCTCTCCAGCCTCACACTCTTTTTGTCTTCTACATGTTCTTTTCTCCTACTGAGGTCTTCAGAAGGGGACATTAATGAAAACAAAAGCAGTGTGTAAGTATTTTTCATAAAAAGCAATTTGACTCTCATAGCTTTGAATACAGAATGAACTTTAGCTTGATGTATTACCTAAGATTTGGTGTAGATATTCAAGATGTACAGTTGTATAAGATTTCTGTTGATGAACAGATTTCAGTAATATAGAAATTACTGAACATAGTATTTAAAACACACTGTCATCATTGGGCAGTGATGGAGCACACCAAGTGCTGGGAGGCAGAGGCAGGTGGATCTCTGAGTTCGAGACCAGCCTGGTCTACAAAGTGAGCTCTAGGACAGCCAGGGCTATAACACTGATGAGTGATGCCATTCTGTATGCTGTGAATATGTGCTGCTCTGATTGGTTGATAAATAAGGCTGCTTGGCCAATGGTGAGGCAGAATAAGGTTAGGCGGGACATTCTAAATAGAGAGAAAGGCAGAGAGCAGAGGAGACATTGCTAGCTGCCACCAGGAGAGGCAAGATGTGAAGATACTGGTAAGCCACAAGCCAAGTATAGATTTATAGAAATGGGTTAATTTACAATATAAGAGCTAGCTAGCAAGAAGCCTGCCATGGCCATAGTTTAAAAATAATACAAGCCTGTATGTGTTTATTTGGGTCTGAGCAGCTGCGGAGCTGTGGGGCCACAGGAGCCAGGTGGGTCCAGAAAAACTTCAGCTACATTACACAGAAACTCTGTCTTGAAAAACCAAAACCAAAACCAACCAACTGACCAACCAAACAAACAAAAAAACCTGCCACACTGTCATCAAATTGAGGCAAAACAAAACATTTTTGATACAACGATGTAATGACCATACTCTTCTGAATTAAGAATGAAATGGATTAGGGCTGTGAGCACTCACTCAGCACATGGTCTTTGGCTTGTCCTCTCTTCCGGATGGGGTGCAAATTAACTGCTGGCACTTGAAGCACCTGGCTCATTCTGTGTGGCTGATGCAGGTGGACTTTTGCTGTTTGGCCAACTGACCTCAAAGGCACGGGAGACATTTCAGATGACTTGGCTGACCTTTTTTCAGTTAAGTTCTTTGTCACTACAAAGAGAGAAGTGTCAGGTAACTGCTAATTTTTAAAGGAAGACTATTATCATTTACAAGTAGTTGTTTAAAAATTATACATTATATACAAAAAAATTAAAGATCTACTTTCATAAAAGAAATTTAAACATAAATTCTCTCTCTGAAGCTGCTGTAGAACAAGCTGTTTGCTTCCTAAATTTTTGAATCCATTGTCTACTTCCCGAGGCCAAGTTCACTCTCTCCTCTCTAGGACTGAAATCCTCTCGCTGGATCAATTCCAGCGTGCCTCCAGCCCTTCTCCAGATGACAGAGGGACAGCTAACATGGAGCTCTTAGCTACTACCTTCCCTCTCTATGTTCCATAGACCTCACAACTCCCTTCCTCTCAGGAAGAAGACTCAAATGCCTCCAGCAAGGTCTGTAAAGCCACAAAAACTCACTCTCTACCTGCCTCCACTATGTACTTCCCCACTCTTCAATCCCATATGCTTGAGGTTTCCATCAAGTCAGCCTTTGCCTTGGTTGAATCACTTTACACCAATTGTCTCCTGCATCTTTCAGATCCACTTTCTCGTAAACTCACAGAACCTTTTCTAACACTGTGCATTCTGCAATGACAATACCAGTGAGGCCTAACTAGACAGAGTGAGTAAGGAAAAAACCAAACCAAACCAAACCAAACTAAACTGCTTTCATCACCCAAAATCAGTATTGTGGTCCAAAGGAAAGACATTCTTCCTCAGCCAGCCCTTTTAGTCCTTTGGTTAATTATTCAGGATGGTTTATGCACAGGTCTCAAACACCAAGATAAAGCAACAAACAGATGTTTACCTGTGCCAACCCAGCTGTAAATAGGTAGTATTCATGCTTTCACTGTGAGAGCGTGAAAAATATTTCACCTGGTAACAAGAGGCAGGGGACATCTAGAAGCTAAAACAGAGGGACTCAAGGAGATAATATGAAATTGCTTATCAACTAACTGAATTCAAGATTAGAAATATGAAACACATTTCTGCTCTTTTGAAACTGTTTTTTGAGAGGTCTCACTGCATAGTGCAGGCTGGCTTCAAACTCAGTATGTAGCCCAGCGGTTCTCAACCTTCCTAATGCTGTGACTCTTTAATATAGTTCCTCATGTTGTGGGGACCCCCAACCATAAAATGATTTTGTTGTTACTTCATAACTGTAATGTTGCTACTGTTATAAACCATAATGTAAATATCTGATATGTGACCCCTGTGAAATGGGCCAAGACCCACAGGTTGAGAACTGCTGATGTAGCCAGCCTAATACTGTTTTGTTTTTTCTTTTTTTCTTTTTTTCTTTTTTTTCCAAAACAACTCATGGCCCTCCTGTCTCAGTATCTCAAGTGCTGGGATTACAGGCAGGCACCACAATAAAAAAATACTTGAAGAAAAAAAAGTATTAAAAACTCCCTCGGAAATATGCAGGAGTAAGGACAGGCTCAAGTCCTAAACTAGGAGGAATATAGAGAGGAACCGTCCCTGGGGATGGCGATCACCTCACACTCCTGGTCACTGAATCTATGCACGCACATTCCTTGGCCTTTGTTTCATTTTTTCTGTAAATTAAAATACTGCTTCAGATAATGGGTGGGGGGAAAAGCTAAGCATTTTTACCTCCTCAATTCTGGCCCACACTGTGAATAAACCCATTTCTCTTTATCATTTCCTGTTGGTATAATGGCAAACACTAAACCCAAGGTTTTGATTCCATCACCATTTCTGGCTATAAATCAATTTTTGATTTTACTGACATCATAACTGCTACAGTTTGGAGAAATATCACTCTTATCAACACTTTTTAGGTGCATTATCTCATTACAACAAGAATTCAACATTAGCTATTACAGAGATAGTTAATAGAAATAAATGGCAATTTTCAAAATTTGAGGCAGTCTTAATATGTAGCCCAGGATGGCCTTGAGCTTGTAATCTTCCTGCTTCAGCCTCTATGGTGCTGGAATTTGTGTTTTTGTTTTCTTTCTTCTAAATTAAACAAAACAAACCAAAACAAAATAGGGTTTCTCTTGTGTAGTTCCGGATGTCCTGGAACTCAGAGATCCATCTGCCTCTGCCTCCTGAGTGCTGGGATTAAAAGTGTGCGCCACCACCGCCCGGCATCTTCTAAAATTTTTAAAAGATAGTCTGAGATGGAACCAAGCAGCAGTGGTACACACCTTTATTACCAGCACCCAAGAGGCAGAGGCAGGTGCATCACTGTGAGTTGGAGTCTTGTTAGGCTGTGCAGGCTGGTCTCCAATGTTAGTCCTCCAGTGACTGATCGTCTTGCCTTCCTCTTCTTAGTAGCTGGGACTGAAGTGTGCACCACCACACTAAGGACAATGTCTACAGAGTACTGAGTAAGAATGTTGCTGCCATACTGAAGGCTCTCAATTTCTAGTGTTTATTATTTCTGTCTTCCAATTTAATAGGCTTGATAAAGAATCAGAAGAGATAAAACATATTCTTAATCCTAGCCAAAGTTTCAGTTTTTTTTTTCTAAAGACAAGAGTCTTACTGTGTATTCCTGGCTGGCCTTGAACTCTCAGAATCTGCCTGCCTCTGCCTCCTGAGTGCTGGGATTAAAGGTGTGTGTCACCACTGACTGTCTCGATTACATTGTTTTGATAATAGCTTAATTCTGCCCCCTACCCCAGGCAGGTCTTAATTATGTAGCTCAGGCTGGCCCTAACATCCTCCCATCTTAGTCTCCCAAGTATCGTTAATTACTGGAATGCACCTTTTTTTTTTTTTTTTTAGATTTATTTATTTATTATGTTTACAGTGTTCTGTTTGCATGTATTCCTGCAAGCCAGAAGAGGGCACCAGATCTTATTACAGATGGTTGTGAGCCACCATGTGGTTGCTGGGAATTGAACTCAGGAACTCTGGAAGAATAATCAGTGCTCTTAACCTCTGAGCCATCTCTCCAGCCCCTGGAATGCACCTTTGAGGGCTAAAATTATGTTTTAAGTTTTAATTACTGTGTTTAAGAGAGCTATAAAGGAAAAATGCCTCTAACTGTAAACCCTACTTGCCCAAGGACAGGTAATTTTCTGGGGCTGTTCATATAAGATACAAGCTAGGTGTTTCCACTTCTGTAAACAAGGTTGGTTGCCCCAACTGTTCAGGATGTGCTTATCACTTGTAGGTGGGAAGATCGTGGGCAGGAAGTATATCAGGATGTATGCTTGCTCCCTACCCCCACTGAACAAAGGCAGGAAGTACATAGTCTTGTGAGTCTTGCCTTTGTAAGCACCTGACTAACTTAATTTGCAGCCATTCTCTGAGAATCTTGGGCATGGATCTGGCCAGTGTCCATTGTCCTGTTCAGTATTTAATAAAGCTTGCTTCAAATTTGGCTCAAATATTTGGTAGTGTTCTTATTCTTGTTCAGTGGGATTAACACACCACTATGTCCAGTTTTTGCTAATATGGTTGTACTGAATGATTCTTTACCCAGTATTTTAAATTCATTGTGAAATCAGTATATGTTTCCATGTACACTTTCTCTTTTCTACTCAGCTGTAATGTTATTATGTTACAATGGAACTACCAACACATTTATCAATTTTTGGGGTCAATCCATGGAGAATACCATTCCCTTCTGTCAACAGAAAACTTGTAATTCTACTGTGCTTCTTAGGAGTTTACCATTTAACCTACAATTTAAGAGGAACCCCTCCCCGCCTTCAATTCCTGTAACTCATGATTTTCTTAACCCAGAGATGTGTTCTGAAGCCTGCACTTAAAGGTCAGGGTGATGCTTGGGGACACAATACTTACTAAGCAGAGCAGTAGTGGGCAGGTAGACTGTGAGGAGAGAATCTTTTCCACAGTGTCAGGACATGTCTGCTTCCTTTTGTATCTTACTGATAAGGCATCACTGCTAGTGTTTGAATCAAACCCCTAAGATTTCTAGTTGGGAACTGATTTTCACCTAGTACAGATGTCACTTTTCATTTAGAGATGAAGGCAACAATGTTCTCAGAGTATTTTCTATAATGTTCTAATTAAAAAAAATCCAGACATTCCTACTTTATGTGCATAGGTGTTTTGTCAGCATGTGTATCTGTGCACCATGTATTTGTAGTGCCCATGGAGTCCAGAAGAGGGGATCAGATCCTTTAACTGGTGTTACAGATAGTTGTGAGACACACCATGTGGGTATAGGGAACTGAACTCAGGTCCTGAGAGAACAGCAAGTGCTCTTAATAGCTGAGCCAGCTCTCCAGTGACTTCTGCAACCCTCTCCCCATTTAAAAATTTATTAAGCCTTTAAAAGAAGAACTATTCATCTCTCCTGCTCCTACAGAGTTATGTAAGAGCTGGGGTTCAGCAGGTCATGAACAGACCATGCAGCTTGAGCACAGCAGTCGTCCTTGCAAGTGAAATCAGCACTAACTGTGGAGAACAAAATCCCTCCTTTGTTGTGCTCACCAGTGTGACGAAAAAGGAAATACTCACGGGTACCATATGCAGGCTCCCACTGCAGTGATATCATCTGGAACTTCTCCTCATCTGTGTCTATGTCCAGACTAGAAAGATACTGTTTCACTTTCCTGGCCATTTGCGCATCTTCATATAGCTTCTTGGCATTAAGCAGTGAGCTGCGGCGTGCTCTTTTCTTGTGAGCACCCCCCTGAACATCCAGCATGTTTGAGTTTGTGCTGCCTTGACTCAAGGACCTGTAAGGAGACAGAAACTGCAATGAAAGCCTGTAAAGATGAGAATTTAGCATGAAAGAGTGAAGATTCAAAGATTTTTTTCTGTTAATGCTATTGCATGCTGATGTAAATGAGTTAAAAGATGAAGAGCATTAATGCAAAGTAATTTGGCACAGATGGCAATGCTCTCAATTAAGAACAAGATCTGGCAAAACATAGGATTCAAAAGAGTAATATACCAGTCCCTCCCTGAGCACCATATTCCATTACATCTGCGTGTGCCTATGCAACCCACGGCACAACTGTACCAAGAAAAGCTTTCCTCTGGTCCGTTCAGGCCATTCACTCTAAGATGTGGCAAGAGTCTAGGTCAGGGTAAATTCGTCATTAGTCCTTCAGCAAGGGCAAACAGATCATCTTTGTACCTGTGCTGCTTGCAATATGCTATTAAAGCACCATTCTGTGACAGCAAGAATCACTTCAAGTACGGTGACCAATTTTACCAGTAACCATATTTTGACCAGAAATTAAAGAGAACAATCAAGATAATATCTGAAAATAACATTTCAATCCAGCAGAGTCAGAGATTAGAAACACAGTAAAAAAAAAAATGCTCCTGTTTCTGCAAATATGATGTGGACAGATATTACTTGCATTCTAGAAGTAGGAGCTGAGATTCTACCATTGCAATACCTCTGAACATGATGGAACTGGATCTTAGAAATAAGTACTATTCAAATAAGCTACAGCTTTATCCAACTCTATCTTTTTCGTCAAGCCTGCTTAAACAATTTACATCCAGAACTCATGGAAGGTAGCAACTGCAATGTAGCTGGTCCTTTCTAACAGGCTAGCAAATTAAACGTTTGTAGAGGATTGTTTGTTTGTTTACTACCGTGTGTGTGCAGAGGTGGGTACATGCCACAGCAAGTCTGTGGAGGTCTAAGAATGGTTCTCTCCTACTACTTTTATGTGGACTCCAGGTATCACTCAGGATTCCAGGCTTGAATGACTCAAATGATCTTTGAAAGGTAAGAGTATCTCTATTTTCAATATTAGCATCATATTTATATAAAATGCTCTAAAACACAGACCATAAACATACACTTGTTCTTCAATGCTCACATACCTGACTTAAAACAGACACTGAATCCTAATGTTTTCATTGTAAATCATATAAGACAGCTGAGAAACTGTTAATGGTATTTTTTGTCACGTTTTTAAGACCTTTGAAGTAGGGTTCCCAGAGGAGGGGGAGAAGGGAGGCAGGTACACATGCTTAAAAATGTTATAAGGAAACCTATTATCTCGTATGTTACTGAACTTAAAAAAAAAGAGGAAGGAAATCGGTAGTTATGCCTTATATTTGATGGCAACTTTTTTTTTTTTTTTTTTTTTTTTAAATTTTTGGTTTTTGGAGACAGGGTTCCTCTGTGTGGCCCTGGCTATCCTGAAACTCAGAGATCGGCCTGCTCCTGCCTCTTATGTGCTACCACTGTCTGGTATACCAGTGAGGTAACTTTTAGTTGCTGCTGGTCAGGCAGAAATGATGATATGGCTGTGAGTGACACATGGAAAAAACTAAAATTTGTAGAATGGTTTGGAAGAAAAAAATCTAGTTAACCAGTGAATTATCCTTTAACCTTTAAGAAGGTTAAACCTCTCTTCATTCAAAAGAGTGAATCCTGAACATTTTAGTAACTCTCCAACAATGTCAAGGGGAGACAGGCTGTGTGTGCTGAGCCAGCCAAGAAGCCCACAGGGTCAGCTTTGCGTCTTTTATGATTTGTTTTATCCAGTGATGGATGGGCAAGATACTGGTGGCACAGAGGGCAGTACTGTGCATACCACATGTGACCAGGGGCAAGGCGTGGGCACTGGTGATTCTAAAAGTGATCTGAAAGATTCAAATTCTGAACATGAACTTTTAGAAACATCTAAACCATTTCACTTTCCTTATGTTTTCCCTCTTATGCATACACAAGGGTGTTATGAGGAAAATGTAAAGTTAGGTCCAGACAAATGAGAAGCACTTCAATAAGCATAGACTGACAAGGTACTGCACTGGCTTTTCTTGATATACAAGACAACATCTTACCATGTAGGGACTATTATTATTGTGTGAACGTGCATGTGCAGGCTACAGTGCTTCTCCGAAGGTCACAGGACAACTGTGTGGAACTGGTTCTCTCCTACCTTTATGTGGGTTCCAGGGTTCAAACTCACAGTGAAAGGAAGCCTTAGCATTTAGGAGCAAATTTCAATGCTAGTGTTTAATAATTTGATCTTAGTTGCTATCCAAAGTAAAAAAAACAGCTTGTAAACAAACACAGGATACAAAGTTCTAATGCATGAGAATGATAGAGAAGACAATAAAGTTTCTACTCAACTACTTCCAAAGCAGCAAATACTGATGTGAAATGAAAATACCTGCTTGTATGGAAGCGCCAAACCCCACAGTTGAACAGTAACTACTGTAGCTCAGTCACTAGGTCATAGTATGTCCTGCTTTAGTAGTAATGCCAGGCTACCAATTTCTACTTGCAATAAGAAGAACCAGGGAAGACCAAGACACAAATGTATGACGCAGAAGAAAACGCACAAGAAACACAACAAAGGAGGAAAGTCAAGCTCACCAAATGAAAAACAAGACCACGAGACTCAAAGACATGGCTCAGAAATTGTTGTTGGTTTTTTTTTTTTTTTTTTGGTTTTTTGAGACAGGGTTTCTCTGTGTAGCTTTGCGCCTTACCTGGAACTCACTTGGTAGCCCAGGCTGGCCTCAAACTCACAGAGATCCACCTGGCTCTGCCTCCCTAGTGCTGGGATTAAAGGCGTGCGCCACCACTGCCCGGCTGGCTCAGAAATTCTTACATGTAAGTATCTAAACCTCACAGCTCGTCAGTTTTAAACATTAAAATTCTATGGATGTTCTATATATGTAATTCCACACACCTACAGTACTCACTCTTTCCTCATTTAAACTGAATGATGTAGAAGATCTTTAACTGTCTGTGGCTCTAAACTAGATGGCTAGCAGAATTAAGAAACCAGAACCTACTTTAAGCCACAAAATGCTGAGAAGTTTTAGTGAGACAAAGGGATCTTTTTATATAAAGGTGGTAGAAATTTAAAGTAAATTTCAATCTATGCTTCAAATTTCAGGCATTCAGTGGATCTGATGAAGGGTTAAAAATGTATTCACTTTTACGATATAGATCAAATAAAGGTGACTCTGCAAAACTAATGGAAAATGCAACCCTTATAAACGGACCTTTTGTACATTAACCTATATGTTTACTTTCATAAAACATGGCATTGAAGTTAGAGAAAGTATTGTTGCCTTTTGAAGCAGACCATCTAGGTTTGGACACACTATTAATGGGCTGTAAGACTGGGCAAGTTATCTTCCTCATCTGCACCCCAAGAATCACAGACCTGTTCATAGGGCAATAGGAGACTTTAAAAAGGTTATTCATTTAGAGAGCTTACAGCAGAGTAGAGCACAGGGGAAGCACACAACAAATATCTACTGTCATCATCTACATCTCATGAATCTGTTAAATTTAAATCTAAACATAATAACACAACCAACAAAACGCTAGTTCCATCACTACTTTCACCTTGTTAGCAAAAGGCATTTGTCAGAATGTAGGCTGACGGAGTTAATAGAATGCATGCTAACTGATTTGCGTGCATTAATGAAAAGGATGCAGCACATGTTAAGAGTTGCACAACCTTCATTCCAGTTGTTCATTCCCCACTTACCCCAGACTCCGCCACCTCTTCTTCCTGTAAGCAAGAGCCACAAACATTGAAGCATGTGTTTGAATAGGAAAGCACAGAAAAAAGACAACAGTTGAGAGTCAGAGAATTTATGCAGACAGAATAGAACAGAAAAATTTACCAGGAAAAAAAATAGAGCTTAACAGTTAAAAATGGCTTTAATGGAATGAAGGAATGGGAAGGACACAGTGAGTCCTGAAAGCAACCCCTCTATAGCATGTACTTTAAAATATGCTTCAGATCAACTGTATTTTTAATGCCTCATCTACCCAGAAGTTGATGCTATTAAGATTAGGCAACGTAATCTGTTCACTGCAAATTTTCTATTCTGTTTTTTGAAATGTAGGGAGTGGTCTTGTGCATTCACAAGCAGTTAGAACGCTCAATCTAAGAGCAGAGTTTTTACACATTTTTGGAGCCACTCATTTAAATGACAATGAAGTCACAAGGAACATACAAATATATAAATCCATTTTTAAGTGGAAAAATTTCTGACAAAGTATTTTACAAGAACACTTGGCCAGCAAATACCACTTAAAAGTGAAAATAAGAAGACATCAAACCAGGGGTTGTGGTGTGCACCTATTCTTTAACGACTTGGGGGGGAATTCCAGGCCAGTCTGAGAACACAAGGAGATCCCAATTATTATACGTAAGTATTGGTTGACAAAACTGAACTCAAGGAATTTAGTCCACTCTATTTCCTCATATACTTTCTACTCAACCCAGGCTATTCCCAAGCAAACAGCCAGGCTTATTAATATTCTCCAGTCATTTTCTTTTTACTTGTGTGTTTGCACGCACTTGTGCACATGTATGCATGAGTAAGGAAGTGGTAAGCCTCTGATGCTGTTCCTAAGGTGTCATGAACCTGTATGGTTTTTTTCTTGAGGCAGGATCCTCTTCATTGGCTTGTAATTAGCCAGCTAGGGCTGGACTGGCTGGCCAGTGAGGTCAGGATCCACCTGTCTTTCTCTCTCTCCAGGGCTGGATTATAAGCACAGCAACCACACCTGTCTTTTTTACATGGTGCTGGATTTTGACTGCAAGTCCTCAAGCTTTCACTGCAGGCACTTGACTGAGTGAGCTCTTGGCTCTCCTTTGTTAATTCTCAAGTACAGCAGGCACCTTAGAATGCTATCAACTGATCTGGCAGGGAAACATTTATTATGTCTTCAGGTACTAGAATGGAAACATAAGTAAATGGAGGTTCATATCAAGACAAGAGACAGTGGAAGGTCCACTGTACCAGGACATTCAACAAAAACGAAAACAGACAACAAGCCTCCTCTAGGTGTGCTTTGGTCCCTGGTTCTTACTGGTTTTTGCTTCCACATTTTGGAGAAGTGACATCTCATTACATTACCCAGAGAAAGAAAAGAGATGGGAAGAAGAGATTTGGCACTCCTTTCCCGATACTATGACAATCTCTAAACTAGAGCAAACTTGAGATCATCTACTTAGAAAGACAATGACTGCTCCACAATGACAGAAATGAAACAAAAGCAGTATCTCTCCCAACCAAAACTCAATGTAACACACACTGATTACAACGATCAAGTATTTTTATTTTCTTAGCAGAATAATGTATTTTAAAGTCACAGCAACTGTGTGCACTTAAAATTTATTTTTAATGTCCTATATGGAGAGGTCCAAAAGGAAAATCTGATTAAAAAAAAAAAAATCTAAATTGTATTGCCTACTTACACGCTGAAGACTATAAAAATTACTGGGAATAGCTTAACAACACACTTTCTATAAACTCTACACATAAATCTGTAGTAGCCTTTATAGTACACCAAAAAGTCAAATTAAAAAAGCATTTCTTATTTTGGATGTGGTGGTGTATACCTGTAAAGCCAGCAGTTGGAAGGTAGAGGCAAGATCATGAGTTCTAGACCAGCCTCATCTACAAAGTGAGTTCAAAAGTATTCTCAGATGAAATCAAAACAAAAATGAAACTCTCATTATTAATCAAGACGAAGCATGGTTAAATGGGTACTTTCTGGGAAGAATGGTATAACTGTAACTTTTGGAAAAGAA
The DNA here is from genome assembly GCF_949786415.1 of Peromyscus eremicus. Taxonomy (NCBI): domain Eukaryota; kingdom Metazoa; phylum Chordata; class Mammalia; order Rodentia; family Cricetidae; genus Peromyscus; species Peromyscus eremicus. The sequence goes on along the minus strand of NC_081423.1, from coordinate 37,792,922 downwards.
ATGTTTTAGAAGCCTGAAGTACCAGTTAGACGAGCTAGGACTTTACAAAAGAGAAGCAGAATACTTCTTTGCTACTTAGGTTAGAAAACAGATGAAACAATTTGCATTCAGATGATTTCTGGGAGATCAACATTCTTCTACTATTTGCTTGTTGATATTTTCTGTAACAACCATACAGAACTACTTGTATAGTCAGAAAAGTAATTGGGAAATGGGCTCAAGTCTTAGCAAGTTATATAAAAACTGCTTGAGGGGCTAAAGAGATGCTCAGCAGCTAAGAGCACTGACTGCTCTTGCAGAGGACCTGGGTTCAATTCCCAGCACCTACATGGTGACTCACAACCATCTGCAATTCTAGTTCCAGAAAAGTCAACACCCTCTTCTGGACTCTGAAAGCATCGCATGCATGTGATACACAGACATACATGCTGGCAAAACATGTATACATACAAAACAAAACAAACCTGCTTGAGCTTCAGTGTCTTCAGATGTAAGGAAGCTGAATATTGCTTACCTGTTCGGATTACTATAATAAATGATCACTGGAGAATGATGTGTGTACAACACTTAGCGCAGTGTACAACAAAGGACAGACATTACCTTACCACCCTCAATGCCACTCTAACATGATTTCCATACCTCTGTCGGAACATCATGGCAGGGTCCATGTTAGCAGAAGTCATTCGAACAATATGACGGATTTCCTTGGCAATCATTCTTAGCTTCTCGAAGTTTACTAAGCCATCTACTTTGGAGTCATTTCCTATGAAATATAAATAATTTTCATAATTACAATTATATCTCCAAGTAGCAGAAGTCCAATTATTGCTCCTGAGTACAAATAAGCTTTACTAAAGTGCCATTTAAAAAAAAAAGGTCGCCGGGCGGTGGTGGTGCACGCCTTTAATCCCAGCACTCGGGAGGCAGAAGCAGGTGGATCTCTGTGAGTTCGAGGCCAGCCTGGTCTACAAAGATCCCAGGGAATGAGCTTCTGAGAAGAGCTGTGTATTTCCCTGGGAATAAAGATTCTGAATACAGAATGTGACTGACTGTCCATAGCTGCTAAAACCAGTTCATTATCTCATAGGCGCACACGAAGATCCCACAGCACACAGTCCTGTTCTGTACATGTTTGTTCTTTTGGAAGAAGGTACAGCATCTGAAAACTCAGGCTAGCCAGGTGACAAAGGGACTGCCAGGCCTGCTCACTTACTAATAATTAACACAGCCTGCAACTGTTTTTATTTATAATTCTTAAAATTTTCAAACAAGTAACTACATAAGAAGTAGCAGATACTCCCAAAGGAGTGATGGGATATTAAATAATACTGGATTTCTTTCTCAAATGGCAAAAATTAGTTAAAACTAAGGTAGCTGCCTCATTTTCTGGCCTGGTATTCATTCAGAATCTGAATTTATCACTGTGACTTTAATCATTAGTATGAAAATGCATGTTAGTTTTTTTTTTTTAATTTACAACTTTGAAAATTGTTAACTTTTCTTGAAGAAAATAGGTTAGAGCCCATTTATTTGGTTACCCAGTCTAAACCATGAGGCAAAAACCTCAATGTTCAAAGGTCAGTCTGCCTGACCACAGCAGCACTTAACTACACCTGTCTATTACTGTTATTGCAACACAGTTTTCTGACATGGAAGGCCCTGGAGCAAGTCTGAAAGCTATATGGGTCTAGAGTCTCATCCCGTTCTATAGTAAGTGGCATCTGTACATTGGTCATATGAATGGCTCAGGGACTCAAAAACAGTTGGAAACAACACCGAAACCACATTCAAGTCAGATCAGTGTTTTGAGAGTATGTCAGAAGCCTGTGAGAATCTTTTGTTATGTAAAGTAATGTGATGCTGCTGCTGAAACTCTGAGGCAGGAAGACTAGACTAGGCAGCACAGGGTTCGAGAGAAATCCACAGCGTCGGCACGCTAAGACTTCTCTATCTGAGGGATTTAGGGAAAGAAAACTCTCAAACACTCTCCTGAAGGATTCCCTCTTTATTCTTCCCTGTTCTTTTTCCTTCTACTGTCTATAAACCCCAACACAATCTTTTAGGCAATATAGGAGTCACAAGGATGTTACATTCCATTTCTCAAGTGAATGATTATGGGTAAAGACAGAGTAGTCCCAACAATTCACATACAATATATCTAAGTAGCTTGTCATGAGCAAGTAAAAGCACATTTTCTCAGCCAACCCTTTTGTTGACAGGCTGTAAAACTGTGGTTATAAAGAAAGAATCAATTACTTTATTATCTATCTTGAGAGATAATCTTATAAGGAATTTTAAAAGACTCACAAACCTAAACTGCTGAAGAGCCCCAGAGAATGAGAAAATTGTGTACTTGCAACCTATACTTTTGAGTGTATAAGCGCTTTGACCTTTTGCCCTGCATTCTTCCAGGAGGGGAAAGGCAATTTAAACTAACTCACAACTATGTAAACATTTTGAAGTAACACCCTGCAATTAGGAGCTGTAAATTTTGGGTTTGCTTCAAATCCTAAAGGTGTCCCAAGAGTGCTGGGTTTGGGGGCAAGGAGACTCCTGGAATGTTGTAGATTCTCTAGTTCAGGCTCAGGTCAACATTCCTGAGATACCATATATCTTCCAGTTACAGCTCAGTTGGCACTTCCCAAGATACTATGGCATCATGATGCTTTAAATCTCAGGATGTACTTTTTGCCCTGTATGTAGCTCCTGACTATCAAAGAAAACCTGTAGCACTTTTTGGGCTACAGAGTCAAATTATTTTTTTGTAGCCCTGGCTAGTCAGAATTTATTTGCAGAAATTAATGTCAGGAATGGGTGCAAGAAATTAATCATTCACCAGGTTAGCAATAATTGGGCTGTTTTGTATTTACCACCCTAGCTAATATGTCCTTGGGAACTACAGATTGCTTTTCTGGGATTGTTTGTCTTAAAAACCATTAGGCAAGGCATCTGGTCTACCCTGAAGGTGCACACTGAGACCTGTGACTGCATTTCTCAATAATAGGATTAAAGGAGTTTGAGCTAGTCTGGTTCATTAACTTGAGCTATAATCTGAAGCAGCTTCCTAGGGAAAACTCAGAGGCTCCGACTGTGTAGCATTTCTTTGTATTTTTTTCATCAAATTTCTGTATAGACTATCATTATTATGAATTAAACAGTACAGCTTAGGGACTAATCATCTTGACAATCCACAGATAAAAACACCCAGTAGATTGGGATATTTTCATGAGATAAACACACTACAACAAAGGCAGTGGGGGACTCCGTGCATCCATTCAAACCATGACAGACAGCAAGGAAAGATTGTAGCAGCAAACATGTAGAAGTACAACAGAAGCAAAAGACATTCTGGAGTCTATATCCTCACAGCCTTGCCTCCTGGTGGGCTCACACCTTGAACTTCAATTGCCATCTGCTGCCTGACTGACACAGCTACCAGCAAACTTTGATACCCTCCCTGCTGAGGACAATTAGCCAAGGCAGACAGGGGACAGGGAACTGAAACACGAGTGGGGCCCTTCTGTGTTTTGAGGTAGGAAGAATAAAAACAACTTATATCCAATTAAATTTCAATGCTTTGCTTTGGGACTCTGACTTCATTCTGGGACTAAAGATGAATCAAATGTAGACTAGAATAAAGCCTAAAAATCTGAAAATGAATGAAAATCAACTGGGATTACTAACAGCCTTAAATGAGCAAGGTTTAATCCTTTTCTGGAATAATGTACCAGTCATAAGTTTCAGATTATTTTTTGTAATTTTTTTCACTATTTCATAAAACAAAACAAAACAAAAAACCCAAGGTAGATTAAGAGAAAAATGAACATGACAAGATGTGAAAGAAGATGCCAGAAAGAGACCCATGGAGGACCCAGACCATGGAATCATCACAGAGCAGCTTTAAAATGTTCAAAGATATAAAACCAACATCGCTAATTTTAACAGAGAATGAAATAGTAAAACTGAAAAACAACAAACTAGATTAGTAATTCAGCAACAGGTTTAACCAATTAGATACTGCTGAAGAGAAGGACTGGCAACCAAGAATGACAATACCCAGCATGCAGCAACGACAAACGCTACAGGACGATGCAAGGTTACAGAGGTGTAGGGGTCAAATCAGACAAAAGTAAAACCAGAGTCTCAAAACTGATGCCAGCAAATGGCAAATAAAAAACTTGAAGACCTAACTATACAGAATGCTCTAAAAACAAAGGAAAATATCAAACTATCTATTTCAATATGATCTGTAAACATAAATCAGAATTACAATGAAACAAAATTACAAATCCTACACCTAGTAAAACCGAAAAACAAGAGCTAAAGAGGAGACAAAGGTCCTAACTGCAGCTATCAGCAGAGGCTAAGGATAATGGAAAGAAGAGCAAGACTGAGGCTGATGTCTCAACAGGGACAATGGGAGCCAGAAGACAATGGATGCTACTTCAAAACGCTGAAGGAAAGCAGCTGCCAATCTGAACTACATTTCTGAAAGTGAAGGCCAATTTCAGATAAACAAAAATTGAGATCTCCATCAATTTAAGGGAATTATGGCCTTATGGGCTACACAAAATCAAACTAGCCCTCAAAACCACAAAGTTCACCAGCCAACCAAACACTTAGAAACACAGTACAGACAGACATATATGAGATTAAACACAGATTTTAGCAACCAACAGTAAAGCACGCAGTATGGACAGCACAATGGCTGAAAAATAATTGGGGGCTGAGTAAATGAAACTTAAGTAGTTCAAGTTCTTTACACGGCTTGAAATAAAACAACACTAATGAATATTGGCAAATAAACTTACATGCTATCTCCTCTAGTGAAATGCTAAAAGAATAGCAAAACACTACAAAGTTACCAAGGGAACAAAGTAGGAAGAATACAATTACCACAGAAAAGTTCATGCACGTAGATTGTAAATGAACTGTATTGGTAAACATCAAAAAGAACTACTCATTAAAAAAAAAAAACCAAGAGTCAAAGGGCTAAGTTATTTTACACCCAGGGTATAGAAGAGAACTTCTGAAGGAATATTAAACAAAAAAGGAAACCTAATACAAAACGAGCAAGGATTTCAAACTGCTAACTGACAAGAGGGTTACCGCAGAGAGAGGATGTTCAGCCTCGTTCGTAACCACAGAAACCAAATTATAACCATGTCAAGAGCCAAGTACTTATTTACTGTAGGGTGCAGAGACAAAGAGACTGAATTCAACAGACAGTGATAGGGATGAGGAGTGTGAGAACACCTCCAGTGCTAGAAACCAACCTCATCTGACACTACTACCACATTTTTTTTAAGAGTTGACCCATAGATTCTACTCTGACTATAGTGTATAGTCATTAAGAATACACTTGCCTGAAGAGTATGAACAGAGTATGGACAACAACAGCATTCTTCACAGCAGGTCAACAAGAGGAACTACCCACTACCCACCATCAGAAGAACAAATCACAGTATAGCACCCAGACAATGGAATGCTAAGCCGTTTTGGAAAACATCGCAGAATCTCCCTAAACCATTGTTGACCAAAACAAGCCAGAAATCAAATCCAACTGCAAGAAAACAAACATTTTGCAAATCTGCTTGTCTAAAGTTCAAGAACAGTTGAAACTAAATGTGGCACAGGTTAGTAGTCACCTATGGGGAGGGTAAGAGGAGAGTGGTTGGGATTGGGCAGGAGCAAACTTCTAGGATACTGGCAATGCTTAACTTTTCCCCGTGAAGTTGATTATGCTGTCAAATTGTACTACTTGTTCATTTGTTTTGGACAGTTTTATTTATGTGTGATTTAAATAACAAAAATTGGGAGGAAAAAACATTACTAAACATAAAGCAAATACAAGGCTGAGTGTGGCTGGCACATGCCTGAAATTCTAGTGCTTAGGAGGTAGAGAAAGGAAGATCAGGCACTTGGACTAAAACACACCACAGGACAGTGAGTGTCAGTAAATGGTTTCATCTCAGTGTCAAGTTTATATTTGAACTCTTACAGTGAACACTTCAGCAATATGACTTTGATGTCATCAATTTGCTGCATTTAACTGAATGAAGATTTAGTAGTATGGAATGATTACAATTAAATGGATAATAGATTAAAATGCTGCAGCTAAAGTTAAACACGCTAATTTTCAAATACCTTCATGAAGAAATGTCATATCTTTCTTGACAACAGGGAAGAGTGGAATAATTGGAGGCTGCATGCTTTGACTACTAAGAATATTTCTGTATTTTGCCATGTTTCTAGATGGGTCAAAAAGGTCTTGTAGATCTTGGAGATGTTTCTCATATTTGCTTGGTAACTTTTCCCAAGTGCCTCTGAGTCGTGCTACCGGTGCCAGGTTCAAGCCACTGTCAAAGATGAGAATAAAAACATTAAGAATGGATTTAGAGGGAAGGTTAAGTTTAGGTCAATAAACTACACAGCCAAGATCTATAGTGGAAAAAAAAAGCAGGACCCATTTTAATACGTTGAAACAGAAGAATTATGAAAAATAAACAAAAGGGACTCCTTTAATCTTAAAACAAGAATCACTTTCAGAGGAACTCTAGTAGCATAATAATTGCTTCATACTTTGCAGGTAAGAGATAAACGTAACAATTATGTAAAAGAAGCCGAGTGGAGGCAGAGCCAGGCAGATCTCTGAGTTCGAGGCCAGCCTGGTCTTTAGAGGGAGTTCCAGGACAGGCACCAAAACTACACGGAGAAACCCTGTCTTGAAAAACCAGAAAAAAACCAAAACCAAACCAAACCAAAAAACAAAAACCAATTACGTAAAAGTTAACTTAGAAGGAACACGAGCATCACAGTGTTGCTTCACACCGATTTGAAAATGGTTTAAAAGACGCGAAGAATGTATGAAACAATAACCAACTGAGGTAGAGTCTTGATTCAAAAGTTTCCATATCCCAAGGTTCCAATTTCATCCCCCAAGTCTCCAGAAATCTAATATCTCCTTTCCAGAGTACTTTAAACAAGTTTCAGATATCTCTTAACTTGAACATAGACTTCATGTCTATCAGTCTTCCCCTATTCCTTTACTTCTATGCTGCATGCCAAAGGTAAGCTATCAATAAATAGTGTGTATCTAACACATCAACACTCCTACAGTTTAGTCCTTTGCTCCTCAGGCATCTGATCTTTACCTACCCCACTACAGTAAAATGTTCTCTAACTTTTAATGTTAAGAAATCACCTCCCCACTACTGTAAGAAGGGTAAACCAGAAATGTAATTCCACCTCTATTGATACTCAGAGAGGCTCAAATCCTAAACTAGAATGGTTGCCAAAAATTAGCCACGGTCACGCAGGAGTAAGCAAAGGTATCAAAAAATGACATTTGTAGCTAAAGAGGGAAGGAAGGCTGGAACAGTAGTGCTCCAAAGTTACAAGGGAAAGACCAATTCCTGATTTGGAACAAGAGCACAAGAGCACAAGAATCTGTGTGTGACATCAAGCAGGGTTGATCTCTTCAACATGAGTTTTGGGGAAGTAATAATACATCAGTGCCTGTAAAGATAAATTCTGAAAGGAAGCTGTTCAGGAGGACAGTAGAGAAAAACTGTAAGGTGTACACAGCCCTAAGCCTGCTGGTCTCCTCACTAAAAAAGACTTTACAAGGCCAATCCTGTTAGCTAGGAACTGGGCCTCAGCTCTTCTCTCGTCTGAGCATCTGGAATGGCTAGTACAGGGACCTCCTCATTCAGAAGGAGTGGAGAAAAGAAGGAGTGCCACATCTACATCAGCAAAACAATCGTTAAAGACACCTGCCTTAGGAGGATAAGGCAGACTGTTTCCAAATTCTGTGAATCCAGCATAGCAATAACATTAAAATTCACAAATAAACCATAAGACCATCAAAGAACAACTAGGAGGGTAATTTATTACAGTGAAACAATTAGCCCAGCAGTAGATTGCTTGAGTCTCACTATATGGAAAAAAAACAAAAAAAACAAAAAAAACCCCAAACCTCAAATTCAATAATCATTCTTAATTTTTAGGAAGTCAGCAAAATATAACTGATAGCTCATTTTTCAGTCCAAAGACTATATTATGTTTAATGCAGTAATACTAGAAACATTTATTATGAACCAAAATTATGCAGAGGCTCATAAGTGTAATTATTTAATGTACAAATGCCAGGAAACAAGAAGTAGTTAAAACAAAGAAATAGGTAAATGGGATGAAACTACTTCTTTATCATTATTTGAAAGAAACAAGAAAATGAGATTATACAATTCAAACCCCCAATATATTAACTCAAAATTGTAAGAAAAAGAATGCTGTACCATGCCAATATATGGAACTGATGCATACAAACAGTAGAATACTCAGCAGAAGCAACAAATGGTCAAGACAATATAAGATGCCATTCAGTAATAAGACATACTTAACATTCAAAGAAATGTTCAAGACTTATATGACCAAAGCTATGAATGTCACAGAGAGAAGAAGCAGTGCAGCAGCGTTCGTGGGTAAAGGAGCCATTGCTAAATAAAGCTATGTATTTATTCTATGTAATCTCAATGAAAATATTCACAAGACGACCTAGATCAATCGACTCAGAAGCTCATATCAAACATGCCAGCAACAGTCAGAGAAAGGATGAGGAGATGAACACAGAGCTTGAGTAGGCCTATGAGAACTCAATACCCATTTAAAGCTCTAGCAATATAGTTAAATCGCTGGGACAAGGTGCAGAAACAGACAAGATATGTATGGGGTTTTAGCAGCATATTTTATTTTTTAAAGATTTTTGTGTGTATGAGTGTCTGCCTACATGTATGTATGTGTACCATATGCATGCCTGATGCCTACAGAGGTCAGAAGAGGGCATCAGATCCCCCAGAACTGAAGTTACAGACTGTTGTGAGCTACCATGTATATATAATGCTTATTTGAAAGTTTAAATTAGTTTTCCTACCTGGTGTGGTGATTATGCCTTTAATTCCAGTACCTGAGAGGTAGAGGCAGGTGGATCTTACATAGCAAGTTCCAGGCCAACCAGAGCTACATAAGAGACCCTGTCTCAAAAAAACAAGACAAAAAATAACAAAAAAGTGTTCCTCTTAGCCTTCTGTTCTAGATCACTTCTGTTCCTTCTGTCAGCCACTGACCCCCAGAAACTCTTTTTTTTTTTTTTAATTTATTTATTATGTATGCAGTGTTCTGTCTGCATATACACCTGCAGGCCAGAAGAGGCACCAGATCTCATTACGGATGGTTGTGAGCCACCATGTGGTTGCTGGGAATTGAACTCAGGACCTCTGGAAGAACAGCCAGTGCTCTTAACCGCTGAGCCATCTCTCCAGCCCCAGAAACACTTTCTATTGGGGACTCCCAGTGGCTCCATCAGGCTGGGACTCAGATCAGTGCCTTGCTCAGCCATCATCACTTTGGAACACTCAATTCTAAATGGGTTGTCTTCATCAAACTCTTCCTCTTAGGGCTCAGGGATCTATGTGGAAGAGGTGGAGGAGGATTGCAAAAGCCAAAGGATGGATGACTCCAAGGAAACAGCATCTTCCAGACACAACAAGACCGCTATACACAAGGACTCACAGAGCCTGTCCAAGTTCAAACAAGACAAGGTCCAGTACTGAGAGGGGGAAAAGGAAACAGGCTTCCACCCCTACCAAGAGGCTATCTGTAACCAATACCCAGTGACAAAGGAAAAATCAGTTTTCTCCAATGGAGTCTCTTTGGGTATATTAACCACATGTTAGGTTGGGCCCCATGCCCAGCAGTAGTTGGCCAACACAAAAAGAAATCAATGATATTTAAAAAAAAAAAAGGCTTATTTTTTAAAATGAAAGATGGAACATAGAATAAATAAAAACAGAGAGAGCCATCATCAGAATGGAACATACATTAAATCTAATCATACTATAATAAAAACTTACTAGGGGTTAGGGAGATGGCTGAGTGTTTTTGTCCTAACACTGAGGACCTGAATTGGGATCCACATCACTAGTAGGTGTGGTGGCCCACCTGTAATCTCAGTGTGATCTCTGAAGAGACAAAGGATCCCTGGGACAATGTGGCTATCCAGACTAGCTGAACTGGTAAACTCTGAGTTCAAGTGAGACTTGAGTACACTATGTGAGGTGGAGCGTGATAGGAAGACACGTGACATCAGCTTCTGACATTATCTACATTGAAAAAAACAATGCTCAAAGAATGCACCCAAATACACACATTATGTACCCCCTTCACAAAACTTTTCTAAACTTTTCTGTTTCTAGACATGAGATACCTAAACAGATAATGCCTTACATAGGACAAAAATTACACACAGATAATTGTACAAACTTACCTTATTATTGCAAACATGGAATTGAAGTTCTTGCATTCTCGGCAATGAAGGGCAATTTTAATAAAATGTTTAATAATCTTCATTCTTTTGAGCTGATTGGATTCACTTAAAATCTCTGAGGCAACCCAGAATGTCTCTTGGTTTACAATGTCCTCAAACTGTTTCAAATGAGTATTTCCTGTTTTGGAATCTAATTTAAAAAGATCATCAATGTATTCAGTAGGCTCAATATTACGAAACAAATCAAAGTCCCTCATTGACAGCTGGGTGGCAACTTCAATGGTGCTGAGCTGCAGTATGGACAGTTGGCTTTCCTTAAGTAGTTCCTGGGCATCTTCATCAGAACATAATGTTTCTGTTTCCATGTTATTTTTTAGGTAATACCTAAATGGGAAGGAAATTATAAATGTGATCATAAATAGATTTCATTTAATTATTAGAATGCTTTCTTGATTTACTTTTTGTTTCCCAAAGTACCATTTTATGGCTAGCTTTTTACCATAAACATTAGAATATTCACTTATAGATGAAGTGAGAAAATAATTCAAAAGACATCTTGAGAAATCCTACTTCTTGCTATTTGACATCTATTATTATAAAACATGAAAATAATGATGAAAATTACCTTGAAGCCAGTCATTTTTAGAAACTACTCATATGTGTAAATCATTATGTGTTGTCCTGAGAATAAAAGTCCCATGGGGCAAAACCAGTATCTTCTCTTCAGTTGTTCATGTCGGTTCTTTGGGGGCAGTGATGGGAACTAACACAGAAAACTGGTGGTGTTGTACAAGTGGGGTCATTGCTGAAACTAAACCTTACCAAATAGTCATTAAGCTTTTGGAACTGGTTGGTGGGAGGAAACTGCAAGACCTTGGAAATGTGGGACATAGAAGTCCTAGAATGTTCTAAGTACAGCGCAATGGCCTATTTTAGTTAGACCTATGAGGAACAGAATACTAACACAAATGTAGACAGTTAAGACTATGCCTGCGAACTTTCAAATGGGCTCCTGGATTAGAGGTCACCTGTGATACACTCTGGCAAAGAGTATTTCGTTCATGTCCCAAGACTCTGCTGGAAGACAAGTTTAAAAATAATTTAGGCAGAGGCAATTTCAATCCTGCTAAGGTATCCAGGTTGTGGGGCAATGCTATTACTAGATGCTTTAGCCATGTTTACAGGAAGAATTGAGAGCAAAAAGTAAGAGTAGAATCTTTAACTTAGTTTCACTATTGAAGCCTCTGTGAAGCTGGGCCTAAGGAGGGCATGCTTTTAAAAAAGATCAGTACCATTTAAAGCAATGGTTCTCAACCTTCCTAATGCTGTAACCCTTTAATAAAACTCCCCTGTTGTGGTGACCCCAGCCATGAAATTATTTTCACTGCTACTTCATAATTGTAATTTTGCTAGTTATAAATTATAATGTAAATATCTAATATGCAGGATATCTAATATTTGAACCCCGTGAAAGAATCTTTCAACTCCCAAAGGGGTCGCAACCTACAGGCTGAGAACCACTGATTAAATGCAAGCAAAGTGCTCTGTGTCAGGATGACAGGGAACTGTCTTAAGGGCTTATCAGGACTTGGTGAGATCTCTCCTGTTGCAGTTAAAAAGAGGGTGAACTTATAAATATATTAAAAAAAATTTCTGGCTGGACCCAGTGGCACAGGCCTCTATGTAGACTAGGCTATCCTCAAACTTACAAAGATATGCTTGCTTTCGTCTCCCGAGTGCTGGGATTAAAGCACTAACATCATGTCCTGTAACACAGACTCTAATTCCAGTTACTTGGGAATGTGAGACAGTTAAGATTCTATTAAGATGTGCTTGGATAACTTAGTGAGATCCTGTCTCAAAAATAATAAATTAAAAAGAGAGGGGCTTTGGATATAGCTCAGCAGTGGAGGTCTTACCATGTTAAACGTGCAATGTTTAATTGCTAGTATTTCAAAAACAAATACAAAATATGTAAGTGAAAAACTTCCTGTTTGGCCACCTAGCCCTTTATAAACCACTGCGCTAGGACCCAAAGGGGCTTGCTACTCTATTGCTTACTCTGGCAGCAGACTGTGGCACTGTCTATGTAATAATGCATTTACAGGTATGTAGACTGAGAGAGTTTTTTAGTCATGGAAGCTTCCATCAAGATTTTTCTTGCTTTTTCGAGTCAGGGTTTCTCTGTGTAGTTTTGCGCCTTTCCTGGATCTCACTTGGTAGACCAGGCTGGCCTTGAACTCACAGAGATCTGCTTGCCTCTGCCTCCCAAGTGCTGGGATTCAAGACTGCAGCAGTCAGTCTCTGGGCAAGTGGTAAGTAAAGTGAAAGGTTAAGATGAAGATACAGGCCGGGCAGTGGTGGCACACGCCTTTAATCCCAGCACTCAGGAGGCAGAGCCAGGCGGATCTCTGTGAGTTCGAGGCCAGCCTGGGCTACCAAGTGAGTTCCAGGAAAGGCGCAAAGCTACACAGAGAAACCCTGTCTCGAAAAACCAAAAAAACAAACAAACAAACAAAAAACCCAAAACCAAAAACAAACAAACAAACAAAACAAAACAAAACAAACAAACAAAAAAAGATGAAGATACAATGGAGACTCCAAGATGCTGGAGATGTTAACAACGTGGAATGTTTGACAAGCCAAGGAAAGTAAAGAACAAATGGAGATAGTTCAAGAGGTCACAAAGGTGAGTCTTCCAAAGACAACAGAATAACACCATGTGTCCTAGATGCAGGGATGGACCTACAGGATTTAATGTTTGCCTCGATGGACTTATGTCTTCTTTTGGGTTTGACTGGTTCTTGCTATTCTCGTGTTACTCCCACTTGGAATGGAAATGTTTACCTGGTGTCACCTTCGTCTTTTTTTTTTTTTTTTTTTTTTTTTAAATTCTTCAAGGTTCACAGCTAAGAGTTTGTCCTGAATCTTAGAAGAGACTTTAGACTTGCACAGAACAAGCTGTGTGAAGCAAGTTGGAGCGATCAAGATTTTGAAGATTCTTAGAAGACGGATGAAACATGTTCTGCATTTTGAGACTGCATGATTCTTAGGGGCCAGGGTGGAAGGTTATGGTTTGAATATGAAATGTCTCACAAGGGCTCAGGTGGTACACACCATGTAAGTAGTCTGAGCTGGAGAAAGCAGATCATTGGGGTCATGTTCCTGAAGGTTATACTAGTCTGTGGTCTCATTCTCTCTCTCCTTCCTGGCTGCCATGATGGGATCTACTCTGCTCTGCTACATACTCCCTGCTATGATGGACTATGAACAAAATAAATCCTTCCTCCATGACGCTGTTCCTGTTGGATATTTTGTGACAACAATAAAAAAAAATTAATATAGTATCTGACATATGGGTAATATTACATAAATATCTGTTCATGGTGAACATGGTTTCTGACTGGCAAGAAAAAGCACATACTTCGAGACTTGTTTTCATCCCTATTCAGTAGTTGCTACTGGACCCATTTCCTCCTCTGCTCCTGTTTGAAACTTCAAGTGAGGCAAGGAAAAGTAGATTTGTAGACAGAAGTTCTTAGTGGTTTCTTCTATGTTAATACAACTTGCATCTCAGCAAGTGGTATGGACCTGTCCTTGTACAAAAGACCTTCATGTCCTCTTCTCTTTAGAGCAGAGCCTCTGTGGTACTTCACAGCTGAGACAGGCCCTACATTATTTACAGCTGGACACAGATTATACAGGGCTGTTCTCTCTCCTCTTTATGGTAGACTAAGGACCCTTCTAAGATTCTATTTATGTAATTTGAAGACAAAAATTTGACAAGAAGAGAAATTCCATTTTAATCTTAGAACTAAGTAGCAAAGCAGCATGATGTTTCTATCTAAAACACTCATTTTTATAGGGAATCTACAAATAGCACTTTGCATATTCAGGAATAAGCTTATTCACCTTCCATTGAGTTGAATTCTATCAGCTAATTTGGAGAACTGGTCCGGAAGTCTTCTCTGCTTTATGACACCCTCAGGAGTAACAGAAACTTCACAGAGAGAATATGTCTCAGATGCACCAGTCAAACCAAATTCCTGAACAGCTTGGCAGACCACTTCTTTAGCTGTGGTATCTTTACTGATGATAATGTAGCAACTCTGTTGATCTGCTTTGAAAACTCTTATAACTTGATCAGGAATATCTAAATAAACACAAAGATGAACCTTAGTATTTTAAAAAGTAACATTTAAAAACCCCAATAAGCAACTTGGAGTAAATGGATCCCTCCAAACAATGGAATATACATTTCTATTTCATATGGGATATGACAAAAATGTATCCATTTTCTTCAGATGAAAGATAACAATAGAAGTTCACCATGATACAAATTGTGACAATTTAGAAAACATTTTAAAGACATTATAAACATTTATTGTTATTATTTTTCTATAAAGCTATTTTTTTAAAATAAAAAATTATGTGTATAGGTATTTTGCCTGCATATATGTCTACATTCCACACATGTACCCAGTTGCCTGCAGAAGCCAGGAGAGGACACTGGATCCCCTGGGACTAGAGTTATAGGTAATTGTGAGCTGGCATGTGGGTTCTGGGAATTGAAGCTGGGTCCTCTGAGGAACAGCCAGTACTTCTAATTATTAAGCCATCTCTCTAGCCAACAAGTTGTTTTTTAGTAAGGATGAAGGGACAGTGGTCCATATGTATTGTGTGTGTGCATGTGCATGTGCATACAAGCGCAGGTGCTACTGGGGCCTAGATGCACTGATCTCCTTGGAGCCAACCATCATGGGATTACCATTTTCTATCACGACAAAGGATATGATACAGACCCCCTACACTAGATAAAATTTTATCCTTTTAGGGAATCTGACCAGCTCTTCAGTGACAACTCTCAAAAGGTCTTTGAAAAGGCATGTATATTTTCAGGTTTTGAAAACAGTTTCCAATCCTTCGCCAGAGGTTGTGTTTTATAATCTTAGAATGTGAGACAGCAAATTTGGCCATGCCTCCATTAAAACTGCTCATCACTTTATTTATTTATTTATTTATTTATTTATTTATTTATTTATTCATTCATTCATTCATTCATTCATTCATTCATTCATTTGCTTACTGCTATTTTGAAAGGCTTTTCTTGTCTTCAACACTGTTTTTTTTTTTGTTTTGTTTTCCTGAGACAGGGTCTCTCTATGTAATATTGGTGGTTCTGGAGCTCGCTATGTAGACCAGGCTGCCTTTACACTCATAGAGACCCTTCTGCCTCTACCTCCCAAGTGCCAGGGTTTTAAAGGTGTGCACCACCACATCTAGCTTCCAATACTTCTTGGCACTGCCTGTGTGTCCTCCTCCTGAGTCACATTAAGACACCAACGCTACATAAAGTAGCAATCGTTCTCCTAGCTTTTATTGTTTTTCTTATTTTTTGGGGGGCATGTTATTTGTGTTTCTGTTTATATGTGAGTTTGTGGAGTGTGCATGTAGAGCTAGAGGTTAACATTAGTTATCTTCTTCAATGATTCTCTACCTGTCTTTTGAGGAAAGGTCTCTCACTGAACCTGGAGCTCCTTGATTCTGCTAGATTGATTAGTCAGTGAGAACCCCAGGGACCTTCCTACTTGCCACTTCTCCAGCCCTGAGATGGTTGGTGTGTACTGCAGCACCAAGCTTTTTAAAAAAAACAAAACAAAACAAAAACAAAAACATGAATGCTGGGTATTAAACTCAGGTCCTCTTGTTTATATAACAAAACGCTTCACCTACTGCGTCATCTTCTCTGCAGCCCATTTTCTAAGTTTTATATTAAATTTTTTATTTTTTAAGAGGAAAGTATTTAAACGTCCATATGATTAAACACTTCAAACTCTGTTCTGAGATTTTGTTAGCAGCAAATAAGTAGCAAAGATATGTTCCTATGATATGCATGTATAAACATTTTCTCCTTCTGTCTTGCTTCTCTTCCAAGGGAAGAGTTCACACCTCCAGAATAATGCTTACTGCAATGACAGGCACTACAAATGAAGAGCGACATGACAGCATAAACAAATGCTATGTTTCCATATAAAAATAAGTTGCATTTACAAATAGGAATATTTATTGCTGTGACTACTGATGATGGCAGTAACTTTATCCTGTTTGTTCAACACTGTTTCTTAGTACCACAAGCATCATTAGCTTAAAAAAAAAAAAATCAAAACTGTCTCAAAAGGGAAGATGAGAATAATGAAACAAGAATAGCAGGAAATAATTCTACAGAATAAAATACCCCCACGCCCTTGTGCCCTGAAAATGAGAAGAAGAAAGAAATCAGCTCCCAGGACTAAAAGATCCAACTGAATATACGTGGATGTAATTCTACTTGGTCTGGGTCAAGTTCATGTACTCAGTAGTCTCTGTTCTAGAAAGAGGTACCAAGTTGTCTGTCTTTGATGTATTTAAAGATCGGAGTCAACAATACTTCTTGCTCAGATTTCTTGCCAATGAGTGAGTCTCTAATGTGTAGCTAATAGCACCATTATTCTTGAACTTATGTAACTTAAGGTTAGACAGTTTTATAATTTACCCAAATCAGGCATGCTTCTCTGCCTAGTGCTGGAAATTACTGTCAGCAAATGGAAGTCTGGTTGTCAGAAGGAAAGTGAGCAAAAAAAAAAAAGAACCAAACCATACTTGCTTGTCCCTACACTCTTTTTTTTTTTGGTTTTTCTGAGACAGGGTTTCTCTGTGTAGCTTTGCGC
Organism: Peromyscus eremicus; assembly: GCF_949786415.1. Classification (NCBI taxonomy): domain Eukaryota; kingdom Metazoa; phylum Chordata; class Mammalia; order Rodentia; family Cricetidae; genus Peromyscus; species Peromyscus eremicus. The sequence goes on along the minus strand of NC_081423.1, from coordinate 37,775,891 downwards.
CTTTCCTGGAACTCACTTTGGAGACCAGGCTGGCCTCGAACTCACAGAGATCCGCCTGGCTCTGCCTCCCGAGTGCTGGGATTAAAGGCGTGCACCACCACCGCCCGGCTTGTCCCTACACTCTTAATGAACTGGGCAGCACTAAGCTCCAAAAGTGGATTTCTCTGATAGAGCTTTGGAGTCTAAGCCTCAGCAAGAGATCCTGGCTGACCTTGAGGGCATGGCAAAAGGTCTATCCCATTATTACCATCTTTAGGGAAATATATTCACCACAGGTTGCACAACTTCACTCTCTGTTTTTGGGAAGGAACACAGAGTTGTGTATCTTGAACAAGGCTAAAAAGCTGTACTTTCTAAAGCCATTTGTTCCTCAGAGGAAAAGACAAATTGTTCTGTAGTCACATAACAGAAAGTCAAGTATTAAAAAAAAGGTGCTAGAAGAAATCTGTAAATAGGATTACCCAAAGGCATCACAGCCAAAACCCTGATGAATCTACCAGTGTTATGAAAACCAACCTGGAAACCAGTGAGATCAGAAGAAAACAATTTCTCTTCATAGGCACCAGCAAGAGTATAATCTTTGTTTACTTTAGAATCACTGTACATACATTACAAACACACTGCCAGATGAAGAATCATAGACAGAGCCAAACATAATATTTGGCTCATGACAGATGTACTCATGATATAGAATTAGATTAACAGTAAATATGAGATCAAAAGAATCAAACAGGAAAAATGGTTTAATCACCTTAAAGTCTAGTCATGAAGCGAAAATGCATACACAAAAAATTCCATTAAAAAGAAAAGTTCTTTTTTTTGGGGTGGTGATGGTGGTATTGGGCATCAAACACAGGGCTTTTATATATGCTAGGCAAGAGTTTTGCCACTAAGCTATCATTGCAGTCCCAGAAAGACATGCTTTAAAAGACCTTAGAAGTGTACAGTATTTATTAGTCCAGAGATTCATAATTTTTATCTATATACTTGATTTATTTATTTTGTGTGACTAGCATATGGGTGGTAGGGCAAACCTCTAGAATGATAACTTTAAGTTGGTATGTATAAAATAAATAGGTATGTATAAAATAAATAAATACTTTTAGGAAGCTGGGTGTGGTGGTGTACACCTTTCATCCTGGCACTCGGGAGGAAAAAGCAGGCAGATCTGAGTGAGGGGCAGCCTAGTTTACCTACCAAGTTCCACGACAGTCAGGCAGGGCTGCACACAGAAACCCTGTTTCAAAAACAAAACCTTTTAAGGAGGTACTGACCTTGAGATGAGAGTAAAGACAGAATATTTTTTCAGGTATTTAGAAGGATCTTTAAGAAAATAAAGTTTGCTTTTTCACTCTCGACATTTTTCTTTGCTGAGCACTTGTGTATCTACAGTGTTCCAAGTGATGAAAACATAGTGGTAAAGGAGGTAGATAATATCTGACCTCAGGAAATTCACTAACATTCAAGAGAGTGGAAAGTGGTCAAGGAAAGACAGTGACAAGCAGGACAGCTCACAAGGTGACTAGGCGTGTGCTAACACACACATCAAAGGTTAGGGTAGACTAGAAAAGGCCAAGAACTGCCACACTTGCTCTACTCATATCAAGGGCTAAACAGTGAATATTTTACTTATTTTAAGGTACTTTTACAACGAGACAAAACTTTCCATAAAACAATGCAAATATAAAACAGGTGGGAATCCATGAACACAAAGACTTAGCAAAAACTCAAATGCCCATGATTAGAGGCTAGTTAAAAGAATTTTACCATCTCTTTAATAACAATGTTAGTAGAACACCACATCCAGATACACAAATATTTAAGGAACTCTGTTACATAAAATGGTGAGTGGAAGTGTGTACCATCTCATTTAAATCAAAGGGATCAATCAGTACCACATTTTACATTCAATGAAATTTGTGAAAAGATCTAAGTAAATTAGTCACTATAAAATGTGAGGGGTGAAGACACTTGTACTTACTCTTTCTCTAAAGTTTTACTTAAAAAAAAGTGTATGATATCTGTAATTAAAATCAAAAAGCAGCAAAAAGGCTTTAAGTACAGAAAAAATTAAGTTTGCTACATCAAATAAATAGGATTTCAGCTACCAAGTGAAAAAGTAACCCAAAAGAGCTCTGTACGTAAACTTGGGGGTGGGGAGGGGAAGTTCACATTCAAATTTTATTTAGCCATGCTGAAATTTTTGTGTTTTTTTTTTGAGACGGGTCTTATGTAGCCCAGGCTGGCCTCAAACTTGCCATATAGCTGAGAATGGCCTTCAACTTCTGATCTACCACTTAACTTCTGGGATTACAAGCCTGTGCCACTATGACAGCTATGAAAGCTGCAGATATTGAACTCAGCCTTCTACATGCTAAGTGAGCACTCTAATTAAGCTTCATTCCCAGCTCCGTCCTCTGAATTCTTTAAGCTTCAACTTATGTTACATGAAAAATACTTCCACAAGCATTCCATGACACATGTTCATCTACATACACACACACACACACACACACACACACACAGGAAAATAAAATTTCAAAAAACTTTTCACAAGTTGTGAAATGGCATGTATATTCTGACTCTATATGAAGACAGAAACATATACAGTTATTGAAAATAAGTAAAAGGATTCCCACCAATGAGCGCGACCTCACAAGTGAAAGAAGAACTCTGTTTCCTACTTCACTGAGTTCTCAATCATATGATCTTTTTGAAAATAACAAACTACACACAAAAGACAAAAGAATACCAAGATACTTACAGTAAAAACCAACAGCTGTAGGCAGCAAAAATAAAGCAAAATTATAAAAAGTCAGCAATCAGATCAAACTACTCAGTTCTGCAGCTTGGCCTGCATGGTGACTATGATCCAATAAGAACTTTACGCATACAGAATCACGAACATCAATAAATGCTGACTAAGGACACGTGCTCTCTGCAGTCAAGTGTGTGCCCAGAGTAAGTTTTAGTATTGCTGTTAGATGTAAGAAGCTGAATTTGAAACTCTTAATAACTTTTCCCAACAAAAATACAAATAACATATTACTAGATAAGTCTCTCAAAAAGCTGTACATCTGGGGGTCCCAAACGTGAACTATCTGATAGGTGTGTCCAGCTGTATCACTGACATGCACATTATGCTGCAGTCTCAGCCGCATTAGACTTACTCTATACAGATTTAAAAAGCATCTATGAGTCCTTTCAAGATGTTGTCAAGGACAGAACTGAGAAACCAATCTGAGAGCAAATTGAGAAGCACCTGCTCCTCACTTCTACAGGTGGAACACTGTCTACCTACTTTGTCCACGTCTTGCTCTTCTTTCCCTTAAGTCCTTCTTTATTCCTTCAGCATCACTTTCTAATTATTTACTCATTTATTTTTGTGTATGCATGCATGTGGAGGTCAGAGGATGGCATGCAGGAGTCAGTTCTCTACTACCACGTGGGTTCTAAGGACAAAACTCTGGTTGTTAAGACTTGGCAGCAAGTACCTTAACTTTCTGAGGCATTGTGCTGGACTGTCTTCAACCCTAGTATCTATAAATGCTCAGGACAGCAATACAGCCGTAAGACAAGCAAATCCATAAAATCATATGCCCTTTCTAAATAACTGCTTTCAAAAAAATATGTGTATTTAGGTTATTCTCTGGGAGTATAAAAATCTTTTATTTGTGAACAGAGTGTAAGAAATGCCACTGTAGATAGAACACCTACACACAAAGAAAAACAGATTTTGATTCTACCACATGATGAAGATGAGAAGTCATTAAAATGTGCTGAAGTGATGATATAGAGGATCTGGACTTGAGCACTGGAGAATAACACATCAGAGTAAGAAACAGCACACTGGACATGCAGAGAGAACCTATAGGTGGCAAAGCACATGAAGGCAGCCTTAAAGCATGTGCCACTCTCAAGAGATGACAAAGCAACAGGTTGTCAGATGACGAAGCAACAGGTTGTCAGAACAGGTGGCTAGAAAGAAGGTTTATCCCCCAAACACGTCCTCATCCTGGTACAGGCATTTCTTCCGTATCACAGAACTGAACCCAGCCGCTCTTTTCCTGCTTCTGTGACACCTTAGTGCTTGCCTTTTCTGAAAGCAAAGACCCAGTTCTGTATTTATTTCTGATTTGTCTCCTGACACACCCCTCACTAATACAGGAACTGCTAGAACTTTCAAAGCAAAGCAGTCATTCTCTTCTATGCAGTCTTGACAGCTTTACAGAAAGAAGGATGTGCAACACCAGCTCGCTGAGTGCAGTAACTCTAGTGTGAGTAGGGAATGGAAGTAAACAATGTACATAACTACTTTCATTAATCTGTGTTTTTGTTAAACCTTGCGAGTTTTTAGGTTGTTATAAAAAAACAAAACAAAACAAGAAATAATGTACAGTACAACCTTCAGTAAATGTTTTCTGTTGTGTTAAAGGGTTTTTATTTAAGCTGCTATAGGAAAACACAAACTTTATAAATACACTTATATTTTCTTTTGAGCACTGAAATATTTGTGAATGAACTCCCTTCCTCTGTGCATTAGAACTGAAAACTTAGGCTGAATCAGAAACACTCTGAGGGATCATTTCCCCCGTCTCCCTTGGATTCAATTACATATTCAGTTTTTAATTTTGTCTTTTTTTGAAAAGAAAAGTGATGTATGGTATATGATCCATTCTTTACAATGAAATTTTAGATCATATACTTATGTGACATTTTTACACCTCTGGGCACCAATACAAACAGAAAACAACTTGATGTTCCATACTGAAAATCATTAGTAGTGAAAAAAAAATGTTATACTCTGATAATAATTCTTGACCAAACCAAAACCTAAACCACCCCTCCACGTGTCCCCACCTCCCCCCAAAAAAACAAACCCCAAACTACTTTAGCTTCAGGTGCTGAAATAAAATACCACTGAGGTTCTTTTTTTTTTTTTTTTTTTTTTTTTTTTTGGTTTTTCGAGACAGGGTTTCTCTGTGTAGTTTTGCGCCTTTCCTGGAACTCACTTGGTAGTCCAGGCTGGCCTCGAACTCAGAGAGTTCCACCTGGCTCTGCCTCCCGAGTGCTGGGATTAAAGGCGTGCGCCACCACCGCCCGGCGACCACTGAGGTTCTTTCATTATGAAGTTTCAGTTTAGAAGGCAGTAACCTGCTTTGGTAAAAAGACATGATTTTCCCTGGCTTTTTGCATGAAGTCAAACCCCACAGGTAAAATCTGCAGGCAAATCTAGTATCTGTGGCACAAGGCTCAAGTGACTGTGTATTAGATACCAATCTGGCCACATGATGTCACATGGAAACATTACCTGAAGGATTGGAAAAGTCCAACATACTGGTGGTGGGCTGCAAGAGATCTGGGCTGCTGGATGAGAGAGTTCCAGGAATTGGCATTATAGCCAGGCTGTGCCTACAGTGCCTGGTTCCCACAATGCTGTCATCTTGTGATTGGCTCAGGCCTCCATCACTTCAAAAGAAAGACACATATCACTTTCAAGTATTAGAGGGCACTTACATAGTAAACAATTTGGATTCCTATGCACAAAGGCATAACAAGATCAATTCAGTATGATGACTTAACCAGTTAAGATTAAAACATTTCAGCAACCAAAGAGTAACTATAATGAAGAAAGACCAATAAAATACTTTTGAAAATTACATTAAAATGAAATATAAAATGGAAGCGATTCTACTATATCACAAATAATGTTGAATTTGTTTCCTCTGGTTTTGGTAGAAAAACTCAATCTGAATGTTTAGGGACTGCTTGAAATTTGCCAGTCTCAAATTTCAAATATATTTAACGAGCTATACATAGCCACACCACAGAAGTGTCCCTCCAAACACATGATAATCACAAGATGATTGACGTCAGTAAGAGTTGGTTCTCTTTTAAAGTCTCAAAAACACATATTAACTAAAAAGCCATTACCTAGGGCAACAAGAAATTCTTCTTTTAAAACACTAAGAACTATTACACAGGTAATTCTAAAATCACTGGAAGGAAAAATATAAACACTGTCAGTTAAACTTTGTGTATTTCCCCAATATTAGTTTAATTATAAAGTAAAACTGTTCTACAGAACTTAAGATCACAGTGGAAAAGATTTCCATCATCACCAATAACCAAAATAAGAGTTCTCTCCCAGCCGGGCGGTGGTGGCGCACGCCTTTAATCCCAGCACTTGGGAGGCAGAGCCAGGTGGATCTCTGTGAGTTCGAGGCCAGCCTGGACTACCAAGTGAGTCCCAGGAAAGGCGCAAAGCTACACAGAGAAACCCTGTCTCGAAAAACCAGAGTTCTCTCCCTAAATTCACTTATGTTGAAATGTGTTCCTTAGTATCTATTCCCATGTAAATTTTACTCAGCATAGCCTCCTGTACTGTTCTTGCTATACAAACAGAGGATCACAAAACACTTACCTATTGCCATGGAAAAGATTAAACTACAATCTAAAAAAAAATGAGTGATATGGAATATATAGAATATATTAAAGCAAAATATAAGATTTAGGCAGAGTATGAAATGAAATAAGATGCAAAGTAACGGGCTATTAATAGCAAGAAAAAGACAGCCAGGACCAGAGAGAGCTGCACAGTCAGGGAGGCAAGAAGGGTGGCATGGAAGGAACACACGGTGATGGCAGACAGACTGTTAATTAGCTGGTTGTCTCAGATGAACTCCTTTCTCTAGCTTGCCATTGGTTGAAGGACTACTATAAGGACTAAGTCAGCTAAAGTAGATGAAAAATGATATTCCTATCCTTATGAAGAGGGCCAAGTACTTTTACCAAATTAAAATGAGAGCAATTTAAAACTAGAGAGGAGGAACATTTATTTTAACTGACACTGAGAAGTAGAGGCACAATACAACTGATATAAATAATGTTATTTATTCCCAGGGAGAAACATCAATCTACTCTTGGGAGAAGAAAGGTTTTATTTGGTAAGTAATTCAGGCTTACCCTAAACTAGCTCTCTACAACTTGGTCGGCACTGCTAGCTGTCACAAATAAACATTTGAAGATAAGCTAAGAGGAGAAAAGAAATGCTGTCGCGTATTTAAATCATAAAAAATATAAAGGCGTATGTTTAAACAATAGTCTTTCTCTAACTGTTTCTGCAAACAAACACACCAGTGTTTGGATTCATAAGGTCAGGTAACTGAACCCAAGGAAACAAACCTTTAAAGAGGTGATCCACTCTCATTAACAAAGCAGAACTACAACACAATTAAAATTAGCATTATTTTTTGATACAGGGTCTCATGTAGCCTTGGCTGACTTTCAACATTTTACTAGAGAGAATGACTTTGAATGCCTGATCCTCCTGCCTCCTCCTCCAAAGTGTTGGTATTCCATGCTTGCAGCACCACATCTGGATTATGTGGTCCCTGGGATCAAACCCACAGCCTTTCAGATGCTGGGCAAGCACTCTGCCAGTTAGGCCATGTCCCCAGCACTAAGTTAGAAATTTTTGTTAAAGAGAATTCACTATAGAGACAAAGTCCACAGAAGATTAAAAATTCTTAATATGTACTATTGTCACTGATGCCACTTAACATTAATTCTCCTTTAATAATGAACAGATACAACACTATCTAGCTATACTCATGTAATAGCAGGCTATAAATTTATGGTAATTAGGGTGTGAGCACGTAGAGATGAAAACTCTGTCATGCACAATTCAAGCTATGACAGGAATGAAACAATTGGCAAAAAAATCCATGCTTAAAGTTGAACTGATAAAGCCTATGTGAGAAATAATTATGTCATTTCTTACCAAAACAGTCTCCTGAGAGGTGATGCAGTAACAGAAACAAGACATTTTTGAAAAATTCCTCAATAATTAGTTCCCTGACACTAAATTTATTTAGGATAAAAGCAATTAGTTTCATAATGAAACCAAAGAGGCCACAAAACAGCACCAATGTGCATATGAAAAATAACTCCAATATTAAAAGCAAACAAAAAATATACTGACATTTGGAGAGAAAAATAGTCTTGATGCACAAAACAAAGCAGTGTATTTTTAGGAAGATACAGAATAAAAGTTGAGTGTAAAAAAAAAAACCCCAAAAAAACAAAAAGGGAAATTTCCTGAACAGCCAAATATTCTCAGGTTAATAAAAAGTGTACTTTTATGTCACAGTTTACAGATGTCCCTCAGATCAATAACTTATTTTCACTTTGATTTTTAAGAATAATTTTCCACTTTAACAGTATGTAATTGCTTGGGATTTAAGTGTTATCTACTTTTATCAGAAGTATCTACTTTTTTTACATTCTTTCCTTCTTGCTCCCACAGATGGTGCTGTCTGTGACAGCTTCTGTGGGGCTATGTGGGGAGGAGTCTGTCTTCATGCCTCTCCTAAGGAGTTCTGGCACACAAAAGATAATCAGAAATTATAGAATTAAAATTATTATTATTTTTTGAGACAGGGTTTCTCTTTGTAGCCCTGGCTGTCCTGGAACTTGCTCTGTAGACCAGGCTAGCCTCTAACTCAGAAATCTGCCTGCCTCTGCCACCCTAGTGTACACTACCAGTACCTGGCAAAATTACTTAATTTTTAATTTCAATTAAAAGAATCCAAATGTTTAAAGTAGGAAACTTGGAAGATACAGGAAGAAAGAGGGAAAACTTATTTGTACTTTGTATATATATAAAAAAACAAACTCAAAGCAGACACTTGGACATCTGTCCTTGATAATTTTTGTGTCTAACATACCACTTAGCTAACCACTTTCCTGTACTTGGACTTTCAGTGTACTCCTAGCTCTTATGAGTACAAGACTACAGGAGTTTGAGGCCAGCATGGGCAACACAGCAGAGCATCATCACCATCATCACCACCACCACCACCACCACCACCACCACCACCACCACCACCACCACCACCACCACCCCCCTCCATGGAAAGGGTGTTGCATCTTTGGATAAACATCTATATGGATCATTTGAAGTCGCGTTCTCTGTTTATTATCTATTGACATCACAGTGATGTTTTCATCCATAAGTGTCTTATGAGTTCTTCAGAAAGGGTGAATCTCTGTAGTGGTTTGAATCACTATGTCCCCTATAGGCTTACATATTTGAACACTGTATCCCCAAGTTGGTGGTACTGTCTAGGGAGGCTTAGATAGTGCGGCCTTGCTGGAGGGAGTACATCACTGGGAACAGACTTTGGGTGTTTATAGTCTCATTCCATTTCCTGTTTGTGTTCTCTGCAAAATAGCCAATCCGTTGGGTGAGTTTCTGAACGCTAGGCTTGTAACATAAGTTTCTATACCTAGCTAGACTGCAAACTTTTGCCAAAAAAATCATTTTCTGGATGTGGTGGTGCATACCTGTTTCTAGCACTTGGGAATAAAAGGCAAAGGGGGCTGAAGAGTTTGAGATTAGGTAAGACTACAGAAAGAATACAATATGGGCCAGAACTACATGGGGAGACCTTGCTTCAAAAAAAAAAAAAAAAAGCCAAGAACTAGTACTATGGTTCAATGGAAGAACACTTGCCTTACATGGGGAAGGCCTCCCAAAAACTGCAAGAAAAATTTATTCAAATTCACTTTAAATGATTTGACTGTTAAAATAACACATGGTCTCAAAACCACAGAGTAGCTGGTCAGACAGATAAAAACGAGAAGCCAGCTCTTATAAAACTGGCTTCAGAAATCTATGTGACTCTAATCTATCTCTTAGGGTTTCAGTCCCTGAAATGTCAATCGACATTTTACTCTACTGCATGAATTGAAGAGATGTTTAGAACATTTTTATTCATGCTTGTATTTAGCTAACAACTTCTGGAGGCACAAAGCAAAAAACTCAAAATGCTTACTGATTAATAAATGAAAAACTAAATAAAAATATATTCTGAATTTAAACAAACCCATTTCTAGAAGATTTTTTTCTTCCTTTGTTCCCAAAACAAAGTTATCATGTGAGAAATGCTCAACTAACTGCCCCTGGTGACAGCAACTTCTGTCTCCTGCCATGAACTTGGAGTCTACGCCTAGCAACCTACTTCCTCTCTCCAAAGAATATGCATGCCATTGATTCAGCTGCTCAGAAAGGATCACAATTATAACAGTCTCTGATTTTAGATGATATATGACACAACTGTGCCACCAGTCACAACAATGTACACATTCCAGACCAATCGATCAGGGCTTCTGGAAATGAAACTCAAGATTATTACCTGCTAATGCATGTGAATTATTTTCTGCTTTCTGGCCCTTAGATTATTTTCCCCTTTCCACAGTGACTTCTGGTCATCTCAAACTCCCCAACTTCTTCAGTGTGGGCTACCCCTTTATTAGTCTTTTCACCCAGCCTCTACTAGTCTCACTGTTTGTGATATGTATAATATTAAATATTTTTGCTATTTTAAAGTTATGTTTCTATAACCTACTCACCTTAATGAAAGCAGTGACTTAGAAATGAACGAGCAATGAGCTCTAGAAATGAGCAATCTAGCAATGAATGTGCCCCAAAATTCAACACGTCCAAATTTATAGATCCAGTAACTGAAATTGGACCCAAAACATAAAAACGCACAACACGAAACAGTCTTTTCTAAAATTCACAACACTAAAAGCTACTAGACAGTGATAAATCCACAGAGATAATGAGGAGAGTTTTAGATTTTACTCATGCATTATTGAAGATTTTATGATGTATAAAACAAACATGACTCACATCTCTTATCCCTACAATAAAAACTTCAGTTAATATGACAATCTGACACAATAGATTGGTACTACCTACCTAAATAGTTTTGGAGGCAAGATACTAAATCTTGTTTTATCCAAAATTTTTCTGATTTTGTTTCTTCCCCCTGAAACGGTGTTTGCTTTAACTTTCTTATTATTCCCTTTCTCCTGCGATGTCTGTTCAATATCTCCTGGGACATCCTGGATTGAATGGCGATTACTTTTTTTTTCAGCAATTTTGGGAATATGAGGAACACCAGATTTCTCTTGTTCAGTCCTACTGAGCAATTCTTTGAACACTGTGGAAATAAACAAATTCATCATTTCCTTTTTCCTCATTAAAATGTTTAATACCAACACATTTTAGGGAAAACCACTACTTTATCAGGTGCATACTCACTTTAAAATTATCTGCTAGATCCACAAAGTGATAAAATGAAGTCATTGGGAATAACAGAAAGGAAATGGGCAGGCTGCCAGCATGTGTGAAAACGTGCACTTTGAAACGAGACTGCCTGGCCTCACACATCTTACCACAACTGAGCTGCAGCCCAGCCTGAGAGGTTGCTTTTCTTTGTCCTTTCCCCTTTCCTTCACTTCTCTGTCCTTTCTTGCTTTCCTCCCCACCATCCTCTTGCTGTTTTGACATAGGATTTTGCTTTACAGGTTGGGATTGAACTCTCAGTTATCTCGGACTCTCAAGTGCTGGGATTACATTATGTGTCACTCCACTGGGCTTGCTAAAACACCACCACTACCCAAAAGATATTAACTGTATATACTTATGGAGAACAGGATGCTATTCTATGCATTCATGCAACATGCATTATCATATCTTCATTTCTGCACTCTCCTTCATGCCTTTCCTAGCCTTGAATAATCTTAACCCTGTTTTCAGGTGAATACTGCTTTAGCTGCCACAGAGAAGAGAACATGCCACACTTGTCTTTGTGTGTCAGACTGGATTACCTTAGTATAATGTCTTCCAGTTCCATCCACTTTGGTCAAACATCAGAATTTAACCTCTGCTTTGGCTTAATACTCCTGAGTATTATGTACCATCATCCTTTTACCTATTAATGGGCCTCAAACTGACTTCGGATCTTAGCTATTTGTTAAAGCAGAAAAAAACAATATGCACCATCTCTTTGGTTTCTGACTTCATTTCTTGTGGCTGTCCACTGAGGAGTGAGATAGCACCAGCACACACTAGTTCTATTGTTTAGCTATATGAGGAACTTTTCGTTCTCTCTACAGGAGTTACACTAAGTATTGCCACTGACAGTGTAAAGAGTTCCTTTCCCATCGGCAGCAAACTAGAGCCGACCCTGAGGGTGCGAGAGCAGGAGAGCGGACAATCCCACCCTCAACTACTATGTGGTGGCATGGGTGAGAGATGTCTTCCTCCCTTACCTATTACTACCTGTGGCAGGTGAGAAAGTTGGCCCTAGGGTCACAAGAGTGGGAAAACTAGCCCTGACCCTCACTGGCTGTACCCGCGAGAGGTGATACTCCCCGCCTCCCGTATGTTCCTTACAGCAATCAGGAGAGAGGATCCTTGCACCTCACCTGGGCAAAAGAGTAGAGCTGGCCCTGGTGGTGTGAATGAGAATGACTCGGTTCTGAGGACCTGAGAGCAGGAGAACTGGCCCTGCTCCCTGCTGCAGGCTGCACTGGGTGAGCTGGATGAGGCAGTGCTGGAGAGCTGAGTAGTGAAGATGAGGGAAAGCTGGTGGGCTGACCAACTCAGCTACCACTCAGGCCCAGAACCAGAGCTAAGAGATGGCCCACCCCAACATCCACCTCATCTGTGAACTGTTGGAGCAGGTGAAGGGGATGAACCTACAGATCCAAAGCAGCAGGATCTCGACAACAACAGGATAGGCAAGAGGAGCCCCAGCGAGAGCCCACTGTCGGTGTATGGTGGGGTAGCAGAAGCCAGAGGCCTCGAGCCAGACCAATGACTCGTGGCAATGAACACTTGCAAGTAAAGATGAACAGATTAAAGAGTAAACCGTGTGAGTCAGCAGGCCACACTACAGTTTCTACTACAAGATTCTCTCTCCCCTCTCTCTCGTTTTGTTTGGTTTTTCTTTTAAATTTGGTTTTGTTTTGTGGGGGAGTTTGCAAAGGCAGAGGGTGGATTCGAGGGGAGGTGAAGATAAGTGGGATTGGAATGAATGATGTGAAATCCACAAAGAATCAATAAAAGTTAAAGAAAGAGGAGTTTCTTTCTCATACATCTTCCTCATCAACACATATATTTTTTCTTCTTTGTTTAAAGATACTTATGACAGAAGATAACTGTGGTCTAGATTTACAGTTTTCTGACCATCAATAATATTGAGCACCCTCTCAAATATCTGTTTGGACATGCTTGTTTTTTCTTTTGTGAAGTGTTTGTTTAGATAATTTATTCATTAAAAACATTGGATTACTTGTTTCTTTTTCCTTTTTTTTTGAGACAGTGTTTCATTATGTATTTCAGCCACGCCTTGAACTTCAATCCTGCCTCAGCCTCCAAGTCTTGCCCTTTCCTTTTTCCTTTCTTGTCTTATTGTTTTAGAGATAGGGTCTTAGGTAGCTCAGGCTAGCCTTGGAGTCCTCCTGCCTCCACATACCAGCTTAAGTTTTTTTATACAGTCTGGATATTAAGCTTCTGTTAGAACTGCCAAATATCGTTCCTTATTCTGCAGGGTCTTCAACAAAGATGAGACTACAGTGCCAAACTAGATGCGAACATATGAAAATGACATTAACAATTAGCTTTATTTTACTTTTATTTATGTGTATATATGAGTGTCTGCCATGCGGTGCACGTGCCTACTGAGTCCAGAATAGGGCATCCGATTCCCTGAATATGGAGTTACAGGTGGACGTTTCCTGATGTGGTTGCTGGAAACAGAACTCAGGTACTCTGGAAGAATAGCAAGTGAGTGCTATTTAACCAGGGAACCAACTCTCCAGCCCCAAGAGAGACATTTTACTTTGCCTTCATGTTTGAATCCTTTAGGGTTCATCTTTGAAAGATATTTTGCTTTACTAAATTAAAGTTCCTTTCAGCTTCTAGTTTTAAAAAGTCACCTTTGTTTAAACCACTCGGCAAAGATAAAAAATAGCTTGTCAAGCTAAAATCAAGAAATTTATCCATTCAAGAATGTTTACTAACCTACAAGTGGTATATACTACACCAAATGTCTGTATGTTGCTCTAGGTGTGGAACTTGCAGTCAGGTAAAATAACTGGTGTAGGGAGAACACAGCCTTAGAAGCGACTTAGGACAGTAGGAAAGGAGTAACCTTACGAAAGTTACTTTATGAGAAAAGATTTTAAAAATGAGATTTAAAGTAGACAAAGAAAGGAATGGTGGAATGATTCTAAGTAAACATGACATTTAAAAGTCCCTGTGGTAGAAGGAGAACAGGAAATGAATAGACACTAAGGTAGAAAGGCCAGAAAACAGTAAAGTGTCCCAGTGTTCTGTTATGAGAACAGAAGGGGCAGCAGGTTCCTCTGAACGCAGCAGGTATGTGAGAGGACTCAATGGTTTAAAAGACACTTCTATCTCAGGTGGAGATGGTGGTACATATATGTAACCCAGCATTCAGGAGGAAGATGCTTGGTCTGGGCTACATAGTAAGTTTCAGTCTAGGCATGGCAACACAACAAGACCTTCTGTATCAAAAAAACCCAAACAAACAAACAAACAAAAAACCAAACCAAACCAAAAACAAAGAACAAATAGCAACAAAAACCAAACCAAGAGAAGAAAAACTAAATCTTTAAGAGAGATTTAAATGTACATTCTAGGGCTGGAAAGATGGCTCAGCTGTCAAGAGCTAGATTCACAACCAAAAAAAAAAAAGCTACTCTAGAACCTAAAAGTTAAATTTCTAAAACTAAAATCATTCTACATTTGAAACACCAGAATGAATACAGTACAAACAGGATCAGGGTTGATGAGATGACTCAGTGGGTGAAACTGCTTTGTCTTACAAGCCTGATGATCTGAGTTTGGTCCTGGATCTGGTAGTGTTCATCTGTAACCACAGCACTACGGTGATTGAGAGGTGAAACAAGACAATCACCATGAAGCATGTGGGCAGTTACCATGGATACTCAGGGTGGTAGAAGCAAGAAAGACCCTACCTCAAAGCAGGGTGGAAAGAGAAAGTTGTTCTCTCACTTCCACAAGTGCCTCTAACAATCAACAACAACAAATTAAAAAAAAAAAAACCCAAATAAAAACCTTATGTAGGATACTACAGAAAATATTAATCTCTGATTTGAAAAAGAGATAGAGAAGGGGTTTAAAGGCAGTATCTGAAGTGAAAACAGCCACGAGAATTTTAAAACCAAGCAAGACATCTATAGAGAAATGGATAAGACCACCAAAACAGAGTCCCCCACCTTCAAAATTTTAATAAAGAATCCTTCTAATGCTTAGATCTTGTGAAGAACAATGGTGCTTGTGGTTGTCCTGGGGGCTACAGGTCCAATACTTGGTTTTTAAAAGTTTTGCAATGCTATTCAGATCTGCCATTTGGGGTCACAAAATGATTTGTCTCAGATCTGATACGTTTATCTGCAACAGTGGTTCTTAAAAATCTACATTTCCCCCAATATTATCAAGCTCATAATACACAGGCTGGGGGCATGTTGAGGAGTTCAGAATCAACTTTATGAGTTTGTCTTCCTCATCTTATTGTGGTGGTTTGAAAGAAAATGGCCCCCATAGCCTCACAGGGAGTGGTACTATTTTAAAGGACTAGAACATGTAGATTTATTGCAGTAAGTATGACCTTGTTGGAGGAAGTCTATCACTGGAAGTGGGCTTTGACATTCCATGCTCAAGCTAGGCCCATGGTCTCTCTCTCCCTGCTGCCTGCAGATCCAGATGAAGAACTCTCAGCTAATTCTCCAGCACCATGCATGCCTGCATGCCACCATGCTTCCTGCCATGATGATAATGGACTAACCCTCGGAACTTGTAAGCTAGCCCCAATCATAAGAGTTGTCAAGGTAATAGATCTAAATAGCATTGCAAAACTTTTAAAAACCATGCTGTGGTCATGGTGTCTCTTCACAGTAATAAAATTTTGACTAAGACAGTTATCAACCTAGTTTTTTTTATTTTTAGCCTCCCTTGTGTTTTGTCCTAAGAGACCCTAGAGAACTGTGGTAATATGTTGTGTACCCCAATAAAGCTTACCTGGGGATCAGAGGACAAAGCTAGCCACTAAATTAGACATAGAGGTCAGGCAATGGTGGCACATACCTTTAATCCTATCACTTGGGAGGCAGAGATCCGTCTAGATCTCTGTGAATTCAGGGCTACATGACAATAATAGAACCAGGCAGTAGTGACACACGTCTTTAATCCCAGGAAGTAATATGGCAGGACACAGAAAGGTATATAAGGCATGAGGAAACAGGAACTTGCTCTCTTGAGGCTGAGGATTTTGTAGAGGTAAGCTAGTGGCTGGCTGTTCTGCATCTCTGCTCTTTCAGCTTTCACTCCAATATCTGGCTCTGGGTTTTTTAATTATAAGACCTTTTAAGATTCGTGATAGGCAGAAGGACATAGAAGGAAGAAGGCGGGAACAGGCACAGTGGTATAAGATGAAGGAGTCCTTTCTCCAGAGGACTGGCTCTTGTAGGCTTCTGCGGCAGGCTATTGTGACTGCTCTGTACTGCTCCAGATCATCATGGAGAACAAGGAAAGTAAAACAAGGGAGACTTCCTTCATTTTGTTGGAGCCTAAAGATTTCCCTTTTTATTTCCTTAAGACACAGTACTCACATCCAGGTTTCAAGTTCCTTTAGTCCACCTTGGGGGACTGTTACCGGGAAGATAGTAAATTCACTAAGATGGTACACTGAATTCTTAAGTCTTTCTGTGGCCTGCCTGTTCTCAAATACATGAGTCATGATTCTGTTCAGGTTTTATGGTTAAAATCAGTAGAAGAGGAAAGGTGACATGATTTACTACATCTTATCTAGAAATGGAACCCATAATTCAGTTTTTATTTCCACTTACAAAAGCTATTCTGGCGTGCATGCACTTCTGGCTCATACAGACTTTTCCCAGTACTTCAAAATCTTTGTTTGATTAATTATTTTTGAAAAATTATTTTTTTAAAATAGGGTGAGCCCAAGTTACGCCGCCCCCCCCCCCCCCCCCCGCAAGGTCTTGACATTCAGAACCAGGAGCAAAATTTTCAAGTTTTTTTGGGTCTCCTTGAGAGGAAGCTACAGTTCAGTTCTATCTGTTTGCGAGTCTGTGAGAGTTCCAATTCTAAAAGGTGCTGCTCGAGTGTTCTGGTCCTTGTCGAGCACTGAAGTATAAACCATCACTGTTCCTAAAAGTTGTTTCTTTCTCAATGATTTTTTTCCCCCGACTTTCTGTTCTTGTTTCAAAAGATGAGGTTTTAAATCACTAGACAGGTTTTCTGTCCCTTCTTCGAATTAACTCTTCTTCCTCATAATCTGAAAAAGATCCTCTACGCCCATCTTCTGCTGCTTTCCACTTGATGTCTGACCTGACTTTAAAACAGTGCCAGTCACTGTGAACATTATGTAAAGATGAAAGTGCCCCCTCCATTTCCACAAATGTTCCATAAATGTTTGTTTGAGGTAGTCTTTGGTGTTCTGCTTGGTTGACTGCACTCTACCTGGCATAAGGAAAGAGGTATGGGCTGGTAATGCTTTGCTCTTCCCCAGCTCCCACACTTTTGCAGTACCATGTAGGTCCCCATCCTTGACCACAACCAATGTAGGATTCCTGGGAGGACAACAGAATTCTCACTACCCAAAGGCTCTTAGGTTATGGCTTCACTGTCCTTTATATCCAAAAGCCTTCCTTTCCCCCCAGGGCCAATGTTGCTAAGTACTTGGTATCAGTAATCATTTTTGTGAGAGGTGCAAAGAACTCTCAGGTTCTCAGATCCTTAAGAATTCTATAAAACACACTTGATGGGAGAGACTTAATAATTGGCTCAAGGTGACAGAATAAGGATTGCTTTCATATTTTTCAAAACTGGAATTCTTTAATTTAACCTAAAAGCTGGCATTAGTAGACAGTGTAAATCCCAGAAAGTAAAAAGCTCTGAAGGCTTCCTTATTCAACGCTGGAAAACTGCCCATCGACAAGTTAACATGAAGTAATTATATCCAAAGCACTCAAATGAAAAGAGGAAAATCACAAAATACTTCATTTTTCTCTCTGACCGAAGACAGTTTAAAGAAAGACAAACCAAAGTGGAAACAAACAAAAAACACAAAAAAAACCCCAAAACACATCATTACCTACCCAAAAAGGCATACTTCTAGGATTCTACTGTCATTCTGATTGCAATCTAATCTACCTAAAGGGATTTTCGTGTAAGAACTCCTAAGTGGTCTTTGGTTTTTAATTGTTACTTTAGACTTACTGTTATCTTTCTCATGATTTTAGCCAAAATTCAATGGAGTCTAAAGCAATTGATAATAAATCTTTCATAAAAATCACTCAACCAAAAGAATGTTATATCTTGTTAAAAGCACAAGCTTTTTGTTTTTTTCTTTTTTAAAAAAGATTTATTTTATTTTTACCTTATGTGTCTGTTCTGCCTGCAAATATGGAGTCAGATAACCCTGAACTGGAGTTACAGATGATTGTGAGCCACCATGTAGGTTCTGGAAATTAAACCTGGGTTCTCTGGAAGAGCATCCAGTGCTTTTAACCACGGAACCAACTCTTCAGCCCCCAAAGCACAAGCTTAATACATGTTCTATTCAGATATAAATATGAAAAAACAAGACAGCGCAGGCTGGAGATGTAGCTCAGCTGTAGGACACTTGGGCAGCATGTGTAAGGCTTTGGGTCCAGGCCCTCATACCACAAAACTGAAGAACACAGTGTAGCTACTATAAACCTTTCTACAGAGAAAGGAAGGACACACTGTTTAGAAATCTCACTCAGAGATTTCGAAGGCTTCACTGAATTTATTTGATGAAACAACTACTCTGGCATTTGATTCATTGCAGAAAGCTAGCTTTGTACATTCAGAGTGGAAAAGAGCCTGTTTATGACTTCTAAGCTTTATTCAAGTCATTCAAGTTTTACTTTTGTACTCTGCACTATATAGTATACAACAGAAGCTCAACAGATACTTTATGTATAACTGAAGCTATATCTCTATTTCCATGAAATTTAGATCAAATGAAAATTATAAATTATAAAATCATAGTAATCTTAGGATCTTATACAAAAAAAGTTTATATTTTACTATCATCTACCTCACTGAAATGACTTTTATTACTTTTGTTTTTTTTTTTTTAAAGATTTATTTATTTATTACGGATATAGTGTTTTGTCTGCATGTATGTTTGCACACCAGAAGAGGGCACAAGATCTCATTACAGATGGTTGTGAGCCATCATGTAGTTGCTGGGGATTGAACTCAGGACCTCTGGAAGAGCAGCCAGTGCTCCTAACCTCTGAGCCATCTCTCTAGTCCACTTACTTTTCTATTTACATAAAATAAAACAAAAGCTTACCTCAGTAGCTGTTACAACAAAACTTACCAAAAATGTTGGTCTTCACAGTAAGTGCAAGGTGAGTATTATTCCTCAAAATTTCAAGAGCTTTAACATATGTAATATTCTCAAAGTTTTGTCCATTGACTTCCATTATCTTGAAAATATTTTTAAAATACAAATTAAGAAAGAAATAGTATTAGTATCACCTATTACCTCAAAAGTTTAATATTAGAAAAACCAAAATAGAACTTGAATAAATCACTCCATATGTGAGCAATGATTATTGTTTTTAGAAACTGGACTATCATTTTTTGTGTTGTACTATATAATTTCCAAATCCTCCATCATATGTATTTTCAAAGGTCATTTTCTCTGGGATCCCAAATGATATGACTTAGCAGTCAAGACCTAGAACTGCTGTTGTAAAGGATGCAGGTTCAGTTCCCACTCGCATGGTGCCTCATAACCATCTCTAACTCCAATTCTAGGTGATCCAATACTTTCTTCTGACCTCGGCTGGCACCAGGCAAGCATACGATGCACATTCAGGCAAAACATCCATACACATAAAATAAAATAAACCTTTAAAAAAAAAAAAAAAGAAAGAAAAGAAAAAGGAAACAAAAATTAAGATGGGGACTGGAGAGATGATGGCCGTGTGGGTAAAAGTGCTCGCTACCAAGCCTGAATTTGATCTCCAGGACCCACATGGTAAAAGGAGAGAACTGACTTCCTGGATGTCCACAAATGCACCATGGTACATGTATGTGAACAAGAACACATACATACACTAAACATAATTTTACACACACACACACACACACACACACACACACACACACACACACACAATGGTTTTATAAGTGAAGAAAAATTTTAATCACGTCTTGTAAGCTAGAAGATGACACTATGTATATATACACACATTTTAGTCAAACTGTCTAAAGAGACATTTAGTGTAATTCAATGTGAAATAATTCATTTAAAAAGAACATGCTAAGGCTGGATGAACAGTGTATGCTTATAATTCCGATACTAGGGGCAAGAAGATTGAAAGTCCAGGGTTATATAGTCAGACTCTGTCTTAAGAAAAAATAAATTCAGTTGGGCGGCAGTGGTGCATGCCCTTAATCTCAGCACCTGAGAGGCAGAGCCTGGCGGATCTCTGTGAGTTTGAGGCCAGCCTGGTCTACAGAGCGAGATCCAGTACAGGCTCCAAAGCTATACAGAGAAATCCTGTCTTGAAAAACCAAAAATAAATTAACGAATAAAATCTAGATTTGTTTTTATTTTTAATTAACAAAAGAACCAGGCAACCAACCAAAAGCAGCACTACTGTGATGGTTTTTCTCTACTGAGAAACTGCTTTCTTTGGTTAACTCATTCCTACACAAAAAGCTTCCTGGAAGGGAAAAAAAAAGGATAAAAATTCAATGACCAAAAATTTAGCAGTAAACAAATAAGCAGCGGAGCGGACAGATCTCAAAAGTGATATAAAAATTCTCAAAGGTAAAGAGGACACAAACAATATATCAGGAAAAGAAAATCAATAGAAGCAAAATTCAGAATTCTAAGAAGACACATCAGGCCCAGAGTGATGATGCAATCTCGGTGTTTGGGAGGCAGAGGCAGGTGGATCTGTGAGTTTGAGGCCAGCATGGTCTACAGAGTGAGTTCCAGGTCAGGCAGAACTAAGTTTTGAAACTGTCTTAAAAAACAAAACAAAACAAAAAGACCCACGTCTACACACCAAAATGCCATGGCACTAAAGAGATACCCATTTTAACAATTCTCAATGACAACTCTGAATCTGAAGGACAGAGAATAAAGGTGTTTATGCGTAGGAATCAACAGAATTAAAGAAAAATAAAGGCTGCTTTTGACTTCTATTGGGCAACAATATGATAAGGTGATATTTTTCTGCAACTTCAGTGTTCTTAAGGAATAAAATCATTATTACCGTAGAACTTTATACCACACTGAACAAAAACATCTTCAGATATATAAAGACTCATGTCTGTAAAATGAATAATAATAGAGAAGTATGATCTAGACAGAATGGATCACGGAGAGATGAATGCAAGAAGTGAAGCCACAATCAATTTCATTGTTAGGAATGTAAGTTTTAGATTTCACTGTCCTCTCACCCACTATGAGAAATGTTATCTTTAAATGTTTTATGATAAGAAACTGGGAAAATCATAATAAATATATTAATTCTAGGATACTGGCTGTTAGGTATTTTTAATGAGTAGACTGAAGAACAGGCCAATTTAAGATAAATAAATAAATAAATAAAAAACCCCCAAAACACCCTTAAGGAAATCAAAGGATTACTACAATTCTGTTTTTGTCTCCTGAGTGCTGGGATCACCATGCCTGGCCCACTACTGTTTCCCCCCTACTTTACACCACCCCATCTCCCCCAGTTTCCAACAATCTGGGTATTGTAGGCTGTTCAGTGGTCTCTATTCACAATGCACCAGCAATAATCCCTAGGTTTTGATACCCAAAAAATATTTTTAGGGGCTGGAAATGTAGTATAGTAGATACAGTGATCACCCATCACATGTGAAGCCCTGGTTCACTCCCTAGAAACACTGTCCACAAACCAAACCAAACGATGACGACAACAACAACACAACCAAAGTGTGTGCATACGCCTCTTTTAGACATTGCCAAACGATGGTCATATTGTATGTGAACCGAAGGCCAGGAAGAAAACAACTCCCTGGTGTACACGAGAATCATCTATAGGCCAAATGACGGTCATACTGTATGTGAACCGAAGGCCAGCAAGAAAACAACTCCCTGAGAGTTATCTATAGAGCTTTTGTACATATTCCTGGGACAAGGATGAAAATTGATGGTAAGTACTTGTCTCACATTTGCAAAGCTCTGGTCTCATCTCCAGTACTAGAAAATAACAACAACAAAAACAATCAACAGATTCCCAACTTTTCTGTCGAGGATGTCATTAATACAATGACTGAGATAAGCCTGGGAATTACATTTTATGCATAAGATCATTATATCACATTTTGAATTAGGCTAAACAATAGCTACTTAATGACTAAAAAGAATAAACCAACCAGGTATAATGGCACGTGCCTTTAATCCCAGCACTGGGAGGCAAAGGATTTCTGTGAGTTCAAGCCTAGGCTGCTCTACTACATATTGAGTTCAAGGCCAGCCAGGGCTACAAAGTGAGACCCTGTCTAAAAAACAAAAAGAATAACAACAACAAACCAAAACAACAACAACAACCCCCCAAAACCCAAAACCACACCAAACACACAAATTCCCAAAAGAATAAGCCCCTACCCAATTCCTCCCATGTCTCAGTTTTTTGTTTTTTTTTTTTTTTGGTTTTTCGAGACAGGGTTTCTCTGTGTAGCTTTGCACCTTTCCTGGAACTCACTTGGTAGTCCAGGCTGGCCTTGAACTCACAGAGATCCGCCTGGCTCTGCCTCCCGAGTGCTGGGATTAAAGGCGTGCGCCACCACCGCCCGGCTGTTTTGTTTTTTCAAGACAGGGTTTCTCTGTGTGGTTTTGGTGCCTGTCCTGGATCTTGCTCTGTAGACCAGGCTAGCCTCAAACTCACAGAGATCTGCCTGGCTCTGCCTCCCGAGTGCTAGGATTGAAGGCGTGCGCCACCACCGCCCCACTTTGTCTCAGTTTTTCCTGGTCCCTCACCTAGCTCACTCTGCTTGTAAATGTAGCTGTGGTACCATATGAACATTAGTTAATTTGATGTCATCACTTAATCTTCTGCCACTTACATTTAAAATTTACAAATGTAAATTTCATTTACTCCACAAAACTTCTAAGGTGCTAATTCATGAACATCTTTCTGGAATATTCTGAAGTTGCCAAGGAAAAATTTCCCAATCCTTAGAAAATAGGAAGGGCCATTCAAAGGTGGTTATACTGGTTGAGCCCTGTAGAAACACATGGTTTTCAGCCATGCTATTACAAAATTCTTCATCAAAAGTTATGAATATGATAAATATTTTGAAAACAAACCCTATTTAATTATTAACACTAGCCAGGTAGTGGTGGCGCACACCTTTACTCCCAACACTCAGGAGGCAGAGCCAGGTGGATCTCTGTGAGTTTGAGGCCAGCCTGGTCTACAGAGCGAGATCCAGGTCAGGTACCAAAGCTACACAGAGAAACTCTGTCTCAGGAAAAACAACAACAACAAACCTAAATATTAACACTAGGGCTGGGGGGGATAGCTCAACTCGGAAAAAAAAAAAAAAAAGGGTAGGCAGTTCCTGAGGAACAAGGAACAATACTCAAAGTTGTCTGTTCTCTGGTTCTCTCTCTCTCTCTCTCTCTCTCTCTCTCTCTCTCTCTCTCTCTCTCTCTCTCTCTCTCTCTCTCTCTCTCTCTCAAAACTACTCCCTCCTCCCAAAGAAAAGGAACAAAAGTAACAGATGTACCACTTATAAAAGTTCTTATTTAAGTGTGGGATTATTTATTTACCTGATCACCCCGTTTCAGTCCTGCATCAGCAGCTTTGCTCCCAGGTTCTACTCCTTCAACAAAGACACCGAATCCCTTCTCACTGCCTCCATTCAGGCTGAAGAGCAGCGGGGACTCACGGGATGCCTTCTGTAGCACAACTTGCCTCCACTTAGCCTTTGCAGCACAGGCAATATTCAATAACCTGAGGTGACCATTCATTTTCTGTGAAGCAGAGAAGATTAAAATGTACATTTATATACCTATTCTTATAGGCTTTGAAAAATTCTACAATGGTTATAATTAGAAGCAAAACCTACAAACTACAGAACATGTAAGCTAGGTAAACTAAACTGGAAAGGGTACTTCCACCCCAGAGCACTCAACAAAATTTCTTAACAGGGTTTTAAAAGACTTTTAGATAATGAAAAATTTCTCCTGAATCTTCCAAATTCTTACTGTACTATCCTGCAAACCTCCTGGTTGAAATGGAGTGACTTCCTTTCTGAATATTGTCTAATACTCAGACACATTAAGTCTTTTGTAAATTCAATAATATTCTAATTTGAAGTTTTACTCCTATTTTAATATTCAATTACTTTTCAAATAGGTAATGTAACATGTTTGTGAACTTGGTATGGCTCTAATAAGCCAAAGATTTTTTTTTCTTCCAGGGCAGGAATCAGATTTTACACTTGTATACAATACCTGTGAGTGGGAGATTTCAATAAATATTTGATTATTCGTTGGGATGGAGGAATTCCATGGCTCACAACCATCTATAATGACAACGTCTCTTCCAGTGTCTCTTAAATAACTACACACTGGTACTGCAAGAGCTAAATGATGTTGGTGTGCCTCAATGGTCTATTAGTCAAGTTTCCCAGTCTCTGTTCATGTTTCCTCATTTTGCACAAGGCAGATACGCTGCAGGAAAGTCTACAGAAACTGAGGGGTAAGAAAGGGACCAGAGCTGTCACTTTCTTCCCTCTGTGTTCAACTCAATCTACTCTGGGAAATCTGCTCCTGAGTATTTTCTCAGTACCAGTTTGTCTTCAGTTGTTACATTCATTACCTCATTGTAGTCCTCACATAATCTCTCAGGACTGGAGACTACCATTTTTTTTTTTCTGGTTTTTCTTTCTTTCTTTTTTTTTTTTTTTTGGTTTTTCGAGACAGGGTTTCTCTGTGTAGCTTTGTGCTTCTCCTGGAACTCACTTGGTAGCCCAGGCTGGCCTCGAACTCACAGAGATCCGCCTGGCTCTGCCTCCAGAGTGCTGGGATTAAAGGCGTGCGCCACCACCCCCCGGCCTTTTTTTCTGGTTTTTCAAGACAGAGTTTCTCTGTGTAGTTTTGGAGCCTTTCCTGGAACTCACTCTGTAGCCCAAGCTGGCCTCGAACTCACAGAGATTCGCCTGGCTCTGCCTCCTGAGTGCTGGGATTAAAGGTGTGTGCCACCACCACCCAGCCCATTTTTATTAAAATCTAAGATATAAAGCTTAGGCAATCTGTTCACGTACAGAGCTCTAACCAGATGCTAGCTCTAAAATAGAAATGAACATAGAGGGTATATAGTTTTTTATTGTGGTGAGGAATTCCCATCCTACAACAGATCTGGGAGAAGATGGAAATTGTTCTGAGTTGCTGTTCTTGCTGAGGGAATAGGGAGAACCCTGAATTATGAAAACAAATTCTTACTGTATCTTCCAGATTTTTTTCAAATTCTTCTAGAAACTGAGTCATAGCAGGATCACCTTCAAAATCATTAAAATGATTATTTACCCATAAGAGTACAATCCGGGTCACCTGTGGAACAGGAGAAGGCATGTGGTTATGTGACGCATTCCTTCTGTCTGGCTAGCCACTCTTGGGCTTCATTTTACACAAAAGGGTTGTTCTAACAGAGGCATGGTTTAGTTTCCATATATGTTTCCTTTAGATCCGAAAGAAGATACAAACTGGGATGTGTATTTCCCATAGTGTCTTAAACACAAGCCCCTGTCTGTTGTAAGTACAGTCAGTCATTTCAATTAGAACACATCATTAAAAGTATTTCTACAATTAAGAATGCACTTGATCAAAATTTTCAAGAAAAACAAATCTATAACTTCATTAAATGTCGTCAAATTTTCAAAGTGGTTAGTTTATACTGTCCAACAGGTTAAGTAAGAAATTAAGACATGTAGTTTTGAGTGGACTTCCATATGTGCAATCATGATGAACATATGCTTGTTGGCCATGTGTAAATCTTCTTCAGAGAAGTGTTTACTCCAGTCATTTGTTCATTTTTCAATCATGTTGCGTGTCTTTCTGCCCTTCAGTTCTAAGAGTTCTTTATGTATTCTGGTTAGTAGAGCCTTATCAAATCTATGATTTGCAAATCTGTATGTTGTTTTATTTCTTTTTTTTTTTCTGCTTATTCCATTTTCATATTTGTATGGGGTAGGCATGTGCAGGTCTGAGGTTGATGCTGGGAATCATCCCCTATCACTCTTCTACCTAATTCACTGAGTCTTTTCACTCAGTCAATTCACTGACTGACTCTCAATCAAACCCAGAGTTTGCTGATATGGCTTGTCTTGAAAGCTAGTTTGCATAGGAGAACCCCATTTTCACCTTCTGAGGCTGGTTGCCACGCCCACCTGGCATTTACATGGGGTCTGGGGACCCAAACTCCCATCCTCAACCTTACCCAGCCAAGTGTTTTAATCACTGGGCCATCACCCAAGCCCCAATCTTGTGCTTGATAGTACTTTTTGATACAGAAAAAAGGTTTTAATATTGGAAGTTCTGTTTATCTGTCTCTCTCTCTTTTTTTTTCCTTGCTTGTGCTCTGGGTGTCACATCTGCAGAACTATTGCCAAACTCAAAGTCAATTAGTCTAAGAGCATTATAGTTTTAGTTCTTAAAAAGTATTTTCATTATTAATTACTGTGTATGCTCATGATGTGTGTGTGGGATACACGTGCCATGGTGTGTATTAAGGTGAGAGGACAACTTTGTGGGCTGGTCCTCTCCTTTCACCTGTATGTGTGTTCTGGGGTTTGAACTCAGATCTCCAGGTTGTTATTCCTCAAAATCCACTCACCAGCTTCATGCTTTATCTATCTGCACAAACTGCCATGGTTCCTGAGTTTACAGCTGGCCCTATCACAGTCTTATTTTGGTTTCGGATTTCTAGTTTGTATGCACTTTTCAAGGCATTGAGAAAATGACCAGACACATATCTACACTCACTCAGTTATTTAGGTAAACTTATTTTTTTTTTTTCATAAAAATAACAACAAAAAACCCATGTGATCTATAAAATGCAAAAGTGTATGCTAATAAAATTTAAAGGTTAAAGTTCATGTCTTTTATAGTTATAAACCAACCTTATCCCTTAAGCTGTCAATCTTAAACCATTCCAAAAGCTTGATCCCAACATCCAAAGGACTTTCAAGAAACGTCCTGTAAGTTAATAGGAAATCTTCTATATATGTTGGGTCCACAATAGAATGTTCTTCTATCAAATGCATGATCAGACGCTCAGGTGTTGCCTAAAAATCCAATGAAACAAAAGATTAAGACAAAACAGGCTGGGTGGTGGTGGCGCATGCCTTTAATCCCAGCACTCAGGAGGCAGAGGCAGGCGGACCTCTGTGAGTTCGAGGCCAGCCTGGACTACAGAGCGAGATCCAGGAAAGGTGCAAAGCTACACAGAGAAACCCTGTCTTGAAAAACCAAAAACAAAAAAAAAAACCCAACCAACCAAACAAACAAACGACAAAACAAAACTAAAGGAGTCAAGTATCTCCCATTATTCTCCTTTAAAGCCTACTGCTGGGAGAATGCAGTCTTCAGATCATAATTCAGAAGCAGCCAGAGGCTTAGAGCTGAGAAATGGTAGACGGGGGTAAGCCCCCAGCAGCATCTGCTCAGCTGTGTTTGTTTCTACCGGCATTTCATCACCGCAGGGCCTAGGAAATTTACTGATTTATCCCTTGTATGGGCCGTTATTGTTACTTCTGCTACAACAGGGCATGTAATGACTGTCCAAGGCAAAGGAAACAGAAAGAAAGAAGAAAGTTAGCCAGACAGTGGCGGTGCACACCTTTAATCCCAAAACTCAAAGAGGCAGAGGCAGGTGGATCTTTGTGAGTTTGAGGCCAGTCTGGTCTACAGAGTGAGTTCCAGGACAGCCAGGGGTACACAGAGACATCATGTCTAGAAAAACAAACAAATAACAATAACAACAAAAAGAAGAAAGTGAGCAAGAAATCTTTTTTCCACATTTAATCCACCTCAAATTCTCTTCTGTCCCACGCTACAGGTATTTACTCTTCTAGACTTCCTGCTTGCTGTGTGTGAAATAACTAAACCCCTTACTGTTTGTACATTTAGCATTTTAAAGATTTGTCTACCTCAAAATTTATATGTATATGTATATAAAAATAAAATACATGAACAAACATTTCCTATTGAGTTTCTGAATCAATGTTAAAAATTTATTAAGACTTTGAAATTTAAAAAAAAAAATATTATTTGTCATGTGGAGGATAGAGAACAACCTTGAGCACTGTCCTTTATTTTTTTGAGATAGAGTCTCATTAGCCTGGGATGTGTCAAGTAGGCAAGACTAATTGGCCAGTAAGCCTTACGAGCATATGCCATCATGCCTAGCTTTTTGAAGAGTGAGTAGGGTGAGGTGTGCATGTGTGAGATGTGTAGGTCAGAGGATGACATCTTCCTCAAACCATATTTTTTTGAGACAGTCTTTCACTCAACCTGGAGCTCACCAAGTGGCTGGATTGGCTGGCTAGAAAGCCATAGGAACCCTTGTTTCTGCCTCCCCCAGTCCAAGAATTACAGGTGCTCATAATCACACCAGTTTTTTAAAGAGATCTGAAATAAGATCCTTGTTGCTTACCCAGCAAACACTTTACCAACTGAGCCATCTCTACAACCTCCTATGCTTGGTTTTATAAATGTGGGTTTTGGGGGTTAAACTTAGGTCCTAATGTTTGCAAGGTAAGCACTTTTTCAACTGTACTACCTTTGCAACCTTGCTTTGCTACCTTTTCAAAAGAATAAACAGAAAACACATAAAAAGAAAACAAATATTAAGTTGGATATTAAAAAGCAACTGTAGGGGACAGATAGCTCAGTGGTTAAGAGCACTTGCTGCTGTTGCACAGGACTTGGGTTTGGTTCCCAACATCCACATGTTAGCTCACAACCATCTCTAACTCCAGTACTGGAAGATCCAATGCCCTTTTATGACCTCTGTAGTCATGGCACACATGTGGTGCACATACATAAAATTTAAAAATCTAACTGTGGCCCTTAAGTTCAGACTTCAATTTGCTGCAACTATACAAATAATTAATTGATCACAACATCTATATAGGAAATACACATTAATACTGACAATGCTTTTACCTTAGAATTTTCCCCCCCAAGGGCACCCAATGCTAACAAGGTACATAAATCACTTCTCTTGAAGGCACTCAGGAGTAAGAAAGACTTTATATCCTACTTATGGCATAGAGACTGGAAGTTAGTCCTCTTTTTTTCTCACCCTCAAAAATATTAAGTCTAAGATTATCAAAATGGGTTTATTATTTAGGCCAATCACAGTCTAGGAAATTTATGTGGTCTTAGGGCTTACAAGCTAAGTCAGTGTGGTAACTGGTCAACCTTAAAGGGAGAACATCATTCTGTTTGTCTCAATCAGTAGACAAGAGTCCCTACAGAGTCTGGGATATATATTCAAAATTTTGAAAAGAACTCATTATCATGAAGAGGTATGTCACCTATGTCCATACTAGTAACCAAGAAAATGGGATACTTGAAGAGGTTATCCCACTCTGGATAATCTCCACTTGGCTGAAAGGTAAAAGACATGGTTGGCACGGTTACACTGGTACGGTAGGGACTGGTTAAAACCAGCAAATAGCCCGGCGGTGGCGGCGCATGCCTTTAATCCCAGCACTGGAGAGACAGAGGTAGGTGGAACTCTGTGAGTTCAAGACCAGCCTGGTCTACAGAGTGAGTTCCAGGACAGGCTCCAAAGCTACATAGGAAAACCCTGTCTTGAAAAACCATTAAAAAAATCCCAAACAAAACCCCCAAAACAAAACAAAAAACCCAGCAAATAATTAGGAGAAGGTATTAATATACATTGAAGTCAAACACTAGAGAAAAGTCTGTAAGACAGTACTAGAACTGTATCATATAAACTCATGGTTGTATAATACAAAGTTGTATATGTGCACTGATAATTAACATAAATACTTGTTTTTTTAGTTCAGACTCATGAGAAGCTGTAAATATAGAGTGAATTCCCAGATCCTGGCTTATAAATGCTATCCTCAACTGGAAAGATCAAGAACTTTCTAGAGAAATGGCTGATTCCAGAGTAGGAAAAAAAGTTCATGACAATCCTTACTAACTGCCAGAAAGTACTCAAAGAATGATGGGGGCATTTTAAAATAATACAAGAGTCAGCCTGTAGAGCACTGGTTGGCATCTTAGAGAATTCTGAGCATTAGAGTACTACTAATGCAAGGGAGTAGGACACGTAAGTCCATACTAAGCATAAATTAAATGACAATTACTAATTATAAGAGAAATTATAGAAGGAAAACACCATTTTCTGCAGGAGTCATCACAGGTGGGAAGAAGTTTGCACTAGATGTTAATATCCACAAACTAGAGGCAGTATACTGATAATCTTCTCAGAACATCTCTTCATCAGGTACTCATCAATTATGAAGTGTCATAAATAATAACCTTACAGTAAAAAATCCTGGCAGATGGACATGAGGTCATCAAGGTTAACTTCCCTAGAGGAAGGTCTGTCAACACTGCACCAAATGCAAAGGGAAGAGTGTTAATTACAGTGGAATTCCTTTATGGAAAACATGACTGTAGTTTGATAATGGGTAAACTTGACAGGATGTAAGACATGGATTCTTTAGGTCTGCTGGGGATTATGAATAACAAAGAAAGACCAAGCAACTCAAGTGGACCAAAGTGGCATGACAATGAAATACAACCAAGAATGAACCCAGACAAGAAATGAAAATGCAACATTACTGGGACCACTGGTGAGAATCGACTAGGGACCTCAGGCTGCCTCTATTATCTTAGCAACATGCACTTCCATACTTGGAGAATTCTAAGATGTTTATGTAGGAGTGCTCTTGCTTTTTTTTTTTTTTTTCAGGAATGTTAAGACATTGCATTTGTAAAACGTCTTAAACAGTTCAAACGAAGACTGATGAAAATGGGACAAATGCAATGAAATATTCAAAGTAGGGGAATCTGACTCCGAGAGCTGTCTGCATTGTTCTTGAAACTTTTCTTGGTGTTAATATGCACATGGGTATTTGCAGGCCAAAGGTCAATTTCAGATGTCTGCCTCAACTGTTCTCCGCCTTGTTTTGAGACAGGGTCTCTCACTGAACCTGGAGCTCACCAATTCAGCTAGACTGGCTGGCCACTGAGATATGGGACCCTACTGCCTTTGCTTCTCTACCGCTTCAACTACAGATGCGAACCAGTGTGCCCAGTTCTTTACACGAGTTCTGGGGGAACAAACAGACTCAGGTCCCTATATCTGCACATGTGAGACAAGCCCTTTACTAAACCAAGCCATCTCCCTATTCTAGTTCTTAAATTTTTTCTGTAAGTCTGAACTACTGAAAAATAGGGGTCTTACTGTGCGTGGTGGTGTATGCCTTTAATCCCAGCACTTGGGAGGCAGAAGCAGGCAGATCTCCGAGTTAGAGGCCAGCATGGTCTACAGAGTGAGTTTCAGGTAAGCCAAGGCTACAGTTTGAGAAACTGTCTCAAACAAAACAAAACGCAAAAATGTAAACAAAAAATAGGGGTCCTTGCCAAAGACAAAATAAGTAATATGTATTAGCTTTTGCATTCTATTTATATATTTTCCTTTCTTCTGTTTTTGAAAGACTCCTGATCCCCTTGTCTCTCCCTTCTCAGTGTTGGGATGATTACAGGTGTGCAACCACTACATCCAGCACACACTACATTTACCTTTACTACACACAAAGCTTATACTAAGAGACAGCTCTAAGAATTCAATACCCAAGAGAGAACTGATATTACATCAGACTCACATGCTACTAAGTTGTTTATTTGCCAACTAACAACAACATACTTATTTTGTAAACAAGGCTAGCTTAAAAAGAGGCACATGTATGTATTTTCAACTATAGTTGCTTTACTTTATATGTAGAGGTTTTCAAACAAGCAAGAATGACAAAAAATATAGGAGATTAAGACAGAGAAGGGAACATGGATATTGCTGCTGACTGTGATTATGCTAAAGCTTCAGATTTACCTCACTCAGTTCTAACTTTACTTCCTGTATCTCTATTATTTTCAATTTAAAGTAAGGTTCAGAGAAGCCACAGCTGATTTCAATGCGAGCAGGAGCTCTACATCTTCACTGTTGACTCTATTTGTCTTTGTGGCTAGTTTTGAAATTTCCTGTTCCTGTCTATCTCTAATACTGCTTGCTTTCTTTTCTTAAGACCAACACCCACCATCAAGCTTATACATTTAAGAAGAAATGATTTGGCCAGTATAATCTAAAATAATATTGCATCAATTTGGATATTAAATGGCAATAAGTATCCATCATTTGAATGTGTTATAACCAGCTGGAAAAGGGACTTGCTGAATCAGACATCAACATATTAGTGAAGAATTTGACATTATTCAAAAAAGTAGTTTAAAGCCTTTTTATTTTTAAAGCAAGATGAAAGACTTCAATGAAATTTCAAAATAAGTCAAGCTGGGCAGTGGTGGTGAATGCCTTTAATCACAGCACTTGGGAGGCAGACAGGTGGATCTCTGAGTTCTAGGCCAGCCTTGGTCTATGAGCAAGTACCAGGACAGGCAGGGCTACACAGAGAAACCCCGTCTTGAAAAACCAACCAATCAAGCAACCAATCAAGTAACCAAGCAAAAATACCCACCTTGATTACAATGTGTCCTTTCCTGGTTCCACTCCGGTCTAGTTCTCGGTGCTCATGTACCATGACAATTTCTCCCTCCTCCTCAACTTTATGGGTATTTTTTTCCACATGATTTAAAATTCTCCAATAATCCTGTTGTGCTATACAGACAAACTGTCCAAGAAAAACATGGGGACAGTTAATGAATCTATAGTACATAAACACATCACTATGTACCAAGGCAGAGCACAAAGGTAAGAAGTCAAGAGGCATCAGTTATTTCTTATTCAATTTGTTCAACCCTAAACGAAAATCAAGGCAAATCACACACACAGAGACTAAAGTGGAATCATCTGAATTCTGCTGTAAAAGGAGAAGTGACCATCCACTTCTCTTAAACAGACATTATGCAAAGAAAACATGAAGCAGGAGTAAGTCAGAAACAAGCAACTCACAAGTTCCTATTTCCTTTCTTCTTTGAAAACAGAAAGAGCCTGAACTGGATAATTAGACTCTAAATGTTCAAACAAACCAACATTTTTTTGGGATCATTCTCTTAAAAATTTATATTTTGCTCAATTCAACAAAATTGGAGACAGATTTATAAAATCTACTTCCTCTTGTCAACTGTAGACTACTGAAAATCCTAGTTCTTCACTAAAGCTGTTTTCCTTCCAGGAAGAAAACAAAAAGCAGCTCAGTCATTTTCAGTCAAAGGATGAGTGACACTGAGCAGAAGTCAGCTTACCTGACAATCATCGACCTTGGTCCTGACGACTCCATGCATGTATTGCTTGTCCAGAGTGGGGACAATTCCAAAACTATTTCCCATGAAGAGATTTTCAATTTTCCCATCTGGATGACTAATTTCTACAGTGCCATTTAAAATGACATACCAGGAGTCAAGCTACAAAGGAAAATAAAGGTGTTAGAACCTTTTAAAAAAGACAGTTATAAGTTAACTTTGAACAATTTAGCAAAATATATAAAATACATCACTTAAAGACAAAAGAGACCTAGCTGTATTATTCAGTAATTAATCATCAACTCTCTGCTTCGTCTACACAAAACAACTAGTTTCTTTCACTTTCTTCTTTTAGTCACCAAAAGACTTTCAGAACTGGCCAGCTTCTCTGAGGCAAAAATACTGTAATGTTTAAGAGCATAATTCTTGTTTTAAAGATAATTTATTTTATGTGCACAAGTATTTGCCTACATGTATGTATGTGTACAACATGTGTGCCCTAGAAGGCCAGATAAGGGCTTCATAATCCCTGAGGCTGGACTTACAGACAAGTGTGAGCTGTCCCCTGGGTGCTGGGAACTAAGTCCCTATCCTTTTTAAAAATACCCAGTGCTCTCGACTGCTATGTCATCTATCAGGAGCACAAACTCTTAGAATCTTAATCCAGACCCTGTCACTGAGCAGCACAGTGACTTTTATCAAGTTATTTAAGGCTTCAGTTTATTGCTAAAATGACTATAAAAAGTAATTTAGAACTACTGAAGTAGATGGTCAATTTAATACAGATCAAATACTAAGAACAGTACATAACATACAATCATTCTAATAACTTACAAAAACTATCTAAAGTCTGAATCTTAAGTCACATGTAACAAAATATCCTAAAGTTGTGCTAATATTAAAAAACATTCTTCATTTAATAAAAAGGAGATACATTTTTATTATATTTTATTTTTGGAGTGTGTTTGTGTGTGCCACAATGTTTGTGTGGAGGCAGAAGGACAAATAGTGGGAATTGGTTCTCTCTTTCTACATGCTGGTACCAGAGATGGGATACAGGTCAGGCTTGGTGGCAAGTACCTTTACCCATGGAATCATCTTGCTGGCCTGGGAGATGATATACATAACACATCATACATACATAGACACATATTTTAATTTTAAAGATTTAGTTTAAGCGTATGAATGTTTTGCCTGTATGGATGTATGTGTACCACGTGTACGACTGTTGGATCCCCTGAAACTGGGGGTATGGATGGTTGTGAGCTTCCATGTAAGTGGTGGGAATTGAATCTGGATCTTTTGAAAGAGCAACAAGTGCTCTTAACCACTGAGCTATCTCTCCAGCCCAGAGTTATATTTTTAAAGGTATGCTGTGTATCAGTGAAAGAACACTTACTCTTTAGTAGCCACCCCTTCTTATTAGACTAAACTTTCAATGCAATTTAAAAAACATCTAGGACTGCCAGTTCTGAGTGGTAACAAGAACAATTTTTTTTGGAAAGTCTATGTTTTTGTTACCAAACTACAAAACACGATAGGATTTATAGATTATATATAAATTATTGAGAGCGAGACTGTCTTTTCCCAACATATTCCTATGTTTACAGAAGTACCTAGCAGGAAGTTGACAAATAATATATTTTTGTTGTTGTTGTTGTCGTCTGTCTTTTTGAAACAAAGTCTTTATGTAGCCTTGGCTGTCCTGGAACTTGTTATATAGTCCAGGCTAGCCTTGAACACAGAGATCTATCAGTCTGTCTCCGTAAGTACTGGGGTTAAACGTGTGTACCTTGCCCAACCAGACAATACATTTTTGCTAATAGAACTGTAGAGTTAGAGAACATAAAAACCTGTAGAAAAGAAAAGCTGCTTAAAATCCTAATGTCTACAGAGCTTTTATTTATCGTTTGTGCATATGTAGATATATACACACACATATACATACATATATATAAAATTTTTTTCTTTTATAATTTAGTTTTTTAAATTTTTATTTATTTTTTTATTTTGCAATACAATTCAGTTCTACATATCATATATATAAAATTTTTAAGATGCTGAAATATATTTAAATTATTCTGCCTTTGAGCGTATGTATTTTTACATGTAGGTAGATGTGTCTGTGTATGTGGAGACCAGAGGTAAACCCAGGTGCTGTCCACCCTGGTTTTATTTTTGCTTGTGTATGTGTGGGTACAGGTACACGTATGTGCTGGCTGGCATGTGTGAACATACTCATTTGGAGGCCAGAAGACAACCCCGGCTGTCTTTCTGCAGATACCATCCATACCTAATTCTTTCAGAAAGGGTCTCTTAGGCCTAGAGCTTGCCGAGCAAGCTTAGCTGGTTGGCCAATGAGCCCCAGGGATCTTTAGGTCTCCACCGCCTCAGTGTTAGGTTTACAGGTGCATGCCATCATATCCAGCTTGTTGTAGTTTCTGGGGACCATACCTGGGTCTTCACACTTGGTGGCAAATAATTCACCAACTGAGCTATCTCTCCAGTGCCTTTAAAAACAAAAACAAACTACACTCATCTGTCTCCTCCAACTTCCTGGGGATAGATATTCTACTCATTAGATGTATGAACAAAACATGCAAATAAGGCTGGAGAAGACCTCAGCCCCCGAAAGAATTCCAAGCAATTTAAGAAAAGAGTGTGAGGGTGTGGAGTACACAGCTCAGTGGGACATCACTTGTCCAGTATACTGGCTGGTTCCCCAACACCACAAAGAATGACTGAGAATGCACTAATCTTTTATCCCATGGTTATGTGTTTATCTGGTTAGCTATTGCTTGTTCTTAAACTGTATGATGGCATACTCAGTTCTTTCTATTACAAATATGTAATGAGCATCTTTAGATATAACTCTTGAGATTTTTTATTATGTTCTAAGGAGAAACACCAGTTAAGTAGAATAACAGGTTAGAGACTGTCAATACAGTACGGCTCATATCAAGAATTTCTAAATGAATTTTCAGAAATGTTAAAACAATTTACTAATAGTAAACATTGGTAATTCACTTCTCAGCATCAATTTTACAGTAGTGTTTTCCAGTCCCACTACAGCAGGGGTTCTCAACCCATGGGCTGCAACCTTTCCACAAGGGTTCCCTCGGAACCTCAGAAAACATATCTACTTACATTACAATTCATAACAGTAGCAAAATTAGTTACCAAGTAGCAATGAAAATAATTTTATGGTTGGGGGTCACTACACTGCAACATGGGGAACTGTATTAAAGGATGGCAGCATTAGGAGGGTTGAGGACCACTGCACTACAGCCTTGTTACATCCCTAGGAGGGAGGCATAAACACTAATACGCTGCCCCTCCCTCTGTCAATTCTTTTCACAGACAACGAACAGGGGAGTGAATAAATACTTGACCAACATTTTCAACAATAATAACACATTACAATGAAGAATTTTTTAAGGAGTTTTACTATCTAATTTTAATATTTAAAAAATTGGTTCAATTATAGATTGAACCAACTGCATAAAGTCCACTGCTGGGAAACCAACAGTTAAAAAAATATAAAAAACAAAACAAAACAAAACACACACACACACACACACACACACACACACACACACACACACACCAATAATAAAAAAACCCAACGACAACAAAAACAACTTATCTCTTCAAAAATTTACTACCAACAAGTGGTGATGGCACATTGCCTTTAATCCTGGCACTTGGAAGGTAGAGGCAGGCAGATCTCTGTGAGTTCAAGGCCAGCCTGGTCTACAGAGTGAGTTCCAGGACGGCTAGGGCTACACAGAGAAACCATGCCTTGAAAAACCAAAAAATAAAAAACCAAACAAAAATCCAAACAAAACCAAAACCAAAACCAACCAACCAAACAACAATAACAACAAAAACCTACCTTGACTCAGTATTCACTGAAAATACTTTAAACTCAAAATCTTGGATTTATACAAGCCTAAAGAAATTAATGATTTATTTGCTGACCTACCTCTTGCCCATCTTCAAGAATAACAGCCCCAGCCTGCTCCACTACTTCAAAAATCATGACAGAGCAGAGCTCTCTCCTTACAGACATGGTCATGTTTGCAAAGGCAGGGAGCTGGTGCATGAACTCAAGCAACTGTTCTATAAGAAAACAGAAATTCTAGCATAAAGATCAAGGATACTACTTTAACATACAACAAATTCTATAATTCAATATTCTATTAGGAATCTACTCAGGAACTTATATTGCTAAAATAAGAAAATCAAGATAGATCACGTCACAACCATTCATATAAAAAAAAAAAAAAAAAAAAAACCAACCCAAAACAACCAAACCAAACAGGGGCTGGAGAGGCAGCTCAGTGGTTAGGAGCACCAGCTGTTCTTCCAGGGAACCTGTGTTCGATTCACAGAACTTAAATGGTGGCTCACAATCATCTGTAATTCCAATTCTGGAAGATCTCACACTCCCTTACTGATCTCCATAGCACTGCATACACATGATGCACAGACATACATGCAGGTAAAATAAGCATCATATTAAAAAATATTTTTAAAACCCAGTTATTTAGAAGGTTATATGTGTGCACATACACACTGATAGACTGTATGTATATTTATCCTCACATTTTAAATACAGGCATATTGAAAGATATCATCATTCAGAACACTCAAGAGAATCAGGAAACCACACAGATTCAAATGAAGCTGTAACATCTGTGATTTGCCTAGCTGGAGATGGCACCTGATTGGTGGTGCAGTTTAGTGCTGCTCTTTGATTTGCAAAAACCCTTTTGTCTAGAATGTTCTTTTTCTTAATTCTACTGGTAAATGTTAGTAACTTAAAAATAACTAAAGTGAATTTAATTGTACCTCAAGATTTATTACATCAACTACTTAACTTCTTACTAAATGCTTATGGGTTTCTAAAGGTATTTTTTGGTAAAAACATATGGTTAATAAAGATAAATACAAGGGAAACACATATATCCGCAGTTAAGTTAAACAAGCTTCAACAGAAATGATGACACAAGAATCTCACATGTAATCAGAATGAAATAAACTTCAATTTTAAAACTTCATGAAACTAGCATATTGTCTATGCAGACATGTTCAGCATGAGTCTAAACAGTGGTTATTTAATAATACTCTATCTTTATAATGGCTGCGAATGCTAAAATATACTGATCATTTATATTGATATATATATCAATCAAATATACTGAAGTTACGACTTGTTTTACTAGCACTGACTTGTAATGTTAACAGCAATGATTATAAAAAGAAAATCTAAAATCTTAACTGAACAATAGCAATATGTAATTGACACTAAGTAAACTTAATTCCTTAAAGACACATCAACAACTTCAGAATTCAAATTTTCAATTAAAATAGATTAACTAATTCTATAAGAAATATGTAAAAAGTTTTATCTATAGTTTTAACACACAGACACACACAGACACACACGAAGGTAACACAGATATATTTGAAATTGATTTAAAAACTACTTCGTAGACTCTAGGCACAACTCCAGTGAGCTTTAAATTTAAATGTCTTATGAACATAAAGAGAAAAATCAGTACCATGAAATTCATGGTTTTATTTTATAAACACAGCAAGTCTTAACAATGGTTCTCAATGAGCTGACATCTTGATATCAATGTCCAGGTATAGTCTTTCACAAACACTGTCTCAGTTTTGCATGGTGTAATGGCTGTGGCAGAAGTGATGATGGTCATAAGAGACACTGGGGCAGACTCACCCTTGAATTACCCACACTAGAGGAGATCTACTGCCACGTTGTTAGGGTGAATAGACAGGCTACAAAAGACTACATAACATAGACCTGAGGTCTTGTGCCAGAAGCCTTGTGCGTAGGTCATCTTGGACATATTCTCATGCACTCTAGTGAAGACTCAGATGACTGAAGTCTGTATATACATTCCGACTATGAAATAATAAATATATGTTGTTTTAAGAAGTTAAGCTTTGGTACAGTATGTTATGTGGCAACAGACTATTCTGCATATAAGGTTAAAAATGCTTATGTTAACGTATGTACTTCTTTATTTTTATTTTTATTTTTTATTTATTTATTTTTTGTTTTTTCCGTGGAGTCCCGGTTGGCCTTGAACACAGATATATTTCTTACCAACGTCATCATCAGTTTTGTCTGCAGGTTCCTTTTCAAGACACTCTCGAACAAGATCTCTACCCTGCAGTGGATCTGTTCGATCAATCTCCTCTTCCTCATCCTCTTCATCCTCAGAATCAACAGGTCCTTCTGGAAGACGTGTTAAGTCTACATCTCCTACTTCACTTTCTGTAGCCTACAGAAAGAAATTTCAATGAATCATTTCATGCTAAAAATACTATACATCACACTGTAAATTGACCAAAATGGCCTTAAATGCCAAATATAAGGAATTCAGCAACAATGGGAAGATACTTATTTGTAAAACACCGTTCTACCTAAAATGCAGGCCTATCTTTCTTCTGTGTTATCTACATGATAAGTCAGATCTAGTTAAGTATAAGACACAAACATTATTAAATGTATTAGTAACTGTTCTCCAATAAACATTTTCTTTTCCTAAAGCAAAGCTTTCTAAAACAGATGAACCAGTACCTTGTTAATACATGCTGCTTATTGTGAAAAATGTTATTCTTTGATCATAAAGATACAAAGTCTAGTAGGACAGGTAATCATGGAGATTAAGAGAGCAGGAGTTTGAGAAGAGGCACAATAGTATTACAAAGTACTAACATTGACATAAAAACCAAAGAAACATTACCACTTTCTAATATATTACTGGGCCTTAAAAACATTGCAAAGAGCAAAGATTATTCAAAGTAATTAAAATCAACCTAACAACCACAACTTTGATTTGGAAACATCAATGTTGAGTATCTTTGGAAGTAATAGGTTTTAAGAGCTGTCATTCACAGAAAATGAAGATATCTTTTCAAAAGTAAAAACTGATTAGGTACTACTTTTCAATATTAAAGCAGTCATAGAAAACAACAAGTTGAGCACAAGAATTCTATAAAAATAAACATAGGCATTCAAAGATGAGTACTAGTGAAGGTTATGACAGGCTCACCTAAATCTTACATTCCTCCTGTCCTCTTTCACAGTCATTTATTCTCTATATTAACCTCCCCCTTCCCAGGGAACATGACCGAAGAGGGAGCTGAAGGAATGTAGAGCCAGATAACGGGGAGGAGTGGTCTGATATACTTTCTTTGTATATAACATGTTGTACTCATGAACTCACATCAGTGATGGTTACCTGCTATACAAGATCAAAGCACTGAAAATATCCAGTATAACGTGGTATTCTTATTTAGAAAAGTACTTTGGAATAAAATTAAAAGTCAGTGTAAAGGAAAAATAGTCCAGCGTGGACTGGGGAGTTACTCCTAAGGTCCTACCCATAGCTGAGGAGCTATAAGGTGAGGGGAGAGGGAGTCACTTTTCTGAGGGGTAGCCACTGGCAGGTTCCTTGTACTGCAGTAGATAATCTCACAACCTTGTACACATGGGCAGCACTAATAATGCTCAAGCTCAGGACATATGGATGTGTGTGTGTGTGTGTGTGTGTGTGTGTGTGTGTGTGTGTGTGTGTATGTGTGTGCGTGCGCGCGCGAGAGAGAGTCTTTTTTCCCCCAAAAGAGGAAGAGAGACATACTGGAGGGAAAGCCATGGAGAGGTGGGAGGAAGGGTTGGGGGACAGTTAAATAAGGTGAATTGTGACCATCAATGAAAGTTTCAGAGTAAAAAATATGAACAAAATTAAAAACGAATAGGAAGAGAAGAGGCAGGGAAATGAGAAGGAGAATTCTGAGTAAGAAAAGCAGAGCCAGAAAGAGGAATGAAGCAACAAAAATACAACATACCAGACAGAGAAAGAAAGAGTACCAGCAACAGTATCACAGAGAAAGATGGAGGAAAAATAGGCAAACCACAGGGTGTGCGTGCCAAATGACCAGAGACAGATAGGACAGGGAGCCCTATCTGCAAGTACAGACTCTCTGCCGTCAGAAATCTTTCCACTTTGTCTGTGGGTCAGCACATTATTCTTTTGGCCTTTGTTAATTCAAGTTAGGGCTCTGGTAACAACTCAGTCTTGTTTTATGCACAATTTATACTGCTTCTGGATTCCCACAAACCTTTAAGTGGTTAGTAATCTACATTAAATACACAACTTGAGACCTTTTAAGACTAGAAAAGCTGGCTTTAACAGTCTGCTGCTATAGTCTAGACCCAGTTACCCTCTTTTCCTTTCTGAGACAGGATTTCACGTTCCCAGATGGGCCTCGGACTCAAGACATGCATCCAAAAATGCCCTTAAATTTCTCATCTTCTTGCTGCCATTAGGGATTATAGATAGAAAAGTGCTACTATGCTCAGTTTATGAAGTATTGAGATTGAACCCAACATGTTAGGTAAGCACTCTAACTGAGCTACATTCCCAGATCTCTCTCCCTTTTCAACAGTGGTAAGGATCAAATACAGGGCCACCCAAGGCTCTTCTAGCTGAGGTATACCCTCAGATCCTAAAAATTGTTTTCATTCACTTATTTTCATTATATGTGTACGAGTGTTTTGGCTGCATGTATTGTAAGTGAACTGCATGCATGCCTGGTGTCCTTAGAGGCCAGGGGGTGGTACCAGATTCCCTGGCACTGGAGATAGTGATGGCTACGAACTGTTATATGGGAGCTGGGAACCAAAACAAGTGCTCTAACACCCTAAAAAAATTTTTTCTTTCTGTTTTTTTGTTTTGTTTTGTTTTTGAGACAGGGCTTCTCTGTGCTCTGTGTAACCTTTCTGTCCTGGAACTCACTTTATAGACCAGGCTGGCCTCAAACTTACCTAAAAATTCTTAATAGAAAGAAATCTTAACTTCAAGATGATAGTACTCGGAGGTGGGGTCTTTGGGCTGCCATAAACTCATAAAGTTATTAGAACCCTCATGAATGGGTAGAACCCTAATGAAAGACCAGAGGGAGTTCATCCAACCTTTCCTCCACATGAACAAATAGCTAGATAGTGTCATCTATGGACCAGAAAGAGGTCTTTTGCAGTATACCAAGTCTGTCAGCACCTTAATCTGGAACTTCAGCTTCCAAAACTATGAAAAAAGAATTTCTACTGTTTGAAAGCTACCCAGTGAATGACATTTTATTATACCAGCTTGAATAGACTATACTGCTTCACAAAGAAGAAATCCTATTCTGTGACTACCAAGCATTTGTAAAGCAAAAATAAGGACTCTTGTTAAGGAAGCATACACTATAAAATGAATAGATGAATATATTTAACTGGATATGGTGGCTCAGGCCCACAATCCTAACATATGAAAAACTGAATCCATGAGTTCTATAGACTAGCCCAGGGTATAGAGAGGGGTGGGGTGCAGTGGGAGGGTGGCACTGTAAAAAGAGTAAATATGAAGATTCAAACAGAAAAGATTGGCAATGGGCAACAAAAATAAACAGAATCATGGGGACTAGAATGATAATATCAAGAGATGGAAGAAGGATGTGGCATCATTTTGTAGGCTAGTTAGCAAACTGAGCCCTAGGAGGCAGACCCTCTAACGGACTAAGCACACGGGAAGACACACGGGGTCTAGCAGGACAAGCATTAAACTCTGTACTCATCATTTGGTAAGTACGAGCAGATTTTTGTGATGAGCTAG
Source organism: Peromyscus eremicus (assembly GCF_949786415.1). Classification (NCBI taxonomy): domain Eukaryota; kingdom Metazoa; phylum Chordata; class Mammalia; order Rodentia; family Cricetidae; genus Peromyscus; species Peromyscus eremicus. The sequence goes on along the minus strand of NC_081423.1, from coordinate 37,732,780 downwards.
CAGTCACCAAATAAATCACCAGAGAATATCCTTTTCCTGTTTGCAGCCAGATAACCATGAAGCTATAGTAAGAGGTGCTATAGATCGTAATAAAAATGTTATACAAACTTATGAAAACCACATTTTTAAGCTGAGGTTTAAGTGTTAAGCCAGAACCTCATACTTTCAATGCTTTTCCTTTCAGCATTATCAGGTCCAGGGTTTCGTTCAACCCTTTTCAGGGAACATTCAGCTTTGGTATATTCATAGATTTAACAAGTACTCCTGGAAAGGCAGCCTTTGGTCCAGTACTAACATTTAACCTTTCTTACCTGTTTTATTCCCTAGGCTCTATTGGAAACACACACACGCACACATGCAGGTACACACAATTTTTCTAAATATTTCTTATGCTATACATGGTTTCTTATTAAAATTGCAGGTCTAGAAATTTTATATTTTTTGAGGTCTACTTTATCATTCTATTTTAATTCTGTTCTAGTTTTTCTTTTACTATATATTCCTTTAATTATTTACCACACATTTACAAATTATCATTTAAGTTTATTCAAGACATAAAATATAAGAATTCACGTCTACTTTTATCTTGTTGGCTTGTTTTGCTTTATTTTATGGTGTGTGATGGACAGTTTAACTGTCAGCTTCACACAATCTAGAATCACCTGGGAAGGATTTCAGTGAGGGACTGTCTAGATCAGTTTGGCCTGTGGGCACGTCTGTGATTCTGCTGGGGTGAGAAGACCTGACCAGGGGATTCTGACTGTGTAAGAGTAGAGAAAGGAAGCTAAGCACAAGCATGCAGCCATTAAGTCAGTGTTCTTTGCTCCTGGCTATACATGAAATATGACTAGTTGCTTTCCCACAATGATGGACTGTCAACCTGGACCTGTAAGCAAACATACCATTTCCCCTAAGTTGGTTTTGTCAAGATAAGACGTTTCTAGTTCTAGGAAATTGCCTTAATTAAAAGTTAGCTGTAAGGGGCTGGAGAGATGGCTCAGAGGTTAAGAGCACTGGCTGTTCTTCTAGAGGTCCTGAGTTCAATTCCCAGCAACCACATGGTGGCTCACAACCATCTACAATGAGATCTGGTGCCCTCTTCTGGCCTACAGGCTGAACACTCACTGTATACATAATTAATAAATAAATTTTTTTTTAAAAAAAAAGTTAGCTGTAAGTAAGGATCTGAGAATTTCTACCTTAACTGGCTGGCCACTCTTAAAAGATCTTAGCAGGGCAGTGGTGGCACACGCCTTTAATCCCAGCACTCGGGAGGCAGAGGCAGGCGGATCTTTCTGAGTTCGAGGCCAGCCTGGTCTCCAAAGCGAGTTCCAGGAAAGGCGCAAAGCTACACAGAGGAACCCTGTCTCGAAGAAAAAAAAAAAAAAAAAAAAAAAGGTCTTATCTTACACTTCAGCATTTTGGGTTTAATACTACCATAATTTTCTTCTTTACATTTTTGAGTCCTGTTTTGTTTCTGGAATTTTCAATGTCTGTTATCTTTTTACTTGTCCTCTCTCTCAATTCACTAAAACTTTAACCTCTGTCTTACTGGGTAATTCATAAATGCACACTCCCTTTTTTAGTTGTATAGAGTCTATTTAACATAACATTTTTAAAATGTAAAACAGTAAGCGTAGAACAGACTGTTTTTTTCACAGAGATAGGGATCAGAAGAGGAACTGACTACAAACAAGTCTAAAATGCTTTCAGACCCGATGCCAATTTCCCATATTTACCTTCCCATAAAGAAGGTAAATTTTGTTACATGTAAATAATGCATTAATGACCATGAAACATATGCACACACGAATAATGATATAGGAAACAGAATTGATGACATGGTACTGAACTCAGTAACTAAGGAAGAATAAAAATTAACGTTCGAATTTCTGGATTATGAAGTATGTTCTTCAATACTCTGTAACATGAAGGATAACCGGCAAGACATTCACCTATATTCTCTCTAATTGTAAAGAAAATAGCAAAAAGGTAATTCAAACTGCAGACTGTTATTGATGAAGGAAGATGCATGGAAGGGTGCAAGCAAGGCAGCCACATAGAGTGACATCATCCTGCAATACAAGACTTCCAACTATCACTAGTAGGTAGGTAACCTGAAGAAGCTACCATCAGTGCAGTATCTTAGACCCTCTTCTAGCATCTTTGGAGAAATACCAGCTGCACACACAGTCCATTCTCCAGTACACAGCAAAGCATTGACTTGAATAAAAATATGTTCACTTTCATTCTTTCTGTTACAACTATTCAGGGCTTTGCTTCTTGCCTCAAAAAGGCAATCATTTCTCTCTTAGAAATGGAATCCCCCAGCAGGATCAGGTACCTATAATTTGTCAGTGCCACATCTTGCTTACTGTCTCTCTTAGCAAGGCATACATAACCAATTATTTTGAGAGAAACTTACAGCCACAACACTCCATTTGGTTGTTTTAGAGTCAATCTTCCTCAGGATTCCTTTATGAAACAACACAGAAGCAGGAAAAAAACACAACTCTAACTTGATTCCTAGATGCAGCAACACCTCCAGTTCTTCTACAATGTACTTCCTTTCGAGAAGTAGAATGGATTAACCCAACAATTACTAAAGAAATGGAGTAGCTAAAGAGTTATGTATTATTTTGATTTTATTTGTTAAGATTCCTTATAGTATTTTTATAAAATAGAAAGGGTAAATTTCTAGTTTATAAATATCATAAAAAGGCAAATAGGAAGTCAGAGATGGTCCTAGCATCTTTTCGTCAAGAAAGCTGTATACTGACCTAAAATTGCAAGCTTTTTTCAATTTTCCATCTGCCTACAAATTCCCCTTCACAGAAAGAAGCTATTTTCTTAAAATACTGGAATCTGAGAAACTAAGTAGAAACTTAATGTAAATATTTTCTTCAGAAAAAAATGACTATAATTTTGCTTTTTACTGCATGGTAGCCACTATCTATATATCTATATATCTATATCTATCTCTCTATCTCTCTATATGGCTATTGGGGAACTGAAGTTTGACCAGTCAGAACAGAGATGGGCTGTTTAAATCTAAACTAAGCATGAAAAAAAATGCAAAGAAACTCATTTACAATATTAAAATACTGCTTAAATGTCAAAATGACATTTAGAATTTTTTTTTTTTTGAGACAGGGTTTCTCTGTGTAGCTTTGCGCCTTTTCCTGGAACTCACTTGGTAGCCCAGGCTGGCCTCGAACTCACAGAGATCCGCCTGGCTCTGCCTCCCAAGTGCTGGGATTAAAGGTGTGCGCCACCAACACCCGGCGACATTTAAAAATATTATGTTAAATAAAATATATCACCAAAGTTAATTTTACGTTTCCTTTTAGATGAGTACTGAAATTTTAAATTAAATATGTAGCTCACATTAAATGTCTACTTGTCAGCCCAGAAATACAAAATATATTTAAATTATTGATTAACCCAACCATCAACACCAAATCTCTGGTTATTTACTCTCACTAGGCTTCAGGCTATAAGGCGTTACACCTAGGAATCTGCCCTAGACATCTGACACTAAAGACAGAATCACAGCCCACCATGAGGACTTAACAAATCAGCACTGGCCCAAACTCAATTTGAATTTAATACAGTAGGATTGTTCGAGGATTCTCTCAGTCTGTAATCCTTTCCAGAACCCTCTTTTTATTACAAGGATCACTGGATAAAAGAAAGAAAGACAAGAAATCTCATTTAGCTTGGAATTTTTTCTATTCCGGTTTTGTTTGTTTGTTTGTTTTTTGTTTTTTGAAACAGGGTTTCTCTGTGTAACAGCCCTGGAACTCACTCTGTAGCCCAGGCTGGCCTGGAACTTACAGAGATCCTCCTGCCTCTGCCTCCTGAGTGCGGGGATTAAAGGCGTGTGCCATCGCCGCCCAACTTCTGTTCAGTTTTAAAAATGGAGAAGTCCATAATTACATCCCCTATTTAACTTTCTATTTAATTAATGTTACACAGGATAGAAGTTTGATGGTGCAAAAGCAATTCTTACTTTTCTTCATAAATTTTACTTCTATGATTATAAAAATCAGGCCTTCCACAGATGTAAACTGTTGTTTCAAAAATCTTCTTTAAACCCAGGCATGATGCCTGAAATCTCAACTCTCAGGAGCCGGAAGCAGGAAGACTAAAATTTTCAGGCCAGCCTGGGTTACAGGGCAATATTCTGTTTCACAAAAACACATACTTTTCCCTTCTATATCTTATGCATTCTGTATCATATGGATTCAACTGGATAAAAGAAAAGAAAAATCCCACAGTCATTACTGTTGGATTATACTAATCCTCTCAAATGATAGATTGCTTCTTTAATCAGGCTGATGAATCTGAGACAGAATATAAAGCATACTTTGATGAAACCTTATACTTGAATTTCACACTTGAATTAAAAGATTGATGATCATCTAGCTCAGTGGTTCTCAACCTTCCTTATGCTTTAATACAGGCCCTCATGATGTGGTAACATAACACCCAACCATAAAATTATTTTCATTGCTACTTCATAACTGTCATTTTGTTACTGTTATGAATCGCAATGCAAATATCTGTGTTTTCCTAAGGTCTTAGGCGACCCTGTGAAAGGGTCATTTGAACCCTTAAATGGGCCACAACCCACATGTTGAGAACAACTGATCTAGAGGATAAGCAGAGGGTATTTTGCAGAATTAAAAAAGTCTGTATGCATAGCACCCAGCCTAAGGTATTACCTGGTAGATATCGGATAAACTGCTGCTCCCAGAGTCACTGGCAATGCTACAGCCAGACTGACTAGAAGACACATGAGTCACCTGTGGATGAGGGTTGTCTGTGAGGTGCATCTTGGTAAGATCAGCTGGAAGCTGAAGGAAAAAGGAACTTGAGTTATTTTGAATGCCAAGCTTTACCTATTAGAGAGTTCTTGACATAATGGAACTTTACAGCACAGTTTTATGTACACTGTTCAGAACTCAAGGATAGAAATTCTTCATTCTTAGTAAAGTTTTTTGGAAATAGTAAGAACCAAACACACTTTCTTAAACTGATAGACAATTTTAATAGAGGTAAGCCCACTGAACAATTTTCCAAATAGACTACCAATACTAACTATAATTTAGTTGACAGTCAACTTCTTTGTTCACCCAAATAAGAGTATCAGCTGCAGGCCAGAAACAGCTCAGTGGTTAAAAGGTCTTCCAGTGGACTTGAGTTTGATTCCCAGCACCCACATGGCAGTTCACAACAGGCTGTAACTCCAGTACCAGGAGATTCAAAATCCTCTTCTGGCCTCTACGGGCACTACACATATATGGCAAAACATCCAAACAAATAAAATAGAAACGAAGTTTAAAAACTGAAACCACCGGGCGGTGGTGGCGCACGCCTTTAATCCCAGCACTCGGGAGGCAGAGGCAGGCGGATCTCTGTGAGTTCGAGGCCAGCCTGGGCTACCAAGTGAGTCCCAGGAAAGGCGCAAAGCTACACAGAGAAACCCTGTCTCGAAAAACCAAAAAAAAAAAAAAAAAAAAAACCAAAACAAAACAAAAAAAAAAACCTGAAACCAAACAGCTTTCAATGTCAAGAGTAGAAAACGCACACAACACACATACAGACACACCGGCAGCATGCTTGAATAGAATAAATAATAATGTTTGAGATTACAGAAGAACATCTGCAGGCAGGAAGACTTAAGATTTACAAAATGACTGCAGATAAGATTTAAATTTTTTCATAACCTTTGTTCTTAACATTGTATTATGATGTAGTTGGCATCTGAAAATTTTTTTGGTGGTCAAAATTATTCAATGAATGTCTGTGTTAAGTGCAGAGATACAATAAAAACATGAAGGACATGGGGCCGGCAAGATGGTTCAGTGGGTAAAGATGCTTGTCTCTTCAAGCATGATAGCCTGAGATGGTTCCCTTGACTCATACAGAGTAGAGAGAACCAATATCCACAAGTTTTCCTCTCATCCTCACATGCTTGTCATGGCATGTCCATGTGCACACACAAACGAACAAAATGTAATTAAAAAAATAAAAATAAATAGGAAATGACTCTACCATTTGATCTTTAATATATGACTACTGTTATCAAGGATGCAGACTCTACAATATATTTCATACCAAGAAATAAAATAGGTTATCTCATAAGTAATGCTACAGAAGTTAAGACAAGAAATGATTCACTATGCTTCAAAGCATTCAATGTTTTAAGTAAGAGATAAGATCATTCACCACCCTTCCATATAATTTCTCTTCAATTTGTTACTCACGACCATTAAACCTAAAAGTTTCCTTGTTGAGCATGTTCACTGTATTTATACCTATTTTAAAGGAGAAAATGACCAAGTCTGAGTTCCTCTATCTTAAGAATACAGACTATAGAAATTGCACAGACCAATTATACCATGAACTACTGCTGATGGGTTAAGAAAGTCATAAAAATGCCATTACTGAGATAAAGAAAAATCACACAGAACACAGTATCAAAATGTGCAAGGAAAAACCAACCAGAAACAGAAAGGACAAATACTGTTTGATCTAACTATCTAAATTCTATGTGGAACCACACACCCTGCACCCATCCACTACATACCATACACACAAGATTCCTACAAAGACAGGGAGAGCAAGGAGGTGTCACTTATGACAGTATTGTAATCAACCAAGGCCAGAACAAGGCTGTAGACTGGGCCTGGAAATACTTATAGTGTACTGAGAAATCTTAACCCCCACCAGTCCTTGAAAAGCAGAAAATTTTAATTCTTCCTACTTGACTGATGACAGACTGAGGCAGTACATCTGAGCAATGTGCTTAGTCTCAAGTAGTGGAACAAGGATTCATACGTGGGTCTATTTGATTTTAGCATCCCACTAGGATGTATTTTATGCTAGGATCACAAGTGGTGACACAAAGATGGAGACAGATGGGGTGATGTTAGACTTTACATAGGAATTTCCTGAACCTCTCTAAGAGAACATCTATGATGAGAAGCCAGTGGCTGTAGTTAACTTGCATGGTCCTTAGGTGGTTCATTTGTGAACAGTAGGAAATGCATCTATGTGCCTTTACACAGATTTCCAGATCTGAGCATGAGATCAAATGAGGTAGATGTTTCATGACATTAAGCTGGAAGTTTCTATTTACTATGTAAGAACCAAAATGGAATACTTTTACTCCTTTTCTTGATGATCAAGTCTAATTTAATAGCTGACCTTTCACCAGACAACACAATTTATTTATCCCATCATCGTTCTAACCCATTAAGCTCAGCAAAATGTTCTGTCAGACTCCGTGTATTTTGTATCTGTGGACTTGTGTGGTTTGCTGAAGATCATGTGTTTATGAAGACTACTGCCAAGTTTCCCATGGGGAAAATGTCTTGAATACAAACATTACAGAAGTATAAAGCCAGTTGCTGATTGAATACATTTTGAAGACTTAAGGTCTCCACAGGTGCAGAGGACTCTTTGAAGGAAACTATGCAAAGGCTCAGATATCCAGATTCCTTTGTCTTTTGGCTCTACTAACTATCTAAATATATCACTTAGGTTAAGACAGCAGAAGAAATGATTAGGACAGACTGTTCATCTTGCCAGCAACCAGAAAAACAAATTCATATTTTTCTCTATCAAAGTAGCCAACAAGATAACTAGATGAAGCTTGTATAAGCTTGCTGAGAAGTTTATAGGAAATAAAATGTATTTTACTCCATTCTTTTGAATGTAGAACTTTTGGCTCTTGGTATTTTACACTATTCCCCCTTTCCCAATCAAATAAAAGCTTGGTGTAGTGGTGTCTACCCTGCATACAGCACCTGCTCATTAAACACCGTAGAATGACTGAACGACTGCCTCGGGCTTCTCCACAGTGACACCGCTGCTCAGGTTTTAAACACTGATACTTCAGCATAGGCAGAGTCTGTATTCCACAAGCACAGGCTCCCCAAAGCTATATTCTAAGAGATACGATTCAGGAATACTGAAAATTAAATAAGAGTTCTATGGTTGAACAAACTGGAAAACGATACTCTTTATGTCCCTCAGCTCTTTATACCATAAGCAGTCCTTCAATACAGAAATCTATTTTACACATACTGTTCTTCAAATTTATTTTCCTGAATACTCTTATTGGCATCTTACCAGTGTTAAGAAATTCTGCTTTTGGATAATCTCACATGGTCAACAATTCCATGTCTGAAATACTTTTATAGGGCAACTAGTGCTAGTCAAGACATAGCCATGAAGAACACTTGCAGCTCAGCAGATAGGGAAGGGCACAATTTGAACCAGCACAAACACAGGCAGCAATATTGCATGACAGTTCTATGTCCTACTTTAAGAATAATCTGCCACAATCAAGCATTTTTAACAAAGAAATATCTAAAAAGTTTGCTATCTGAAATATCTGATTTCTTACAACCCACATCCAAGCACTATTTGATTTGACAAAGACATTCAAAAGGTGCCGAAGTATGAAACAGTATTAGCTCTAAAAAGGTTTAAAATTTGTGTGCCCCTTAAAGGACAGCAGTTCTTTAAAAATCAATTTTAAGTCCAAACTGCATTGTTAAAGATCCCTTTTCAAGATTTCAACTACTGGATTATAGAAACATTTTGCCAGAAGCCACTTGCTTGATAAACTTAAATGACCATGGGGGAAAAAATGATTGTTTATATACCAAAGTTGGTAAGTTCCCATGCACTGCTTTCAGGAACGCATTTGAGCTTGATGCTAAATAATGTACATATACACTGCTATTATGCTTTGCTAAACTTTCCATTTACAGCTAAAAGATTCTACTACATATCCAATGCTAGCCATAATCAAAACTCAAGGAAAGCCGGGTGGTGGCAGCACACGCCTTTAATCCCAGCACTTGGGAGGCAGAGCCAGGCGGATCTCTGTGAGTTCGAGGCCAGCCTGGGCTACAGAGTGAGTTCTAGGAAGGGCGCCAAAGCTACACAGAGAAACCCTGTCTTGAAAAACCAAATCAAAACAAAAAACAAAACAAACAAACAAAAAAACCACTCAAGGAAAGTCTTGGGGTATAGGAGATTAAGAAATTATTAAAATGTTAGAATAAGAAAATTATTTAGTGAGTGATGTTTGAGGCCAATCATTAGGATAATCAAGACTAAACATTAAAAATTAATAACAAAGACCTAGAAATGTATTATGCAAAATAGTAAATCTGGTTACACATGAGAACTATGGTTAGGCCAGACTGTGATGTGTTCTAATAATATTGAATTTATAATACATGGCACAAAAGGTAAAATATTTCATTACTAATTATTACATTATTACATGATGAAATGATATTTTGGATAAACAACATAACATATAGTTTATGTATTTTATATATACCAATTAAAATTAATGTAACTTAATTTGTACACCATATTTCTGTTAAATGGCACTGATACTATACACAGACTTGATGCATCAGAAACTGTACCAGAGCAGCACAGCTCATACAGAGAATGACAGTAAGATCCTCCTCCTCCTCCTCCTCCTCCTCCCCCCCCCCTCCTCCTCCTCCTCCTCCTCCTCCTCCTCCTCCTCCGTTTTTCTTGGCAGTGCTGGAGATGGGATCCCAGGTTTATGGATGCTAGCCACAGGTCCCTCCCACTAAGTCATGCCCCAAGCCCCAGATAGCATTCCAGAGTGCTTACAACTCCCGTTTTACAGGGAACTCCCAAAGAGTTTTAAGGAGGAAAGTGCAAGAGATTTGGTTTGTAAAAATTACTCTAGAAACATTCAAGATGAAAAGAAAGTCACAGAGATAAGCCCAATACAAGGCCTAAAAGGTGGGAGGTGGTCACAAATAATTATAATTAACTAAAATTAAGCCACCAAAAATTACAAGGACCCCTCAGTACAGGCGAGAGTCACACAAACTGTCAGATGCCAATGAGAGAGAGAGAGAGAGGGGGGGGGGAGCGCGTGCGCGCGCAAGGTGGTGGTGGTAGTGGTGGTGCACTCCTTTAATCCCAGGCAGAGGCAGGCAGATCTCTGTGAGTTCGAGGCCAGCCTGGTCTACAGAGTTGAGTTCCAGGACAGCCAAGGCTACTCAGAGAAACCCTGTCTTGAAAAAACAAAACAAAACAACAACAAAAAAACAAAAAGAGAAAAGCAAAGATTCTAAGATCTAAAAAGCATCCTTGCACAGAAGCCTGACCCTAGTATCTTAGTGGCCTTTGGTGTAGATGGTAGAGATCGTAGCACGGTTCTGAGGCACATAAAACTTGATTTCTACTCATTTTTTAAAAAGTGAAATTTGAAGGAGTGGTGCTGTTAAACCATTTTACTAAAATTAGTGCTTTTCCATTTGAAGACATATCCTTTCTCATTTAAGTATTTTTTAAACCATGGAGACTTTAATCAATCTTTGCTGGTTAATGTTTATTAAAAGTAAAAAAGATCTGTAGAAAGAAAGAGGCAATCAGTATAAATATGCTTAAGTTTGAGAACAAGCAAGGGTAATACATGGTAAGTGCTACCGATGTTAGAGATTATGCTGTCCACTCTGTCATGGTCGGTCGTGCGTGCGTGCGTGCGTGCGTGCGTGCGTGCGAGTGTGTGTGTGTGTGTGTGTGTGTGTGTGTGTGTGTGTGTGTACTGTAGAGAAGTGAAGTAACGTAAAGGCAAGGCATGCCTGACTAAGTTAGCTGAGCTGTTTATGAATTTTTTCATTGGCTCCCAGCTGTAGAACAGCTAAAAGAAGGAAAACAGAAGCCAAAGCACAATGGCTTCCCCACCACAGCGAGAGGCCACCTCAATCAAGCAAGCCCATCCAATCATGAAAGGAACAACCAACAATCTCCTGAGTAAAGCCAATCCCTGGAAACCAATGAACTAAAGACAAGACTATACAGGGAGAAGAAAAAAAAAAAAATCACGCCTATAAAATAAAAACCATCACTAAAACAGATAATTATGAAAAGGTATCATTTATGAGGCATCAGAAACAAGAAACACAAGTGGTTCAAACTAAAAATTTAAGACATGATCTAGCACTGGTTACAAACAATCAAGGAGTTCTTAAGTTAGAAAAATCAAGCTGAAATAAATGTTTATAGACATTACTGGCAGAATACGGTAAGAGAAAATGAAGGAGCTGCAATTCTGATAAGAACAATTTCCAGGAGGTATAGTGGTGCACACCTTTAATCTTAGCACTCGGGAGGCAAAGGTGGGCAGCTCTCTTTGGTCTACAAAGCTAGCTCAAGACCAGGCAGGGCTATGTAGTGAGATAAAACAAACAAACAAAAAAAACAACTGTGCTTTTGTTGTTGTTCTTGTTGTTTGTTTTCTTACAAATAAAGACAAACAAGACTCTGTGGCTTGAAAGAGTCCTCAGAGCACCAAGAAATAAAAACAAAACATTCCGATGCTTGGTAAAATTTCATGGATTAAAAAAATCTAGCCGGGTGGTGGTGGTGGTAGCAGTGGTGGCGGCGGCGCACGCCTTTAATCCCAGCACTTGGGAGGCAGGGCCAGGAGGATCTCTATGAGTTCGAGGCCAGCCTGGGCTACAGAGTGAGATCCAGGACAGGTACCAAAACTACACAGAGAAACCCTGTCTCAGAAAACAAACAAACAAAAAATCTAAACAAATACACAACTAACCACAAACAAACAAAGTTCAAACTTCTCATAGCAACAGTAGATACCAGAAAGCCATGTATTAACTTCTTCAAAAGCTAAAAAGAAAAGACAACGAGGTTATTTTATATACAACTAAATGATAAAAAAAAGAATCATTAAATAAAAGTAAAAGGAATAAAACAAATTAGAAAATCAAATAAAAAGAGTATGAAAATTAATATCTAGCCTAATGTGTTTAAGCGAAGAGTTAAATCTTAATAGTAACATAAGAGATGAAGGAGACAGGTATACTTAAAAATAATTTATACAGGAAAGCACCCATCATAGAATTCTCCTCATGTATTTGCTGTCACTTAATGAAATGTGGAAGTGGATCTCTAGAAACCCTTTACTCTTCTACACTTGTTAAACCATGGTTTAAGAGTGGCTACTAGCACTCCTCTCCAAGGGTTGGTTTTTTTTTGTTTTTGGTGTGTGTGTGTGTGTGTGTGTGTGTGTGTGTGTGTGTGTGTGTGTGTGTCTCCCCTTCAAAAACAACTCCTGTACTCCATTCTTAATTTTGTTCAGTTTTATCTGGTTTCACTCAATTCCCTTCCACACGCAGTTTTAAATTTTAATAGTGCCGATATTACTGTCAGCAGTGCTTGGGCCCCACAGGTGGCGTCTGCACTGATGCAGCCACCCTCTTTGTATGTGCAGATAAAAGCTTAAATTGTGTACCTAGGCTCCTTTCCATCTCTTTATGCCACAGCCAGCTGTTTGCTAAATGGACAGTCCATTCAAATGTCCTCCCACAAGAGCATTCAGGAAAATCTGCAATGAGCTAGGCCAAATAAACAGTACAACACAGTGCTGTCAAAACTATTCCCCCTTAGTCACCATCATAGCAAACCTCTGAAACAAAGACATGATTTCAGACCTTCCTATGAAAAGCCTCCAGTGTGCCAGTCTAAGAGAACTATAAAGAAATCTTGTCATATTTAAAGTACCATTTAAGCATTTTCTTAATTATTTGGTCTTTTGTTTTGAAATTTATACACAAGGTAAGAAAGATAGGTCCAAACACCGTAAATAGCCACTACCAACAATAAAACTGAATTGTAACAAATAGTTTCAACAACTTAGCATTTTGTTATTTTGACAGGTAATATGTTTGCCTTATAATGACAAGTGGTTTTAGCTATTACTCCTTTGAAAATACTTTGGAACACTGACTGTTTTTTTACATAATTTTCATTCACAATTTTCTTTATGTTATTCTTTAGGAATGAACACCCAGTTTAATAAAATAGAACAATTCATTTCTAAGTTATCAGGTAGCATCACATTAACCGAGCTACATTATATAAGCCTATGATTAGAACAGTATGTCTAAACACACCAGCTATTTAAGGTAAAGGAAAAACAAAAGAATGCATCAAGTATGGCCACAAGTTATTTCAGAAACAATCACAGCCAAGTGACGATTCTGTCTGAGGTATGTATCTCAGGTGTACATTTTAAGTCTGCAAACTATTAAAATGAGTCTTTTCAATCCATCTCAGAGGCTGTATTACACTTTCTCTGAATTAAATAAGAAGAAATCAAGGCTTTATAAACTAATTTACAGTTCTTATTTTTATAGTTTAGAAAATAGCACAATAGAACTCATTCAGAATTCAAATGCAATTTAAATTTAACGATTAAATTATATCAATAAAAAAATAATAATTACTTACTTTGGAGGCCCATGGCTGAAGACAATTGGCGTAACAGCGAACAAGAAAAGCCATTTCTGTGGCTGGAGGGGGTAATTTCTCTTTTAAACCAGAGCCACACTGATGTGTATGTTGACAAAATTCTGCTAAGTTTCTTTTTACAATCCATATACCATCATTGTTATATAAAGGCAGCTCCTCCAACCCTCTTTACAAAAATCAGAAGCTTTCAGAAGCAGAGAGTATTGTTCTAAGTGTAAGAATTCTCCTTAAATGTCAGTATACAAGCAAGTAACATCAAATAAGATGTTTAGATTTCTGGCTCAGCACACAGTTACATGCGTCCTCAGGCATCTGACACAGATGTACACATTGGCAGCACAGAAGCTAATACTGTATCTATCAGTCAAAGCAAATAGGCAATATGCATGGAATCTGTGCTCCTGGAATCCGTGAAACCTGTCTTCTCTGTAATGTGGCTGTTTTTTCTTCAACTTACTTCATTCTGAAGAGCAAGCACCACAGAGTCTTCTGCATCAGAGGCAAAGCAAATGCTGTATCCTGAAGATTATAGTCTCTTCTTTAAATTATCAAATGTTAGAGGTTAAAAAACAAAACAAAACACAAAAAAACAACACCCCCCCCCCCACACACACCACCACCAAACCAACCACAGAGCAAATGGAGGCAAAGACAAATATTCTAACAGGTTTGTCCTGTAGACTGTCTGAGAATATCCAGAATTCAAGCAACCTTCTCTTCTCCCAAGCACTTTCACAGCTCTGCAATACGGCTCCTGGTTCCAAGGCATCAGTAAGGAAGCACTGGTGATCTAAGTCTGCTCTTTCTGGATAACATGTGTATACGATGCAGCACAAAAACCACTAGATCTTTTGTGAAAGCAAGAGTCTGTTACTGTCTTAATTCCTACTGTCCTTGCTGGCTTCACGGCAGCTCCCTAAGGAGAAGCTCCTATTGATTCTATGCCCTGCAGTAAGATGAAATATCTAATAAGAAGGAAAGAGAGTGGGAGGAGAATAGAGCTAAAAGGATGACATCACCTGTGCAGAAAGCCTTCACAAACTGCATTAGATCAATTGGCTACTGTATCTGCAGATGTAGCCCAAGAGCAATTTACTGCAACACACACACACACACACACACACACACACACACACACACACACACACACCCTTCTGTGAGACACGCTGGCATGCTAAATTCTGCAAGGAAAAAAAAAAACTGGCTAACATACCCTTCTGTTTTATAGTTTCAAAAATTCATTTAAAAATTCTGTACATTATATCCAGTTGTATTTGAGAAGCCTCTTTCCTAATATTATTTAAATTTAACACAGAATTGTTCTCCCAAGAGAAAATAATTTGTTGTAGTAAGATACACCGAATTCCAAATACATGGGCAGTCTGGTTCAGAGATGTTACATCAAAGTGATTTTAATACCACAAATTCATGCGTTTCTGCATAAAAGTTGCTATTTATTGAATGAATGTTCTGCATGTTTAACCTTCAAGTCCACACTAAATTTGCATTAAAAATAAAAACATGTACTAAGATTTAAATAAACACATTTAAATAAATGCAATCCTTCTGCAAGGGGGGCATAAACCATACAGGCACAATGTGTACCAATTCCTTTGATGAAGAATAATCTATACAATATGGTACTTCACTGCAGCCCAATGTGCAATTCCTAGAAAGAGACAGCTGGCAAAACACAAAATGAATCAGAAAAGGAAACAATTAAACCTGTTCCTGATAAGAGTATGGACTAAAAGGAAATTATCATATTTTTTCCTTAAAACTTAAAAGAAAAAAATGTGGCCACACCCTCTCCAATAAGAAAAGCACGTCACCCCGAGCATCCACCCTTTCCTTTCTGCTTCTGCTACACGGCATCTACTCTACTGCATATACATCCACCTAGCACTTCATCTCCTAATGGTGCTTCCCAATGGCTACGGTCCATTTCCAAAGTACAGTCACGTATACCTCCAGGCAGCAAAACTGTGAGACTAGCAGTCAGTGAGAAAAGTAATACAACTATCCTTCTCTTTATACATCTTTTACACACACACACACACACACACACACACACACACACACACACACACACGTTTTTCAATTCCCTCAGGTGAAGTCTCTTAATTTCCAAACATTATGCTCCCAATCTGAAATATGCTGCCTCTGATACACTAAAATTTAACATAGTAATGCTATTATTTTGAGCATATTGCCATGTTTGCAAACTATGATTGTTTAAAAGCCTATGAATTATGTTTTCTTCAAAAAACCCAATGTTTTCCCACAAAATTTACAATCAAATGTAAAATTTGTTCTGATGAGTTCAAATAAACACTAGTTTCCTGAAGGTAAACCATTTAATATTTCGACAGATTGATTTTTAAGAACTAAAATATTTTTCCAATTTAATGAATATAGACTGTAATCTAAAATTTCAAAAATACAATTTTAAGTAGAAATGAAAATTATTCACTTTTTAAATAGAAAAATGTGGATAAAGAGAAAATTTTTTGCTAAAGATACCTTTCCTAAAGGAAAATTATTAACCACAAAAATTAGTAACAGGACTCAATAAATATTTTAATTATATGCCAGACTATATATTTATGCATGTGTTGGTAGGATAATGACAGCCAATCGAAAGCAAAGTCTGCAGTGGCTCCTTGTTCCTTTCATAAGTCGTGCTGACTCCTTTGACACAAAGGAGGGCCTCAAGCTGGGCAAGAGACAGTCATCTTTCAGCTGCTGCTTTGGAGTGAAATGCAATCCACTGATGCCATATGTCAGACCTACTGGATACACAGCCACCCCAATAAAGGATCAAAATATTCTCTCTCCTCCTCCCTCTCCAGTTTGGCTGGCTTATAAGTGAAGATGACATCATCTTGTTCTACCAATTATCTCACAGTATTTGCTATTCCAGAAACCAGTATTGTGAACCTATCATGCAAAACCTCATGGGGTAACAATACCAGGAGAAGAAACCATGAGGCCAAACTATGCTCAGCACGCAAACTCTACAAGCAGTGTCACTATACTCTCCTCCACCATCTCTTCACGTACAATAACTAACCTTTTAATTACTAACAGAAACAAAGTCAGTAATTTGTTAAATAACAAAAATATATGAATCAATTATTTTTCATGAGCATCAAGTTTAAAAATTTATCATGATTGCCCCTCATTATCAAGTGAGGTCAGTGCAGCAAGGGACGGAGTCCTGATTCATACAGTTTAGAAGCATCACTACAGGCTATGTGTGTGTATGCACTGAAGAAAACACTTCCCCTGCACATGAAATGCCAGTATGCTAAGTCATACAGACACAATCTTTAGCTTTAAAAGGAGAATTTGACTACTGTAAGATCAAGCAAAGTTTCCAATAATTACAAAACAGTTCTTTTTATAAATATGTAAATGATCTAGTTACTCAAATTTGCTATCTGTATATGTAATTTATAAACAAAATATAAACTGGATATTGGAAATTATGCTACATAGAAAACCAAAGATAAGATTCTCATAGTTAACACTATAAACATGCTACCCTTTTATTTCGGTTAGTGATGACACTAAAACAGAACAGGGAAAAGCTTATCATAAACAAACGAAAGCTAACACACCTATGAAGCAATATGAAAAACAAAATCAGATTTGCACTAATTTCAGGCATGCAATCCACACCCCCAATCTGCATAGTGAAACAGTATAAACACCATTTAGAGATACCAAACGCCAAAGGAGAAGAATAAAAGTAAAACTGTCATTTTACAAAATAAACTGTTAAACACACTGATTTTCAGAAAATCCCATGGAAGTAGTTTAACACTGGGAAAATAAAACAATGATGCTATTGCAATGGTCAGTGACAGCACACCAGCTTCTGTAAAGCAGCCACACGCTGTCTCCTCCCCCCCACCCCCCGCCCGCTCCTCCTTCCCATGCTGCCCAGGAATGAATCTGTAGTTATCAAACATGGTTAACTCTAATTATGTTGCCCTTTAGTAATTTCTGTCTTCAAGCTGCTTGTCCTATCTACTCCTCATCATTCCTAAGGAAGTAGGTATCAAAGGAAGTCAGAGTATGAAAGCTTTCCTTCTACTCTTTTATAAGAAACAGTATTCTTCAGCACATTGATGTGTTCACTGCCTGCCTGCCTGCTATCAAAAAATCTCTGTCAAAACCACGAGAAGTCCATATGTACTATGAAATATGATATATCCTTAGGGAGTGATTGAAGAAGAAAGAGCAAGGAGGGAGAGGAAAGCTGTTATCATCAACGAAGGTGATGTAAGCTTCTATAATTAGAATCAGTGAAACTGAAGGAACAATAAAAGGCACCACCATGCTTCTACTTTGTCTACCCATGGTAGCTGTACCAGGCATTTTTTTTGTGCACAGGAAGGAACATATTTTGTACATAGAAGTCAGCCAAGTATATATTATTAGGAGCATAGTTTTAAGACAGTATTTCTTTTCAAAAACAAAATCTGTCTAATAATTAAAAAATCCATAAACATGACAAAATAAAATCTCGTTTTAAAATTAAACTGCAAAGAATACTTCATCTGAACCTGATCATACTATTACCTCTAATTTAAATACATCATTTTCTAGTACTGTGAAAATTGAATACAGAACATAGTTCTTAGTAAACAGAGAACAGATCAATCTAAAAAGCAGTAATAATCAATATTAATTTGTCTGCCATCTAAGGAGCTGTTATACTTGTCTACCTGGAATGCTGTCACAAATTCTCCTTAGACTGCTGACATACAATAATACCTGAGTTAGTTTAAACCATTATCTAAGGAGCTTTCTTTAGCGATTGCTGTGCAAACAGTCACAAGTATGATAATCTTTCTCATTCTGGGTCCCTGGGCACATACACATGAGTCAGTGTTATCCTTAGGGAAGCAGGAATTGCTCCAGAAGACACAGTATGCCTGGCTGTCTTCCTCCTCACGCTACTAAAGTTCAAAATAATTAAAATATGACTACTGAGGAGTTATCAAGAAAGCCATTTTCATTCTTTTAACCCAACAATTTAATTTCTATATATTAATCCTAAGGAAATAACCAGTCATTTACAAATTTATATATAAAAGTTGTTTGTCAACAGAAGAAAAACTAGAAGAGGCAAACATGTAGCACAGTATGAATGTTAAAATGATATTTTGGAAATTTTTTAATTGATAAAAAATTAAAAAGGCAGGATATATAAGCAGTTAGCATCATTCAATATAAAGGTCTGTGTCAATAAACATTCCTTTGAAAGTCACTGCCAGTAAGTACTATTTCCAGCTCTGAGGACCATGCCTTAATTTCTTTAATATTCTTCTATATGTTACATTTCTACAAGAAGCATCTATTTTACCAAAACTTTAACAACTCTTAAACTGATATTTCACCCACTTAATGTCAACTGTTATCAATCTAGCACTTGTGATCTGTGGACTCACAGCTCTGCAGTTAGGGATAAGCAACTTCTATCAAAAACAATGTTACTTTCTGGAAGGACAGTGAACTAGATTCTATTAGGAGATATAGACAGTAGTGAAAGAGAGAAAGGGGATGGGGGAGAGATGGGGGGAGAAAGGGAAGGAGGGAGAGAGGTGGAGGGAGGAGAGAGGAAGATGGAGAGGGAGAGAGGGAGAAGAGGAGGAGAGGAGAGAGAGAAGGGAAGAGGGAGACAGGGAGAGGGGAGAGGGGAAAGGGAGAGGGGACAGAAAGAGAGGGAGGGAGGGAGATCGATTGATCAATCCTTGGAACTTTTTAAGGTAGAAAGCATCAGAAAAATGACACTTGTACACAGTATTCTGAGTTGTTCATAGGGTCAGAGAAGAGCTGCAGATTCTCAGAGGCTGGACCCCACATTTCTCACGCAGGATGATCACCACTCACTGCTTTATATACAAGCAAGACCTGCAAAGGCTCCTGGTACAGACTTCCTGATTTTTAGAAGCAAAGGAAGGAAGACTGAGTGTTCAAAGTTTATTCTTTTAAATACTTATCAAATATCAAATATAATTAAGAAGAATTAAGATGGATGATAATGCAAATGACAAATGCAAAGATAAGCTTGACAATTTCTTCAGCAAACAACTACTATAATTTAGATACTTTAGTTCTCCTGAAGACTAACATAATAGGTATTTTAACCTGGACAAATGTTTAAACTGCTCACTGAGGCTCCATGAAGCTATCTCAGTAATGTGAATTAAAGTCCTTTAGTGTCTCATGAGCTGGTAGGATGCAGATTTCCTTTTTTATCACAGGAATAAACTTATCACAAGACAAATAGACTAATGGATGAACATCCAGGTACATGAACTTCATATCACAAAAGCAAAACATAATGCTGCTAAAAACCTTAAAAGCCACACCCAAGGTTAAACAGTAGCATCTTGCTATTATTTTATGTACCGCAGTAAGTGATCTGGTGTTCCATAATCACTTCTTATACACCTGTAATGACAGATGTGCCTCAATCTCCCCCACTTTCTAAATCAATGTAGGGGAGGGAGGGAGAGGGAGAGAGAGAGGGAGGAGGAGAGGGAGGAAGAGAGAGAGAGAGGGGAGAGGGGAGGGGGAGAGGAGGGAGAGGGAGAGGGAGAGGGAGAGGGAGAGGGATGAAGGTAGCAAATATAGGAACTGCTTGCTGTGTTAGTAATGTGTGTTCCTAAAATGCAAAAGAACATTTCAGAATGTCATTGCATGCCTACCATTCATATATTTATATTACTCACAAGACTGGGAAAAACAAGATTTGTGAGGAAGTGTTAGCACAAGGAAACCCTCCAAATGTGAAGCTACCATAGAATTCACTCTTTCTGTGTTCTTTTGGGAAGAGCTAGATGGTTCCACACCTGTAAGCACTAATATAAAGCAGAGGGGAATATAACCAGAACCTTATTCTGAGAATACGAAATGCACCATAAGCAACGAGAACAACAAAGTAAAAGATGTAAAAGCCTTTAATAAAAGGCTAACGAGTGAGGGGCTGGCTTAAGATCCAGTTAAAACAACAAGGCACACATTAAATGCCCACTGGTACACCGCAATGAGACTACCAAGGAAAAAGAACTTAATTTCGTAACTAAAGCACACAAGCACTAACTAATTTTTAAACTTTTAAAACAATGTCCAGATCTGTATTTGGTTTGGTCACATTTCTATAAAAATGACTTAGCATTAATGATAGTAGTTCAGAGATTCATGCTTCATGTTTATTCGTTAAGGGTTATTCTTGGAATTTAACTCAGGGAAATACCAGCATTAACAGTTCAATTCAATACACACGAAAAATTATACTCAATTTTAAAGCAAAGCAATTGGACTGAGGAGATGGCTCAGTGGGTAAAGTATGTGCCATTCATTCAAGTATGAGGTACTGAGCTTTGATCCCCGGAACTGAAGAACAGCCAGACACAGTACTGTGGATGACTAATTCCAGTACTCTTACACTGAGATGGAAGGTAGAGACAAGAAGTCTCAGAAGCTTGATGCTGGGCAGCTATCCTGGTATACGCAGAGGTGAAAAAGAGACTGAGAGGACTGACAGTGGATATTATCCTCTGATCCACAAAAAGACGCTGTGGCACATATGTGACCGCACACATTCACACACACAAATGTTCAAATATGAAAATAAAATAACAAAGCAATTAACAGTATATATATATAAAAATAAAATCAGGATTGAGCCTAGGACTTGCATATATCAGGAATGTTCTTTACCAATGAACTACATCCCAAACTTATTAAGCTGGTAATTCAGATTTCTCAGTGCAGCAGAACTGTATGAACACCTGCATTAGGCATATGTAAAGTACTAACAACAGAGAGAAACACAATCTATGAAGAAACGAAGGTTTCTCCAAAGAGGGTGTGGATGAATAATAGAGTTTGGGAGCTATGTAGGACTCCATCAGAGTACAACACTGCTATGAACACAAAAAGGAAGAAGCAAGGTAAGATTGGAATTACACTCAAAAGCTCAATATTATTATTAGAAAAAAAAGGTCAGTATCTTTAGACTTTCAGAGAAGGAGCAGGCTGACAGGAAGGAGGGACATCAAAACACAGTGATGCCAGAGGGCTGCAAAGACATGAGGAAGGGACTTCAACCTAAACTCTAAGACATTTGGGCCGAACAGCTGAACAAGTGCCCTTGCTAAATACTGTAAGAAGGGTTTTTTGTTTGTTTGTTTGTTTGTTTTTTTTGGGGGGGGGGAGATAAAGTCTCACTCTGTAGACCAAGCTGTCGTGGAGCCTGTGGTGATTCTTCCTGGCTCTGCCTTCCAAGTGCTGGGATTAAAAGTGCACACAACCACACTCAGCCAAGGTTTATTACTGTGCTTTCAACTATCAAGGGCAAATGCAATCTGAAAGTGTTGAACTGAAAATTCCAGTAATACAAATCCACAAGTTTTAAAGAGTGCACTCTTCTGAGAAGCATGATGTAGACCCCACTCTCTTGTTCCTTCTGACCTGGGACTGAACTCATCTGTTTGGAAACTTACCCTGTGTGCTATCTGCCAAGAGCTCAATTTTCAGAAGTTTTCTAAAAACTTTTTTTTGGTATGT
The DNA here is from genome assembly GCF_949786415.1 of Peromyscus eremicus. Classification (NCBI taxonomy): domain Eukaryota; kingdom Metazoa; phylum Chordata; class Mammalia; order Rodentia; family Cricetidae; genus Peromyscus; species Peromyscus eremicus. Next base: position 37,710,838 of record NC_081423.1, on the reverse strand, counting down.
GTGTTTAGAAAGATTTAATGTCTATGAGTATTTTGCCTGGATATTCATAGGTGTACCATGTGCATGCATGGTATTCTTGAAAGTCAGAAGAATACATCAAATCCCATAGAACTGGAGTTATGAATAGTTGTGAGCCACCATGTGGATGCTGGGAGCCAAGTCCTGGTCTTCTAGAAGAGCAGCTGGTGCGCTTAACCACTGAACCATCTCTCCAACCCCTTAAGTTTGCTCTTCCCTTCTATCATGAAGATAGAGCTGATTGAACTCAGGTCATCAGGCTTGGTGCCAAGCACCTTTACCTGGCTGAGCCATGTCAAAAACCTCAAGTTCAAATAATTCCTACTCTGAGGTTGCTAACATCTCTAGAAATTAATGTTCTACCTGTGAAATGGGGAAAGGCAAAGAAGAGTTTGTACTGTTTCCTGGCACACCTCAAACTGCAAAAAGCCACAGGGATATTTAGGTTAAGATGAGAAGGCAATAATACATTTGAAGGAGGAAGACACGCATCCAAATGATGGCAATGTGGTACACAAAAGCAACAGGCCTAAATCAAGACTTCTGCAAAGGATCCTCTGAAATGAGTGACACTAGGCCATTCACTGCAAATAAGGGACGGCTATGAACTTTAGGATTCAGTTTGAACCAAAAAAATACCAAAATGAGTAAAAAGGCTGTGTCTGCAAATAAAGAAGCTGCTGCTATACTGGATTAGCAGGAGAAGTGGGCTCATTGTGCACACTCATGTCAAGCTAACTTGTACTTATTCTCATCTCATTCTTATTTGCTAGCTTATTTAATTTCATTTACTTTAATGTATTTAGGAAAGTTTTTGCAATGCTGAGTGTTTTACAGAATATTAGATAAAAGACAAAGTCCTTTAATAAACCTGTAATTTATCAATCCAAACATACGAACACCCCCAGAATTAAAACACCACCACCAAAACCCACAAATCAAAAAACATCCAGACCAAACAAAGCTCACACAACTTGACTAAAGACACATAAAGCTAAGCAAACTTATCATTGAGACAGGCAAACCACTCTGAGAATACAATGAAGCTCTCATTTTTAAGTCAAGAGCAATGTAATATAAAGAGTAAGCACACACATTTGATGGGATATTCTAGAAGCACAGGTGCATGCCTAGCCTTTCTAAAAAGAAAATGATATGGAATTGAGTCCTGGAGATCAATAGGTTTTAGGTAAAATAACAAAGAATAAAGGGAGATATAAAGTAAAATAAATAATACAAGATTTATATAAAAACATGGCCTTTTTAAGGACCAACAATCTGGCACGGCCAAAACATAGGAGATACATAAAAAGGAAATACAAAACCAGAGAGATGAGGGCCTGTGCTATTCAATCTGGTAGCTACTAGCTACCACATATCTATTTAGTTACTTATATTTATTAAACACTAAATAAAGTTAAAATTTTAAACACTGAGTTACATTAGCCACACTTTAAGTGCTCAGGCACCACACGTGAGTGGCTACTACCAATCAGGGCAGCACCAACATAAGGCACCTGCACCATCACAGCAAGTTCTACTGGACAGACTGGTCTAGACTATGCATGTCCTCATGCTGGATCACTGCACCTTTTCTGACAGATTGTGGTAAACACAAAAAGAATTATGAACTGAAAACAAGGACACTGTTAGAACTTCACTAGAACTTAGAAAAGCAGAACGAACAGACCAGTTGGTGGCGGGGGCAGGATAATATGGAGAATAGGGCTAGCAGTAGGGGAGCCAGTTCAGAACAGGTTTTGAAATCAAATACAATAATGACTAAGTACATTTGTCTTAATAAAGAGATTATATAATACTTTCAGCTTAAAAATGTCCCCAATTTTAATGAAAACAGTTTGCACAGTGAGCTTGGATGATGCTCTAACAGTCTCTGAAGAAAATCAAGGCAGGGGTGGCACATGGATAAGGCAGGAGAATCATGAGTTCAAAAATAACCTGAGTTATATAACAAGACCTGACAAAACAAAGTAGCTGTGAGCACTTAGAACAGCGACACAGAGAAACTGAAATAGGGACACATTTTAAACAACCGATGGAAAAAAATCTACAGGTAGTAAGAATTAGGCAACAGGTGTGCACTTACGTTCCAAATACTTCCACAAAGCCCAGTAAACAGGCAGGCTAGATGTCAGTGCCACTGCTTTAGTGGCAAAGCAATAACCGCACACGCTTTTAGATGACCTATGCCCTCATACAGTTAGTGGAGGAAGGACGTAGGCAGCTGGTTCATCCAGCTGTGGGACTCTCTATACATGGCTTAATTATAGACTTTACTCACTAAATATTGTTCACAAACATCTTTGAGCTATTTCTAAATACTAAATACATCTTCTTCAAAGGTCCATGGTCTGAGAAGAATTAATGTACAAATGGCTTTATACTTTATAGTATGAAAACATGTTGAATATCCCACGGCAATAGGAATACTTATAATCTTAAAACCTCAGTGTACATAAGCATTAGAATTTCTAAATAGTGCTAGTAAAATCTGACCATATCAAGTGCTGCTGAGCAGGAGCTACAAGTTACTTTTTCCTCTTAGACAATGGGAACAAATACAACAAAGAATGGAGAGATTGCAGGCACCATAGAGAACAGGTTCTCGGTTTTGTTTTAACTGATATTAAACCTAACATTTAATATATGATCTAGTCACCTACTACTGGGTATTAACTTAAGGAAACTGAAAATAAATGCATCAACAAAGATGTACACACAAATGTTCATAACTACCCCCAAATGAAACAAATACTTAGCAATAGGCAGAAAATGAAAGAAACTGTGGCATACTGAAACAATGGAATACCACTCAGCAAAAGTGGAGGAATAACAAATGCATAATATGGTACATCTTATCATAATCACTGAAACAAGCATGACAGGCATAAAGAATAATGTACCATATGAAGCCATATAAAGTTTTAGAAAATAAAACTAATCAATACTGAGAAAAAGCAGACTAGTGGCCGCTTAAAGACAGGGATTTAGGAAAGGACTCATTACAAAGGGAGACAAAGAAGCATTTGGGAATGATAGAAATGCTTATCTTGATCATGCTGACTGCTATATAGGCCTGCGTATAATATCAAATTGTGCATGTCAAGTATGAGTCATGTATTATTTACAGATCAATAAAGTTAGAAAGATACAAACTGTTACAAAGACTAAGGTTTGAAATATATCACTACTATAGTGATATCTGTGAGGTCTGAAGGCATAGGCCATAATCAAAGCTGCTTGGGAGGCTGAGACTAAGTTTTATCCTGACCTGCTACAGACTGAGTTCAAGCAACCACTTGGATGTCTCAAATGTAAGACGAAGGCTGAGTATGTAGCGCAGCTGTGAAGTGCTTGCCTAGCAATGTTTTAAGGTGTTGAGCTCAATCATCAGCACTACACTCTTTTTTTTTCAGTTATTCTGATTTGTGTGTGTGTGAACTCATGCACATGTATGCAAATGCTAAAGATTAAATCCAGAGCCTTAGTGAATGCTAGGCAAGCACTTTACCACTGAGCTAGCTATATTTCCCAGCTCTTTTGCAATTATTCTAAGTATTCAGTTAGAATAACTTAAAATCTATGCAAAATCTTTAATATTCACAAAATCATGATATACAGGTTATGTCCTAAATATTAAGTGTGACAAAGAAAATAGTGGTAAAATATTCTGTACATCTTTGAGAACTTTATGCCTTTAGCACTCTAGCAAGAAAAAAATTGATGGGTTTGTAAATTGAAAAAAAAAAAAACAAAAAACAGATTATCAAAATGCAGGTGGGTGGATTTCTGTGAGTTCACGACCAGTCTGGTGTACACATAACAAATTCCAGGCCAGCCAGAGCTACACAGCAAACAAAGACTATCCCCCCCCCCCCCCCCACACAAAGCAATCCTGCATTTTTCCCTCGGATTTGCTGACAATAAGACAAAGGAAATAAAAGACTTTACAGTGGCTATACCACCAGTTCTCTGTAAATGCTTTTAAAGGAATTAACTCTGCAGTTTTCTTTTTTAAAAACTTGCAGTCTCATGAACTTCTTCAGATGAGTTTTCTCAAAGAAGCAACCATGCTGGGCAGTGGTGGTGCACGCCTTTAATTCCAGCACTCTGGAGACAGAGGCAGGCGGACCTCTTTGAGTTTGAGGCCAGCCTGGGCTACAGTATGAGTTCCAGGACAGCCAGGGATACACAGAGAAACCCTGTCTCGAAAACCAAAAACCAAACCAACAAAACCAACCAACAAACAAAAAACCAAACTTCACAATTAAATTACTTAATTTTTGTATAGGTACATATTGAATGTTGAGCATATTTCCCTTGTGTTCATTCCCCCAACACCCCCTTTCTTACCTCCCCCATTTGTCTTTGTTCCCTAGACAATTTCACTTTTACTTTAATCATATATATACATACATACACACACATGCATACATACATACAGTTTTATGTGACCATATATAACATCTAACAGACACAAATGAGATAAAACATTATCTGACTGGTTTAATTCACTTAATATGAATTCTCCAGTTATATCATTTTTCTGCAAATAATATAACCATTCTTGTGTGTGTGTGCACATGTGTGTGTGGTGTCATATATATGCAGTAGTCAGAAGATAATCTCAGATACTGTTCCTAGGTGCTGTCTACCTGTTTTGAAAATCTTTCACTGGCTTGGAACTTGCTAAGTAGGGTATAGACTGGCTGGAGACCAGAACTGCCTGTTTCTATCTACCTCCTCACTGCTGGGGCTACAAGTGTGGATTATCACTTTAGCCTTTTCAAATTCGGGTTCTAGAGATAGAACTCAGGCTGTCACATTTGCAAGGCAAGCACTTTTTCATGGAGCCATCTGTCCAGTTCTCTCATTCCATTGTGCACACACACCACACTTCCCTCACCCTATCTCTGCTGTTAAAACACTAAGCTAGTTTTGCACCTATGTTTACTAGTGCTGCAATAAGCACTGGTGTGCAAGTGCCTCAGCTCTGATCTGCTGACTTGGAGTTCTTCAGGGCAGTACCCAGGAGTAGTGCAGCCGGCTCAGACGGCAGACCTACTTTGAGCTTTGAGAAACTGTCATATCGATTTCTGTAAAGGTTGGACTAGTTCACATTCTCATGAAGAGTGTCAATATAGCATTTTCTAAATTGCCTGAAATATATCCTTTCTAAGACAAAAAGTATTAATTCAAAGATACCACACATATAAACTCTGGTAAAAATCCTTTTCAAACCTAGTCTCATTACTAATCATCATGTTTGTCTCAGTTGATCAATAAAGTTCTCATGATTTACCAAATTCCTGACAGTACACGGTACGGAAACACAAGCAGTCAGTCATCCAGGCCTCTATACGCCAAATGCCACTTAAAGAGCTATCACCAGAGAAAATGCTAAGGACCAACTGCTTGCTCTAGGCTACTCATGGAATCAAAATATATAAAGATGACTTTCTTCAGCACACAGGAAGGCTAAAAGCAAATGACTCATTTGAACCACAGACCTCAAGAGGAAATACAGATTCTATGCCTTATCACATGACACCCAAAACAAACAAAAACCTGGGGAAAGAATATATTAAAGTTGAGACTAAAATATGCAAACAACTCACATATATGCAGGTGCCAATGCATGGGCACACACAGACATTATATGTATTCTTTAACTCATTATACAAAGAGAACCAAATAACATAAAGATCCTTTGGTTTGGCAGTACTATGTCTTGTAATTTTTTTCTAGAGTAATTAACATACTGAAATACATATCCAAAATGATGTTTCATAGGAAATCATTGTAAAAAACAAAAAACTAAAAATAAGTTTAATGACCAAGTATTAAGAGTTCAATGAACAAAAGACGACATATTGCTATAATGAGTATTATGCACCAAGGAAGAGCAATGTTGTGGGCTGGGCATGCTGGTTATGTGTTTATAGTTCTAGTTACTAGGGATGTTGAGAGCTAGGAAAATCTCTTGAGCCCAGCAGTTTGAGATAAATAAGCCTGGGCAATACAGTGAGATGCTATCTTAAACAAAACAAAACAAATCAAAGGAATAATGCTAGAAGGAAGTTTAAAATTTTATTTTTTAAAGATTTATATATAAGTATGTTTTGTCTGCATGTATGCCTGTGTAACATGGGCATGCCTGTACACTACGTGTGTGCCTGGTGTCCAGGAAGACCAGAAGAGGGTATTAGATGCCCTGGAACTGGAGTTACAGATAGTTCTGAGACAACACATGGCTGCTGAGAATCAAACCTGGTTCCTCTGCAAGAGCACATAGTGCTCTTAAGCTCTCAGCCATCTCTTCAGACCCTAAAAATTGTGTAAAAACTTCAGAACACAAGGACATCTAGCACAAGAAGGTCTTTAGGATTTTAAACAGATCTGATCAGAAAATATCTTCACTATACCATTTTATATTTGTCTAAAGAATAAGAAACGGGCCGGGCGGTGTGGCGCACGCCTTTAATCCCAGCACTTGGGAGGCAGAGACAGGCGGATCTCTGTGAGTTCGAGGCCAGCCTAGGCTACCAAGTGAGTTCCAGGAAAGGCGCAAAGCTGCACAGAGAAACCCTGTCTCGAAAAAACAAACAAAAAAACCAAAAAACAAAACAAAACAAAACAAAACAAAAAAAACCAAAAAAAAAAAAAAAAAAAAAAAAAGAATAAGAAACGGAACTCTATAAACTGTAACAGTGCCACATCATGTCATGTTATTAGGTCATGTTATTAGGACAACACAGATTTTTTTCAGCAGAATTCTTACAGGCCAGCCCAGGATGCTATGGCATACTTCAAGTACTGAAAGAGATTAGCTGCCAATTGAGAATATTAGTCCCAGCAGAGCTATTATTAAGAAATTAAGGCAAAAGACAAGCCTCAAAACAAAAACAAAAACAAAAAAACAAACAAACAAAAAAACTCAGGGACACCCTCGAGGAGTGAAAGACAGATCACCACCATCAGGAAAAGATAAAGTGCAAAACTCAGAAAAGACAAAACCAAACAGAGAAAGCAATCCCATCTTATACAACTGAAAGAGAAAAGGACGAAGGATGATCAAAACGATGAAGGGCTGAGCATGTTCAGTAGCAGAGCATCCACTTAGCATGTGCTTGGCCCTGGGTCCAAGATTCTCAGCCCCAAATAAACTATGAGAAGAAAATTAACTAATGATAGGAATATGCCTTTGTTAAAAGTAACCTTATAAATGAATTCTCCAATTAAAAGATACAATTGCTGAATGTATATATCCAACAATATAGGGCCTTCATTAGTAACGACACACACAGAATGAGAATGAGACAGGCTGGATAAGGCAGTCCACGCAAAACAGAACCAAGAGCAGACAAATACAGAGATACTTGTACCCGAAAGCAGACTGAGAAGAAATCAGAAATTAATACAACTGTACAGAACTAAACAATAGAGATGGAGCCAGTACTAGAGCACTTGAAGAAGGAAAAAAATTTAAAACTCCTTAAAACAAGTGAAAATAACCATATAACAAAACTTATAGGACACAGCACAAGCAGTACTAAGAGTTTTCTATCAATAATTATGTAGAGCAAAGAATAGAGTATCAAATAATGTAATGGTGTACCTCCATGACCCATACAAGCAAACCCAAACCCAAAACAAAATTAATACAACAAAAAGAAACAGCAAAGATTAGAGACGATAATACAAAAGGCCAAAGGAATGAAGAAGTGAGGAGGGAGATGAGAATATGGATGTGAGTGTGTGGGTAGAGGGCAGTCACAGAACAACCTTGGGTGTGGGTCCTTGCCTTCTAACTTGTTTAGGACTACTTGTTTGCAGCTACGTACTCCAAGATAGATGGCTGGTGAGTTTCTGGAGATTTTCCAGGCTCTACCTCCCATTTTACTATAGGAGTACTAAGATTAACAGAAGTGTACCACTGCCCATGAGCTTATAAGGGGCTTCTAGAGAATTAAATTCAAATAATTTCACACTTGTTCATTTGTTTACTTTTCTCCTTCAAATATAAAATCGACCAAACTTTTCTAAAGGGGAGGGGAGAAGAGTGAAACTGCCTCCCAAACTAAGTAAACAGGGCCAGGGAGGTAGCTTAGTGGGAAGAACTTAAGTTCAATATTGAAAACTCATTAATAAAAGGGAGTGAGGGAGGGAATTAGCAAACCAGGTCTGGTGGTGCACATCTTTAATTCCAGCACTGTGATCTCTGTGAGTTTGAAATCAGCCTGGTATACAAAGTGAGACTCACAGTAGCAAACACTCATAATCCCACCACCGGGAAGGTGGAGACAGGACAATCTCTGAGGCCTACTTGATGAGTTTCAAACCAACGGGAGACCCTGTCTCCAAAAAAGAGTTAACGGTGCCTGAGGAACAGCATCTGAGTTTGTCCTCTGGTCTCCACATAAATACTTGCAAACATATAAAGTGCACACACACACAAATAAGAAAGCAAACAAAATACATCACATCAGAACAAAGTATAAACATCCTTCTCTGTAAATCTGATAAAATCTGATAAACACTGCTTCCTGATAAAAGCCTGCTCAATTATGGAGAAAGCTCATATATCAACACAATAAGGGCTATATAAGATAGGACCACACCAACATTATGCTGAGAGGGAAAATGCTGGAAGTGTTTCCTCTATGTTTGATGATGTTCACTTCTACTACTTATTCAATATAGGATTTCTGGAAATTTTAATCAAGGAAATTAAAAGGTAATAATAAAAGTATTACTAATAGGGAAGAGAGAAAGGCATTAACTTCCTTATAGATGATGATTCTCTACAAAGAAAAGTCTAAAAACTCCAGCAAAAGATTATTAGAATTAAAAAATAAATTGGGTAAAATTTGCAATATTTAAAAAAGTCATCATGCAGGTGTTGGAGAGAGTTAACTTGGTAAAGTGCTTGCCTTGTATACATCAGAGCCTGAGTTTATTCCCTAGCATTCATGATAAAAAAAATTAAAATGCCAGAAATTGTGTAGATGCTTATAATGTAGTGGTGGGGAGGCAGCAAGAAGCCTTGGCTAGTCAGTGAGAAAAGCTTTCATGGAGGAAAAAAAAAATCAAAGAAAATAAAACTATAAGGCGGATGGTGCCAAAGGAATGACACCTGAGGTGGTTCTTTGGCCTCCCGTACACAAGCACCTACATGTATTCATTTACAAAAATCAGTACAGTGTCTCACAGAGGAGCCCTAGCAGGCCAGAAACTTGTTATATATAGACAAGGTTGGCCTTGAATTCACAGAAATCTGTCTTCCCCTGCCTTTTGAGTAATAGAATTAAAGGTGTGTGCCACCACATCAGGACTTAGGACTGTGTGTGTGTGTGTGTGTGTGTGTGTATTATATATATCTCTGAAAAAGATACAATGAAAGCAGCACAATTCATAAGAGCTATAAAGCAAACTGAATGTTTCAACTCTACCCATTAAAAAAAAAATCACAAAAACCAAAGAATAAATTTAACAAAGGAAGCCACAGACTTCTCAAATGAAATTTTTTCTATGTTCATATACTGAGAATTAATACTGCTAATGTTTGGGGGTTGGAGGGGTGGCTCACTGGTTGAGAGTGTACTGTTGCTGTAGAGCACCAGAGTGCAGTTCCCAGGACTCACATGGGCAGCTCACAATCTCTTGTAACTCCAGTCTAGGGCATCCAACACCACCTATCCAGCTTCCATGGGAACATGTACTTATGTGTTGCACATATACAAATATTGTTAACACCCACACTATCCAAAGCAACTTGTAGGTTTGCAATCCCTTTAAAATAAAACAAGGGGGAAAAATGTCATGGAAGCACAGAAGACCTCAAACAGCCAAAAAGAATATAGAAAACAGGAACAAAACTGTCGGCACCACAGTACCTGAGTTCAAATAGCACTAAACAACAGTAAACTGAAAATGTTGGTATTAGCATAAGAACAGATACGTAGATCACAGAAGAGACAATTGACTCTGAAAAAAATCCACACATCTATAGTCAACAAGATTCCCAACAAGATGCTGAAACCACTTGAGAAAGGACAGCCCTTTAATAAACATTGCCAGGAAAACGGATATGTATATCTCTAACCTTGCACAAGAGACCAGTGACCTGAATCTCCATAACTACTAGAAAAATTTCAGAGGACACACTTCAATGCTGAACATAGGCAGTGTCTGAATAAAAACCAAGCAATAAAATGCCAACAACAGGAACAGAAATAACAAACTAAAAGCTTCTATACAATAAACAAAATAAAGTGAAGACAATACGAAAAATTCCAACTATTCACCCGACATAAGATTAATATCTATAATATATAAGAAACTCAGAAACAGTAAGAAAAGCCTCATGTAGTCCCACTGGAAAAAAACTGGCAAATGGCCTGGGGTGTGTGGGCACCAGCACACCCAACTGTTCTCAGCTCTTTGAAGCGCTTCCATACTGTCTTCCATAATGGTTCTTCTAATTACGACTCACCTATAGAGTATGAGAGTGTGATTTCCTTTAATCCCAGTAATCAGGAGGCAGAGGCAGGTGGATCTCTGTGAATTCGAGGCCAGCCTGGTTCTCCAAAGAAAGGGAGTTCCATGACAGCCAGGACTGTTTTACACAGAGAAAACTCTGTCTTGAACACCCTTTCCCCCAGAGGCAAATGATCAGAACACATTCCAAAGGTAGAAATATAATGATCAATAAACGTAATCTTAAAATGTCTATCACAATAACTCAATAAATCAAAATTGTGATGAGATATCCTCATAGCCATCTAGGAAATCAACTGTCAAAAAGACAGACAAACTAAAAAACACAAAAGGCTGACAGGGAAATCACACTCTCATACTCTATAGGTGAGTCGTAATTAGAAGAACCATTATGGAAGACAGTATGGAAGCGCTTCAAAGAGCTGAGAACAGTTGGGTGTGCTGGTGCCCTTTTAACTCAGTACTTGTGTGTATCACAATTCAAAGCCAGCCCTGGCTACATAGCAACATCCTGTCTAAAACAAAAGAAAATGAAAGAATCTAAAAACAGATCTGTATAAGTGAGCGACTTGATGGGTGTGCAATGTACGCAAGTATTCCTTGGGATACATGAATCATTGCATTTTAACATGTTTAGTGGGACATTATGAGGGTACCCACCAATGAATGAATAAAGACAAAATACAGTATATGCACAAAATTCAGCATTATCCAGTCATAAAGAAGGCTAAAACTTGTCCATCGAAGCAAGATGGATGGAACTGAATTACCTTAAGTGGACAAAGCAGATACAGAAAGTATTCTCTCACTTATGGAGAAGCTAAGAAAAAGCCAATTTGGGGCAGCAGGGACAGTTCAACAGGCAGAGTACACATAAGATCCAAGTTGGATTACCCAAACCACCATATAAAGGTAATGGTACAGACACATACATACAGAAACTGAGATTTCAGGGTTTCATTGGCTAGCCAGTCTAACCGAAATGGTGAATTTTAGGTTCATTGAGATACTCTTGTTTCAAAAATTAAAGTGTAAAGCAACAGAGGGTAATTAAAGTTGGATTCTAGCTTCCATAGGGACACCCACAGGTGAATGCACCCTCATACCCGTGGCAGAAATATGAACACACACAGTCAATCCAACACAAAATGGCAATTAACAAGAGGTTAGGCACAGTATTGATGGAGATATATAAAGGTTGGACTTGATGGGTGTGCAATGTACGCAAGTGATAACCGGACACAGAATACCATTAATATAGTCTATAAAAAGTACACATGACCGAATACTGAGATCCAAGTTAATCAATTATGACATATTATCATAAGGGAGCACTATGCACTCATTCAAAATACAAAAGAAAATCCAACAGTATTCCAAGATGTTTCAGATCATATAACAAGTTTTTAAAATTCACAAAATATACTTTTAAATTTAAAAAATTTATAATACACACATGGTATAAGGCAAACAAAGAAAGTTTAATTAGTATCAGGAAAATCAACTGTTTATTTAAAAATAAACTGTTACTTTGTATGGCTGAGGTATTGGTTGTAGATTTTGGGACCAGTATTGTTTATTTTCAGAAACAGAACATAGTGAATTAATGAAATTAGGCAAATGTGACAGAATCTTTAAAAGTGACTTCAATCCCATTCATATTCTAGTAAACCACTTCCCTGACTATCCTCCTCTACCCTGCCACAGAATGAGACCACTTCTGTCTTAACAACCAAAAGAACAGACTCTTGTCAATTTTTCTGCAACCAACTCTTCCAGCACTCTAATACTGTCATTTAAACACAGACCAAAGGGGGAAAGTGGCAGGACAATTTAACAGTTCTGAAACTCTGCGATGCTGACTCCTTGGAAGACATAATTATGGAATCTTCCCTTAAAAATCCACATGAACCTATTCTTCCACAAATTATTTTTATTTCTCAATTTAACTACTTCTCAGTCTAAAAAGATGTTATCTGCAACAACAGAGTTAAAAGACTTCTAAAGTAGCAGCTTCCTTTCTCAGGTTTTCACAAAGTCCAATGCTTCATTTGCTTCTTTCCAAGAATTTGTATGTGAAGATGTAACTTTAACACATATTTCTACACTAGCATCTGGTTTATGTGTGACTAACAGTCCTGCAGGCCAAGGGAAAAACTGCCACCGTTTTCTTTCTTTTGTATGTCTTCCATAACATTAGTCTACAGCCTGAGTTCTCAGACTCAATCTACAGCCTATTCAGACACTAGAAAGGTAAGGAAATTCACAAGTATAGCCAAGAAGCTACAGCAAATACTTCCTTTGGTTAGTTATTTAAAGTAAAACAAAGCTAGAGCAAAATTCCCCAGATAAGAAGACTTCTAATCAATCCAACAGCCAAGCAGAAATGTTTTTAAAAATTGTATGTTTATCTTAACTTTCACACAGAGACCAAAAATTAAATATATTTTAATGAAAATCAAGGATCCATGAATTAGTCTGAAATATACTCACCGAAAGGTAGTTATTAACATCCACTCCATCAGTTATAGTTTGGCGCTCTCCTTTATAGTTAATTTTCCGAAACCTTCGTCGAGACTGTCTGGCAGGAATTTCTCTTTGTAAAATACTATCTTCATTATCTTTGGAATTCTCTACCTGAAATACATGTTCACATTCCTGATTAAATAACCAATTTTTCCATCTTACTGACAGTCTATGAAGTCTTAACAGGCTCATAAGGAAGCTTCATTTACTTCTGCCAAGAAAGTGCCTGAAGAAACAGTCTGCACAAGGCAATGTTCTGAGTTGAAAAAGATTAAAGACCATGTTTTTATAAAGAACCAGAGACCACAGTTTCCTCCCAGGAAACTGTCTGTCTTGAGCACATAGACACATATCCGCTAAGTAAAGGCTCTTACCCAGAAACGAAGGCTGCTAACTACACCTACACATTTATTATAACTTGGATGTTAGTCTAATTACAAACTGCCTGATTATGTACTTATTTTACTTAGCAAACAATCACAGCTATCATTTTAGTGAACTAGTGAAAAGCAAAACAAAACTACTCTTATTCTTCGATAGAAATACTTTGGTGACAACAGAGTAAGGATGGAACTAAAAACCGAGAGAGAAACTAACAGTTATGGAGATGGCTTCCAATGGACATGCACATATATGTGTCCCTCTACACCACTACTTCTAAGTATTACCATCTCTAGAGAAAAACAAAATGAAACCCCCAAGGACTGTTACCTTTCCAGCTCATAGAGGGACCCTTACTAAAGTTAAGCTGGCAGGACTATCTATTTGCAAAATCTATAATGTTGACACAAGACTGTTACCCAATCACAGAGTATATTATTACTGTAAAAACCACAATATTTTAAGAAGATTTAGTTTTCACTTATGTGCATGTGTGTATATGTCTGTGTGAGTCAATACCACATATGTGAAGATGCCTAAGGAGGCCAGAAGAGGACAATGAATTCCCTGGAGCTGGAGTTAGGGGTGGCTGTGAGCTGCTCTATGTGGGTGCTGGGAACTGAACCAGAGTCCTCTTCAATAGCATTCTCTTCAGGCCCCCAAACTTAAATCTTCCTACAATGTACACTGGTAAGTTCTAAATTACACTTTATTCTAACTTATTACTCCAGAAACGACTTCAGTTTTTTCTATTACTTTTCCTGCTAATGTCATCTCTCTCTGCTAGCACAAAATATGTTCTAGGCACTGCATTAAACAGGTCAGCCAACAATCAATTTCCAGCTCCCATGCTCATCTTCCAAAGTCCAGAGCTATTTCTCAGGAAGTCAGTTCTGTTTGAACATGTTCTCTCCGAACATCCTTTCTTTCTACACTGTCATTACCATCCTGTATTGACTTTTAATCACTTCAGCCTTAGAATACATCAGTAGTGATCCTGCTGCTTTATACAAGTTCTCCAATCTTGTACTGTAGTCAGATAACTATCAAGATAAATCATTGTGTTAAGTCTCCTAATTTGATAATGGACTGCTCATGTTTACCCTATCAATTAAAATTTAAAAAATTCATTTTATGTGTATGGATGTTTTGCCTGAATGAATGTCTGTGTACTACACATACACAGAGAAGAGAGCACTGGATGCCCTGGAACTGGAGTTACAGATTGTTGTGAGCTGCCATGTGGATGCTGGGCATTGAACTTGGGTCCTCTAAAGAGCAGCTACTGCTCTTTACCAGAGTCACCTCTGTAGCCGAGATAAATTTAAATTCTTACACCTAATATTCAAAGCCATGTATACCTCCATCTCCCCTAAACTATTTAATTTTTTTCAAGACAGGTTCTTGTTCTGTTATCTGTAGCTGGCCTTGAACTTGCGATATTCCTCACTTGGACATGTGCCAGTATACATACCCCCAAGATACTCTTATAACTTCATCTTAAACAAAAATGACCTTGGAAAACCTACTGACCCCCTTGCCCTCTACACTCCTCAATAAATTATCTCACATAAAAGCATGTACAATTTTCTGAGGATTTTCTTCAGAGATGTTATCTAACATTTCTGTTCTGTTTCAGCAATGAGAAGTTCAAACTGAGGAGCAGCCATGTTAGTGTGAGCACTCATGTTTTTTAAATAATTTATACTCTTCTACTAAGTAACTTTACTAAGATGACTTCCTTACTATGTATTATCCTTCCCATTTTACTGTCACATGCTAGCAACCATGAAAGATCTTAAAAGCCATTCTTCTAGATAGTTACATGTAGAATCCTGCCTAAAAGCCTATTCCTTCCCTGCTAACATGTTGGTCTACTACACCTATGACTGACTGACTGTCAATCTGAATAGATTAAGACTCACACAGGGTGCCAGGTGGTGGTGGTGGTGGTGGTGCACGCCTTTAATCCCAGTACTCAGGAGGCAGAGCCAGGTGGATCTCTGTGAGTTTGAGGCCAGCCTGGTCTACAAAGCAAGTTCCAGGACAGCCAGGGTGGTTATACAGAGAAACCCTGTCTCAAAAAAACAAAAACAACAACAGGAATCACACAGGGGACTAAAAAAAAAGTTGAGTATATCCACAGACAATGACAGATTAATCCACTGCTGCCTAAGAACACAGCAATATTACTGGGAGGTGGTAGGACTTAGAAAGGAGGTAGGGTCTAGCTGGAGGACGTGGGTCATGAGGGTGTGCCCCTTTGGTTGTATTTCTTTGGCCTCTTCTCTATTCTTCTTTCTTTGCTTGGATTCTAATATCAAAGTACAGGTGCCTATTTAGTTCAGACTTTTTTTCTGTTTATGGAGGCAAGATCTCATTAAATAGCCTGAACTGGTTTTGAACTCTTGATATTCTTCCTTGGGTCTCCTGAGTGCTGGGATTAGAGGTGTGCATCTCCATGTCAGGCTCAGCTCTGGTAATTTTAAACAGGAATTAAACTTACAGGGAAATAGCATCAAAAGAAAAGCCCAAATGGCATTTCTAAGGGAGCAGGATGGGAGGAAGGATATGAAAAAGATAATTTACTAAAGAACAGAAGCACTGAGAGGGAAGAAAAAACAAAACCAATGGGAAAACACGATTACCATTAAGGGCACATCCGAGCCTATCAGTGATAACAATGAATACAAACGGACATTTTTCCAAGTAAAAAATAAACCTCAAACTAAATACAGAAATAAGGAAACAGATTAAGGCTCATAAAATCTTGAATGTAGAAGAAATTAAAATTACAGGCTGATGTCTCACTAAGAAAACAGAAGCCTAAACTTGATTTCAAATTTGATTATTAATTACCCACCTTATTCCTATAACCTACGGGCAAAGGCCAGCCTAACGCAGGAAGCCTTATTTTGGCTCACACTGGAGCACACAGTCCATCCATCAAGGGAAAGAAATGAGGAGGGCAGGAGAGTGAGGAGCTGCCACACCACATCCACAGCCAGGAAAGATGACGGATGCTGCTGCTCAGCCCCTTTCTCCTTTTAGTCAGGCCTGGACCTGAGGACATGAGTTGGTGCTGCCCATATTTAAGATGTGCCTGCCCGCCTCAATTAACTTAATCCAGAAAATTCCTCAAAGAAATAACCAGAAGTTTCTTTCTTCTAAACCTCATAGGCTGATGATTAGCATTAACTATAACAGGTTCAGACTCTGGAAAACATGTTTAACCAATAGCTTATGTTGAATTTTCTTTTAGAACATAAGGGAAGTTTAAAGTTTAGAAAAATTTAGGTGAGTGAATTGTATTAAAAGACCAAAGAAGGAAAAGGTATAAATCACTGTAAGAAATATTTCAAAAACTTCTGATAAATCTCAGTATTTTGACAAAATTCTTAACACTATAATTACAGTCTTATACATATATCTGTTCTATATATGCTATAAGCTATTAATTCCCAGAGGCACAAATCTAATTAGTGGGAAAATACTATTTATTTAAAATAACCTCAGTTCTGTATCAATTCTATTTATGGGGTTTTTAATTCTGATCTTACATAAATGCCTAGGTAAAGAAATAACGAGGTAAGACTTCTCAACCCCATCTCTCAGCTCTTCCACTATGCTGATCAACTTTAGCTGGTCACATGCCACCTTTATTATGATCTAGCATGATCCCTCCTCAGCAGAGTCATCTGTGCTCTCAATTCCATCTTGACAACAGAATGACTTTCTGCTTCTTTTCTGCCTCCTAACCTCCATCTCCCCTTGCTTGTTCTTTTCAAAATTTCTAGGCTATCTAGTAGAGAATATACTTTTTGCTTTATCTGCATCACCTGTCCACTTTCCAGACTTGAAGAAAATGCTGACTACTGTCACGGCTGAAGGCATTTTGCCCCTCAAAAGCTGTTCCCTGACACTCAATGGCAATACGGGGTATTACAACTTGAGAAAGAGGAGCAGGAAAAAGCAGTATGCTGCCACGTGTAACCCACACCCTGTCACAATGATCCCAGGCAAAGGCACAGTCAGGTTGAACAAGAAGGGGCCTATTTCTGTAGCAGTCTTCCATACTGCTTTTCACGGGCTCACTTCTGGCTCTGTGGTCAGAGCTGGCAGTGATCATTAAGTTACTCTTTCCTGCTACTGCAGTCTGGCATTTCTCTCTTTAACAAACACAGAATGAAGGCAAATCCCCTACAAATAGAGCAATCCACAATTTTTGCCATATTTCAATAGAACTCTCCTCCCCATCACAATTCATGGCTGTATGTGTTAAGATTCCCAATGAACACACAGGAGTTCACAGAGTAGAGATCTGTTATGAGGACAGTACTGCTAGCCACTGTGTTTGATAAGGTTCCTCACAAAGCTGAACCAAGTAGCTAAAAACCAAAAATGTCTTATGCTGTGGATGATTGATTGATAAATAAAACGCTGACTGGCCAGTAGTCAGGCAAGAAGTATAGGCGGGACAAAGGAGGAGGAGAATTCTGGGTGTGGAAGGCTGAGGAGAAGTATGATGTAAGATACCAGTAAGCCGTGAGCCACGTGGCAAAGTATAGATTTATAGAAATGGGTTAATTTAAGATATAAGAACAGATAGCAAGAAGCCTGCCACAGCCATACAGTTTATAAGTAATATAAGGGTCTGAGTGATTATTTCATAAGTGGGCTACGGGACTGCGGGGGTTTTGTGGGACCCAGAGAGAAACTCTCCAGCTACAATATTACTAAATGAGAGTTCCATTGACAGTATTTCAAATAATTTGCAATCAGGCAGAGGAAAGAGGAGATATAATTTGGAATCTCTAATTCCCAACTTTCTGTGTGGAGAAGCCTATGGATGCTCAAGAAAGGCAATGTGGCTACAACTGCTCAGTCTTAACTTCTTCATAAAATCTATTTTTTTCATTAATTTTAAATTCACACAGCAATTACACTTATTTATGGGGCATATAACATATGTACTTGCTGTGTATTTATCATTTTATTTACTGAAACACTGGTCCTAAGAGGCAGATGAAGCCTCACTGTTATGGCTAATATTTTGATTTCAACCTTAAGCTATTACGTGTATTTCTTATATTTATTTCTCTGAAATGTGTACTCTTTAATAAGAGTGGCATACTGGTACTTTACATCCTGCTCCTCACCTCCGTGGCTGGCAGTGTCTCTCTCCTCAGCCTTCCACTTCCCAGAATTCTCCTCCCTCTTTGTCCCGCCTATTGATAATCATTTTTACTGTATACAGTCTTGTATTAGGTTAGAACTTTCTTATTTAGACAAAAGGAGGAGATGTAGTGGGTAGCCTGTTCCAGCTTTGACCTGGAAGTGCCACCCCATTGAGGCTTCGGTTAACTGTCACGCCTACAAGGCAGAGCCAAGAGAGAACCCCTGAAGACCCAAGATCTGGATTGCCGGCTCTCTTGGTTCCTGGATCCTGGATCCTGGAGGTGGACCGAGCAGAGTTCTCCAGAGAACACCGCTGGACTATGCTTTACCTTTCCCAGACACTGTTACCTATCCCTTCACTTGTAAGTTACCCCACAAAATAAACCTCCCTTTTAACTACGTGGAGTTGCCTTAATATTTAAACCAATAATAGGCACTAATCTTAATTTTTCCCTATCAATTCAATTTCCCTACTGTAATATATATATACATATATATATGTGCATATACGCTATGCTGGTAAAAATCTGCCATATTTTAGCATCAGAAATGAAGGAATGTTCCCTTCATAAATAATTTCTAGGGACAGACATGTCCCTAGTATTCTGTATGATACATGAAGGTATCATTATAACTATAAATTTTTATTTGGATTCCTAAATATTCTAGGTTTGGCCAATGGGAGAGTTTTTGATCTGGCTCCTGGGTTATTTTAAATTTTCTTAAATGCCTCTTTTACCTTGTTGTCTGGTAATAAAAAGTATCTTGTTTCTTAAGAGGAAGATGGATAAAGAGATATGGAAAAAATTCATTGGTATTTTAAAAATGTACATGTAATATATGTATACATTAAAATTCTAGCCAATAATTTTCCTCATTATAAAATATATATTTGTGCCAGGCAGTGGTGGCACATGCCTTTAATCCCAGCACTCAGGAGGCTGAGGCAGGTGGATCTCTGGGATCTCTGTGAGTTTGAGAACAGCATGGTCTACAGAGCAAGTTCCAGGACAGCCAGGGCTGTTACACAGAGAAACTCTATCTCGAAAAAGCAAAAATCAAACCCAAAAAAAAATCAACCAACCAACCAAACAAAAACCAAACCAAAAAACAAAGCAAACAAAACAAACACACACACCAAAAAATCCTATTCTACACACACACACACACACACACACACACACACACACACACACACACACTCTCACTCACTTTGTATGTTAGTATTCTGGCTAGTAATACCTGTTTCCTCACACTAGCCCTTTTTCTCCTTGTCCTCGTTTTTTTTTTTTTGAGACAAGATCTTAAGTAACTCATGTTGCCTCCAATTCATTATATGGTTTTGAACTCATGATCATCCTGCCACCACCTGGTCAAGTGCTAGAATTATAAGTATGAATTATCATGCTTGGCTTATAATTAGTTATGTTATAGGCAAACAATTCTTAATTTTTATTAACATTTTCTTACAGTATTTAGCACATACTCATGCATGCACACCAGCCATACCAAGTGTGGAGATCAGGGAACAGCTTCGGGAACACAGTTGTCAGTCAGACTTGGTGGCAAGCACTTCTACCTGTTGAACATAACATCCCACCAGCCCAATGCTCCAAAAATTTTATGAGTATACTAATAGACACATGATAATGTAAGCCAACAAATTCTAACTCTTAGTAAAAGGACATAGTAAAATGACAGAATAAACTATGAGCTTTAAGCAGAAATCTGTATGGAGAAATGAACTCTGATATGTACATATGTGTTAGACAGGTTGAGATGCATTTCACCAAGGGGCCCTAGAGGAGCTAGGCACAATCAGCAGCCAGAGCTTGGTTTAGATCCTAAACGTTTTCTGAAACAACAAAAAAATCCTACCAAACTCCAGTTACAAAAAAAGGGTAACAATTCCAGGTTTAGAGCAGCTAATATGAGACTGCAGCATAAAACGATTTTTTAATTTTTGTTTACACAGATACGTTATACAGCTTCTATGTACAATAAGAATTAAAGCACACTGACTGTAAGACACTACAATTCTAGCACCATTACTTCCCGTATAAAAGTGTATAAAAAAAGAAAAACATACCAAACTAAGAAACTCTCATTCAGCCTGTATGGTATTCTTATCATATCCTTTAATAAATACCTTTAAAGAAGAAATTTTCACATCCTACTGAGGATTCCAAATATCCAATGCTTAAAGTAAAAATAAAACAAAAGTCCATGCCTCAGACAAAACTGAATGCAAGGAACAGTGACTGAACACGTACTAACTACATAAACAGCCCTTTGCAATACACTAAATGCCCCTGTATCTGTCATTGTTCTTTTAGAGTTCTAGTTAGCTACTGTCACCAAAAGTGATTACAGAGTAAGAGTTTGAAAGTGACACTTTTACAACAGTGAATTGTTACAGTTACTGTTTTATTAGTAGCTATCTTTAATACCCTCTTGTATCTACTTTGTAAATTAATCTTCATCAAAGGTATGATATACAGTAAAAGAAGAAAAAAAGACAGTATATAGATGGTTTGGTGCTATGAGCTATTTTATGCATCTACTCAGGAACTTAGAACATATTCTCCAGAAGCCAAGGGTGGAATATTAGACGTGGGAGATACAAACTAAAATATTTTTCTTTTCTTCTAGGAGCTTAAGTTCCTTGAAGGAAGGGAGAACAACTTAGACATCAATCTGAACAGCACCATGAAATGGCAAACTGGTTTAGCTTCAAGCATTTACAAAAATGCTTCATTAAGAGTCAAACACAGCTGGGTGTGGTGTGCGCCTTTAATCCCAGCACTGTGAAAGCAAGAAATAGCAGGATCTTTGCCAGCCTGGTCTACATAACAAACCTGAAGCCAGCCAGAGCTATACAGTGAGACCTCATCTCAAAACCACCACCAGAAATAAAACAAACAAGAAATCAGCCTCACTTTACAACACTTCTCATCAATCAGAAGACATGCCATCTTACAGGAGATGCTGGTAGAACAAGAGTTCATTTAGTGAATGTTATTTTCTAGAGCGTTCTTCTCAGAACAAGGTAAAAAGGACTCGTGTTCTTCGAGTGTTTTTCCTTTAAAGTCATTTTGGAGGTGAAGAGATGGCTCAGTGGTTAAGCACTTCTGGGTTTTGTTCCCAGAACCATATGGTAGCTCACAACAACCTGTACCTACAGTTCTAGGGCATCCAATACCCTCTTCTTACTTCTGTGGACGCTGCACACATGTGGTTCACTTATACACATGCAGAAAAAATAATTATATACATAAATATAAATAAATCTTTTAAAAAGCCAGATTTTCTAAAGTTATATCAGGCCTCTTATGGAAAAAAAAATATTCTTTAAACACAAGCCTAAATGAAAGATCACCTTAAATTATTAAAGGGCCCAAGTATTAGATCCAAACCATTCTTACTTGGGTCTATTTTGTATGTGCCTTTATTTTTCTCCAGGTCTTTCCCTCAAACCATTCCCAGTTTACTGACTACATCAATGACAAAGGAGTAAACACTGCAAAAAAAAAAAAAAGATGGTCCTTTATGGACATCCTCACACACAGACACACACAGAGACCCCAAAAGCCTCTATTTTAATTTTCTGGTGGAACAGGTAAAGGAAATTACCAAATTTGGCACATGTTACCTCTATTACCATGTGGTACATTATTTCAAGGATCAAGGAGTTTTAGAGATAAGAATGCACAAAGCTGGTACCTGGTTTTGATGCTACTTAAACATTGACATAGGTCATGGAAAGGGAACTGCCTTGGATATTTAAAGCCTACCACACTTAGGGATGAAACTGAAGCATAGCAAAAAAACAATTCAGTGTCTTACCACAATCATTTCTGAAGGTTCTAATACAAGACAATCACATCCTCTTTTTCCTCCAAACTGCTTACCAAAACTACAAAAACAGAAAAACAATTTCTTTAGCAGAAGTTATAATGTATTTCAAAATGGGAAAAAAATAAACAAAAACTCTGAGACATTAACCAAGAAATTCTAATCTTGAGATTTTCTAACAAAACAAGACACACGAGAGTTCCTGTTAATTGCTCAAATATAAGAAACCTCAACATAATTATGTATAAAAATTTTTCTAAAATTCCTTTCTTTACTTTGTCCTCTTAATTGTTTATGAAAGATATTTGCCTAATCTCAAATTCTAAAAACGTGACCAAGACTAAATTAAAACCACTTAAGATGTGATATTATATGTTTTATATAAGTTTTATAACTTTACATTAGACAACAGTCATGGAAACAAAAAAAATTTTTAGCAAATAAGGAAATGCAGATAGACAAAATTATTATTTTTTAAAAAAGTGTTGCTAGCCACCAGCTATTTCTAAAAAAAAAAAAAAAAAAACACCTTAAGTAAGACCATACTAAGAGAAGTACTCCATATGCTTCATCTGAGAAAGATTTCTAATCAAAGCAAAACTAAGCTTTTAAAAAGTATCCTAAAAAAAAAAACTAGAAAACACCAAAAAGAACTTTGTCAAACACATGAGATACAAAGGTTAATTGTACAGAGTATACTTAAACTTGAGAACAATCTAAAACATCAGTACCACGATCAACTGTAAAAATATGTAGGTAATGGGGCTGGAGAGACTGCTCACTGGTTAAAAGCACATTTTGCTCCTGTAGAGAAGCTAGGTTTGGTTCCCAGCACCCACAAGGTGGTTTACAACCTTCTGTAACTCTGGTACTAGGGGATTTGACACCTTATTGTGGCCTCCACTGGTACCAAGCACACACATGTATATACATGTAGACAAAATGCTCATACACATGAAATGAAAAATATATATCTAAAGTAAAATACTGCTTCTATAGTAAGTAACTAAATGGGGAGGGGGAAGATACTAATAATTAAAAAAAAGAAAGTTACTCAAAATAAATACAAAGTCATTTATAAGGAAAACTATACAACTTTATCAAGGAACTGGAACCAGGGCTTAAATGTACAGTAACAAGAAGCAAATACTTTTAAGAGAAGGCTCGAAATTGTAATTAAACAATTTTGCAACATATAAGATTTGTTACAAATAATTTACAACAAAATCCTAACGAAAACTCAGTGAAAGCAGCAGGGTCTGGTGGAACATGACCACATGATTAAAGTATCCCAGCATTCAGAGGGCAGAGGCAGGTGGATCTCTGTGAGTTTAAGGCCAGTCAGTGCTATACAGTAAGACCCTGCTCCTTCCCCTGCAAAAATCCAATGAAATTACTTTTGAACATTAAAAAAAAAAAACAACACTATTTCTAAGGAGGAGGATTCTAGATTTTCCAAATGGAGCCTTACATTACCTAGTACATAATGCTGAAGTCTAAAGAAATTTCATGCAACACAGAATAATAGGAACTGTATATACTCTCTTAAATGAATATACAAAAATGAAAGAAAAAGCATAAAAAATATGTGTAACAAGTTCCAGACACTAGAAGGTAGGCAGGACTGGGGTGGCATCTCCGAGAGAAAGCAGCAGCAAAGCTGACCCTAGGAAATGCTTAGCTTAGCATCCTTCCTACAGGCAATCTCAACATTACATGAGAAGCAGCTACTGAACTGAGACAGCAATTGAATTTTTAAGGGGGAAAATGCTTCAAAGTTTTCAAATTTGCCAAGTTAGAGCACCAGAGAAGACAGATGGAGGGATGGAGGGAGGGAGGAATGGAGGGAGGGAGGGAGGGAGGAAGGGAGAGAGGGAGGGAAGGAAGACATATACAGTTTATGCACTTTGGAGATCTCTGGTAAGGTCCTTGAGTCTGGAAGTGAGTACTATACTGTGACTCACAGCATATACAGTGGCTATGTGAGAAAAAAGAGTCAACCAAAAAAGCACATAATACACAGACGGACATTTAGCATCATCCTTAGAAATGCATTTTTTAATAATGACATTACAGTCCTGAAGAAGTGCTGGATTTGATCTCACAAATTTAAAAGGTTCAAAATAATCAAATCTGTTTTAGATGGTAGAATATATGGTAGAACAATTCCTATTACTAACTGAAGCAATATAATAAAAAATGGAATCCAATTACATAATATGTGCAACATCTGACATTAAATTAATAAAACAATAGCCATTCTCTCCAAGATGTACAGGTTCAACGCAATTATAGTAAAAGAAAATCCCAGAAAGTTGATTTCAAAGGCCGAGATAACAATCCAAAGATTTACACAGAAATGTCAAGAACCTATTTACTGTAACTGAAATAAAGGTGGAAAGAAAATCTTGAGTGTCTACATTACCAACTACACAACGGTATTTCAGATGATTAAGCACTGGACCACCTCAAGGAAACAGGCCAAGAAGAACAGAGAGGCCCACACTATACATGCTCCAATTGTTTTTGTACAAAAGTAAAAGTATATTCAGTGGGGTAGGGAAATATATCTTATTTTTTAAAAGTAAATAGTGCTAAATAACTAGCTAATTAATACAGAACAGCCAGCAACATAGCTCAGCAAGTAAAGACACTTGTTGCCATGTCTGGCAACCTGAGTTTTAGTCCCAGGACCCACACAGTGGAAAGGAGAGAAACAACTTCTCCAAGCTGTCCTCGAATCTCCATGTGTGCTGTGGCACATAGACACATATAAATAAACAAACGAAAATTATGAAACTAAAAAAAGGGAGATTCAGTAAAACATAAGGAGCAAAAATTAATCGGAAATGGTCAGAGATAAGCAAAAAGTCCTTAAGGTAAATTTTTTTGTACATGATTTATATTAGGGTTAGGAAAATGCTACCTGCATGTCTACAATTTTCACTTTGTTTTGGATTCTATCAATAGTATTCTGTGCTTAAATTATCATGCAGTTTTGCATGTCATTTTACCATAGTATGTTTTATTAATTGATTTTTGGATGTATAACTAACCCTGTATTTGGAAAGTTCTTATGCTGGTAATGCAATATTTTAAGTGTATTCCTAAGTTCAGTTTACTATTATTTTGTTAGCAGTTTCTGCATGTATCGACTCCACTGCCCATGTGTGCATGACTATGTCAATCCAACTGGCCTGGAATTTGCTATGTAGATCAGGCTGTCCTCAAATTCACAGATATAACTGTCTCTGCCTCCCTACTGCTGGGATTAAAGGTATGTGCCACAATGTGGAATTTTTCTTACTTGGGATGCTTTCCTCTAGCATGGTGGTGGCTATAATGCCTCACAATAAACATTCTTGTATTTTCCAAGAGTTTATATAGGATATAATTCGTCTTTGTGTTTAAAAGTATTCAGCAGTAAAGCCTGCAAGCCTCCACTTCTCTTTGTTCAGTTGTTTGAGACCATCTTGAGAATTTTAAGTCCTTGCAAGATTTACCCAATTTATTGATGTAAAGTTCCTAAAATTCCCTTTGAATTACTATCACCTTGTTCATGCTCAATTTTAGTAATGTTATTTCCTTTTTCATGGTCAAACTTCAGGTTTATAAATTGTTAACCTTCCAAAGAATAACTTTTAATTTAATAGATTTCTATTATTACACCCTATCTTTTCAACTCACTGAGCCCCACTTCCTTTGATTTTCAATTTTCTTTTACACGGCTTTTGTTTGAGGACGTCCATCACTCCTGGAGGTAGTCCAATACCAGGTAAAGGCATCCTGGAGTCATGTATGGAACGGGTAAAGAAGGTCCTATCCATCTAACTGCTTCCAAGCTCCATTTGATATGTTGTCCTCAAATTCTTGACACATTACATATTAGGCTGATAACAATAGATAACTTACTTGATCAAGAAGATGAGAAGAAATTTTCTTAAGAATTTAAGTTGGATGAAAATTGGAAACTTAAAGATGACCTCAGACTGTTTCTCAACTACTCATTTACAATCAGGCATGGCAGTGCAAACCTGTAATCCTGGGCCCTTGAAGGATTAGGCAGAATCAAGAGAATTCAAAGTTCAGGATACAGGTAAGTTCCATGCTAGCTTGGCTGCCTTGCTAGACTCTGTCTTAAAACAAAACAAATAAATAAAACAATGCTTCCTAATGGAGTCAAGGCCACAGAACAACATGATCCCTGCCCACAATGCTTCTCTCCTTCATTTGATAGTCATGCTTATTGTAGAGGCCAATTCCATATCTAAGTTTTCTTTCAATGGCAAACTGGATCCTTGGGGGAGGAGAAAGCTACTCACATTTCAAAGTCGGTCTCAATCCTTTCCCCTAAAGGCCAGTGTGCATTAATCTCATCGCCAAGCCCAAACACAAATTAGATGCATTTCAGGAAGGGTTTTGTTCTGGCTGCCCCTCCACCCATAAACAATGCAAATTAGGGTTATGTGGGAAGATGAACCTCAACTGAGAAAATGCCCCCACCACATTGCTTTAGGCAAGTCTATGGGGGGTATTTTCTTGACTAGTAATCAATGAGTGTCGCCGCCGCCGCCGCCGGCCGGTGGTGGCGCATGCCTTTAGTCCCAGCACTTGGGAGGCAGAGCCAGGCGGATCTCTGTGAGTTCGAGGCCAGCCTGGGCTACCAAGTGAGTTCCAGGAAAGGCGCAAAGCTACACAGAGAAACCCTGTCTCGAAAAAACAAACAAACAAAAAAACAAAACAATGAGTGTCCAGCCAGCCTACTGTGTGCAGTGCCACCCTGGGCAGGTGGTCCTGGTGTGTAATAGAAAGCAAGCTATAAGTCAGGAGAAGCAAACCAGTAAGCAGCATTCCTCCACGGTCTCTGCTTTCAGTTTCTGCCCTGATTTCCATGATGGACTATGATATGGAATGTAAGTTGAAAAGAACCCTTTCCTCCCCAAGTTGCTTTTGGTCATTGTGTTTTATCACAGCAACAGAAACAGACAGATTTAGTCTGGTATATAGTTCAAGGGCTATATTCCATCCTTGCTGGAAAAATATGGCAGCAGGAAGGTGAAGCATGGTCACACTGGGTTCTAAGTTAAGAAGCAGAGCAATGAATACTTATGTTCAGTTGGCTTTCTCTTTTGTATTTACTACTATCACCCAGCCCATAGACTAGCATCACCCATAGTGTGTGTGTGGGTTCTTCTCATGTAGATTAACTTAATATGAGTAATATCTCACAGACATGCCCAGAGGTTTGTTTCCATGATGATTCTAAATCCCACATCAAGGTGACAATAAAATTTAACCCTCATATCTGATGTCTTACATAGATAGGCTACTCAACTGATGCTTATCTGTTGAATAAACAAAGGAATGTTTGATTCAACAAATAAAGTGAATTCATTAGTTAAATTTTAAAAAGCAAATTCAATGAAGTCTTGCTTTCTTGATCCACTTTTAGATTTTACTATAAAAATAAAGGTAAATTCAACTACAGAAGTAAAATTTATTTAGAAATAAGTAAATAATTTTCAGACATGGGGCCAGGGAGAGAGGAATGGAGCAATGTGTGTATCGCACAAGCACGAGGGCCTAATTTTCAATTCCCAAAAGCCACAAAAGCCAGGTGAGCAAGCAGTGGTACACATCCAAGACCACAATGCTGCAGGAGGTGACACGGATCTTTGGAGCTCACTGACCAGCCAGCTCAGCTAGTTGGTGAACACCAGGTTTTGAGAGACGCTGTCTCAAAACATAAGGGGGAGAGCAAATGACAAAGACATCTGACATCAATGCTCTGGCTGTTAGGACACACCTATGTAAGTATGTATAAACATCACACACAAAAACAAAATGAAGCTGGGCGGTGGTGGTGGCACAGGCCTTTAATCCCAGCACTTGGGAGGCAGAGCGAGGTGGATCTCTGTGAGTTTGAGGCCAGCCTGGGCTACAGAGTGAGTTCCAGGAAAGGCGCAAAGCTACACAGAGAAACCCTGTCTTGAAAAACAAAATGAAAACAAACAAAACACCAAAATGAATAAAATAAATACATTTCAACAACTAAAGTAAAGGGGTCAACTTAAATATTAAAACATTCTTAACAGGATAGTATGATTTCTCAAAAAAAAAAAAAAAAAGTTCCTGCATTTTTACAGTGATTTATGCATTCTTCTCCTTTGATCTCTGTGATGGATTGAAAGAAAATGACCCCCAAAGGGAGTGGCACTAATAGGAGTTGTGGCCTTGTTAGAGTGGGTGTGGTTTTGTTGGAGAAGTTTGTCACTGTGTAGTTGGGTTTTGACCCTCTAGCCACACCCAGTGAGACAGACCACTTCTTGATGCCTATGGGTCAAGACGTAAGAATCCCAGCTCCTTCTCCAGCACCATGTCTGCCTGTATGCTGCCATGTTCCACCATGACGATAATGGACTGAATCTCTGAAGTGTAAGCCACCCAATTAAATGTTTTCCTTTATAAGAGTTGCCATAGTCATGGTGTCTCTTCACAGCAATAGAAACCCTAAATAGAACAGTCTCTTAATCATTTAAATCAATTAATTTTTCTATATCAAGCTGTCCATACATTCTGAAAGAAATTCACCTTAAGCTATTCATTAAACCTGTTTTCTATATTCTGGGCTCAATTTAATAATCAAGTTTGGGAATGCTGTTTTCTTAGTGAGATATTAACTTGTTATTTAAATTCCTTCAAAAAAAAAAAAGATTTTATCAGCCTTAACACTTGGAATCTGTTTCCTGTCTCTGAATTTGATGCAATTTTTTTTTAACTGAAAAACTCACTGTTATTAAGCTGAGACTGACCTTTAATATCAAGCCTTCATATTTACTTTTTTCACTCCTTTGGTTTTGTTCTTTTATAGTATATTATATTTTAACCTCTCCTACCATCTTACCTCCTTGAAATGACATATAGGCCTTTCTTCAGTGCTACTTTCTATTTTTAAATGTCTATTCAAAAACATGTGAAGCTGGGGAAATAGCTCAGTCTTTAAAAACAAGTATGAGGACCTGAGTTCACTCTCCAGATTCAATGTGGGAGTCCACATCAACAACCCCAGTGCCAGGGAGACACAGACTACAGGGGATCCCTCCTGCTTGCTGTCAGCCAGCCATCCTAGCTTACTGGAAAAGCCCTAGGTCCCATTAGGAATGACACTAAAAGCAGTGCTCTGACTGCCACACATACCACCCTCCCCAACATACCCACCTGTAATTCCAGACTTGGGAAACTTAAGCCAGGGATTAAGAGTTCAAAACCAGTCTGGGATACATATTAAGAAGCAAACCAAACAAACAAAAAAACCCACAAACACTCAGGGGGAAAAGCGATTTGAAGCTAAAAGGTAGCCATTTCTAAGACGTTAATGTTATTATTCAAATAAAATTTCTTCTGTGTCTAACTGTTAATATTTCAGTCCTTGTAACCACTTACACTAGACAAACAAAAGAATCACACTTTGATGTAATGTCAGTCACATTTACACAAAGTAGATTTTAAAATCCCATATTACTTTACATGCAATTTGACAACATTTCAGAAGTGTTCAGATGGAACTTAGTGACATTAAACATTTTCCTTAGTATTTTAAAACTTATAAAGTCCTTGGCTAAACTTAAATTGCTTTTGTTTCTACTTTGAAGATCATTTATTCTTTAAGTCTGTGTTTTTTACTCAATTAATAGTAAATAGTAGAAGATCCAAGAATCACACAATAATGAACTTCCAACTTCCATCTCAACTGATCTAGTTCATCCCTGTATAGGTCAAAGTTATAAGCTCTTCTATCACATTTGGATTTTGAATCCTGACTAGCCCGTCTCTATTCATATTTACATGAACTCTTTTTACTTAATTAAAAAATTACTTTTTTTGTGTGCTGTGTGTTTTGCTTGCATGTATGTCTATATGTCATGTGTATGCCTAGTACCTTCAGAGGTCAGAAGAGGGTATCAGGTCTCTTGGAACTAGAGTTACAGATGGTTATGAACTGCTATGAGGGTGAGAATCAAACCTGGGTTGTTGGAAAGGCAGCCAGTGTTCCTAACTGCTGAGCTATCTCTTCTGTTCCTGAATTAACTCTTTAAATTAAACTATCTATTAAAAGAAGTAGAAAGCCACTTGTTACTCTTGCTATTAATTCTTGTGGCTCTTACTCATACTTCCAAGGAATGCTGATCCTACTAAAGTTGAAAAGGGCTATTTCTAGGAAATTAAACTTGAAGTAAAACATCTAATGCATTCTGGTTGTTATATATAACTATTGATTTTTTTCCTTTGATTGTTTACCCCATAAACAGATGGTCACAATTATTGATCTAATAGACAGTTACTAATTTTGAATGGTCAGGGACTTCAAAGAAGAGAATTGGAAGCCTGGTAACAAGGAAGTCTGCGAAGAGATGCCTAGATGAGCACCTTTCAGAACAGGTACAAAACTTAAAGATATCTGTGTCCATGTAGACCACGAAAGGACATCTGCTGTGGAGAAGGCTGTTATTGTATTCTATAGTATGTGTACGCAGGCTAGAGGTGAACACTAGGTGTCTTGCTCTATCATTTTATACCTTATTTTCTCAAACAGTGTCTCTCAGCGAACCCAGGGCTCATTGTTTTGGCTAGCAAGTCCTATGATCCTGTCTCTCTCCACCCCCTCTATTCCAAACTACTACCAGCCTATCATGATGGGATTATGAATGTACATCTGGACATCTGGCTTTTATGTTTGCTAGGCATCCAAACTCAGGTCCTCATGCTTGGGTAGAAAGCACTTTACTCTGTTCAGTCCCAGAGAAGACTCTTAATAATTAAGAGGGCAAAAAGAGGACACTCATCAGTCTCTTTACCTAGCTTCTACAGCACTTATGCAGTTGGACTATAAACACTGACTATGGTAGCAGAGAGAGAGAGAGATGATGTGGTAGGACGCAAATTCTAATACTACATAGGAGTATTTAGCTTTTCAGAAGTAGGAACAATACTGAGTTCCAAATACAGCTGCATTCCTCAAGGGGACAAGACAACTACTGAAGCCAGATTACTTACAATGGATCTTTTCTATCAAGAAGACCAGTTATCTGTCCTCACGGAACAGATACATTCTGGATTCTGCTAATATTACCATTCATTAGCTTAGAAAGTTCATTTCCCATTTGGCACTGCAGGTTGCATTATCTTCAATCAAGAAACCTACTTTTTGGCAGCAGAGGTATAACAATGCTTTTTGTTTTCCCCAGTATTTTCAGTGCTTTACTTAATAACTTATTCCCAGTACCTTTCAGGCTTGTTTGTTTTGGTTTTTCGAGACAGGGTTTCTCTGTGTAGCTTTGGTGCCTGTCCTGGAACTCACTCTGTAGTCCAGGCTGGCCTCAAACTCACAGAAATCCACCTGGCTCTGCCTCCCGAGTGCTGAGATTAAAGGCCTGCGCCACCACCACTAGGCCTCAGGTTTGTTTTTAACTTGGGATCTCGTCCTCAGCTGGGGTTGGGTGAATTCTTTTTTATCCTTAATAGTATCAAAGCCCTTCAATAGTTAGTATCTTTAAGTTAAACTGTCCCGTACTGTTGTATTTCTGTGGACAGGGATACTACCACCCCTAGTCTTACACTATGGAGAGCTCATATTCTTTCAGTATCAATGATCAGACCCAACTACAACTATATCAACACAGCTAAAATTTATGTGCTGTTTACTTTATACCAACTATCATTTTATGTACTTTTCTTTCCAATAATTCATTAATCTTAACACGTGCCCAATAACCTTTAAAAATTTCTTCACACACACACACACACACACACACACACACACACACACACACACAAATCTGCTACTCATATTCTTTAATATAAAGATTAAATAAACTAGTATAACTAACCATATTTGCTGTGTGTGCTTTGGGGCTATGTCTAACATAATTTTATTTTCAGAGGAACTCACATACTCCTATGAGTTATTTTAAAATTCAAATTTCATTGCATAGATTACAAACTAATAGCCAATTATTGGCTACAACAGTTTTTATAACTAAATTTTGACTATTTAAAAAACTATAGGAAGACTGAAGAAATATTCAAAAGAAAATACTAATCATAAAAACAATTACAAGCAGTGGTTTCAGAACTGACTCAATGCAAATCCATTATCTTGAGTTTCACAAACACAAGGAAGGGAATAGCAGAAAGGTTTAAATAACCAAGAATCAACATATTTTTTTTTTTTGTAAAAAGTTAACATGTTTTATTCTCCTTATGAAAAAGGACAATGTAAAGTTTGAGAATTCCAGAGATGACTTTTAAAATGGCATATAAACTGAGATACCCTGTGCCCTGGTATTTAAGTTTATTAATGCATTTAACACTACTAAACTAATTAGCGCAATCTCATGTCCCATTTTAAAAGTTTTCTTGGGACAATGAAATGGTTCAGAGGATAAAAGTGCTTGCGGCCAAGTGGAGGACCTGAGTTCTATCCCTGGAAACCATGTGATAGAAGGAGAGAACCAACTCTTTCAAGTTGTCCTCCAATTTCCCCACATGTGCACCACGGCAGAGCACGAGTTAATACACAGATGCATACACACACTGAGAAGACTTGCTGAGAAGAAGGGGTTTAGTAGGAAAGAAACAGAATCAAAATACAAAAAACTGTGAAAGAATACAGTTTAAAGAAATACTTAAAAAACAAAGTGCTGGGTGGTGGTGGCGCATGCCTTTAATCCCAGCACTCGGGAGGCAGAGCCAGGTGAATCTCTGTGAGTTTGAGGCCAGCCTGATTTACACAGTGAGATCCAGGACAGGCACCAAAACTACACAGAGAAACCCTGTCTCGAAAACAAACAAAGAAAAAAACAAAACAAAAAAACACACACACCCCCAAGAAAAAGAAAAAAAAGAAAAAAAGAAAAAGTAAGCCAGTAGTGGTGGCACATGCCTTTAATCTTAGCACTCAGAAAGCAGAGGCAGGTGGATCTCTGTGAGCCTGAGGCTAGCCAGGGCTACCAAGTGAAACCCTGTCTCAAAAAAAATAAAACAAACAAGTAATTATGAAGATTGTTAAT
The DNA here is from genome assembly GCF_949786415.1 of Peromyscus eremicus. Classification (NCBI taxonomy): domain Eukaryota; kingdom Metazoa; phylum Chordata; class Mammalia; order Rodentia; family Cricetidae; genus Peromyscus; species Peromyscus eremicus. The sequence continues at coordinate 37,677,290 of NC_081423.1, read as the reverse complement.
AACTACTTTAACTACCCAGGAACTGTTCTAAAAGAGATTTATTTAGATTAACTAGTCTATTTCAAATACCCAGTCTATTAAACCACTTTCTACTATTATACCCATTTCTGAGTAAACTTAGAGGGATCAAGTAATCTGCGCCAAAGAATCACTAGGTAGAAATAAGAACTTCAGCAATCTGGCTCTAGAGTATGAGCTCTTACAGACCTCTGAGAGCTTTGAGTAGCAGAACAACGTGCTAATGCCTCTTGACAACACTTACCGAGGATTATTATTATCTTTGTCTTACAGAAAACTACCACTTGTTCTAAGTATATAACTGAGTAAGGTTCAAATAGAAAGGGAAAAATTATATCATCAGAAGTGTAAGTATTAAATGCCTGCCAAAAAATGTCCAATGGTAACAACAGAAAAATATACTTTTATAAGGAACAAAAGACTAATAATATTAACTTTGCCTAGCTAGATGGAGCAGACTATGCAAAAAATCCCAGCACTGTGGCTGAGGCTAGAGCACAAGTTCAAAGATACAAAAGAAAGATCCAGTCACAAAACAAAACCACAAAGTGTCAGTGGAAACTTACCTGCAAGGAGGAAGGACCATAGAGTCTTTTACAAGTACAGATCCAGAAAGCAGAATATACCAACATCTGGCAATAGTTTCTGAACTGTTTAAATATATAAGAAAAAGAGTAAACAAATAAAGATGTGTACATATGTGCAGATTCAGTATGAATATGAAGCATGCAATACTTCTGATAATGCTGTAAATCATTAAAAATTAAGTAACAATATTGGGGAATCTGCATGTTGCCTAACATTTTACATAGAGCATGTTCACATGGGGAAAAAGCAGCTAATTCTCAACAAACAAAGGAGGGGGAAAAACCCTTCACATCACTAGTTAACAGAAAACACGAGAACACATTAAATATATCTTAAGGAAATTCTCAGAAATTAACCCAACTTAGAGGTTGATAATACTGCCTAATCATTGTTTAATGATACTGAAAATCAAAATTAGCTCCTTTCCTTATTAAAAATTCCCAGCTTTACATTTTAGATCATCAGATCATACCAGTCAGTGTCCTCTGATGTAATCAGACACTAAAGGTCAATACAGTACTATACTGCAAAGGGCAAAAAGGCATTCTATCCTGCAGCTCCACAATTTTGTCATTTCTACCTCTTCATAACACAGTTTCAGGGGTTCGTTTTCCTTATTGTTCATCTATTTTTTCCAATTATCCTTTTATCTGTGTATGATGGGCAATCATATAATCACTACAAAGTACAGTCATATAGGAGATACATGTATATGTATATATTGGATAGCAAAGTACAGCATACACATCATAAAGAAAACACAAGTACTAATGAAAGGTAGGACAGAAAACACTCAGCATTAGAAGATGGGGTCAAGGCTGAAGAATAAGACCAACATTGTGATCATTAACTTTAGGCCCAACTGGAAAGAGCTGATCAAAAGTATGCAAAGTCAGCAGTTGTTAAGAATGTGGGATGGAAAAAGGAAGGATACTGTCCCCATAGAATATTTATCAATCAATGTAAGTTTTTAGACAATCTATTTTAGAAATATCCCACTGAAAATTAGAAAACATATTCTTATGTACAAATGTGACTTCCCAGAAGATTTAGGAAGACTGAAAGTATCAGGTGTTCAGAATCAACTTGTGGGAAGCAAAATACTACCATTATAGACAAAGCCTATTTATTTACATGTACTTACATCTGCAGACAATTTAAAATTTCATATAATGTCATAGCCTAAACTTCAAGTCCAGTAGAGCTTGGTTGAAAAGTAATTCCAATTAGAAGCCACTAAGGGAGTAAGGGGTTTAGCTCAGTGATAGAGCAATTGTCCAGTATGTTTGAGGCCCAAGGTTCCATTTCTAGCATACCAGAGAGTGTATGTGTGTGTGTGAGAGAGAGAAAGAGAAAGTGAGGATATTCTTTTTTGTTGTTGTTTAATACAATTCAACAACTTTTACCAAATGCTCTAATATTTTTAGAACTCTTATTTAACACTCATTTATTGGGAATTGTCAAAATGTTATACTTGACAGCAAAAATGTAAATACTGCAGATACTTATTAAATCTTCCATCCATTTAACAACCAAGAACAAAGATAAAAACACTTAAGTCTTCTCTGTGTGTTCTTTCAGGATTTCCTAGGACACTGCCTCCTCCACAGACACTTAAAATGGTAGACAGCTTCTCTCACATATTTCTCTTGCCTGGAGGTCCAGAGATGGCTCAGTTATACCTCCTATCGACATCAAACCATTCTTCTCCTTTCCTTATTAAAAATTCCCAGCTTTACATTTTAGATCATCAATCAGATCATACCAGTCAGTGTCCTCTGATGTAATCAGACACTAAAGGTCAATCCTTCTATTTCTTGTAGAATTCTTGGCTGATACAAATCCTTTCTAACAATGATATCATCAGGTTTTATATTGACACTGATATTCATCCTTCTCAAATTCTTGATCTCTTTAAGGATTTTTATTTAAAAATCTCCCTTTTCTGAGACAGGGTCTTACTTTGTTAAGTCCAACCTGGTACTTCCTATGTAGATCAGGCTGGTCTCAAATTCATGGCAATCTTCCACCCTCACCCTCTCACTACTGAGATTCTCCATGTGAACCACCATGCCCAGACTACTAGAGATCTTATCTTCTACTTGAAATGAGTTTCCATGGTCATTTACTGGAGTATTTGCTTCCACCACTGGAATATATTCACTGGAATATCTTCATTAATCTAGAGTTCAAGATTCCAATGTCACCATCTCTCCTCTTTGCAACTGTTTTGTTACCTTACTCTCATCATCTATCTATCCATCCCATAATGATCTTACCATCTTCTCCCTCTCTTCTGTACCTACCACAAATTCAATGTTATATTACCAATATCCCCCCTTTTCAAGAATTTTCTCAATTCTCTTTACTCATTTTATTTGTTGTGATCTGAGGCTTCCCAAAATCCTTAAAAAACAGAGGCAACCAAAAGAAAACTTCCAATAATTACTACATGAGCACTCAGCATTGTAACTCAGCATCAAGGGGTCTGCACTCTGCCCACCACAAAGCAAAGAGAACAAACCACACATCCAAGCAAACCAGGGACAGAGGGACAAGGGCTTCCACTTTTCATGCAGCATCTGGCATTCAGTCAAAAGTTACTAAGACTGATGAAAACAAAACCAAATAATTGAAAACCAATAGAAAACAACAACAAATCCTTTATATTTAGTAAGCTCAAGAAAAAAAGACAAGGTAGAATACTTACCTAAGCACTGAAATCTGAAAAATCAAAACACACACATCCCAGGAAGTCAAACACTGGAGTTTTATTTAGGACTAGAAAGAGTAGAAAACAAGAATTTATAAACCAGAAAGTCAGTCAGTAGAAAATAACAGAAAAAAAAGGATGGAAAATGGTATAAAGATGAGGCAAAAATGAAAGAAAGTGGGAAAGAAAAATCAATAAAGAAGCCAATCAGGAAAAAAAAACTGGCTAAGGATGTTTTAAAATAAAAATACAAATTTGTATTTAAAAATAAAATTTGTAAATAAAGTTCTACAAATCCTTAAAGAAATCTTTAAAAAAAAAATCACATTTAAGGACATTAGACACAACTGCTGAGGGGAAATTTTTTCAGAGGTTGTATGAGAAAACAATGTCACTCACAAAACAATAGCAGTAACACTGATTCTTTAACACAAATGTCCAGAACATGCCAACTTAACATCTAAGAAGTACTACAGAGGGAAAAAGACTACACACACTTCAAACAACAAAACCTGCCAGTCTAGAATTATAGATGCAGCAAAGTCTTCCCTTTAAAAACAAAGTGAAACAACACTACAGCAAAGAATTAAAAGACCAGCAAATAAATAAATGTGCAGGCTGAATGATGGTATTTCTAAAGATGTCAATTCTCTCTGATTAAATGCTATCCTAACACAAAAGCCACAGCAGTCCTACAGGTTTTTATGTATATGGAAACTGATGGGTTGATTCTCCAAGTATACAGAAAGTGAAAACAGTATTAATAGCTGCTAGATATTAATAGTATTAACAGATGCCAGACATCACAAAAACATGATAATAAATTTGTAAATTATAAAACCAAAGCTTTCAAAGATTCCAATATTAGAGGATATATCATTACCAAGCTTGAAACAGTCCTAAATTTTTTTTGGAGGAAACTAGTAGTAGCATGAGCTAATCACACACACACACACACGTATATGCATATATGTATATATATAAAATGTATAAAAATGTGTCAAATTGGGAAAATTACAAAATTCATTACTATTAATATTTTCCAAATAACTGATACAAAATGCCACAAAAATCACGTGAAGAGGAAATAACTCATTTAGTACTTTAGTCCAGTGTGGTGGCACACACCTTTAATTCCAGTACTTTGGAGATAGAGGCAAGCGGTCAGCCAGGTACTATATAGAGAGTTCCAGGACCATTAGGGCTACACAGAGAGATCCCGTTTCAAAAATAAAACATCATCAACAACAAAAAACATACTTTAATTCCAGCATTCAGGAGGCAGAGGCTGACAATTGCTGTGAATTTGAGGCCAGCCTGGTCTACAAAGTGAGTTCCAAGCTAGCCACTGATACACAGTGAGATTCTGTCTCTACACCCCCTCCACCCAAAACCCTTACAAAGTAAAAACCAAACCAAACAAAAACAAAACAATCATTTTCAATTAAATAAAGTATCCAGAATTCACTGGCAAAGTCTCAGATCCTTATGTTGTAACTAATCTGTAAGAAACTTAAACAGTTTTGAAATTATACCAAAGAAAAATACATTATTTTAAAATGCTGCTAAAATACTAATTTCTTAACCTTTTCTCTATATTAAATTAGATTTCCTTCATTAATACACACACAATAGACTGAATAAAAATCTACCTAATGTCAATCAGATGTTAGTATAAAATTACAATCTTGTTTTATAACTGTTTGCTATAATGAATATAGCTATGTTATTTTTTTTTTCTTCTTTTTTCAGTTTTTCGAGACAGAGTCTCTCTGTGTAGCCCAGGCTGGCCTCAAGCTCAGAGATCCGCTTGCCTCTGCCTCCCTGCGCGCTGGGATTTTAAGGTGTGCGCCACCACTGCCTGGCTTTTAAACAAAGTTTTAAAGAAAAACAGAACATGATCTTTACAGTCTTGAAACAGAGATAGGTATTTGTAAATATTTTAAAAAAGCAGATATAAAAAGCACTAATCATGGCTGGCGAGATGGCTCAGGGGTTAAGAGTACATATTGCTCTTGCAGAGGATCTATGTTGGGTAGCTCACAACCACTTATAAATCCAGCTCCAGGAGATATGACCCCTTTGGCATCTGTACATATTCTTTAAAAAAAAAAAAAAAAAAAAAAGATGTGGAAAAAGCCAGGTGCTGGTAGCACACACCTTTAATCCCAGCACTCGGGAGGCAGAGCCAGGTGGACCTCTGGAAGTTCGAGGCCAGCCTGGTCTACAGAGCAAGATCCAGGACAGGCACCAAAACTACAGAGAATCCCTGTCTCAAAAAACAAAAAACAAAAAACAAAACAAAACAAAAAAAAGTGGAAAAGACAAAATCATAGTGGGAAAAGTATTTGCAGTAAGCACATCTATCAAGAATTTTGATTAAAAATCCAGACAAAACTTCCAAGTCAATATAAATAAGGCCCTGCAATAGAAAAATGGTCCAGAACTTAAGATTTCACTAGAAGCTAGCCAAACAACTTGAAAACATGAGAACTATTCATCATCATCAGTAAACTGGACATTGTATAACAGAATCATGGTGAGGTGATAAAGTGATGAGCAGAACATCTCAAGCTGAAGCAAGCACACAAAATAGGCTACACAGGTTGTTAAAGATGGGTACCCGGGCTGGGCTTGGTGGTGCATGCCTTTAGTTCCAGCAATCAGGAGGCAGAGGACAGCCAAAGCTACAAAGAGAAAGCCTGTCTCAAAAACACAAACCAAACCCAAACAAAAAGATTGGGTTACTGGGACTGACTACACAGCTCATGGCCACCAACACTGGCACAACTATAGTAGGAAGCTAGGTGACACTCCTAACATCTATATGCAAAACTCTAGTAATTCTATTCCTTGGAAGATATTTAAGTGGAATTGTAAGTAAGGGTACAAAAGGTGTCAGCAAAATGCCCACAGGGAGCTTATTTTTCTCAACAGCAAATATCTGGAAGCAACCCCAACATACAGTAGACAGATAAACCAACATACACTCTTATCTACAGCAGTAAAAGAGAACAAAGATGGACATTAAAGAATCCTGGCCTGACATCTGCTACATAACAACCTGATCACAGTTTTTATCAGTAAGGAAGTCACAATTACAATTACCATGCTAAAACAGTGCTGAGTAGAGCTTTCTAGAAAGCCAGTCTCTAGCAATTGTGGTTACAGTTGTATATATTTCTAACACTTGACGCACTAGACCATTTCCTATGTTTTTTTATGTACTATACTTCAGTTTATGATTACCAAACGAATTTTACTGTGAAAAGTCAAGATTTGAACATGTCATTAATCTGAGGTAATCATAAAAATACTTACCAAAAAAGCATCTGATTGCCACTGTATCTCTCATAGCGTGCTCTTGCAGACATTAACCTAATAAAAAGGGTAAAAAGCTAAGGCTTTATCTTACATTTTGTTTAAAAAACTGTTGTATCATTAGAAAATTATTAGACATATAACTAAATTTTTACCAATCTTGGAAATATATGTAATACAGTAACATTTTTAATAAAAGCAATAGATGATAATATTTTGGTATATAACCAAGTATTTTGCCTTTCGATGTTTGAGAAGTAATGTGAGCCAGTCATAGTGGCATATGGCTGTAACCGTAGTCCTCCAGGCAAAGGAAGATGGACTGAGGCAGAGGCTTACAAAGACTGGCACAAATTTGAGGCCCATCAAAGCAATATGTTAAGATTTTAAATCCCCAAATCCAGCCAAGTAAAACAAAACTACAAAACCAAAAAAGCAATAGCTATTAAGTGGCATGGATTTAATGATCTTATATACATTATAAAGCGTGCCAATCCACACTAAATAATTTTTATTATGATAAAACATACATTTGAATGGTTCATTCCCACATCTTGTGAAGAACAGTTACTGGCAACAACACATATATACCAAAAAAAAATCTGCTAAGTATATAGATTTGTTGCATTTTTACACAATCTTTAAAAATAAATACATTTTAATATGACTTCTAATTTTTAGTTTTAATTTCTTCCTGATTTACTCACAAATACTAACATCTGAGTACATTATCTAGAAAACAGAATGTGCCGGGCGGTGGTGGCACACGCCTTTAATCCCAGCACTCGGGAGGCAGAGCCAGGCGGATCTCTGGGAGTTCGAGGCCAGCCTGGTCTATAGAGTGAGATCCAGGACAGGCACCAAAACTACACAGAGAAACCCTGTCTCAAAACAAACACAAAAACCCAGAATGCAATAAAAAAATAAATGATACTTAACACCCTAGTTCATCATCAGAACATTGGTCACTGAGGAAAAGCAGTTAGCTACATGGGTTATGGAAAGAAAGGCTGAATGAAAATATACAAAATCACAACAATAAACGCTTTACAGCACTCTAAAGTGTCGAAAACATAACCACATGATCTCAGATACATAGATCTGACCTTTTTTTTGTTTTTTTGAGACAAGTTTCTCTGTGTTCTGGAACTTGCAATGTAGACCAGGCTGGCCTTCAACTCAGAGATCTGCCTGCCTCTGCTTCCCAAGTGTTGGGATTAAAGCTGTGCACCACCATGGCCTGGCAAGGTCTGACTATCTTAAAGAGAAAGCAGAGGTTCATAAAATACATGGATCTTGGCTACAGGAACTCATGCCAGGCTAACATATTATGCTCATTTTAAGCATCTGGCACAACTAATAAGAGAATTCTCAAAAAGAAAATAGGAGTTTTGAGTTCTACGCTGGTTAGTATATGTCAACTTGATATAACACTAGACATAATCGGAAGAGGGAATCTGAGGATTTGCCTCTGTCAGATTAGACTGTATGCAAGTCTATGAGGCATTTTCTTGATTTAATGATTGATGTGGAAAGGTCCAAATCACTGAAGTCAGTACTATCTGTGGGCAGGTGGCCCTGGATTGTATAAAAAAGTAAACTGAGCAAGCCTTGGGGAACAAGCAAGTAAGCAGTATTCTTCCATGGCCTCTGCTTCAGTTCCTGCTGAGGCTTCCCTCAATTACGGACTGTGATGGGAAACTGCAAGTCAAATAAACCCTTTCCTTCCCAAGTTGCTCTGGTTATGCTTTATCACAGCAACAGAAAGAAACCTAGGACAGTTTCACTATTTGGTACATGCTGAAAGCATAGTTCTTTGCTTTAGTTATTCTCATGTAAGCTTAAAGCACTGTAACAAAGACAAAGCTATCACCCCATTTTATGAAGACAAAACTGCAGCTTATATGACTAAGACATCATGACTAAGAAAAACTGGAATAAGAAACAGAAATTTTTATGCCTAGCCCTACAAAAATTCCTAAGTCATCTGGCCCCTGAGACTACTTTATTCTACCTCTCTTTTCACTCTGCACCAGAAACCAAAGTCCTCTTTCTTGTCTTGTACTGTCACAGAGGCCTCTACTCAAAACCTACTTCCTATGAGAGGTCTTTAGTAATCACCTAAATATAAGCAGCTACCAGGTGATTTCACATCACCATGTTGTATTATAATCACAGTACTTATCCTTTCTGCATAGGATACATAGTTTTTTATTGTGCTTTCAAACTCTAGGACACTAGAGATCTAAGTATTTTGAATGCCTAAAACAGGATGACTGTAAAAGGTACTTACCAAGTATCTGGTGAACAAATGAAGAGTATATATACAGCACTGACTGGTAAACCAGTTACACTTACCTAAGCTGATGCTCCCTGAGGTTTGACAGTATTTCCATTCCATGGAGGTAAGAATAAATAGTATTTAAGTCCTGTGGAACAGAAAAGTTTTTTGATTACTCTTCAAATATACATTCTAAAATATGACCGCTCCCCCTCCAAAATCTCTTTTTAAGCATTTAAAGGCAGGGCTCTGTTAATTATACAAGAGTCACATGAGTCTCTGAATTACAGGCGGTGGTGGTGCACACCTTTAATCCCAGCACTTGAGTGGCAGAGGAAGATGGATCTCTGTGAGTTTGAGGTCAGCCTGGTCTACAAATCAAGCTCCAGGGCAGTCAGGACTACACAAAGACATTCTTGTCGCGAAAACAAAACAGAGAAAAAGTAAGGTGTTCCCTCCAGGAACTCCTTTTTCTACATGAGCATGGCATCTATTCAAACAATACAAAAGCAAAAAACTCATTACTTCTTATCTAAGTATATTAACTAATTTTTCATTTCTAAACAGATATGACCTTAGTTAGTATTCACATAAATATTTGAAATATTACCACACAGGCTACTTAGTCTGTTTTCATTTTCCTTCACATTAGTCTCAGTGTTTGTAGGTTACACATCTTTAGGCATCCCATCTAACACCTCTGAAAGATCTGGTTTTTCCTTTTTTTTTTTTAACACTTATTTTACTCTTAATTATGTGTATAAGGTGGGGTGAGGGGAATGTTCATGTGATTGCAAGTGCCTACAGAATCCAGAGAAGGGGGCTGGAGAGATGGCTCAGAGGTTAAGAGCACTAACTGCTCTTCCAGAGGTCCTGAGTTCAATTCCCAGCAACTACATGGTGGCTCACAACCATCTGTAACGAGATCTGGTGCCCTCTTCTGGCCTGCAGTCATACACGCTGTATACATAATAAATAAATAAATCTTTAAAAACAAAACAAACAAACAAAAAAACCCAGAAAAATCTGATTCCTCTGGAGATGGAGTTACAGGTGATTATGAGCTGTCCACAGCAGGTTCTGGGAATTCAACTCAGTTCCTGTGGAAGAGCAGTATACAGTCTTAAACCACTGACTGAAAAACCATGAAGCTGGAGAGAGGTGGCTCAAAGTCCCCTTCAAACATGATTTTCTAAAGATTCTAAGGAGACTCGGTGTTGTAATTTCCTACTAAGCAAAAACATACTCAATGGACAACACTACTGTTCGCGCTGAAAGCAGCAGGCAATCTTTCTTCAGCCCTCTGATAACTAGTTATATAACAAAAACACCAGGATAATAAAATATAATCTTAACTATGAGCCTTGGCATACAAACACAACAGTCCACATCCCACAACAGAAAGGCATGTTTTGACATGTTTTGCTACTCATGTTATTTAAGATTATTGGTATATGGTGATAATAAAAAGCAGACAAGTTTAAATTCTCTATATAACATGTATCTCTTACTCTCTTGTAAGGAATGTCTATCAGCACAGATAGCTTCTCTACTGTCACACTGTGATATGTAACTTGCCAAATACAAATTAGTAGCAGAGGAAAAAGAAACCAAGACAACTTACTAACTTGCTTTCCAGTAAGTTAATAAGGCAACATGGGGGCACTAAGAAAAGCAACAATAACCCTGAACCCAAAGATCACAATTTCCAACTAACTATGGAGTGAAAAAGATTTTTAAGTGTATAAAAAAGGTAACCAGATTAAAAGAGAAAACTATGTCAAGTAAAGTTCTACAAAGATTTGGAAGATAGCGGATATAATAAATTAAACATCCAATAAAGCTACAAAGATATTTCTTATTCCACATGCTCTCCTGCAACAGACTACCAACTTCCATCAACAACTGGAATCTGTCTTTTTCCCACTGATCTGGGTTAGTTCTATGATTTGTTCTGACCAGTAGAATGGGACACGAGCAAGGTTACCTAACTTCAGACATGCAAGTACAGTAAGATTAAGAAGCCTATCAGTGTTATTAAAAAGTCCTGCCCTGGTACCAAGGTACCAGATATGAGATGTCATCTTAGTCCTGCCCACCCACCAACTGAATGGAACTAAGATAATGATCCCAGTTCAAAGCTCTGTTAAGGCAAAAGAACCAACTTTACTCAAAATCTGTTGAATGGAGAGAATACAGCCTTGGCAACAGCCTAACTCACATTGGATCCACCAAACCCACAGACTCACCTAGTAGCAGTTGTTCTTTGTTCTTAAATTTAGAGTTGATATACTTGGCAGTTAGAATAACCTCAACAACGGCTCCATGACCTCAGTAATATGCTGTGGCACAAGCAAGCTGAATGTAAACCTCTGAAACTGTCCAACCCCCAGAAACAAAGTAGTAAACCAAAGGCAAAATTTCTTCAGAAGGTGTGGGGGAGGGGGTAGAGGGTGAAGCAAGGGACTAATGACACCAGGACACACTTACATAGCAGGGAGTGATAGTCCTTATCATACTGTTTCAATTTGTGTGGACCATTTCTTTCTTTTTTTTCTTTTTTTTTTTGGTTTTTCGAGACAGGGTTTCTCTGTGTAGCTTTGCGCCTTTCCTGGGACTCACTTGATAGCCCAGGCTGGCCTCGAACTCACAGAGATCCACCTGGCTCTGCCTCCCGAGTGCTGGGATTAAAGGCGTGCACCACCACTGCCCGGCCGACCATTTCTATCTCCCATCACAGTTGCAGTTTCAGACATAATATAGTTGCTGGAGCTAGGTATCAACAACTGGTACTGAACTGGTTAGTGCAGTTTTCCCTATTCTGATTATAAGAAATAGTTTGCTTTCATGTGGGGTGATGTTAACTTATGGTTTTGCCATAGGGCTAGATTAATGTCCCTACTGTATCTTACCACAGTTCAAAGACATCTAGATCTAATTAAACATGATATATTGCTGGACAGAATGAACAAAGGAATACATCAGAGGTAGTCTGTACCTTGCAGTACTTGGTATGTAAATTCCAGAAGGTGAGAAATAAACATTGTAATACTGAACCTGCCATTCCAGCAAAACTTTTAAGGGTACCCTTGGCACATAAGGACATTCCATCCAAAGAAAAAATTGTTGGGATTTCAAGTTTAGATGAAGACAGAGTAAAAGAGGCTCAACCAACCACCTAAAACTCCTAACAATAAAAACCAATACATGAAAGGGGTTTGGAGGCCAGAGAATAACTTTTGGGAGTAGGGTCTCTCCATGCACCTTGTACGTCCTGGGAACCAAACTCAGGTGTTCAAGCTTGGCTACAAGCACTTTTTACGGGTTAAGCACTACTGGCCCCAGGAAAGGCTTTTCAGAAGAGAGAATGACATCAAGAAACAAAGGCAAGTGATTCTTGAAACAGAAATACACATTTGGTGATAAACCATACTGACTTGAAAAGAGTTGGCAGGTAGGGAGTAGAAAGTAGTTACAATTTGCAAAGCAGGAAGGAGACAGGAAGGAAGCTATACTGAAAGTGGGTTCCAGAAACCTGCAAAGGGTCCCTCTTAGGCTTGAAGACACAGTGGTCACCACATGCAAATATGTACAGTTAGATTAAAAAAGAACAACAACAGCAAGAAGAACAAAAAACCCAGCGAACAGCATATGGTATGGTGGCACATTACTGTAATCACAACAGTCAAAAGGTAAAGGCTGGAGAATCAGAAGTTCAAGGTCATCCCTGGCTATACAGAGAGTTTGAGCCTAGCCTATGCTATGAATATCAAGTCAGCAAGGGCTCCATAATAAGACTAGCCTAAAACAATCATCCAGGGAGGGTGAAAAAAGAAGCCAGAATTGAATTTGAGTTCTGATGCATATAAATAAAAGCCCTATGAAATACTAAAGTAGCACCATCAGCAACACTTGGGAATTTAGGGGTAAAATGCATTCTCAGGCCCTAACCCAGAATCTCAGAGATAAATACGTTTCAAAAAAGCCCTACAGATGGTTCTATGTACACTGTTTAGGAGACACTGGTTTACAGGCAGACACCTGTCACTCTAGACGATTTGTCTGGTAACCTAATAAATGGGAATGAAAACAAGAATAGGATGCTTACTAAAGGCCAGTCCTTCCAATACACCAAACTTAGAAGTCACAAGACACTAAGCCTTCACAAAAAGACAACTTCCAGAACATGTGAGGTTTGTTTGTTTGTTTGTTTGTTTGTTTGTTTAAAAACACAGGTAGAAAGGGGCTTTTGCACCAGTTAACCATTATGAGACAAGCTTGAGGAAATCTATTATGCTTCTTGGTGTATGCAAAAGAAACAAAATCTACCCAAATAAACCCCATTTAGCTCCTCTAAAACAGAAAATGAAAGAACACCAATAGAGGCAGACCGAAAGTCTTAACAGAATTTTGTTTGCAGTCACAATTCAAATGCTAGAAAGGGGATGCTAATCACAGAGTGTACTTGAAAGCTATTTGGTGGAGCCTGAAAGGAGAAGCAGTGAGGAAGACAGAAAACTAACCATCTGGGACATGACAACACCCCAGATCACCAGCAACTGTTTCTGTAACTGTACCAACAAAAGCAATGCAGAAATTATTCAGGGCATTAGAACAAAGACCAGTTTAGGATTAGGAATAAAATAAGAGATTTTACCCAAGCTAAAAAGTTGAAGTTATACAATGCAGTTAGCAACAAACCATATACACAATGGTGGTCCCACTACAAAGGAAATAAAAAATCCTTACTTCCTAGTGACCTTGTAGCTACAGCAATGTCATAGTGCAATACATGACTTGTGTCTGTGGTGACTTGTGTCAACAGAGCTTCTGTCCTGCCAGGTGTATAGAAACACAGAAATAGTTATATATCATAACCAGTACTTGATAATGACAATAAATGACTCCATCACTGGTTTAGATTGTTTCACTATACCTTTTACTAGTGCTGTGTATGTTCATGTATTCACATTTGTACATACGGAGGCCAAAGGACAACCCTGATTGTTGTTCCTTTGCCACCGTCTATTTATTTACTTACTATTGGTGACATGGTCTCCCTCACTGGCCTGGAAATCACAAAGGCTGGCTGGCTGGTTGGTTAGCAACAAGAATCCTACAAACACCATCATGCTTATTTTTCCACATGAGTTCTGAGGATTAAACTCAGGTTCTCATGCTTGCAAGCAAGGCAAGCATTTTACTGACTAAAATCTTTTCCCAACCCCTTCATAGTTCTTTGAAAGTATACTTCTATTTACATTAAGGGGAAAAAAGTTCAAGGGCTGGGGATATAGCTCTGGGGTAAAATGTCCAACTAGCATGCATAAGGTGCCAGGTTTCATATCTAACACTGCCAAAAAAAATTAAAGCTCACTGTAAAATAGTATGTGCCATGCTACATTGGCAGAAACCTCACTCATGTTTACTACATTTCTTGATTGCATAAAGATTCAATATCAAGTGATTGAGCTGTACTATGTTGTTTGTGTGGGTACTTTCTATGATGTCCACATAATCACATCTTTTCTCAAAACATATCCCCACTGTTACTTAAAGCATGACTGGACTTCTCAGAGTGAAGGTGGGTGGTAGGGTCACTGTCATCCTAAAACAAATGAGCTCTCATGCACTCTTCAAACAACCCAAACCTACAGCGTTTATTGTAGATATATTCTATGGGCTTTTGATTTGAGTCTGTTATATGGAATATTAAATTCATAAATAGTTCATAATGCTGTTTTGCATTATTGGGGTTCAGATTCTTTAATCAGACAAGGCTAATCAGGAGGCTAATGCTGTTTTGCAATGTTGGGGTTCAGATTCTTTATAAATATCAGACAAGCACTCTACCAAAGAATTCTATATAGTTAGTGGCTATTTTGAACATACATATCTCATTAACAGTGGGACTTGCCCTTCCTCCTTAGTGTACTATGTTGTGCTACAAAACATGCTGCTTTTTGAATAGCCATCTCCCAATTCTACTAGGTTTGGGTAGGTACTCAGAACATCAACTAATACTTGAAAGATTCAGTCAGAAATGGCCCGCTGGGGGATCATATGGAAACCTACTAATACAGAAGTTTCTCAAAATACATACATATATGAAAAGAGTCTAAATGGAGTCACCAAACAACAAGGGAGCCAATGCTCCAACTGCACATCTTTTACCATCAAATGAAGCTTCATGTGCCAGGAATGGGTTACTTCTAATTGAGTGAGTTATTGGCTAAAGGGCCCCCATGGAACCCCCAAACAACTCAGGTGATTGCCAGGGCTATTGGTTCATCTCCACAAACTGATGGTAAGGCCCTGTTACTGAAGATAGCATTTACATATCTCACTGAACATAGAGAAGTTGTGCTGGTGCCTAACTAGAGCCTTCACCCTTACTAACTAGTATTCATGGTACTGAAAGGTACTTACTCTGCACGCTACCAGGGGAGGAAGCCAAACATAAAGCCAGCTGCCAACCCTAAAACTACAACAGTGACTTGCCTGCAGGATATGCTGATGCAACAGTGGCACAAACACTACAGGGTAACCAACCATTATCTGACTGGATTTAAGGCCCACTCTTCGAGATGGAACCCATGCCTGACACTGTTCAGGTGACCAAAAACCTGAGACTAGGGGACATGGGCCTAGGGAAAGCCAAATACTATTTTGTTCCGCTAAAGGAACATAGCAATAAAATGACTAATAACATTCTGTAATACTCACAGATCAGTGTCTCAGCCATTATCAGAGAAGCTTCCTCTTGCAGTAGATGAGAACTAATACAGAGACCCACAACTGACCAATGTAAAAAAAGAGGTTTTGGAACACTCAGTTTTTCCAAGACAAGGTTCATCTACATAGCCTCGGCTGTCCCGGCTCACTCTGTAGACCAGGATGGCCTCGAACTCACAGAGACCCGCCTTCCTCTTCTTCCCGGGTGCTTGGATTAAAGGTATGTGCCACCATCATCTAGTGGCTAGCCGGATCTTAATGGCCTAAAGCCAAATACTAGTCAGATCCTAATGGCCTGACTGTGGATGGAGTCTCTGAACAGTCCCAGCACCAGTAGAAGACACACAAAGTGTATGGGTTTTTATTACTATATAATATCACTTATGACTGGCCGCAGTCCACCTCAGCAACAGGCAGCTCAAAGCACTGTGACCCTTGGTCATAAGACCCTATGTGTCGTGCTGATCTTAGTAGTCTGTGGACTCAAAGTACTACACAGCTTACAAGTATTGGTGGCTACTGATAGGACATAAGAGTCCAAGGATCTGAGATCTATCCAAAGAGATTCTTCCCCAAACAAGGTTGAATCCTGCACTACCATACAACAGACCCCAGAAAGAAACTTGGAGCTATGAATGAGGCAGCAGGGCCTGCAGGACCCTAGGCAGAAGCTTGCAGTTACAGACTACACTTTTTAGGTATTCCCTTGGTTCTTTCCAAATGACACACACTCAGTCTACCTGAGACAAACCTAGGCTTAGATTGTGCTCAAGTACCAAAGTGGTGACAATATGGTCCAAATGTGGACCTATGCTCTATCCAGTGCTGACATAATGAAAGTGACGACAAGCTCACAGGAAGTCAGGATCAAACCACTCATTCAATGGTACCAGCATTCAATGGCACATGCCACAAAGTATCAATATATTTCAAGAAAACAGGATTTTACTTCAAAGTGTCAGAAATCTCAGAGAACTTGAAACACCAATTTTAAAGATTGAAGAAAATGAAACAAAGAATGCTTCAGTACTTTAACAGAAACTTAAAGAGGTAGAAGTGAACTCTTACAAAATCAAACAGAACCCTTGAACTGAAAAATACACTCAAAAGAATTTAAAACTAACAGAAGGCATTAAAAGCATAACAGATGAAACAAGAAAAAAAATCAGTCATCTTGTAACCAGCTACTGGAAAATATGCTGCTCTTACAGATGATGTTTGGCTCCCAGCACCCATATCATGTGGCTCACAACTAACAGCCTGTTAACTCAAACCTTAAGAGAACCTGACACACTATTCTAACCTCCTGGGGCACCTGCACAAATGTGCTTGTGTGCACGCGCACAATCTGGGGAAAAAATACATGGAGGAAAAAAATGAAGAAAACTTATGAACACTTTGTGATGGTAAAGAAAATAAAGAATATTCAAGTTACAGGATCTCAAGAAGAACTTGATGTCAAAGAAGTAGAAAGGATGTTGAGTGAAATAGTAACAAATGCCCCAAATCTATATTAGGATACAAACATTTATATATACTAAAAGGTTAAAGGTAACCAGTTACTACATCTATCCCCCAAGATATCTCTATAGTCAAGCTTTTAAAATAAAAGGGCTGGAGAGATGGTTTAGCTGTTAAGGAGCACTGGCTGCTCTTGCAGAGCACCGAGTTCAGTTACTAGCACCCACATGGCAGCTCACAACCATCTGTAACTCTGGTTCCAGGGCATCTGATGCCCTCTTCTGGCCTCTGCAAGCACACATGTAATCCAAGTATAGACATACACAGTGGCAAAACACATGTGTACATATAAAATTTCAAAAATTCTAAAGGCTGTATGTGAAAACACTGATAACACAAGTATCCTAATTCACATGACAGCAGACTTAGCAGGAACCTTCCAAGGCAGGAAAAAGTGGCCTGAAAGTTTCACACCACCAAAGATTAAACACTGTTAATCAAGAATACTGCATCCAGGGCCAGGGAGATGTTAAACAGCTGCTGCTGCCCAGCCTGATAACCTGAACCATTCCTGGAATCCACATGATGGAAAGAGAGAACCAACTGTCCAGTGGTCCTGACTCCACATGTGCCCAGTGGCATGCACGTCTGCCCTCCCCTTACATACACAAAATAAATGAGCATATGTTAAGTGCTTAAAAAAAGAATACTGCACCTGATCAAAGAGATAACAACATCCCCAGACAAACAAAAGCAAAGAATTTATCTCCACCGGATCCATCTTAAATGGTAAAGGGAAGTTCTTCAAACTAAAAGAGATTGACCAGTAAGAAGAAAACATGGAAAAATATAAAAGTGATGAGTAAACATACTTAGCCAAATCCAGATGCTTTAATACTGCTAAAAATGGTGCATAAACTACATATATCTTTAGCATGGTCTTACCCTTGTCTAGATTCAAAGGGTTGTTCTTTTCTTTTGTTTTTGTTCTTATCTTTTAAAAAAAGATTTATTTATTTAGCTTATGTATATGAGTGCTCTATCTGCATGTACACCTTCATGCCAGCAGAGAGCATCAGATTCCACTACAGATGGTTATGAGGCACCATGTGGTTGAGAATTTAACTCAGGACCTCTGGAAGAGCAGCCAGTGTGCTTTTAACAGCGGAACCAGCATCTCTCCAGTGCCACCTTCTTGTTCTCATCTTTATGACCATATTAAGTTGCTATAAGTTCAAAATAGTTACAACCATAAGATGATCTTTGTGTCATAGAAACCAGAAGTCAAAAATCTGTAACATACAAACCAAAAATAAAAAGCAAAGAATCAAACCACAATACTAGAAGCAAGTAATACTACAGAGTAAAGCACTAAACCATCAAGAAGACTACAAGAAAGGGAGAAAGAAAAAAAGAAAAAGAACAACAAAACAAGAAAACACATTACAAAATGGCTATGGTAAGATCATACCTTTCCATAATTACTTTGAATCAAATTAGGTTAAATTCTCCAATTAAACAGTCTGGGGATATAGTGCTTACCTAGCATGGGCTAGGCCCCAGGTTCAATCCTTAGCATTACAGGTAAACGAACTCCCCTCCCCCCACCCCACCCCCTAAAAAACACATACAGAATGATTAAATAGAAAAACTACTCTATATGCTTATCAGAAGCCCAGGTCACCTCTAAGAACACATACCTATACAAAGTAAAGGATAGGAATAAATATTTCATTCAAATGGAATCCAAAAGAAACCACAAAAGCAACTAACTGTATGTCAAAAGAGTAAAAAGAGACAAGGAAGGCCACTGTATTATGGTAAGTGTAGTGGGTAGCCATTCCAGCTTTGTTCTGGAAGTTCCAACCCCCATTGAGACTTCGGCAACTGTCACGCCTACAAGGCGGGGCCAAGGGAGGCGCCTGGGGACCCGAGATCCGGATCGGCGAACGCTCGCTTGGTGCCAGGACGCTGGATGGTGGAGGTAGACAGAGGAGAGCTCCAGAGAACACCGCTGGACTGTGATACACCTTCCCCAGACCCCGCGACCTACCTATCCCTTAATTTGTAAGTTACGCCATTAAATAAATCTCCTTTTAACTACGTGGAGTGGCCTAAATAATTTCACCAATATCTGGCGCTCACGTGGGGCAAATCCCAAAAGCCTGGGTGGCTCCTGCCCTCAGCCTCCTCCCCGGCTAGCGGGTACCTAAACCCGCCTGCAAAGTTCCATATAACCAGGGAACACCTACACGGTTCCATTCCCGAAAAAGGGAGCAGCTAGTCCGGTCTCAGCTCCCTAGCTTAGCCCCGAGACCAGCGAAAGAGGCACTCCCCAGCTTCCTGAGTGCACGCACGCCAGCTGCGGCTCGGCTCCGCCATCTTGACTCCAGCGATCTGCAGTCAGCCAAGATCACCAGCAGGACCTGCTTTGGAGCTGTACCATCGCCACCTGCTGGCTGAAAAGTGCTACTACACCCCCCAAAACCACGAAAGGTAAGTAAAAGTACCTGATAATTTTACACCTTAAAATTGACTGACAAATTTTGAGTAATTCTGGTAATATGGCTGACAACATTACCTCACAAGAATTTGAAAACCTTTTTGCCTGTATGATGAATAACATCTTCCTGGAAATATACGACCTTCCTAAGGCATATCTGGCCTGTACCATTTTGGCATTCATCGTAATAATTCACACAGTGTTCAAACACTGGTTTAAAAACAAGAACAAAGATGAGTTATTATTGGGACTGATACAGGCTTTAAGCGAGAGCAATGACGGCTTACAGAAAAAGATTCTATCTCTGGAATCTGCTTTAATGGATAGCAATGAGACCTTAGAGAAAAAGATTCTTTCTCTGGAATCTGCTAATCAGGATTTACAAAACAGGCTTGTACCAAAAATTGATCTTATTGATAATAAATGTGAATATTTAATGGACAGAACACTAACTCTCCAGACACTATATAAGGAAGAAAGATTATCATTAATTGATAAGATAAGGTCCATGGAATCATGTGTTTCTGAGGAACATAAAAACTTCTATGATTCCATGAGAAATCTGGAGTCCCTTGCCAGAGAGGAGGTTCACTCCCTAGAACAGACCCTAGGTGCTCGTTTGCAGGCCTTAGAAGAAACTCTCAGTAAACATGACAAGGGACCTAATAAGCAGAAGGGCAAGGCCATAGAGGTTGTAACATCTCCAAATGGCTCTCACACAATGGCTTATCCTGTTATCATCCATGAGAAGCCAGCGGATGACACACACCCCGAGCCATATAATACATATACATTACAACCAATTTCAACAAGGGACTTTAAAAATATAAAGGAAGCAGTAGTTACGTATGGGATACACTCCACATACGTAAAACAATTGTTAAATTCATGGTCTACCTCACATAGAATCATCCCAGATGACTGGCATCAGTTGATTTCAGCTGTTCTAGAATATAGTCAGCAGCTACAGTGGAAAAGCTGGTTGAGAGAAGAGGCAAAAAATTTAGAACAACAAGGTAAACTCAGAGGTTTTGTGATCTCCCAAGATCAAATACTTGGTGAGGGATGTTTTGCTGACAGGAATGTACAAGCCATTTATGATGAACATACAATATCCCTATGCCGTACAGCAGCTCTAAATGCTTGGGAAAAAATTCCAGAACCTGGAAAACCAACTGAGGTATACACAAAGATATTTCAGGGACCGCACGAACCCTTCACTGATTTTTTACAAAGACTGAACACAGCTATAACAAGAGCTGTATCAGATAAAGAATTAAGAAAAGTATTAACTGAGTCCTTGGCATTCGACAATGCTAATGCAGAATGCAGAAGAATACTTACACCATTAAAGATCAGATCAGCTCCTTTGGAAGAATGGATTCAGTATACTAATGGTGTTGAGTCTCGTAACTACAGTAATGAGGCTTGGATAGGAGAGACAAATCCCAGAGGTGAAAGAAGGCCCCGTGTTACCAAATGTTTTAAATGTGGTACACCAGGTCATATAAGTAAAAACTGTACATGGGGTACTCCTAGGAGTAATACTCCTTTTAGGAATAGCCTAAACAGGAGACCCCAACCACCTCCCGGATTATGTAGAAGGTGTGGCAAAGGCCGACATTGGACCAGTGAGTGCAGATCAAAAATAGATATACGAGGTAACCCTTTACTGGCGGGAAACGCTTCAGGGGGCCTCTTGCAGGCCCCCAAATCAAATGTAGTACGAACATTCCCAGCCACTGTGGAAGAAATTCCTCTCCAGGACAACTGAATAAACCACTGCCTAATGTAAAAACCGATACTGCAATGGATGATAAAACAGCTCTGATGGATGGATCACAGTTTACAAAGAACACTATAAAACAAATATTTTGGCAGACTTCCATAAATGGTCAAAGACCAAAGCTTAGAATTCGAATTAATGGCCTGGTTATGGAGGGACTGGTAGACACAGGTGCAGATGTGACTATAATTACACCAAAATCATGGCATCCGAATTGGCCTCTTCAAGAGGTAGATGTCCAACTTTTAGGGATTGGCACCCTATCTCAGATAAAACAGAGTTCGAGATGGGTTGAATGCATAGGGCCAGAAGGACAGAGAGGAAGACTGAAGCCATATGTAGCAAATGTAGCAGTAAATCTTTGGGGCCGAGATCTGTTACAACAGTGGAATACCCAGATTAAAATTCCTACACTTTCAGAAAAAGAATACAGACCAATGCATGTTTCTAGGAATAATATCATCGCATGCTATAAAAATCAGGCACCAACCATTCAGGCTGTTCACAAACAGAGCACAACTGCTGTTGAACTCTCAGAAGTACCAACTGCCTTACCTTTAAAATGGCTAACTAATAAACCTGTCTGGGTTGGACAATGGCCTTTGACAAAAGAGAAGCTACAAGCTTTAGAACAGCTGGTTCAAGAGCAGTTAAATGCTCAACACATTGAAGAATCTACCAGCCCTTGGAATTCTCCTGTATTTGTTATTAAAAAAAAGTCTGGTAATTGGAGAATGCTGACAGATCTGAGAGCTATTAATAAAGTAATTCAGCCAATGGGCTCCCTACAGACTGGGATGCCCTTGCCCTCTCTGCTACCTAAAGAATGGCCTATAATAGTTATTGACTTAAAAGACTGTTTCTTTACCATACCCTTACAAGAAAATGATAGAGAAAAATTTGCCTTCACAGTACCTAATTATAACAATTCTCAGCCAGTCAAGAGATATCAATGGAAGGTCCTCCCACAGGGAATGTTAAACAGCCCTACTTTGTGCCAATACTTTGTGCAGAAACCATTGGAGATAATTCGTGTAAAGTTTCCACAATCCATAATTTATCACTATATGGATGATATCCTATTAGCTGATCCAAAGTTAGATACATTAGAAAGCATGTTTGAAGAAGTAAAAAAAGTTTTGCCTCACTGGGGACTGCAACTTGCTCCTGAAAAAATACAAAGAGGAGATTCTATTAACTACTTAGGATATAAGATAGAGCTACAAAAAATTAGACCCCAAAAGGTACAGCTAAGGAGAGATCGATTGAAGACTCTTAATGATTTTCAAAAGTTATTAGGAAGCATTTCCAACTTACTGGGTATCATGGGAATACCCAAAGATGGACTACAAAATTTGGCTAATACTCTAGAAGGGGACAAAGAATTAAATAGTCCAAGAGAATTATCAGCCGAAGCTGAGAAGGAATTGGCTCTAGTAGAAAAGACAATTCGAGAAGCACATGTGGATCGTGTGGATCCAGAACTTAAATGCATTCTTGTCATATTCCCCTCCAGACATTCCCCAACAGGTATTTTGATGCAGAGGGAAGATATTATATTGGAATGGATATTTCTACCACGTAAACCAAATAAGAAATTAAAGACTTATATAGAAAAGATCTCTGATTTGATTCAAAAAGGTAAACTAAGACTTCGCCAGTTGACAGGAATGGACCCAGCAGAAATTGTAGTACCTTTAACTAATGAAGAAATTTCATCACTATGGAAAGATAATGAATACTGGCAGAGAGCCTGCAGTAACTTTTTGGGAGAGATTAACAACCACTATCCCAAAAGCAAGAGAATAGAATTTATAAAGAAAACCGAATGGGTCCTTCCTCACATTGTACGACAAAAGCCAATTTCTGGAGTCCTCACATTCTATACTGATGCAAATAAATCAGGGAAAGCAGGATATAAATCAGGAGACTTAAGTAAAGTGGTACAAAGTCCATACAGCTCTGTACAAAAGGCAGAACTGTATGCCATTCTTATGGTACTGATGGACTTCACAGAACCCCTCAATATAGTCACTGACTCTCAATATGCAGAGAGAGTTGTTTTACATATTGAAACTGCTGAATTTATTCCTGATAATACAGAATTAACTTCATTATTCATACAATTGCAGGAAATCATCAGAAAAAGGGAACATCCTATATATATAACACATATCAGATCCCATACAGGTCTGCCAGGACCTCTAGCACAAGGTAATGATGAGATTGATCAGTTACTAATAGGTAATGTGCTAGAAGCTTCAGAATTTCATAAGAAATACCACACAAATAGCAAAGGTTTGAAGAAGGATTTCTCCATCACTTGGCAACAGGCTAAGGATATTGTGAAAAAATGTCCTACTTGTTCCATCTATAACCAACTTCCATTACCTGCAGGGAGCAATCCAAAAGGTATACAAAGAAATGAAATTTGGCAGATGGATGTGTTTCATTTTGCAGAATTTGGAAGATTAAAGTATGTACATCATACCATTGACACCTATTCAGGATTTCAATGGGCAACTCCTATGAGTTCTGAAAAGGCTGATTCTGTGATTACACACCTATTAGAAGTTATGGCCATCATGGGGATACCTGTACAAATTAAGACAGACAATGCTCCAGCATATGTCTCCAATAAAATGAGACAATTCTTTGCTTATTACAATATAAAGCATGTTACAGGTATACCACACAATCCCACAGGCCAAGCAGTCATAGAAAGATCCCATCGAACTTTAAAGGATATGCTAAATAAACAGCAACAGGTAACAATGACTCCTAGAAATAGATTGCATAGTGCTTTATTAACCTTGAATTTTCTCAATGCTGATGAGAAAGGAACAACAGCTGCAGAGAGACATTGGACGACAGACAAAACTCCCGAGCTAAACCAACCGGTTTATTTCAAGGATGTGCTGACCTCAGAATGGAAACCTGGATATGTTCTACGTTGGGGAAGGGGTTTTGCCTTTGTTTCTGCAGGAGAAGAAAAGCTATGGATACCAACAAAATTAATAAAAATTCGATTTGAACAGGAAAAACCCCTTGATGAGGTGAAGTAAAAGATCATCCACCAATGTGACATCTCTACAAGTTGTAAGAAAAATTTAACAATCAAGGTTGGGGTAGGGTTCTGTTTTTGTCTTTCCAGGATAATGGAAATACCCATCTTCCAAAAATCATAAGGCCTTGGATATCCGGATGTTTACAGCAGAAAGAAAGAATCTATTGGTACCAATCTACACACGGTAAAATCTCACTGTCTAACATCTATCTCTCTATTAATATAGAAAAGTTGTGGTCCCAATTCAATTATAAGCCAAGCTGGCTTTGGAGATGGAATTGGCTCACTCCTTCTCTAAACCCAAGCACATTGCTAAAAGAAAAGTTTGAGAGATTCTTCAGTACCATATCAGAAGAGCCCTCTGGTGTGGGACAGAAGGAAACCAATAAAAAGGGACCATTGTCTTCTAGATTCTAATTCTCTCCATGCTTACTCTTGATTTCTCAGAATCCTTTCTTACATGCTATGTCCTCTTTAAATCCAAATCTTCCATTTTGATAACAAATAAGTTTTTCTAATAGCAATCTCAGAAGTCTCCAGAAGGAAGATGGGGCCCCAACAACAACTCTACCCAATCCAGAATGATGCCATGGTAATCATCATCATACTACACTTCTTACCAGAATTTCAGACAATCTTACCCATTACTCTAAGACTTGCTGCAGAACCTACAGTTAGTCTAACTGAAATTTAACTATCTGCGCTTTCTCACAGTACCCAACAGAGATAACATCACCCCCTAAACAGCAGGAAGCAATTCTAAGAAAACGACGCCCCTTCTCCCTTAGGTTTCATAATTCTCAGGGTTATGGATGATGGTTACAGGGTTGGGGGTGGAAGGAAATATTAAACTCAGTACTCCCAAAAAAAAAAAAAAAAAAAAAAAAGGAAAAGAAGAAATGGAATGGATACGTATAAGACATTATGGTAGATTATTGTGTATACTAGTAAACAAATTTAGTAAAATAGCAGCCTTAAATAATTTGCACTGTAATTTACACTGTTATGGATTCTTATATGTTGATACAAATGTAAACTATTTTTATATTCCTGTTTAAGATAATTTGTATATTGATACAAATACAGAACTATACTTGGTATAATGTACATATATTTCTACTCTTATTTGAAATGTTTGTATATTGATACAAATGTAAATTTATATCTGTCATACTTTATGTATGTTCTACTTCTGTTTAGGATATTCGGTATATTGATATATATTTAAGATTATTGTCATATTGCATATCCCACTACATACTCCTACCTCTGTTATAAATATTGATATATATTTAAGATTATTGTCATATTGTATATCACACTATACACTCCTACCTCTGTTATAACATCTTGTGTATTGTCACAACTTTGAAGTCATCGTTCTTTACCATACACTTGCTTATAGACTGTCTACCTTGTTTACGTGAAGCCTTAGTCCTTAGGTTATTTCAGTAGATAAGACTTGTAGATTTATAGTCACCTATGCTTGTCATCTCTATAGTTACGTTAGTCAGGTTATACAGATTTACAGATACATAGGTCAGATGGACAGATAATCTTCAAACACTTCATAGACCTAGAGAATATGGCATTTAAATAACTTAGAATTCTGTTGATGCGAGACACAATTGCTCCTGGCTGCACCAATTTGATCCCGAGAGAATGTTGGGCTTCTAGACATTTCCATTTGGAAGTTTGTCTTCTTGGCACAAAATGGCCTACTGGGCAAAGAACTGCCCTTGCCTCGACAGCTGACAGTACAAATGCAATGCTATCCTTTCTGGACAAGCGGGACACAAGGAAAGCGACCACTGTACTCTGCCAAGACAGGGTAAGATGGTCTTTCAGAATTCCTGCTTCTGAAAATGGTCTGTCAGATACTTTAGGCCTGTAGCCAATTTGAATGCACCAACAATGCTGAGAAACATTAGGTGATTGTCCAGGCTGCCAGCTGTCTCGGTCTACTCTCGCAAGATTCCCGAAAGTTGCTTGCATCCATCTACCATTTCTCAGGTACCATTATATTCCTTCTCAGGTCTTTGATGGGATTGAAGACTAGCAGTTATAGTTACAACTTAGTAGATAGAACATATTAAGTATTAGATTCAGGTTCTTTAGGGTAGGACACCTTTTGGAATGATCTTTGTAACATGCCATTTATCTATGCTCTATACTTCTCTGGATTTTAATATGTGTTTCTTGCTTGATATTGTTTGCATTGGTTGTAGTTCCATCTTATCTAGGTCATTATCCCTCATTATTCCTGGACAATATTTGATAACCATTCCTTTGTATATAGTCTTGTATTAGGTTAGAACCTTCTTATTTAGACAAAAAGGGGGAGATGTAGTGGGTAGCCATTCCAGCTTTGTTCTGGAAGTTCCAACCCCCATTGAGACTTCGGCAACTGTCACGCCTACAAGGCGGGGCCAAGGGAGGCGCCTGGGGACCCGAGATCCGGATCGGCGAACGCTCGCTTGGTTCCAGGACGCTGGATGGTGGAGGTAGACAGAGGAGAGCTCCAGAGAACACCGCTGGACTGTGATACACCTTCCCCAGACCCCGCGACCTACCTATCCCTTAATTTGTAAGTTACGCCATTAAATAAATCTCCTTTTAACTACGTGGAGTGGCCTAAATAATTTCACCAATAGGTAAGGGTATTAATTCAGCAGAGAAAATAATATTCCTAAATATATATGCAGTCAATGTCAGAGCACCCAAATAGATAAAATATGAATGAGCACACGTGTGGCACATGCATACATATGAACATTTATGTATGCGAACGTAAGGCACAAAGTAGAAAAACATTCCATATAATTGTTAAATGTCTCTGCTACCCAAAGTGATCTAGTGACTCAACGCAATCTGTATCCAAATACCAATGACCCTTGGCCCTTTACAGAACAGTAACAACAGAAACAACCCTGAACTTCTAAGCGGAGTTTGACCAGATGGAATAAATCAGAATAAAAGACTATTCCAAACAGAAAAAAGACAGGCAAGAGTTTTGGAAATCATAAAGGAAGAAAAAGGAAAAAACGCTGAGAAAAACATGTATGATCAACCAAAAAGAATAGGCAAGCACAGCACCTGCGCCATAGCTCCCAGGTGGGGAATGGAAGAAGCAAGAGGCAGCATCTATTCTCAGGAAAAGTCCAAAGTTCTGATAAGCTTCAAACCCTGTTAAGGTTTTGGTGAGAAACAAATTCCTTTGGTGGAAAAGTCAATATACACTGAAATCCCATCCCATCACTTTAAATGCTACTCCAAAGACAAGGCCAAGAGCCATCTTGAGATGGAACCTATCATTAAGCTGAGACAGGGAACCACAGTCTGGTAACTGCCATCGGGCCTACCAAAGTCACAGGATGAAGGCAGGCCCAGGAAAACAGCTGTAAAGAATGGAGCCAGACAGAGGCCGACAAGTTAAAGGGTGTAGGGAGTTGGGGGACTAACTCAGGCAGGGAAGTACATAGGGAATGATAGTCTCTCTTTCTCAACGGCTCATCAACTGAAATAATTCTGGAGTTTGACAGCCTGAGGTCCGTAGCTCATCCACCTCTGAGGCACTTATCTGCCAACACTTCCAAATAGCCTGAGAATGCTGAAGGTCCAGTGGTGCACTCAACAGCCACTGACACATCCATCTAGCAGAGTGACTGATAATCAGGAGGTCTTTATGAGGACATGTCCTTTACCTACTTAGCTCTCTTTGATGGCTTCTCATACTTCTGATTTACCTGAGAGAAATACTCCTGAAGAACCTCAGCCAGGTTTGAGCTCTGGAGTCTCAAGTAGAGAGAACCTGCCACAGGCTACAATGCTAAGTGTGGCCAGGAGAGGCCCCTGGTGCTCAAACAAGGAAAACTACCACTGAAGACAGTAGTGCTAGACATCATTACACATTTGCCTAAAGAACTCACCAACAGCATAAGCTAGAGGAGTCTTTCCTACAGACAGGAGCACCAGTTTAACTGACTCTCTCCTCATGCATAGAAACTTATTGAGCATTATTTTTCTTTCCTTTCTCTTATACCATTCTGTCAGGTATCCTCCTCTGTTCCCACCCTATTTTAATAGCATTTTAAACTACTTTAGATGTTCCTATGTTTTTAGTCCCCTTCTTGCATTTATCTAATTTTGTTTTTGAATTTTTCATTATTGAGAAATCTTTTTATTTTTCACTTAAATTTTTTCCAATTTCTTGTTCTTTTCTCTTTCCTTCCATTTTCTCTATTCTCTTTCCTTTCTTTCACTTAACTTTCTATTTCTCTCTTTCCCTGCCTCCCTCTTTCACTTATTTCATCCACTTACTATACCACATTAACCTTAGATAATTTTTAACAGCACACTATATGCAGTTTTAAAGTCATTTTCCTGTCTTGTGATAATTAACTGGTGATGTCAGTGGGTTTCAGTCAATCGGAAAGGACATTTACTGTGTATAGTTTGATGCAGTTTGCTGCTAACAGCAGTTTATTTTCTTCTCTCTGAATGGTACTGGGAACTGAGCAATCATGAATGACCAGCTTCTGAAGAAGATTTTACATTTTCAGGGAGAAAATGTAAAAATACCTAGGTTGAAATGAAAACCAAAGAACAACTTACCAGAACCTCTGAGATACAGCTAATGTAACAGGCCCCCAGACCTTAGCAGAACTGATGCTAAAACCCAGCATGTGGCCCCAATACCTGCCAGAACAGGAACAAAACCTAATCCATCAAAGATCTAGTCCACAGTCAAGGAAAGTCTCTAAATATACTAACCTTGTTTTCTGGCTTCTGTAGTTCTGTTTTCCACTAACTCAAGTGTGACAACCAGGATGTGGTTTTTGTGCATAAAAGACAAAGGCTTGGGGCTGCGTGATGTGGGCAAGTTAGTTAGTTCCCCATGCAGCTACAGGCCAGCAATAAAGACTTTCTTTTTGGCTTTAAAAGTTTCTGTGTAATTGTCTCTGGTAGGCTTACCTCAGAAAACTAAGGCAGTGATGAGAAAGCATAGAGCAATGTCTTAGCCATTGTTCTATGGATGCAACCAAATACCACGATCATGGCAGCTCTTATAAAGAAAAACATTTAATTGGAGCTGGCTTACAATTTTTTTAGAGGTTTGTTTAGTCCATTATCAGCATGGTGGGAAGCATAGGGGCATGCAGGCAGACATAGTGCCTGGCTCCACAAGCAGCAAGAGAAAGTCACTGGGCATGGCTTGGGCTTTTGCAACCTCAAAGTCTATTCCCAGCAACACACTTTCCCAACAAGGCCACACTTCCTAATAGTGCCATTCTTTGGTGACCAAGCATTCAAATCTATGAGCCCATGGGTGCCATTCTTATTCACACCACCAGTTATGAAAATGTTAGGTAAAATGTTATGATAAGGTATTAAAGAATGATGACAAAGGGAAAAAAAGTCTGTTCACTACAGACACAATCTCTCTCACCCACAATACTTTTTTCTTTTACTATTTGCATTGGTGAGGATCAATTCTAGAGATTCACACAGTAGAGGAAACACTATACCATGGAATTACATCCCACACCCCTTCCCAAAATATTCTCAATCTGTAGTTGGTTGGATCTACAAAATTAAACTTGTGGGTACAAACTGTGGTGGTTGGTCTTGATTGTCAATTTGATAGGATTTAGAATCATGAGAATATACCTCTGGGCATGTCTAATGAAGGTGTTTCTAGAAAAGTTATTGTGGCTGTAATCCCATAGACTATGTTCTAGACAAAAGAGAAAATGAGCTGAGCATCAGCATGCACCTATCTGCTTCCTAACTGCACGTGCAATGTGACCAAATGCTAAAGTTACTGCTGCCATGCCTTCCTGCCACGATGCTCTGTACACTCAAACTGTGAGCCAGAATAAATTCTGAAGTTGCCTTTGACATGATTTTTTTTTGTCACAATGAGAAAAGTAACTAATATACAAAGAGTCAACTCCATACTGTATAAGATATGACTAAATGAATGACATTTATTTATTATAGCCAGGCATGGTATACCGGTGATTCCAGGACTCGGAGACCCAAGCAGGAAGATCTCAAGATTAAGGTCACTCGGGTTATGTAAGACACTGTCTTAAAACAATAAGAGTTAAGAGCACTTATTGGTGGAGGAAGCATCTACATAGGTATTAATACGGAAAAAAAAGTGTCCAAAGTTAAAGATAGCCTCGCTATATAATTCATTATTCTAAGTAAGGTCAGTGCTGAGAAAGCCACTGTTAAGTCACATGGCTTGAGGAAGAAATTTTATTTTACTTTTCTGGAATTTAGTTCCTTTGTATGTGTGAACCTCATTTTGGTAGTGACCCTACCTCTCCCCACATACATCAGCTAAAATACCACTGTTTATGAACATCTGCTAGGTTATACAAGTCCCACTATGCATTAGGGTTTTATAGAATAAATCTCATTGTTTGGTATGTGTTAAAGTTCTTAAGCTCCCCCACTGCCAAAGTTATAGTTTATACCAAAGAATTAGGAATGTGGCATTTTAGAGGCATACTTGAAAAGAGCAAATTGAATGCTGCTTCTGACTCTAAAACGTAGAATTTTTACTAAAGAATTTATTCTGGTGTTTTTAGTCCCATGTAGCCCAGGCTAGCTTCAAACTTAGGTAGCTGAAGTTAGCCTTAACTCCTAAATCATCTGCTTCAGATTCCTGTGTACTAGGATTACATTCTGTTTTGTTTGTTTGTTTGTTTTTTAATTGATTGATTGGTTTTTCGAGACAGGCTTTGTGTAGCCTTAGCTGTCCTGGAACTCTCTCTTTGTAGACCAGGCTGGCCTTCTGTCTCCATCTCCTGAGTGCTGGGATTAAAGGCGTGCACCACCATCGTCCAGCTTTTTTTTTTTTTAAATTCAGAAACATCTTTACTTCC
Organism: Peromyscus eremicus; assembly: GCF_949786415.1. NCBI lineage: Eukaryota > Metazoa > Chordata > Mammalia > Rodentia > Cricetidae > Peromyscus > Peromyscus eremicus. The sequence continues at coordinate 37,645,918 of NC_081423.1, read as the reverse complement.
TAGTCTTCCAAAACCCCAAGCTGACAGGTGTGGTGGGCATGCACCTTTAATTCCAGCACTTGAGAGCACAGGCAGCCAGATCTTTGTGCATTAGAGTCCAGCCTAGTCTACATACCAAGTTCCAGGCCAGCTAGGACACATAGAGACACTGTGTAACACGCACGCACGCACGCACGCACGCAGTTCTTTTTCTTTTTTTTTGGTTTTTCGAGACAGAGTTTCTCTGTGTAGCTTTGCGCCTTTCCTGGGACTCACTTGGTAGTCCAGGCTGGCCTCGAACTCACAGAGATCCGCCTGGCTCTGCCTCCCGAGTGCTGGGATTAAAGGCGTGCGCCACCACCGCCCGGCCACAGTTCTTTTTCTAAGATAACTAGGATTAGCTTAGAAAAAAGGGTATACATCTTCAGTTATTTCCCATTAACAGAAATTCAACTTTATAAAATACACAGAAACAAACAGAACCCAGAATCTAGCATAGGTCAGGAACTCAAGGAAATCCATTCTAACTTCAAGCTCTCCTCTTCCAGCAACCAGCATTGCTACATTATCCCATTTATCAAATCTGATCTAGTTTAGTAATCTTCCTTCTGGTGCAATTTCAAACTCTGTGACATCTTCCAGCACAACATTAATAAAATTATCAAATCCTAGAAATATGTTAACAATTTCTTTATTAATACACTTCATTACAATGTGAATTCTTGACCCTATGTACTTGTCCAAAAACTCTAGTGGGAGGAGTGGGAAAGACTAGTAGTAGCATTAATGGTAGCTTCTACTGCCATGCCAGAAGTCACTACATGCCACTTCAACCAGGCTTGTCTACTGATGAATGGTTTACAGAGCTCACATTCACTTCATCCCTTCCAAAGACTCTGTAATGTCATGAAACTCATCATGCTGGTTGCTCTTCCTTCTGGGAAAATTTGAATAAGTTCCTAAAAATCTCAAAAACAAAAATCACATGGCCCAAACTCCTAGTTAGCCACAGCTTTTCTTTTTCAGTTTTGTGTATGGGTGTTTTGCCTGAATTTATGTTTGTGCACCCGTGTGCCTGGTACCTAAAGAGATCATTAGAGGGCACGAATCCCCTGGAACAAGAGCTATAGATGGTTATGGTTATGAACCACCATGTGGGTGTTGGGAATTGAACCCACGTTCTCTGAAGAGCAACAAGTGCTCTTAGGGGATGAGCCATCTCTTTAGCCCCCAGCTTTTTTTTTAATAAAGATCTCATCTAGAGCTGACATTCTTTTTTATCTAGTTGGATTTACAAATGAAGGTCCAAGGGCCCAGAAGCATAAATACGTTTTTTCTCTCTGAGGACCCTCTGAACATACACTGGCTGGGAAAGCACACAGCAGATCTTTGTTCTGCCGCCCTCAGGGTGTGCCCAGCGACTCACTCAAAAGGGACTCAAGCACAATGGTACTCTTTTGACCGTTAAGGAAAAAAACATTTATTCTGCAGGCTTACAGTCAAAGACTGTATTCTAAATCTGAAGCAGGTTAAGAAACAATGATTAAAAAAAAAAAACCCAACTAAATCTCTTTTGTAACAAAAGCAAGCAAGATCTTAAAAAGTTTCTTTTCTTTTTTTCCCCCTTTGATTTGAGGTAGAATTGTACTAGCACCGTATGAGCATGAAATTCTGTCCAACAAAATTTTTCCCTCTCTACTTTTGGGCTTGAACTCATAGCAACTGGCTTCCTAATGTCTTGTTGGTGAATTCTTTGGTGAAAAAATATAAAGTTAAAACTGCCATTTATCCTCGAAAAACCAAAAAAAAATTTAAAAAAGCCGGGCGGTGGTGGCGGTGCACGCCTTTAATCCCAGCACTCAGGAGGCAGAGCCAGGCGGATCTCTGTGAGTTCGAGGCCAGCCTGGGCTACCAAGTGAGTCCCAGGAAAGGCGCAAAGCTACACAGAGAAACCCTGTCTCGAAAAACCAAAAAAAAAAAAAAAAAAAAAAAAAAAAAATTAAAAAAACTGCCATTTATCTATAATACTCTGTGATGTTTCCTGAAAACTGTTTTGAAGCCACACAGAAAAGAAATTTCTATTCTAATATATAACCAAGTTTCTTCTATTGTCTTCCAAGAACGGCCAGATATTTTACAGGCTATTTCAGTTTGTTTATGATGGCTGCATGTTATTTATCTTAAAAAATATTTTATTTATGTATATGCCATATGTATTGAGAGCATTGGATCCAATAAGAGAGCATTGGATCCCCTGGAGATTGAGTTACAGGTGACTGTGAGCTACTTGATAAGGGTGCTGGGAAAATGACACAGATCCCTTGGAAGAACAGCAAGGGCTCTTAATCATGAGTCATCTCTCTAGCCTTTAATCAACTTATAGGAAAATTTGCAGGTCTGTCAAACCTAAGTCTTTTTATCTCAGCATATCCAGCATCAAACTGATAAGACATCATTACTGCTAGAATTATAAAGCATGATGAACTAGAAAACAAGAACACAGGCACTGCCTTCAAGGGGTTCAAAGCCACAGACATACCAGCAATTAGAACACAGTATTAGAACATCATACTCAAAGAAGATTCAAAGTATCAGAAACACAGAGTTGAAAAATAAGAAAAGGATACTACAGAAGAGCACCAGTGACAAGATTTCATTAGAACAAAGGATAAATTTCTTTCCAGACAGAAGAAATAACAAACCAATACCTGACTACCACTTATTGTCATTTGTAGGCAAGTTGATAAATATTTTACATTATCTCATTTCATTTAGTCCACATAAAAATGCCTCCCAAGTATTTAGATTTTAAAGAAGTTAGGTAGCTTTCCTAGAATCACTCAAATACTTTAAGAACACATTTCTATGTGCATAGCCGTCTTAATCACAACAGTAATCACCTGCAAAAGGCCCTCAAGATCAGACCTGTCAAAGTTCCCTCAGAGAAGGAGGGGCTGGGAAGAGCCATTAGACCTTCACCTGAGATTTCAGCCATGCCATCTACCCTAGCTATATGTAATTCCACTCTAGCTGCACACGGTACGGAAGGTGTGGCTAACCTTTTAAACATTGTAAAAAGATGTTATCATCTACAAAGTTCACACTCAAGAACCACACAACTGAGTTAAAGAAAGTCAGGGAGGGGATCATATTTTAAGTAAGTTTTTGATTTTTGTGTTGGACTGTATTCTCAGCCAGTCACAGTAAACATGGTTGGGCACACCTGCTGAGAATATAAAGGTGCAAGTTTAACTCAAGAACGGTGAGGGATTTATGAAAAAGCTATCAACCACACTGCAATGAAACTGTCTAGTGATGGCAGCTGGTTGGTTTGTTTTTATTTTGAGGGGGGGGTCATCTATGTGTTAGTAGGCCTATACTTGTGTAAGACTACTATTCTATCCTATTGTTGGTATCCTATTGAAGTGAGCAGACACTTATTTCTCTCAGGAAAAGTTCACATACACAAAAAAATTAGATAACATTATTTGAAATGGGATCATCTAAATAAAAATTCCAGGGCTTGCAAGGGGTGGTTTCATGACAGTGCTAGCCTGTAAATCCAGCACACTTGGGAGGCTAAGGCAGGAGGATTAGCAGGCTTGAGGTCAGTATAGACTATACAGAAAGGCTGAAGTCAGCCTGGACTACATAGTTAGACCCTATCACCAAATGAAACCCCTGAACTCCAAGGCTGACATTACACCACATAATTCCATCCATGCAAAGTAGAGACAGAGAATGTGGTATGATGAACAGTATTCCAAACCACTGTGCATGCATCTGAATTATTAAATGGGTTATGTCTAAATACCAATGCCTATATGCTAGTTCAGAAGGTTCTAATATAAGAAATGAAAGATTGGCACAGCATTTATTAATAAAAACTGAGCTTGATTAATAAAATCCGAGTTGGGAAATTATATAGCCTAGGTTCATAAACAGTGTTAATGTATTTACAGGTATACTGTACATCATGTAACAGAACATTCTGAGAAATGCATCATTAGTACATTCTGCTCCTGTGCAAACTTCAGAGTGTACAATAATACATAAACTAAGAAACCAAGTCGGTTTAATGTATTCCAGGGAACATCCTTCTTCTGCCAGTCATGCCCCTGCTCCAAAGGTTCCACAAGAACACTGCCATGAGCTGGGGACAAAGTATTGAAATACAGGAGCCCGTGTGTGTGTGTGTGTGTGTGTGTGTGTGTGTGTGTGTGTGTGTGTGTGTGCGCGCGCGCGTGCGTGCGTGCGTGTTGGGGTTGGGGGGAGGCTGTTCCAAATTCAAACCATTTATTTGTGTATTTTCACAATGCTGTGCACTCAGTACACATTCAAGGAAAAAGAAACTAAGTTTAATGAATGGATTTTATCCTCTTCTATTATAACTTTATTTTGGAGAAGGGGTTTTATGTAGTCCAGACTGGATTGGTACTCTTAATTTTCTTGCCTCCACTTCCCAAATGCTAGTATTCAGGCATATGTCATCATGCCTAACTTTTAAAAATAGAAATCCCCCAACTCTATCCTGAGAACTGAGCCCAAGTTTTCATATGTGAAACTAAGCTACAGTCCTGTCCCATGCATTTTTATTAACTTGACTCCCATGACACTACTACACTTTATGTGTCTGTTTCTGTCTTTAAAAAAAAAGCTTATGTATTTTATGTATATGAGTGTTCTATTTGCATGTATGACAGAAGAGGATATCAGATCCCATTATAGATGGTCGTAAGCCACCATGTGGGTGCTGGGAATTGAACTCAGGACCTCTGGAAGAGCAGCCAGCGCTCTTAAGCGCTGAGCCATCGCTCCAGCTCGTCTCTTAACCTATATATTCTGTCATTTTTCTAAGACAAGGCACACCACACACATCTTTGTGTGTGTGTGTGTGTGTGTGTGTGTGTGTGTGTGTGTAAGAAGAACTATAACACACATCCCACCCTCACCCATACTAGGCAGGCCTGGAACCAATGTCAATCTTCCTCCTCTGAGTCCCAAGCTGGGATCCTGATGTGTGACACCTCTTCTATTCTCTTTGTATACTTTCTATATTGGTAATTTCATACATTCTCCCAACTGAAAATAATGTCTACAACCCCATGACCATAAATTTTAACTCTTTAGTCTTTTAAAAATAGAAATTTTATGTGTAACTCTTTACTTCAACATTTCTAACATTCTTTTCAAACTAGACATATTCAAAACGTAATTTCTGATCTTCTCCCTCACCAAACTAACTCCAGTAAATCTTCTGTACTTTTGTGGTGCTAAGGATTAAGCCCAGGATCCCATGAACACTAAGTGTGCATTGTACCACTGCACTACATCCCAGGACATTTCTCTGACTGCTCTTCAACTTGTCCAACACTCCATATTTATAGCAAAAACTGCATAAGCATATTCAATTCTCCTCTTTCCCTCAGTCTATACCTAATGTGTTATTAACAAACGCTCTTGGATAAACATCAAAATATTTCCAGAAGTGATGGCTACTCAGAACCTCCATCACTGTTGCTTTCGTCTGAGGTATCATCTCCTACCTCATTTATGCAATCGCTTCTAACTTCCTACTCCTACCCTTGTTCCACCTAGTCTACACGCTACACTACAGCCAAGAGACTCATTTCACTGAAAATAAGTCGACATCGTCATCGTCGTCATCGTCAGTTTAAAAAGTCCTACGTGTTGTGTCCTATCCTACAGCACCATCTCTGACTTCCTACCCACTCTAGCTCACTCTCCACTACTCAACAGTTCCTTGTTATTCCTGGAATACGTGAAGAGAACGTTCTCATCACAGTCTTTTGCAATGACTATTTCCTCTGCTTGCAAAAGCTTTCTCTTCATAAAACTCCACACACAATTCCATTCTCCTGCATCAGTAGAATGTTCATCAAGTCAAGTCAAATCCCCAAACCAGGTACGATGGACCAGCTCACTACCATTTTTATACAAGCAAAGTGCTGATGGGTTCATGATTAAGCTCCAGGTTACTGTGAGCGATACAGGGATACTCAGTTTTTCTCAAAGACAACCAAGTCACGTTACCTAGGGCAATAGGAACTACTTCATTTAAGCTATAATCTAGCTTAGCCTCCCTTTTCACAATTCTCCTTATCTTGTTACTTGAAATAGCCATTACTACTAGCATATTACATATGTGTAACCTACCTTCTTATCTCCTTATGCCATCAGAAGATAAGAACTATAAGGACTTGTCTATTTTGTTCACTAGAATTTTCTAATGTACAGAATAGAACCTTCAACAGGTTGATGTGGGGCATTTACCTACCACCCCCACAGTTCCCCAGAGTTTTCTTGAGTGCCAGCAGCAGGAAATACTAGATAGAAGGATTTATCGCGGAGAATCTTGCGGAGATAAACAGATAGAAAATAAAGGATAGCCTCGAGAGGGCCTGGAACCTATTCTCAACGGCCCCTGACTGTCTCTGCCCCAGGGTTTTTATAGAGACGACAAAGGGTGGAGCAAAAGACCTCCTCCCCCAGCACAGCCAAGTGCAGACCATCTCAGACACCTGCACTCAGGCCCGTGGTCCTAATCATCCTCTATGCGAACCTGCTGGGTAAAGCCACGAGGAACCCGAGAACGGGCTCCCACAGGTTGACAAGGAATAATTACCAAATATATTTAAAACGGACCCTTAAGAGTCCACTAAAAGCGGGTGGTGGCGGCGCATGCCTTTAATTAGAGCACGCGGAAGGCAGGGCCAGGCCTCTGTGAGTTCAAGGCCGGCTTGAGCTACAGAACGAGATCCAGGACAGGCACCAAAACCACACAGAGAAACCCTGTCTCAAAAACAAAACAAAAGAGTCCACTAAAAGAATCTTCTGTAAAAACGAACTTGTGAGAATTTCATCAAATTCTTTATCAAAATAAACCATCACTAGCATTCTTGTTAATTTCTTACTAGTAACCCAAATTCTACACTCATTCAAAAATACAGCCAATGAATCTAAGCGGTTAACTTTCCTTTTAACAATGTTGCTATTCCAGTAAAACCAGATAAAAGTCCTCAACGCAGCACACATGACCAAGCATAACTTAAACAGTTCTGAAAATTTCCTCTGCTTAAAATACTCAATTTCAAACTAAGTAATTCGGAAGAGACAGAATTACTTAGGGTTTCCCCTCATTACCTAAATAATATTTATAAATAAAACTTAGACTACACATTGCAATAATCACCACCACCACAACAGAAAAACTGATTCACGGGATTATTAGTAGCCCCTGGAAGGTAATTTTAAAAAGTTGCTTTGTTCCTATGCAAACATCAGAATCTCAATAAACAAGGTGGACTCATCATCGCGCATCACAGTTAAAAACATAACTGTATGGTTTTAATAATGTCATGTCCCAGAGTGTTAGTCCAAAGTTTGAGAATTTTTATGCAAAGCACCATAAATCTGAAACTCGCGTGACTAAGACTTAAAGCATTTCAATTACTGCAACTTCGAACAAAATGATCCATTCCATTGACAACGCTTTTGGTTTTTCTTTGGGTATAATACACATAACCACTGATTACAGACGTGTCTCCAAACCAAGAAAACTTACCAAACAACCTGAAGCTTGCCATGGACAACATGAAAAAGCACCAAGGGAACTACTCAACACTCACCCGTCAGGAGCTTACCGCCTGGCTGGATGCAGAGTCTGCTATGGACTTTGGAAGTCTGTCTTTTGGGGGCAAATGTACAGTATCTGGGAGCACAGCACGCACTGACTACAGTCTGAACTGTCTATTACACATTACAATTCCCAGCTTGTTTTTCAGCCCGCAGGAGCACACACATATTCAAAACCCAGTTCACAGTAACGGTGTCTTCTTATCAGAGGTACAAGGAAGTCTCCAGCAGGGAGCGGCAGGAAAGGCGCTCACCACCCGGTGCGCGACGACGACGGCCAGGTCGGGGCCGAGGGGTACGCGCCAGTGCCCGGCCTTACCTCAGGGGTCCGTTCCGGAGGCTTCTTCCTGAGCGCCTGCCGAGCGCCGGGGTCCACGGGCGAGTTCATGTCCGCAGCCCCACGCTCCCCAGCCTGCGTCTAGCTGCCCATTCTCCTGACCCGGGTGTGCTCCCGCCCCACCGGAGGGAACTGAGAACTGTCGCAGGGTCCAAACTCAAGCAAACAAGTCTTCGCAACGCCCGCCCAGGGCCTCAGCCCACGCGCGACTGGCCAGAAAGACGCCTGCGCGGGGGCGAGAGAGGGCGAGTGCGCACGCGCACAGTGCGCACGCTGACGCCCGCCTAGCCGTGACGTAAAGAGTTGGGGTGGGGGGTGGGAACGAGCTGCTAGGCCTTCGTCGCGAGAGTCCGTCACGGGATTGTAGCTTCCGCATCCCCAGCTTCCGGCTGAGGTTCCGGAAGTGCTATGATGGCCTCTCCAAAAATAGTTGGTGGGGTAGAGGTATGGAGAAGGCACTCAGGACGTGTACCTTAGCGCCCAAGTCCGGAAGCAGCGGGGCTCTCAAAGCTCGCGGAAGTCGAGGCCGCCATTCAGCAAGCCAGGAAGCCCAACACCGCCGCGCAAGCCACGGATCTCAGGGCAGTACTCGCGCTCTAAACCACGAAATCGCTAGTGAAAGCTGCCCACAAAAAGTGTTTTCAAGACTGGAGATGATAATTCAAGGGGTAGCCTGCTGGCCTACCACGCACCAGGATGTCCTGGGTCTGATGGTGGATGCCTCAGTGGCTGGATGAAGAAGTTCAGGATCTTCCTCTAAAGGGTTTATGACCTAAAAGCCTCAGGTGAGCTGAAAAACTCCAGATGGGAAAGTTAACAGATGACACCTGTGAGCTATCAGGATCCTGGAAGCTTCTGATAAAGTCAACATACCAACCTCTCATGGTATTTGCCACTTTGAGACTGTTGGGGAACCTACCTGCAGATGTAATCTTACATCCCGTTTCTTTTTCCGTCCTATAAAACCCACAAGCCCTCTGAATCACGTGTGCAGTCTCCACTTCCGAGGAGAAACTGCTGTTCTTCACTTGTTCTCATTAAAGGACAAATCTGCTTCTGTAGAGGTAGATCTGCCTTTTATTTCCACGTGCCTCCATCAATCCTGATCTTACATCCTTGACTACTAGAGTGGGTGGGTGGGGCCCAACTCAGGCCAGGTACGGCTGCTATAACCTAACCTGTGTTCAGAGCAGCCCTTTCCACGCCGGTTTTCTTCAGGCGGCTGGGTTTTAAGTTGCCTAGAGCCAATAATGAATGCTTTTTCATTGAATTTTACATTCTAGTCTCTTTTCCTAAAATAAAGACAGCTTCGGTTTGTTTACTTGTCCTTTGGTAAGAAAAGCTGCAAAGACCGAGTATCAGTTACTTTTCCCGTTGGGATAAAAAATACTCCGATAAAAGGAACTGTAGAGGGTTAATTTTGGCTCACAGGTTGAGCTGGAATTAACGGGGTTGCGAACAGCTGAACAAGAGTGCTGGGTACTGAATTCGGGCCCGCTCTGCTTAAACCACAGAGCCATTTTTGTTTTGTTTTGTTTTGTTTTTAATTTGTGTGTGGGCCACTGTGCTCATGTCGGGGTTTGGAGACATATTAAAAGAGAGTGGTTTTTCTTTCACCATCTGGGTCCTGGGGACCAAACCCAGATTATCTTGGTAGCATTGTCTTTTCCTGCTGAGCCATGGTGGCAGGGGTGTAAAGTGACTGTTCACTTTGTCCACAATCAGGGAATAGCGCATTATGAATTCTCTTGCTCAGCTGGCCTTTTATTCAGTCAGTACCCCAGGCCCATGAAACCGAAGAGTAGGTCATCCCTACCTTAATTAGCCCAGTCTTGAAACTCCCCCACAGACATGCCCAGAGATTTATCTCCTGGGCGATTCTAGATTCTGTCAAATACACTATCTGTGTTAACCATTACAGGTAAAGGTTAAGTGACAGAATTCCAGAATCCATCATTTTGGGATAGTTATTTAATACCATTATCAGAGCACAGGTGAACCACACTAGTCACACCATTCCTTGGGAGGCTCCACCTTCTGGCATTTCATTTATGCAGAATTTTAAAAGTTGAGGGCTCTGACCACATCTAGCTACATCATAGTATTTTCCAGAGTAAGTTAACTAGGGAACTTAGAGTCTTATGATTAGACATGTTTTCCAATAATGATTCACAGTACCTTTCTTGTGGCAAGGTAAGAATCTCTAATAAAAAGAACAGGAGAGTTCAGGCTGTAACATTTCAGAGTAATGACAGTGCTGTATTTTCCGTTGGACCCTGGGGCTTGCCCAAACTTGAAGTTTACAACATGCTATTAGCACATCTTTTTTGAGGTTTGGGCACAAAAGCCCTTATGGCTCAGTCACTACAGAAATAAACTATGAAAAAGTTGAATGGTACTTGTGCTGGTTAATTTTTCTGTCAACTGACATAAGTTAAGGTAACCTGGGAAGAGGGAGCCTCAATTGAGAAAATGCCTCCATCAGATTGGAGTGTGTGCAAGTCTGTTTGGGGGGGGAGCATTTCCTTGATTAATGATTGAGATGGAGCACTCAGCCCACTGTGGGTAGTGCCACTCCTGGGCAGTAGTCCTGGGTTCTATAAGCAAACAAATCCAGCAAGTCAGTAAATAGTGATCCTTCATAGTCTCTGTGTGAGTTCCTGCCTTGGCTTCCCTATGAGAGGAAAGCAAACCCTTTCCTCCACAGGTTGCTTCTGGTCACTGTTTTATCAGGGAATAGAAAGTAACTAGGACCATGTTGCAAGTGACCTGCATCATTTTTGTGTATATAAACTAGATTTCCAAAGGTCAGTCTCAAATCATACGCTTCACTCCCCCTGAAGATTAATGTTCATCATCATCTTAATATTTTGAAAAAGGGGAAAAAACACCAAAAGCTTGACCATTATAAACTTGAACTTTGCAGACAATCAGACCTGAATTTAACTTTTAGTTAGGAAAGAAAGTTGTTTCCCAGTGTTGAGGATCCAACCCAGGGCAAGCATTTTTTTTACTGTTATGAACTCAGCCCTAAAGCTATTTAATGTATCTCTGAACAACAGTTTAAACATCTCTATGTAAATAGTGGGCTTTCAGGGTTCTCAGGATTATGAGTTAAATCATGTGAATCATTTAGTGTGTTGCCAGTACAATCCAAACATTGCTACCATTTCTATTTCTTCTGGAAAATAATTTCTCTAAAATACAAGTTGAAGTTTGAATAATTTGGATAGTTTTGATGTAGTTAAAAATTCCTATTAAAAATACAAGAAATAAAATCTGATTTATTTTAAATTTGTATTATTTATGTGTATGAATGTTGTGCCTACATATATGTATGTGCACCATGTACATATCTGGTGCCCCTGGAGGCCAGAAGAGGGCAAATGATTCCCTAGAATTGGAATTATAGATGTTTGGGAACCACCACGTGGATGTTGGGACTAGAACTTAGCACAAGTGTTCTTAACTGAACCATCTCTCCAACTCCTGATGGTTTATTTTAAAAATAGAAGTATCAACTTAGGTCCAATTACAAATAAATAGAAAACAATAGACCCCTGCTGGCAGCATGCTAAACTAGTTACCCTAACTCAAACTCAGCTAGTCTAGCTAGCCCCTAAAAGTTTAGAATAGAAAATTACTAACAGCCAAGCTTGCCTAATGGTTTGTAGACATGACAAGGTCATGTCCCTGATAAGCTGCAACTTCTCAGTCTTCACTGGCCTTCAGCTCAGGCTTGGCCTCACTTGCTATTCTAGGCCCCCCTTCTACACAGGAAAGCACATATAAAAAAAAACTTGGATAGTTTGCCATCTGTCACCCCAAGTAGCTGGGAAATCTTTCTGGTCTAAGAGACAAGATAGACTTTACAGAAGACTGTATGACTTTATATAACCAGGCTAAATCCTCTGTATCTCACTCAATTTCTAATTAGCAAAATCAGTATTCCATGCTACTTAGAAATGTTACACAACTTCTGAAAGTTTTTAGGAACAGCCTATAAATAACTGATCCTTGCACTATTAGTGTTTGATACTTCACTGCTTTAAAACAGAATGCTTCTCTGTTTAAATGTAAAAGTGATACAGTTAATTACTATGTGAGACGGGTTTCTCGTCTAGCTAGTACTGCCTCAAGGCTTAACTCAACTCAATTCAACCTAACTTAAGGAAGCAGCTTCCCAACAAACCTAGTCAAGATTAAATTACTGCTGCAGAGCAGATACCAAGGATGGATAAAGGGCTGAATCCCACATGATGCACAAGAGGACACACTTACTCAGAGTTACATCCAAATTAGGGAGCAAAGCAGTGCCAGACTCCAAACCAATAGTTGTTGTAGTTTAATTGTAAAATTAATGGTCATTTGTTTTGAATAAAATGTTCTTAAATAGCTTTACATGGTGTCTCTTGGTTTGGATTTAAAATTTCAATTTATCACTGTGAGTAAAGTTGGGTGTTATGAATGAATATATCAGTGTATTTTGGGCACTATAATTACAGTTATAAGTAATAAGTTATAAGTAATAAGTGCATACCTAAAAATTCTCCAAACATTATATGGTAACTACTCAGATTAACTGGTAAAAGGTAGCAATCGAAAGTTAGTGAGTATTGGTATTTTTGTATGTTTTTTTGAGAAAACAGGTTTCTCTGTGTAACAGCTCTGGCTGTCCTGGAACTTGCTTTGTAGACCTGGCCTTGAACTTACAAAGATCCATCTGGCTCTGCCTCCTGAGTGCTGGGATTACAGGTTTGTACCACTACTGTACGGCCTAGCTAAATTCTTAGCAATCATTATTTTACTTGACTCTCACAATCTAATAAGTATTAACAGATTCTACCAATATAGAAAGGTCATATGCTCAAAGGTATTAAAGCTGGGGCACAAATCTAGGTTGTCTGATATCAGAGTCAATAAATGTCACATACACCTCACTAACATATGAAAGAAACACGAACATTACCCATCAAATTGACATGTGTGTTTATTGCACAAATTTCCCCTAGAACTGGGAGGTTATTATAATACAGGTGTACATTTGAGAAATGTATTCAGAACAAACAAGTATGTACATTTTGTATATTCATCATCTAAATAACTTAAGAGAAAGCAGAACATTCTCATAAGACAGCTACCAGACACAGGCATTATGCAAATTGTTCTTAGTGATCATCTGCATTGTGTGCCAATTGCAACAAAAAGAAATCTGTATAGTATGTTTATTGCACTTAATATTTTCAAATTCAAAGTTAAGACATATTAATAAATGCCAAGATATTTAAAATCAAATCAATTAGTTTACATATATGGAAAATTAGTTTTAATCCTATAATATAAAAGATCCCTTTTTAATTTCCCGTTACAATGAACAGGTGTTTTTAATATGTAGCACATATTTGTCTGTACCATTAAGTAGTTGAAAAAATTATTTTAAACAGGCCAAAACTCTTTTCACATTTATCACAGCCACACTGTAAAGAAGTAGCTCATTCCTTGGGCTTTGAATAAGTAAAGAATATGATGATAAAGGTATTACAAACTGAGGAATCCTATAAGGACTAGTGAGTCTTTAAGAAACTATAGGCCTTTCCTTTCCAGCAAAGCTGAGTTTTGAAAATAAAAGGTGCACAAGCCATTCACTTAATAAAGACTAGAATTACTAAGTGGTAATGAGAGATTTCAAATAGAACTATGAAAAGTTCCATGATTAAGAAAACATCCCAAAACATTGTCTACCTGCTACATATTCTTCTGAGCCACAATCAAAAAATAATGTACAATGGCCATAGATGAACTTTTCCAGGTTCTAAATTCTGACAGAAATCTACTCTCTGAATTTCAACAGAACACAGAGCAATCTCACTAACAAATGGGATACAAGGATGCCAAAGCAAACATATCTATATACTCTTTGGCAGCAAGTCATTCATGGGAGACCCAGGTACTAACTGGAACCAGCTGACAGGACAAGGGCCAACTGCAGGCACCCTAATTTTGGGTTTATGTTCCATTAAAACAGTCTACTTATTCTTTTTTAGTTGGAATTCTCCTGAACACACATAAAGAGCAAGGTAAAATTGTGACCAGACACTATAAATTCAAGATTCTAAAGACTATAAACCACAGAACATTTTCATTAATTACTGAAAATTTTAAATAGCAAGAATGGATGTGTTATAGTAAATGTATTCAGTAACTGAACAAGCGAGTAGGGCTCTTTTTGTGTTTTTTGTTTGTTTTTGAGCTAAACAATTGAGAATTACTCAATGAAAACAGAAACCAACTTTAATTCTAGCATTATGTGTATCTTAGCCCACACAGGCAAAGAGTAAGCTATTCAAGTAAACTGAGGTAGTAGAGTATATTGAAAACATTATCTACCCACCTTTTTATTTACATTACTTACAAGAGTTTGGTTCCTTATTAGCCTTTCTTACAAGCAACAATCTACACTATATACAAAGACGACAACAAATGGTTAAGTGGAAAGCTTTGAAAAACAATCAGTTTTTGAAAACAGGGAACACTTAGAGAAAAGAAAATTTTAAAGTTATTACTTTTACTAGTGTAAATTGAGGATTATTAGCAAATATTCTGCTCATTTGGATTCAATGGTTGATACTGAAATCAAAGTTTGTGGCCACCTGAGCACATTTTAAAAATATAGTATTATTTCTGTGGTTGCTTTGGTGCACTTTTTAATCTTAATTTTTATTTATTAAATTAATATGTAAATATCAAATAAGAATTAGCTCATTCTTATAAAACAAATGGTATAAAGTAGTATTCTTAGGGAATCTACAACCTTTAGCCTCAAAAAGATTGGCTTTAAATATATTTTAGAGTGTGTGAAACAGAAAATCATCAGAAGATAGTATTTCAACATTACATACAATACCAGATGAAAAAATATTTTTTAAAAAGGCATGTTTATCAATATTGTATTTCTATCCCTGCTTTTTTAAAAAAATAGATACATATGTACACTTGGATGGGCAACATGTCATCTTCACTCATTGTGAGTTTCTTATAATTAACAGGTTGTTTAAAATACTTAAATAAACTAGAAATTAGTTGACCTGAACTGCAAAACAACAAATAAATCAAGGTCTTATAGAATTCTGTATCATAGAAATAAAAATTAAAAATTAGTGAAATGAAGATTTCTGATATTTGATCATGAGATATCTATTGCTATTCATGAGTTGTGATAACATTTTAGAGTTTGCATGAAATTCCTGGAGAGAAATTTCTAGTTTCACTTTAGCTTTTGCAAATGCTACTTGCCTTCCCCCCATCCCAATTATTTATGTTGCTTTAATTTCACTTGGTTGAAAATCTACCGCTACCCAATGTCCAGTTAAAAATAAAAAGCCATCCAGTCTATGCAGACTGTGATACAACACAGCATGATAGAGATGACACATTCACACAGAAGCCTAATGGAGAAAACTAACACAAATAACAGAACAGCAACAACTCCACAGATACACACTGTGCTTGCCTCCTTGGTTTCTATTCAACTTTAAACCGCAGTTAACCTCTAGGCATGTTAAAGGAGTATCTGAGCAACATATGGAGAATGGGTGCTTGCTACAGCAGCCAGAAGAGGAAGGTCACTGGATTCAATCCTGAAATAAAGAAAAGAAAACTCAGTTCAGGCTTTCTGTGTATCCAAAATATGAATCTTACATGCAATGATCACTTCTGCACTATAATCCATCTCAGCACTTAAGGACACACTCTGGCCAAAATGAAAAGGGGAAAGAGCTAAAGATAACAACACTTGGAAAATGTCACTAACAGTAGCACCACAGATTCAAGGGAAAAGAAGCTTCCAAATGCAAAGGAAACCAAGACACAGACACCAGAAAGCACCACAGCTGACCTGTCATTTATCTAGGGACAGATGTGCAAGAAATATAATTTATTAGTAATAATAGTCTGTGTGAGCTTTTAACCAAAAGTATTTCTATAATACATACTATATAAGTAGTGGAAATTTCTTTAAAATACATCATACCACAAATTATTCAAAGCATGATAGCAACAATCTGTAACCCTGCAGTAGAAAGACTGAGGGAAGAGAGTCACAAGTTTGAGGTTTAGCTAAGCTACAAAGTAAAGCCCTGCTTCAAAATAAACAAAAAATTAAGAACTCAAATAATTTTCAGAAAAAGAAAAATGGTCAATACATTTAGAAAAAGTTAGATTTAACTTGTTAAGGAATTTAAAGAAAAAAAATCATGCCAGCTCAAGAGCAAGAATTTTGAAAGTCTGCTACTAGTTTGGCTAATAAGTGATAGCTTCTTCTGCTTATGGGAGTTCAGACTGCAATTTCCAGACAGCATTTAGTGTTACCAAAATTATGTGTATAATTTAATGTGCATGTTCTTTAATCAAGCATTCTACTTCTAGGAGTAGAATTTATTTTACACAGGTCAAAAAATTTATTTTCATTTCAGCACTGGTTTATAACAGCAAAATATTGTAAACCATAAATTATAAAATGGAATGCTATACCACCATTAAAATGAGATCTATCAGTATGCATACATATAAAGAAATATCCAGGCTATATTACTGCATGCTGCACACTGACAGAGTACAAATCAATTTCTACTTTTATACATTGTAAAATTCAGCAACAATAAACAATGTCAACAGTGTTTATGTTAGGATGGAGGTTGAGGAAAAGATGATGGTAACTTTCCATTTTACACCAAATGTACCATGAACTTGGTTTAAATGTACATTATTTTAAAAATTAGTTTAATTTTTTAAGGTATGAATACAGGTATCACAGTCTCTTCTCGTTCTCTCTCCCCCTCCCCACCTCTCTCCTACTTCCTAGGAAAATAAGATATTGCTACTGATTTTCCAAATACTGGAGAACCATTCTCTAAAAGCCTCATTGGAACTTGAACAAACTTTGGTATAGAATACAAACAGTACTGAAGTCAAAGTATTTAGAGTCATTCAAATTGCTGTTCAGTCCTAATATGTGACAAAGGGCATGCTTATTTACAGAACTGGCCATTTCCAATTTGGATATTGCCTACACACCACAGAATAACTAAAACAATTGGGCATCATATATAACTCTGGTAGAGTATGTTCTTCTTATGTGTGAGGCTGTAGGGTAAATCCCCAGAACGGATGACAAAAAAAAAAAAAGTTTAGACTTTAACTTGGTTTGTGATATACACTGGATTCTAAATGATTGACACTGATCCCTTTTCCTTTCATAGAAACTGAATTTAGGGGAAAAAAAAAATCTAACTCCTTAAACTAGAATTTTATCATGCACACAAACACAGAACAGAGAAAAGCTAATAGAATAAGGCTACATTATTCTTAGAAACCAGCTTCCTTTTTCTCCTTAGTTAGCATTTCAGATAGCTGTTATTTTCCAAGGAGTAACCATAGAGTAGGTCAATATACTATAAAGATCATGGTGAGGAACAGTAACCTGCAGAAAAGAGCAAACACAAATCGAGCATCTTTACTTCCATCAGCTCATTTGAGAGGCAGGGCAGATGCTTACAATAATGAATCTACAACAAATTTAATAAGTAAAACCTGAACACTTATTTTTTCTAAGATTAAAAATTTAGGTTTAATTCCCTCAGCCTATATTCTTGACAAAGTACAGGGATGGTGAAAGGGCCAATGCATCTATATTAGGGGTGATAGAACCTGCTTTTCTAGGATGCAGAGAAACCTGAACACTAGCAGTGCATAGCTTCTAATAGAAAAAAACACACAAAACCAAACAACAAAAAGCAGTTCTGAGGAACATGACAAGAGACACAGCAGAGCCGGAAAGGAAACCATGAACATACCCAAGAACCACTCCTAGCTCCTTGACGTGAACACGCATCTGTCCCCTCAGGTACTCCGACAGCATTTTGCTCTTGAAGTATAATTCCTGTAACCGGTCTTCAAGGTGCATTACACACTGCAGTTAGAGAAGAACCAAACTCTGTTAGAAAACTCATTCTCATTCTTTTGAGTAATGTCAAATTTCTTGCCTTGTCGGGGAGAGGACATGAGGGATAACAACAGAATTTCGCTATATATTTGAGGTGGCTTTGAATTCCCTACGTAGTTCAGGATGGCCTCAAATTCTTGGGCACATGCATATATTAAAAGTATACACCACCACACCCAGCTAGCAAATTTCACAGCATCAAGTTTTACACAATTCCATTTGGTCATTCCAACATGAATTATATTCAGAAGAAATTAGGTATGCAGTTTTAGATGAAAAGAAGCATAAATCTGTTTCTCGTTAATATCAAAGATTAACTCCCAAGGCACTCTTCTTTTTAAACTGCAATAAAATTTACCATCTCAACCATTTTAAATGTACAATTCACTAGTATTTCAGATGTTGTACAGTGATCAATATTCATTTACAAGACTTTAAAAACATTTTAATTTCAAATCTGATATATACATACTCATATGTCAAACGAGTATATATATATATATATTCATACATATATACATATTCTCTCTCTCTGAATAAAAAAACGTTTGCAACAGTTCAAAGAAGGAACAGTAAGTAGACCTTGCAGAACGAGTTTTGGTTTTTTTTTTTTTGTGTGTGTGTGTGTGTTTTGTTTTGTTTTTGGCTTTTTGAGACAGGGTTTCTGTGTGTAGTTTTGGTGCCTGTCCTGGATCTCTCTCTATAGACCAGGCTGGCCTCAAACTCACAGAGATCCACCTGGCTTTGCCTCCCAAGTGCTGGGATTAAAGGCATGCACCACCACTGCCCAGTGCTGAATGAGTTTTATAACCTAAAATAGCAAAATATCTATATTTATTTATATTTATTTATATATCTATATTTTGCAATTAATTTATACATGTTTCCTAAAATAGATGCTTTTTCATACAATTGATATATGTTTGAAGGGGAAAATGTGACTTTCAAGTAATAAACACTAAATCCCTTTCCAATGAAAATCTGCTACTAAAAGTGCCTGATAAAAACTTGTTTTATAAGTCAGGTGGTAGTAGTGCATGCCTTTAATCCCAGTACTTGGAAGGCAGAGGCAGGTAAATCTTTGAGTTGGAGGTTAGCCTAGTCTACAGAGTGAGTTGAGTTCCAGGACAGCCAGGGCTACATGGAGAAACCCTGTCTTGAAAAAACTAAACCAACCACCCAAACAAACAAACAAAAAAACCAAAAAAAAAAAAAACAAACCAAACCAAAACCAAAACACCAAAATTTGTTTTATTACAACTGAATGGATGTGGGGGTTCATCGACTGTCTTGTGGTATGTATCTCATCATAATTTTTTTTGTTGTTTTTTTTCGAGACAGGGTTTCTCTGTGTAGCTTTGTGCCTTTCCTAGAACTCGCTTTGGAGACCAGGCTGGCCTTGAACTCACAGAGATCCGCCTGGCTCTGCCTCCCGAGTGCTGGGATTAAAGGTGTGCGCCACCACCACCGGGCTCCATAATTCTTGTTTAGGTTAAAAATGCCTTAAGAAAATGTTAGCTGCAGAATATGTATATATAAAACAGACAATAAAATTTACCTTATTAACTATTATTTATGGTTTTTCTTTTTAATTTTTTTTGAGACACAGTTTCTCTGTGTAATAGCTCTGGATGTCTGGGAACTCGATTTGTAGACCAGGCTGGCCTTGAACTCACAGAGATCCACCTGCCACCGCCTGGCTTTTATTTATGTTTTTTAACTGGAGATGGGGTCTGGTATATACCAGAGTAGCTGAAAACTTGCTATAAGGTCCAGGCTAACCTTGAATTTCTGATTCTGCCTCTGCCAGCTAAATACTGACATTATAGGCAACACCACTCTTGGTTTAAGAGGTGCAGGGGATCAAACCTAGGGCTTTGTGCACGGGTGGCAGGCAAACATTCTACCTGGGCTGTCCAAACATATCCCCTGCCCCAATACAGAACATTTTCAAATATGTAGTTGAGTGACGTTAAGAATATCTACAATGTACAACTATAACCACCATTCACTTGAGAAGTTCTTTTCATCACAAACTCTTTACCCAACAATAACTTCTCCTTCCCTCCTTCCTCCCTCTAGTAACTACTAGTCTAGAGATAAACTATAAAACTTACAAGAAAGCAAAGAGGAAAACGTCTGTGAGACAAAATGAGAATGGCAAAGTGATTCTTTAAACATACACCAAAAACACAGGCAACAAAAATTTTAGCTCTGAAGTACAGGTCTTAAGCTCCTTAAGTTGAGCTCATTTGTAAATATGGCATAAAATAAGGACTCAAGAACATTTTTTTTTTAAAATGTGGCTGTCTTTCATTGTAAACACTTTTCCTTGTTGACTGTACTCTTGGCACTATTACTGAAACCAATCCTATATGAGAAGGTTTAATTCTGGGCTCTTTAATCTGTAATGAATGAAGAATGAATCTATCTATATTCTGGTCTTTATGCTACTACCACCATGTTTTGACTATAGCAGCACTCTAAGTTTTCAAATTAGGAAGTTTGACCTCTCTAATTTCTGCTGCTGTTGTTTTTTAAAATAGGGTCTCCCCCTATGTAGCTCAGATCGTCTGGGAATTTACAGGCATGTACCACCATGCTTGGCTACTTTCCTTTCAAAACTACTTTGGCTCTTTGGGTTCCCCTGATGTTCTATATGACTGGATTAAATTTTTTTGGTTTGATTTTTTTTATTATATAGATGTTTGCTTGCATGTATGTATGTGTACATGTGCATGCTGTACCCACAGAGGCCATCAGATTCCCTGGGACTGGAGTTACAGATGATTGTGAGCCACCATGTAGCTACTCAGAGTTGAGCCCAGGTCCTCTACAAGACCAGCCAGGGCTCTTAACTACTAAGCCATCTCTCCAGCCTCAGGTTTTCAATTATTAAAAAATCTTTCATTAGGATTTTGATAGGAATACTATTCAATTTGTATGTCAGTTTGGGAAGTAATGACAATATTAAGTCTTCCAACTGTGGGTCCAGACAAGCACAGGGACAGAAAGGTGAGCTCTTCTTTCTCTGGCAGAAGTAGCCTGAGTTGTGTTGTGAGGCAGGTCATTTGGTCCATATGATGGGACAATAGTGGGGCAAAAGTCTACTGATGTTTAGAGTGGCCATTAACTTGAAGCAAAAGAACCCTAAGTTTTCCAATTCTCAGACTTGGATGTTTCCATTATTTCTGCCTCTTCTACCTCATTTCTATAATGTTTTCCAGTTACAACTCCTTTTCTTGGTTACAGTCTTTCTACACAATATTTTTACTGTTGTAAGTGGAAATGTCTTTTCCCCTCCCCACTTGGAATTTTCTTTTTAATGAGACAGGACAATTTTGAACTCAGTATGTAGCTGAAGCTGGCCCTGAACCTTTCATCCACTGGTGTGCTCACAATGGTTGATTTTCATTTCAGTTTGCTCACAGTTAAGATATAGGACATCTTAACTTTACATGTTTTCTCTCCTGCAAATTTTATCAATTTTTCTCATGAAATGCATTTTCTAGATTATGTCATCTGCAAATAGAAATAAAGTCTATCTTCCTTTCCAATTTTGAAGTATTTTATTTCTGGTTTTGCTTAGTTGTTCTGACTAGAACCTAAGTATCATGCTGGAGTTCAAGTGCTGAAAATAGGTTTCTTCAACACTAATCATGGAGGACACTCTCAGGCTTCTGACACTGAGCAGTGCTGATGTGTGTTTGTCACACTGATACAGAGAGCTTTTGAGAACTTAACTTTACAGTTCTCTTAACATGAGAAAGAATGAGCCCTGAAAGTGGGAGAAGGTATCAAGAGGCTATCACTGTCACAAAGTGGAATTTTTCAAAGTCCTGACATGATGATGGGAGTCTGAAATGACATCCTACACAAACCAGGAGTACTGAATGGACATATTGCATATGATCAAAAATCTGGCTGCTGAAGTCAGAGTGCACAAATTTAAGTGCATCCCTTTCTTTCTTAGCTCACAGATGGCCCCAGTAATAGATCATCCCATATTCCTGAAATGGAGAAATCCATTATGTGGGTACATGTATTGCTGGGTTCTAGAGAGGGCTCTTTCTGAATGATGGACAGCTGCTTTCTCACTGTCTTCTCACATGGTACAGACAGAACAATCTCAATTTCTTTCTTCCTTAGTAGACCACTAGTCTTCTCACATGAACCAACACTCAAGACTTAAACAACCTTAATTAATGATCTAATCTAACCCTCCAAAATATCCCAGCTCTAGATTCTATCTCTACAATGGTTGGAGGAGGAAGAGGATAAATATTCACTGTAATACCTCTTTGAGCAAAGCAATGATAAAAGCTAGTAAGAATATTTAGTATGTGTATACAGTATGCCAAGTTCACTTAGCAGAGTACTCAAAGTCATTCAAGCCTTATATATACTTACAAAGTTTGGAGACAAGTTATGTTTATAAAGCTGAAGAGTGGAATGAAGCAGGTTGGAAACAAGACTAGAAACCAACACTTCCTTTCCCAATTTATTATCAGTCACTCGTCTCTGACTGCTGGCGATCTGAACAGTCCATTTATCCATATCAGCTATTATACAGACAGCTTCTGCTATTGGTTCATCCAACACTGGATGCTGGAAAGAAAACAATTCAGTCTATGGTAAGCAAGTTTTCAAAAGTAATGTAAGTAGAACAAGTCAATTAATAAAAAAAAAAGCAGAAAAATATATTAAATAACAGTATTACCAATGAATCCTCGATAGAAAATGGAATAATTAATAACAAATACATTGAAGTATTTTATGCATATACTTCGTATTCGTCAATAAATCTTTGTGTCCTTAAATCTAGAATTGAATGTTCCCCAGTCTTTTTGATCAGTTACTTATGCCAGACAACTAGAAGAAAGCAATTCTTAGTTTAAAAAGGCTAAATCTTTCCAAATAAGACAGGCCTTTTTCTTTCTTTTTTGACAGAAACTTATTTGCACAAATGAGACAAGAGTAAAATTCTGTTATATCAGCCATCAACATGCCTCAGAACCACAGGTGTGATTTGGTGATGCCATGAAATACATTATTGCCTCTGTACATTAACTTTTCTATTTTGCAACGACATGTAGGCAGAACATAGATATATGTTTAAAGGAGAACAAGTCCACATGTACTAACTTGACTTATCAAGCTTGACTGTGAAAAGTACAAAGGATTTCTTCTATTCAATGTATCTTTATCTTACTTAATACCATTATCACACAGTATTTTCATACTTACAACAGTGAAAAATAATATTTTAATTGACTGTCTTAGTTTGCTTTCTACTGCTATAATAAAAATCATGGCAAAAGGATATATTTCAGTTTAAAGTCATAGTCCATTATGAAGAAAAGTCTGGACAGGAACTTGAGGCAGCAATTGAAGCAGAGACCATAGAGGAACACTGCTTAATGGCTTGCTCAGTCAGCTTTCTTATACAACACAGGACCACACATGCCCAGGGGTAGCAACACCCACCCACCTGTGGGCTTGCCCCCCCCACATCAATCATTAGTCAAGAAAATACATCACAGACTTGTCTACAGGACAATCTGATAGAAATAATTCCTTAATTGAGGTTCCTTCTTTCTAGATGACTCTAGCTTGTATCAAGTTGGCAAAAACAAAACAACCATAAAAACAAAACAAACAAATAAACATTAGTACACTGACATACAGGTAGAAGGCCATAAGGCAGAAGGCTCTACTTTTTGACTTCTCTTAGGGAAGTTAAATCCTTTATACCAAGGATTAAAAATAGAAATTAAGTATACAGTATACTTATCAGTAATATAGTCCTGCAATGCTAAATACTTCACTATTATTTTATTATTTACATAGGACATTTTTTTAAAAACAAAAACAAAAGCTATGGCCAAAAAGAAGAGCAACAAAAACAAGAGTAAATGGCCTGACTTTTACCATCACAATGATTACACAGCTAAGCCAGATTTGCTCCTACATGATCCCAAGTTGAGGATGTTGGCATCCTCAACATCCATCCCTTTACCCAGTTAATGAACAACCACCTGAATAACATTCTTTTCTAAACAGTAGACAAAGAAGGTATTAATATTTTAAAAAGAGTAAAATAAAAATTTAGTTACAGATTAATCAGCAATTACTGGAGATGTAGAAGAGAGAACACTGCAATGTGCATAAGAACTGCAGGTAAGACAGGAGAGGAACATAGACAGTTCCTTAGAAAGGAACATTGTGAGAAGGCCTCAAGTAAATGCATTTGGATAAATTTTTGAGAAATAATATTGAAAAATGGGGGAGAAAAACAGGAAATAAAAAGGCTGGAGAGAGCAAGGCAGGCTGGCACATACCTGTTACCTTAAAACTCAAGACTAAGAATTGAAAATTTTAGGTCAGTTTGAACTATATAGCAAGACCAAAAACCAAAATCAAACAAACCCTCAAACTACCGGCACAATAAAAATGAGCAAACAAACACTATTACCACCATAACAAAAAGCCAATGACTTAGAATAGAAGGAGTTTCCACAGCTGAAAAGGGTATCTATCTACAAGAACCCTATCAATAATATCCTAATAGTGAAAGACTCAATGGTTTCCTCCTAAATATCTATCTACAAGAACCCTATCAATAATATCCTAATAGTGAAAGACTCAATGGTTTCCTCCTAAATATCTATCTACAAGAACCCTATCGATAATATCCTAATAGTGAAAGACCCAATGGTTTTCTCCTAAATATCTATCTACAAGAACCCTATCAATAATATCCTAATAGTGAAAGACCCAATGGTTTCCTCCTAGGATAAGGAGCAAGATAATACAAATCTTGCTCCTAGGATAAGGAGCAAGATAATACAATCTTCTGTCACCTTTTCTTTCCATGCAACACTGGACAGATTTAACCCAATATAATCAAGACTGGAATGGAAAATGTAACACTGTCCACTGATGACATAAACAGTGAGTAAGAACTCTAAGGATTCTATATGAATAACATAACTAGTAAGAGCTTAGGAAAGCTACAGAATAAAAGGTAAACATAAAATATCAATTGTATTTCTATACATAAGCAATAATCTGACAAGGAAATTAAGAAATACTCTCTTAAGCTGGGCAATCGTGGTATACACCTTTAATCCCAGAGCTCAGGAGGTAGAGGCAGGCAGATCTCTGAGTTTCAGGACAGCCTGGTCTAAAGAGTGAGTTCCAGGACAGCCAGGGCTACACACACACACACAGACACAGACACACACACACACACACACACACACACACACACACACACACAAATAAAACAAACAAAAACCCAAAAACAAAAACATGTCTTGAAAGACAGAAAAACAACAACAAAGAGAAATATTCTTTTGTATATATCAAGTTGATGTTATGAGTATCTAAAATATTTCCTATTTTTTCAAATTTCCATTTGGTACATTCCTAGAATTCAATTCTTGTCTTCTTCACAATGGTAAATATAATGATGTAGGTGCTATATATGAGGTGATGGATTCAGAGAACAGTGACTATGTTATATGGTCACAGCTTAACTAAAATTAAAATACAAGGAATTCTGGGTTGTAATAGAGTAACAGAGTTTGCTTTAAGTATATTCAGAAGCTGTGACGGTATCTCACCTGCACAGCATGAGACAAATCTGACACCAGGCATTGACGGAGCTTCTCATCGCTTCCAATTCCTTGAAGAACAAAGTCAGGAACGTAAGATGAGCAGTAGCCACCCAGCAAGGATCTTCCAAAGTTGGCAATGTTGGGCTGAACAGCACTCACTTCAATTAACTTTGACCTGAAAGAAAGAGGACCAAGGAGGGAAATTTAGTTAAATAATAAACATCTTTTACTAGTGGCAGAAGATGGGGTGGGGAAGGTTATGAACTCTACTAGTCTGTCTCTGCTTTTTATAAACTATATACAGAGTAAAATTAGCTTTACATAAAAACTGGCCTAAGCACTAAAATAGACCACAAAATACTGTTCTCTCCTGGAGGAGGTCTGAAGAACACAGCTCTTCTATAACAGACTTTAGGAGGCTATCCTTTAAAAACATTTGTAGCCAGGCGGTGGTGGTGGTGCACGCCTTTAATCCCAGCACTCGGGAGGCAGAGGCAGGCAGATCTCTGTGAGTTCGAGGCCAGCCTGGACTACAGAGTGAGTCCTAGGAAAGGCGCAAAGCTACACAGAGAAACCCTGTCTTCAAAAACAAAAACAAAAACAAAAACAAACAAAAAAGAATAAAAACATTTGTAACACATTCCTAACAAAATCAGATTATGAAAATCACTGTGTAAAACAAAGTACCTAAAAAAATCTAGGTCTGTAACATTCCAAAGCAGGGATAGTCTTCTTGCATACTTGACCTCAAATACATATTCCCTCTTTGTCTTAACTAAATTTATTTATTCCCTACCACCTCAAAGATTCTTTCTAAGTGCCAGGCTTGTCATAGGCCCACTTTGGGATGTATATATGCATAAGTCACCCCAAAATGGTTTGAAAACTAAGCAGAAACCAATTTTCTACGTTTCACTTATATTATTTAATGTCTCTCTGATGCCTTCACAAGGGGATGATGTGAGGAATAGTCTTTAATTCTCCCTATGAGAGGCATAATGACATTAAAAATTATTTTATTAATCATTATTTTGGATGTAGGTGCATGAAGTCAGTGGACAACCCTTGGGAGTCAGTTCCTTCTTTCTACTGTGGGTTTCGGGGTCAAACTCAGATCATTAAGCTCATATAGCAGGTGCTTTCTACTGTGTAGCCACCTTGGAGCCCTAACCTCCTTTTTAAAGTGAGTTACTGCCAATCTTTAGAGATTGGCTAAACAAAACACAGAGTATTTTTCAACAGGAGTTGTTTCAGGTGGAAACTTTCTACTTACCCAGGAAAAGGTATTTCATCCTCTTCTGCCCAATCTTCCTGCTCCCCTCCACAGTAACTGCCAACTTGTCTCCTCATATCAGGACCAGTGTCTTCACTCTCACTATCTCCAAGGGCACTATCTGAACTTTCATTTCTTGGAATGTCCCATTCAGTTCCTACAGCATTTTTTTTCTCTGAACTCTCTTTATCCCCATGGGGGACAAGAATAGAGAGGGAATCTCTTTGGTCCTGCTGAGGAAAGCAGGCATTACATGAATCTTGATGAACGGTTTCTATACATTTACAAAGCTCATTTTTCTGTTTGTTATTTTTTGTATACAATCTTTTTGGGAACTCTAACATACAGCAATACTCTTTATTATCTGTACTTGTCTTAACAGGAACATCATCAATAGTCCTAGTTTCAATTGAATCATCATTAAAATATTCATCAAACAAGCTCATGCTTTCTGGGTCTGAATGATTCCAACAAGGAAGCTTACAGGACTCTCCAGAAACCATGTTCTGTGCACCAGACTCTGCAGATTGGTCCTTAGTTATTTTACTTTCTTGATGCTTATCAGTCACCCCTCTGTCTTCCTTCAGTGGTTTGCTATGATGTCTATTAATCTGATCCACCACGGCCTGACTCCGAAGTTCAGTATCTGAATCAGGTGACATAGAATCTCCAATCAAGAACGTAACCTTTGTCTGAGTTACCTCACAGGAAAATGCACTAGGCATAGTCTTATCTGGAGGTTTCTTTTCCACAACTATCCCTGTGGATCTCATCGCTGTGCCTGTGTGATTATCTGAATCCAGTAATTCCTTACTCTGCCAGGATTCTTCTGTTGGCTCCAAGCCTGTCTCTGACAACACACATTTGTCTGCTGGAGCAGATCCTGTACAAACAACTGTCTCTAACTTGGTGTCAAGGCAAGTTCTTAATTTATCTCTGTACTGTGTAATATCAACAGCATTTTCTTCTTGGCAGTCAGGAGGAGAGATCTTTTGGCATTCATCTCCAATTCCCAGCAATTCCTTAGAGTTGTCTTGAATATCTTCTCTCTCTGGTTGTGACACATTCTCTGTACTTTGCCCAAGGAGTGGATGACTGCAATATTTACAGTTACAGTTAGGAGTTCTTGTCTCTTCTGACTCTTTAAAGAGCAAACTGCTTTTGTTTCTATGCATTGTGATTAGCACATACTCGGATTCCTCTATTTCCCCTTTTTCTAAAGTGGTAGTAATCACCGTGCCTGGCATAACAATGGCTTCATCTTCTCCACTTTCTAAAAGATGGGTTTCTTGAAGTTCAGAGCATCTAATGAAGTAAGTAAGAAAATAAAGCAGCCTCTGGACCAGATCTTGTCGTTTGCCAACTACCACAGTCCTTGCTAACCGTACAGGAGAACCGATAGCGCCATATAAATCTCCTGCAATAAAAAGACCAATTAATAAACACAGAGCTAAACAGTCTTTCACTCATGAGAAACCTTCTCATACAAGTTCAGATTTTACTCTTAAGGTCTTTAAAAGATGCCTGACTATTAAAGAAAGTAGGGTAAGATGAGTGGTTTTAACCAGGGAGAAAGGTGAATGCAGGGGCTTTTCTAGCTGTGTTCTAAAAACAGCTGCTGTAGTTTTAAAACCTCAATAGTTAGTTCTCAAAGTCAAACTTACTGAGAATATTCTCCACACTAGATATCACACAAAGGACCTTTATTTGGTGAAGTCTGTTATAAAGGAGGCCATAGTCAAATGCAGAAAGGAGAAAGCACAGTATCTGCTACAGGCGTGAAAGGAGAGGGACAGTAATGGCATGGAGTACAGCAGAAGGAGTCAGCACACATTTTTGTATTTGTACTATGGCTCAAATCAAACCTATAACCTAAGTGCAAAACAAGAACTCAAAAATAAATAAAAACACATCAATATAAATCCCTTTTACAAGTTTTCAATATGTACATTTAAAACTCTCTACTTTCATGTTATAAAACAGGCATACTTTTTGAAAGAACAAACATGAATCTTAAGTGAATATGTGCCACAGACAGGACTGTGGTAAATGTTCTCCTCTGGCTAATAAATGGGCTCAAATATCACAACATCACCACTCCAAAATAATCCTCCCAATTCTCACTAAACAGCCAATGAACAGAAACTGCTGTGGCCTGGTGAGTCTGTCACGGCAGCTCCTGCCTGACTCTCCTAGCTTCATCTTCTTAAAGTTATCCTTTGTATGGTGTTCTCTAAAGCCCTCACCTAAACTTCAATACACAACAGTTTTACACTTTAATGTTGAGAATCACTAACTGTGTACCGTGCTCAGTCTTCTTTATCTCTTCCAGCACAGAGCCTCTCAGCCAGGTTTACTCACCTGTGCAAAGATCAAACTCCCCTTCCTAGACTACCTGTCAGCTTTCATTTCACTTTATTAATTGTATGATCATTATTGTGAGAATACATGCTGCCGATGGTATCTGACTGCTAACCTCTTGAAATAAAATTATTCATCTAGCTTTACATTCCCTTATTCTCTTTTCACAGGGCCTTAGGTACAACTATGCACTCAGAAATAACCAGACTTTGACACTGACTTCACAGATCCATAGTTAATAATAGTTAAAGCAGGAATTAGCATGTACCTTCTTCCACTCTAGCCACAGTTCTTTAGCTCTAAAGAATGGAAGCAAGCCTAAGACAACAGGACAATTTAGCAGACATGAAAGGACAAGTATCAGAGAGACACTTTAGAATAAAGCTGACAAAAGAAAGGTCTATATTTAGTCAGTTTTTGCTTAAAAGTAAGTCTTAAGTTTATATACAATATACAATGTTCAGACTACATACCAAGTTGTGCCCAAAGAGGGTTATATGGATGAGTTTTTGCCAACATGCCCACACTCTGAGAGGAATGTTTTTCTAAAAATATTTTTATAGGTGGCTGTCCATTTGGCATGACTGTTGGAACCCAGGCAAGATGATTGGTCAAAACTGCAGTAATGAGAGCTGGCAAGAATCTGAAAACAAAATGTATCCTATTATATTCCAATTCACACTCATGAAACTTTAAATAAAATGTTTTGGTAAACAATGAAAGTGCGAATTGTAAAGTGACTGAATGACATTTATAAAAAAGGGGGAAGAAAAGACAAGTACACCCACCAAGATGGAGGGAAAAAAATTGTTTCCTCAAAGAGGAATTCAAACATTAACAATGAAAATTTTCAGATTACGATTACAAAACAAAAAAGGCCTTTTACTTAAACTATGAATCCTTTTCAGTATTTAATCTGCCTACTTCACTAATGAATCAATGAACAGGTCCTTAATTTTCAAATTTATAGATCAGTAATCTACTGAGTGGGAAAAAATAGTAGTAACCTTTAACATTAGAGAGGATTAAAACATCTGACCCACCACGTGGATTCTAAAGGCCTGATGAACAGTAAGAAGAAAACTGGGACACAACAGCCTACTGACTGTCTAGCAGCAAGTCCTCGAGCACTCTGACTCAGTGAGCCTGCTGCTCACTGAAGCACAGCTGATTTCTACTTTTGATTAATGTTTGAGAAAAGTGTCCTTGTCACTCTGAAGAAAATAAAATTCTGACACTGGAATCTGAGTGTTTCCTTACATTTTTAAAACTTTTTTTTAATGAAACAAAAATATCATAAATGAATGCAATTCACACACACACAAAGTTTAGAATCCTCGGGGAATTCTGTAACATATCTGGAATTGTAATTAAGCATAAAGACCGCTTTATTACTTTTTGTTTATAAAGTTCTGTGATGCTCTTCCATGTCCCATCATTGAATCATCTTAGAATAGTTTGATTATCAATAAGAAATAATTATAGGGGCTGGAAAGATGACTCAGAAGTTAAGACCACTAGCTGCTCTTCCAGAGGACCTGGATTTATTCCAGCACCCACATGGCAGCTCACAACTACCTCTAACTCCAGGATCCAATACCCTCACAAAAACATACATATAGGCAAAACACTGATGCACCTAAAACAAATAATTTTTTTAAAAAAGAAATAATTATAAAGACAATGAGTTATCCTAATTCTATAATTAAGTTTGCTTTTAATGCAGATATATAGTTATAGCAAAATAACATATAACTAAATAAATAAAGCAAACCATACTGATTTTTGGAGGCATTTTCCATTAGAAAAGTGAATTCCTTCATGAAACGATGGCAAAGCTGGTTTTTTTCTGGAGTTCCTGACATCATTGTAAGCCATACAGGTTCCCCAATTCTTGGCATTGTGTAAAGGTTACAAATTGTTGTTCTGAAAAGAAGAAGACACATTGTAAAATTTATGGTTCTCCAAATAACACACTCTTAGAGGCTTACTGCAGCCTCAAGGATTCACACCTAGATTATTAGAGCTTCTGAGGGGGAAAGAAAGAAAAAGTCGCCTTTTCTTCTCTGCCACCAGCTATTAGCATGGGGAGTGTATTCTTAGGTGAAGGGGAAATATGCTGGCTCTGGCCCTGGTGCTGACCCTTCCCCACTAATAGTGCCCTTAGAGCACATTATTTTCCTACTTTGGACGCCAGTTTCTGACATCTCTAAGACCAAAGCATAATTCTAGGTACTTTCTAGAGCCCCTTTCTACCCTACAGTTCTAAAATATATATTCTATTTAAGTCAACTGCAAAATATCAGCACATACAAAAAAACCCAGCTACCCATCTACCTAAACACACTAGTGTGGGTCACTGGGCTAACTGTTAGTAAGCTCCAGGAGGACAAGAATGCCAAACACATGGTCTCTACTATGTTCTCTATTTTCTGCAGTTTTTCCTTAGATCAACACAAGTAAAGACTTCTGCACAATCACTATAGTGCTTTCCTAGCTGTCCTGTGACATACTCTATCCTAAAGCCCTCAAAGCATATTTGTCAATTCTTTTCCTTTGATGTAAGTATCTATTCAACCAAATCGTGTCTATTCACTAACCAGCTCTGTAGAAGCTGAGTTTTAGAAGCTTTAGAAACAAGTAAATGTGACAACTACACAAGTGTTCTCCCTTCCATTCTCTACACAACATTCTCAAGCACAGCTTCCAGCTTTGATAGAATTGCTCTACATTATCAATGTCTGTGCAATAACTACACGAGGTAACAGAGCAATTAGGACATGAGTTCCAAGACTGAGAAACTGAATTAAGTTGTAGTAAATAACCTCATGTGACTTTAGGCACAAATTGTATTCAGTAGTACAGCTCTAGAAAGAAAGCTCTTTGAAATTTTCAAAAATTCTATTACCTGTCTCAGTAAACTTCTCTACTACTTAGAATCTAAAAAAGGAAAATATTTTGCCCATAAATTTTTCATTTAATTAAAACATTATTATCATTATTCAGAAAGAAAGAGGAAGAGAAAGAGGGAAAGAAATAGAGAGTGCTCTAACACATGTATGAAGGTCAGAAGACAACTTCTGGGAGTTGGTTCTAGCTTTCCACCTTGGTGATACAGGGTCTCTCTTGTTTCTACTATGCTGCATAATCCAGGCTAGCTGGTCCATTAGCTTCCAGTTAATTATACTTTCTCTACCTTCTATCTCACTTTTATCTCAGTAGGGGTACTGGGATTACAGATGTGTGTCACATCTGGCCTTTTTATATAGGTTTAAGGGCTCAAACTCAAGTCATTAGGCTTAAACAGCAAGAGTTTTAGCTGCTGAGCTATCTCATTGCCGCCCCCAACAGTTCTATTGACTCTTTAACCAATATTAACACAACGTATTAACCAATATGAAGACAATGCAATATAATATACAAAAATAGCAGACAAGTCACTTTAGAAAGTTCTTGGGAGAACATAAAAAAAATCACTGCAAAAACTTAAAAATGAGTAAGAACTAAAGACATTTTGCTGGGCATGGTGGCACATATATCGAATTCTGGCCCTTGGGAAGCAGAGGCTAGAGGACTGCTCTAAGTATGGGGTCAGCCTGGCCCACAGAGTTAAGTCCCAGGCCAGCCAGGGATATGCAGTGAGACTCTGTCTCAAAAAATTCACTGAACAACAATGAAAAGTTAAAGATAATTTAAATAAGGTAAAAATAAAACTTTTATAACAAGAATTTTATAGATTAAGAATTCTATACAAACAAATAGGAATATAACACAAATTAGTAATAAAAATATTAATTTTTAATTTATATTTTATGCGAATGAGTGCTTGCTGATTGCATGTACATGTACCACATGTGTGCCTGGTGCCTGCTGAGGCCAAAAGAGGGCATCATATTCCTTTGAATTGGGGTTAGAGATGGTTCTGACCTGCCATGTGTGTGCTGAGAACCAAACATAGGTCATCCTGCAAGAGCAGTAAATGCTCTCAACTGCTGAGTCATCCTCTCTCAAGCTCCCTGTAATGGTTTGAAAGAAAATGGCCCCCAAAAGGGAGTGGCAGTTTTAGGAGGTGTGGCCTTCTTGGAGTAGGTGTGGTCTTGTTGAAGGAAGTATGTCACTGTGAAGGTGGGCTTTGAGGTCTCCTATATGCTGAAGCCATACCCAGCATCTCAGTTCACTTTGTGTTGCCTTCCCATGAAGATGTAGCCAGCACAATGTCTGCATGCTGCCATGCTCTCCACCATGATGATTATAATAGACTAAACCTCTGAAACTGTAAGCCACCACCCCAATTAAGTGTTTTCCTTCATAAGAGTTGCCATGGTCATGGTGTCTCTTCATAGCAACAGACCCAAATAAGACACCCCCAGATACACATGTTAAAATTTAGTTATGAAGACCTCATTCTTATAGTTACTTTATTATGCCTAAAGATATGCATGTCTTAACTGGGATAGTAAAGTTTCACGTGAAATAAGCTAACTCTATACCTATCCTGAGAGTACAAACCATACATCTTCTTTAACAAGGAGCTCTTCTTATTTTTGTGTCTCAAATGGTCTAATATTAAAACTGTACCCCAACAACTCCCAAGTGTGATTTAATAACATAACTGCCTTACTGATGGCACTCTCATATGGTCATGAGACAAAAGAAATTTGAAGAGCTGCATTTCCAGCACTCTGGAGGCTAAGGCAAGAAAACCACAAGTGCCAAATTACCCTTGGCAACACAGTAAGACCCTGTCTGAAAAACAAATAAGAACAAAACAAAACAAAATGCCAACAAAAAAAACAAAAAAAAAGAAACTTAAATAACTAAATCTTATATAAACAAGTTAAATTATCTTCCTCTGTAAATAATTATCTTCTTAAATATACTATAAAACAGCTCTGTATTATGGCAAAGTAAGGAGTAAAGTACCTGAATTCAGTTAGGGCATCAACTATGCGATTGTATGCCAAACTTCTCTGGCTGGCATCAGCTGATCTCCTGCTCATTTTCATAGCCTTGAAAACAATCATTACATAGTTAATTCTTAAATTAATCTTAGTTAAAACACGGGAGGAAAGAAAGAATCTTAATACACATTATCTACAGTGGCTTTCTCTCCTATATCTTTGAGCATTAATGATTGTTACAAAATTTTAAAAATTAAACCGTTAAAATGTCTCTGTGGTAACAAACTGCAAAACATCTACACACAAAGAATTTAATGTTGACAGTCTGCAGACTGCAACAACAAAAACATCTGGCTGTTGAGACAAGGTCTCACTCTATCATCTAGGCTACCCTGAACTATATCCCACAGTGGCCTCAAACTTTTGGTAATCCTCCTGTCCCAGCCTACCAACTGCTAGGATTATAGGTCTGCACTGCCACAACCAGCTATTTTTTCTCTAAACAAAGCACACAGGAACTCATTAAGAGATCATGATATGTCACAGGTAACATTCTTAATACCTTATGAAAAATCTAAAATTTAATACAATTCAACTAAAGAATCTCTCAAGTCATAACATGGTATTTGCTTGTTTCCCTCTCTTTTTCCCACCCCAATCAGCACTGAGGAACAAATGCATCCCCTGGACAACTAGCTAACACTCCTGTGGTTCTTTGTAACTGAGCTCAGACTATTCACTCCTTCTCCTCATACTCTTTCCAAATTCTGTGGCAGGGATTAAGAACTTTGGTCATAGCTACTGATCAGTTAACACAACTTTTGGGAATCTTTGTCAAGAAATAATCTGGAAAGTTCACTAAGACATTAACTATAAAAAAAAAATCACAAATGCCCTAAATGGAAAATTATTTAAAATGAGAAAAATCATTAACTATATTTAAAATAATTTGTCAAAGTTAGATCAATTTTGCAACATAAATTTTCCACATGAATATTACAATTATTGTTTTGTTAATGGTCTAGTAATTTAAAAAATATTGACCAAGAATAATCTCTACCAAGTGAGAGGACAATATGCACACAAGCAGCTTTACAAGCAGCCCTGGGAAGATTTCTTGCCAACTGCCAACCAATCCCCTTGGGCAGTGAAGACATCAACTTGTTCAGCTTCTCTTTTATCTGATTTCCAAAGGTTTACATTTAAACCCTAACACAGATACCTTTTAAGATAAGCCCAAATGAAGACTTCACATCAGAAAGTCATATTTGTCTTTCCTCAGTAATAAAAAACCTAACAAACCTTCACTTGTTCATTTTTTAGCTATCTGTAGGTTTTTATTCTGCATTTTTCTATTTTTTAAGCTTAGGCATTTGTTTCATATACTATTAGAAGCATTTGACATAAACAATTCATTCCTCTTAAAACACTCTCCTGACCGGGGGTTGGGGGAAGGGGGTGGCACACGCCTTTAACCCAAGAACTCAGGAGGCAGAGTTAGGTGGATTTCTATGAAGTTTGAGGCCAGTCTGATCTACAGAGCAAGTTCCAGGACAGACAGAGCTACACAGAGAAACCCTGAATTGAAAAAAACCAAACCAAAACAAAAAACCACTCTCTCATTGGCTTCCCCCAAAAGTACTTTCCTCCTGGCTGAGTGGCCAGTCCTTCTCTATTTCCACTATGCTTTCCCCTGTCTTCAGATACTGTTAAAATATCAGATAAGTTTTGTGCATGGCGATAGATAGGGATCTATTTGCAATCTTCTACATGTTGACATCCAGTTATGCCAGCATCATTTGTTGAAGATGCTTTCTTTTTTCCATTGTACAGTTTTGGCTTCTTTGTAAAAAATCAGGTGTTCGTAGGTGTGTGTGTGTGTGTGTGTGTGTGTGTGTGTTTGTGTGTATTAATGTCAGTGTCTTCAATGTGATTTCATTAGTCCACATGGTATTGGTTTTTATGCCAATACCAAGCTGTTTTTATTCCAATAGCTCTATAGTAGAGCTTGAGGTCAGGGATGATGATGTCTCTAGAGGCTGCTTTATTGTACAAGATTGTTTTAGATATCCTGGATTGTTTTTGTTTTTTCATATGAAGTTGAGTATTGTTCTTTCCAGGTCTGTGAAGAACTGTGTTGGGATTTTGATGGGGACTGCATTGAATCTGTAGATTGCTTTTGGTAAGATTGCCATTTTTACTATATTAATCCTAACTATTCATGAGCATGGGAGATCTTTCCATTTTCTGATATCTTCAATTTCTTTCTTCAGAGACTTAAAGTTCTTGTCATACAGGTCTTTCACTTGCTTAGTTAGAGTTACCCCAAGGTGTTTTATAGCGAGACAGTTATGAAGCCTGATCTGCTTAAGGGGCCCCCTGGCAGTAGGATCAGGATCCATCCCTGGTGCATGTGCGGGCTTTCTGGAGCCCACTACCTATGGTGGGATACCTTGCACAGCCTTGATGTAGGGGGAGGGGCTTGGACCTGCCTCTACTGAATGTACCAGACTCTTCTGACTCCCCATGGGAGGCCATACATACCTTGTTGGAGGAGGTAATGGAGGGTAGGTTAGAGGGGGGAGGCTGGAGGGACAGGAGGAGGGAAGAGAGGAGGTTCTGTGGTTGGTATGTAAAATGAATAAAAAATTCCTTAATAAAAAAAAAATCTGATGACTGAACTCTAGGTCCTCTCCCCTTTTCCTACCTCATAATAAATCAGTTTCATGCCTTCAACTACCTTCTGTACACTGATTTAACTCTAAAACCACAGGGGAATAGAGAGGAACATAAAGAATGCTGTTCTATTTTCCTTCAGAACACTTACCAGCACCTAAAATACATCCATTTATTCACCTGCTATTTATGAGCTCAGGAGTGCCCAAACACTTTTCTTCAGTTACTATAACTGTCTGGTAGGCCCTTAAAGATTTAGTCTCTAAATGAATAAGCTGTCTTAGGCCTTTGACTAAAACAGTAAACTCCTTTAACAACACTGAGTCTGCTTGCAACCCCTGGAACGTGTTGTACAGCAACTTTAAAACAGCTGTCAAATTTTTGCCAAACGAATAAACACAACTCTTAATAAAGAGAATAAGATGTAAAGTAAAAGATAAAAATAAGATAGAAAGGACTACACTTACCTGTTCTATTGCACTCTTTAACTTGTTCATGTGGCTTTCAAAGAGAGGAAAATGTGAAAAAAAGAATTCATTGAATTTGTTATTTTCATCTTCATCTTTGGACAATGAAAAGATTACCCCAATTGCAATCTTCTTTTTCCTCACAATTCCTGGGTTAGGGCCACAACTTTCATCTGACAGATTAAAGCTTTCTTCTACAGACCTTAAAAATAAATGTTTTTGTTTAAAACACCAATAGTTTATCTCCCTGCTAATTCAATGTAGGTGAGCAAAAGCTTTTCTGCTGTTTCATCAAATTAACTGTAAATTTACAATGTTATAACAATTGTTACCTCTCCAAGAAAACTACCTATTTTTTCATTGTTTTCAAAGAAAGTTCACCAAAGTCAAGTTGGGAATGGCTGGGAATTTTGCCTCTTAATAGAAGTCATTAAAGAAGCAGATAATCCCAATTCTAAAACAAGCTAAAAATGTCTGAATTTTAAGATAAAAGAGAAAAGAAAGGAGGAAACATGAAGTTTCTATATCTACACCTGTACTTTAAAAAAATCTTGAGAATAAGCAAGTTGACCAAATAGAACCACAAAAAATTAAAACACCAAAATATGTGCTGCAAGAATGAAAGTGATAAACATAGAACTCTTGGGAGAAAACAAAGGGCTTCAGAATACTAATTGGTGATGATTTCTTTGAAAGAACAGAAAAGTCACAGGCAACAATAGCACAGAATTTATGTTATAAAAATAAAAAATTTGTATCCAAGGACATCATCATCAACAGATGGGAGGAACAATCCACAGAATGGTAGAAATTATGTGCAAATCATGTCCTTGGTAAGGAACTAATATTCAAAATATTCAAAGAAGTCTCCTAACTCATCAATAGCAACAATAACAAAAACAAATATGCTGGGAGCAAAGAGTTGAATATATACTCCTCTAAAGATGATGTACAAATGACCAAAAAGCACTTGTAAATCATTTCAGGTTCATTGGGATGGCAATTAGTAAGGGGTGGGACTGAGAGTGCAGCTTAGTGGTAGAGTGCGACCAGTGGTACAATGTTTGCCTCACATGTGGGCTCCCTTACACAGGACCAAAAAAACAACAAAACAAAACAAAACAAAACAAAAGCCAGAAGATAACATGTTGGTGAGCATACAAAGATATCAGAATTGTTTTACATTACAAATGTGAAATCATACAGTTACTATGTGGCAGTTCCTCAAAAATTAAAAATAGAATGACCATATGACTCAGTAAACCCACTTCTGGGCATACACCCAAAAGGATAGAAGGCACAGACTGAAATTTTTATATATTCATAGCAGTATTATTCACAACAGCTAAAAAGTAGAAACAATCTATGTATTCATGGTCAGGTTAATGGACAAAGAAAATGTAGTTCTTTTTTCCCCTCTCGTGCACGTGTGTGTGTGTGTGTGCTACAACATGGATGAGCTTCGACAACATACTAAACAAAATAAGCCAAATATAAAAGGATGAGCACTGCATGACTCCACTTTTACAAGGTACTTATAGCTGTTAATTTATGGAGATAAAAACAGAACAGTAGCCGGGCGGTGGTGGCGCACGCCTTTAATCCCAGCACTCGGGAGGCAGAGCCGGGCGGATCTCTGTGAGTTCGAGGCCAGCCTGGGCTACCAAGTGAGTTCCAGGAAAGGCGCAAAGCTACACAGAGAAACCCTGTCTCGAAAAAAAAACAAAAAAACAAAAAAACAAAAAAAAAAAACAAAAAAAAAAACACAGAACAGTAAGATGGCTCCACCATTAGGATCACTGCCTGTTACTCTCTCTCTAGGGCTCCAATGCTCTCTTCTGGCTTTCATGGGTACCTGTACAAAGTGGCATGCATTCTCACAGACATACAGACAAACCCAAAACTAAAGACTTTCAAACTACAAAAATTTAAAAGTAGAAAAATGGTCCCAAATGGCAAGTGTTTTAGTTTGGGGAGATGAAAAAGTTCAGGACTTAAACAGTAGTGTTGGTGAGAAGGTAGTGTCACTAAACCATATGGTAAAAATGATTAAAACAAAAAATCAGTTTTGTCTGTCTTACAACAATTAAAAAAAAGTGATAAAACTTTAAAAGTTTTTAGTTACAGAGTTCAAATATACAAAATGTAAGTCTCAAATGCTAAAAACCTTACATAAACGTGTATTTAGGGAACTAGTCAATCTTGGTCAACTCCAACTTACCATCTAGGAAATACCCCATTTTCCAAACTTGTTGTTTGGCTACGTCGCCAGCGTCGCTGGTAGCTGCTGGCACAGCTTCGGGTAAGTGATGAATTTGGGGAGGGAAATGGGGTGATGAGTAAGCTGCTCAGAGATGCTGTTAAGTTAGAAGAACATGTGTAATCATTAGTCAATGTATAAACACGGTGACAAGTTTCTTTTTGACAGATGGAAGAATAGAGTAAACCAAATATTTTGTTTAATCAATTTCTCTAAATTTTCCATTTTAAAAAGTACTTGGAGTAAAGCCTCAGAGGAGAAAACTCATGTATTAATACTATATTTATAAGAGTCTCTTAGACAATCATTTTTGGCACTGTACAACTCAGAAAAAAATGCTGCTTGCAACAAACTATCACATTTTAAGACATCCTAAATGTCCACGAATTTGGCTGAACCCTCACCATTCATAAAGGAAACCTGATGCCATTAGAAGTGATTACAGATGGCTTTTAAGAAGAAAGAACATTTGAAATAAGCGTCTGAATGTCATTCAAAGGGGTCACTTACAGCACTCATAGATTACTCACACACAGATTGTCAAAGCTAACACATTTTAATAAGTCTTTACCTAAGTGTCAAAAAAGAGCAGATCCTACATATTACTCTCTGGAGCTGTCTAAGGTGGCAGACATAGACCAGTAGATTCCATTTGTACAGTATATAAATGCTTCAAGGCACTATGTTGTACTTGATAAATAAGTACAATTTTATCTGTAAATTTGAATATTTTCTCGTTTTAAAGTTTTATGTTTATTACTTTAAATTGTGTGTGTGTGTGTGTGTGTGTGTGTGTGTCTGTGTGTCTGTGTGTCTGTGTCAGGGTAATAGACATGAGAAAGAAGGTGCCAGAGAAAACTAGAGGCTCAGATCCACAGTTACAGGCAGTTGTGAGCCACCTGACATGGGTGCTGGGAACCAAATTTGGGTCCTTTGAAAGAGCAGTATTATACTCTTAATCACTGAACCATCTGTCTACTTACTTATTTGTAAAATTTTAATAAATCCGAAAAAAAACCAAAAACCAAAATACTGCTACAAGAGAAGACTAAACTCCAGATCAAACAGAAACAAACGGTAGGAACTAAGAGAAACAGACTGTATTCTCAGTTAAAAAAAAAAATAATAATAACTCAACTAGAAAAGAGGGGTGAGGGTATGAAGATCCAGGCACTTCCTATTAGTGTGTTTCTGTCTATCAAAATCAGCTGAGCTTTTTATCTTGTTTCTTATATATTCTGCACTAAATCAGTCTTTGAGAATAGAGTTCATGCATCTGAACTTATCTTTGAAAGTTCATGTTATTATACCTCATACCTAAAGATCAAAACACAGGATAAAGTTAAAATTGCAGTTTATACTCAAACCGACTCACAGTAATAGTAAGGGTAGGTACACAATGTGAGAAGGCCTGCCATGAAGCACAGGAATCAAGTTCACAATGTCTAATAGGACTGCAAGACCAAGATGAGGACTCTTCTTATTAATGGTTTGGAGCCCCAACATATACTTCTAGTTTTAACTGGAAATGCCTTTGCCTGGCTAACTCCTTTTTATTTTCTAAGACACAATTCAAGAAGCCCTGCCTCTCTGTAATGCATTCCTGGTACTTGCCCCTTGCCCAGGGTAAGCTAGGTGTCTTTTTTCTGAGCACAAATCTATCATCACTGAACATATTGCACAGATGATTTCAATTTGTTTTATCTCTATACTAGCTAACAGCAAGCAGATATAAGCTGACATGGTTTTACTACTATGGTTTTTAAGTAGTGTCCTGAGCAATTTTTTTGTCTTGTCCTGACTAAGCCTAAGATAATGGTTTGTGATCTTCTGTCAGGAGGGTCCAACCTTTTGACATTGCAACCTGATGCTGTCATCTACAAAATCTTCATAATCAGGGTCCCGCACAATGTAACAAGCAGACAAACAAACAAAAAAAACCCTGTAATTACAATGCTCATAATATGGTTTTTTTTTTTTTTTTTTGGTTCTTTGAGACAAGGTTTCTCTGTGTAACAGCCTTGGATGTCTTGTAATTCACTCTGTAGACCAGGCTGGCCTCAAACTCACAGAGATCCCCCTGCCTCTGTCTCCCAAGTGCTAGGATTAAAGGCATGCATCTCCATAATCTGGCTAGCTAATGTTTTGAATAAATTTATGATTTTTGTATTAGGCCACACTTGTAGCTGTCCTTGGTCACCTATGGCCCCCAGGTCACAGGTTGAACATGCTTGATAAAGCACACCCCACCAAACACACCTAAGAGTAAACATTTAAAATATAAAATTTAAGAAATTTCTTCCTAGCCGGGTGGCAGTGGCGCACGCCTTTAATCCCAGCACTCAGGAGGCAGAGCCAGGCGGATCTCTGTGAGTTCGAGGCCAGCCTGGTCTACAGAGCGAGATCCAGGACAGGCACCAAAACTACACAGAGAAACTCTGTCTCAAAAAAAACCAAAAAAAAAAAAAAAAAAAAAAAAAATTAAAACTTCCTATCCTTTCTACAACCCTGTGTGAAATGTCAATATGAACAAACTAACACAGAATTAGACAATATAGATAGAGATAAAAATAAAATCAATGCTAGCTAACAAGAATCGCAGAAAAAAGCAGGGTTAGTTTGTGAACCTGACATTACCAGAGCGTGCTATGCCGCTGTCTCTGTCCTCATTCGGTTCTCTTCCCGGCATGTCCATTGGATTGCTGTGAACTACAAATCAAGACAAATGGTCAGTCATAAACTATATTATTATTAAGGTGGATGTTGCTCCTTTTAAATGGCAAACTAGATCATGCTTCATCTCATTGCATTCCTTTTTCAATACCATGGCACCAACCC
This sequence comes from Peromyscus eremicus, assembly GCF_949786415.1. NCBI lineage: Eukaryota > Metazoa > Chordata > Mammalia > Rodentia > Cricetidae > Peromyscus > Peromyscus eremicus. The sequence goes on along the minus strand of NC_081423.1, from coordinate 37,603,548 downwards.
AACACAAGGAGCTATTATTCAGTTGAACAAGCTTTCATATCTATCTGAAGATTTACCATGTGATGCAAAACTATCCAAGATATAGAATCCAGGAGTGATTAAAATTCATATTTTAAGAACACAGCCAAATATAGAAATTCATACTATTAAATGAAAAAGGGTATGAATATTAGTTACTGAGGTCAAGTGACAACTCCATGGTAGTTTGCTCTGATTATATCTGTAACAATGTTTAAACACAAGCCTAAGAAATAAGAATTTAAAGCTTTGTAATAAAACATTTGATAAATTTGTTTAAATAGTATGATACCAATTTTGTTTAAAAACAGGTAGGGGGGCCAAGGATATAAATTAGTGATAGAGCACTGGCCTAGAACATATATAAGGCCCTGAGTTTGATCCACTGCACTGGAAAAACAACAAAATAAAAAGCAAAATTAAGTATAAGTACTGGCAGGATAGCTTGTATATTTTTTAAACCTAGTTTTATATTTTCCAAATTTTCTAGGATAGATATGAATTGTTCACACCTACCATTTACATGTAAAATAAGTTCTAATTAAAATAAGAAGTAGAATAGCAGGCTGTGGTGACAAATATCTATAATCCCACCACTCAGGAGATTTAGGTAGGAGAATTTCAAATTTAAGGCCAGCTGGGTCTATGTTGAAGAGATTGAAAATAATAAACAACAATAAATAAATCTGTAGACTGATGATTTCTACTAGAAAAGGATAATGCAAGACCAGTGTGTGCATGCAATGTGTGAAAAAGTAGAACAGGACTGTGTTCCTGCATATATAAGCAAGACACACACTCTGCAATAATGTAATGATATGAGGAATTATGCTCACATGCCTTTTATATAGTGTTAAAACAGTGCTTGTTCATCTAAATCTTAGCTCCAAGAAAAGTTGTTCTTAAGAAGAGTGCAGATCAGAAACTTTGCAACAATTATAAAGATCAGATATTTCCAGCAATTGGTGAATTACAATACAAAAGCTTCTTAGCCATGGAAACAAGATAGCATAACATTAACATTTCCAAGGAGCAGTATAACTAATTACTAAGCTAACTACATACTAAATTTTTCTTTAAGAGTCTGAAGTTTAAAATTATTATGACATACTGAGGAAAGAAATGACAAACAAATTTCATAAAAACATCAGTCCTGTTTGATAACATATTTTGTGAAAACTTTAGGAACATACCCAGTGGAAAGCAGTACATTCCTATACTTTGTAAGCAATGCTTTCTTAACCACAACCTCCCAACTTCATTCTCTACACTCTCTTGTTTCCACAGCTTAACTAGATTCTAGCCGCTAGGGCACACCAACTAGTCTACCCACACAGCACATGGCAAACCTGCAAAGAAAGAGGCACTCCTGATCAGGCGGAGCGGACCCTGCTCAGAGAATGCCCGCCTGGGGCTGCAGAACTGTGAAAGACCTATATGGCAAAAATGTAAAATACACATGAAAGAGGCCTGTTAGAGAAGCCACACTGAGTCAGGAAAATAAGGTGAGGTAAGGCAACACAGAAGCAGACCAACGGGTAAAGCACAGGAACTTTTAACCAAGCAAGAACAATTCAAGTCATTTTCCCTATTGGAAAAAGTATACTTCTCCTTTTAGTCATGGTTTATGTCAAAAAATAGTTTCATGCCTATTTATGAATAAATCCATTTATAACAACAGAAATAAGCTTCTGTTACAAAAGACAGAACTACTTCAAGTGTTCAATTCTAACATAAAACATTTTAACTATTCAAAGAGGTAATAGTATCTACATAATTTAATGTCTGCCAAAGAAACTTGTTTTTAAAAGCCAGTTTTTTTAAGACTTCAATATTCTCCTGCAAATGCGGTTAAAAAGACCATGTTACCACACTTAGCATAAGAACACAGCATATCTATCAAGGAATTTTATTGACAAATAAGCACAAAAATTGCTAGCCCAGTAATAAGCTACAAAGTAACAGAAGAAATTATGTTTTTAGAACTGTGGTTAGCCACCATGAAAACAGGAGACACAGTACAGCCTATAAGGGCAAAATTCCCAAGAGTACCACACACAACCACAAAGAAATGATAGCAGCCTGAGTACCCAAAAAAGGGTAAAAAGGCCAGGAGTGGTGGCACACACCTTTAATCCCAGCAAGCAGATCGCTATGAATTCAAAGCCAGCCTGGTCTACATAGAGAGTTCTAGGCCAGACAGGGCTGCATAAAGATATCCTCTCTCCAAAAGAAGTGTGGGTGGGGAGCTTAAATCCTGAAATCAAGCAACTGAGTTACCTGTTACTTATATTCAATTACGACAGTCTAAGTCAGTAGTTCTCAACCTTCCTAATTCTGTAACCCTTTAATATAACTCCTCATGTTATGGTGACCCCAACCATAATATTATTTTTGTTGCTACTTCATCACTGTAATTTTGCTACTGCCATGAATCATAATGTAAATAATCTGTGTTTTCCAATTGCCTTAGGCAACTCTGGTGAAAGGGTCATTCAAACACCCAGGAGTTACACCCCACAAGTAGAGAACCACTGGTCTATGGAGGAGTCGAACACCTAGGACAGGTAGCTTTTTGCTTTAAATAGCATCTGTATTTCTCAAATTGCTGATTCTATTTTTTTTCTGCAACAGAAATTTTTGTAATTCTAATGCAGCAACCCTTCCATTTCTCAATGGTCAATTCTTTTCCCAACATTCTCTATTTCAAAATTTAACGTCTTTAAACTCTTTCCTCACCCACATTTCTTTACATATGACTGTTTACATGGGCATAGATGTGAACACATACAGAGCTTCCAGACTGAAACTGATCTTTTCTTATCAACCCACCTTCAAAGTTACTCAAATTCTTACCTATCTTTGCCAACTTCCTGCCTAAACAGAAAAAGTAACATTCAAACCTTATGATGCTGGTAACTTACTCAAGAATTCTGAGAAGTTCCTCCTTCTCTTCTTAATCTAATTCTAAGTCAGCTAGTGCCCCAACCCAACACTCTCCCTCAGAAATCTCTCTCAACTATCATATCTATCTTTAATTTCATTCTCTCAATGGCTTCACTTTTTTCCATAAATTCCTACATGCAGTCAAATCTCTTTCATGTATCTTCAATATATATCTATTCCTACAGCTGTCCAGTTTTAAAAAATGTAGTTGAAGGTCACCTGGAGGTCCCTACAACCCTTTCAGGAGGTCAGTGAGGTCTTCCACTTTCCAACAACTTACCTACAGGAGGTGAGATTTTCTTAACATATTTTAATCCCAACTGCTTAACCAGACCATTCTCACACAGATATTCTTTTGTACATATAAATCAAATCTAATTATGTTGTTGGATTCTAAACAACTTTCTGCTGAAGCCTAGAGAATGCATCTAAAAGATTTCCAACTGTGCTTTAAAATCCATTGCATATTTGTCACGGCTATATATTACCTATTACAAGCTTCCAGACAGTGATTAAATACAGAGGATACAAAGTTCAGGCCTATTTTGGGGAAACATGGGACATTTTTGACAACTAGGTCTTACTTAAAACTTCCTGTCTTGCCAAACCTTTCTTCCTTAGAAAGCTATTACAGGCTGGGGCACTGATACTTAATCTTTTATATTTTTCTCCTTTACTTGGAGTCAGACACGCATGATGATCTATGGTTCTTTTGGCTTTTCCCACCTCCCTCATTTTCTTTCTCATAGTCATTTCCAGTAATAAAATGTTTTGCATAGTTAATCCTGTCATGTACTTGCTTTAAAAAACAAGTAAAGAAACTAGCATATCCTCATTGGTATCTGACTGCATAAAGCATGAATATGAATTTGTTGCTGTGGCCCACAGTGCCCTTTGTCATCTTGTTCAATTCTTTCTTTTCTCTTTCATTGTTTTATTTTTGGGACTGCAATTTAATTACAGCATTTCTCCCTTCCCTTTCCTTCCTCCAAACCCTTACCCTCAATTCTTTCTTTTCATTTCCTTTACCTTTACTGTGTGCTCCACTCATGTGAACTTATTTACATGCTTTATGATGGTGTGTCCTGTGGTCTGGTATATACTATTACTTCTTCCTAGGTATTTCTTTCCCTAACTAGATAAATAATTCTTCAAGTTTAAGCATCTTATTGTCAAGGAAACCTTTCATAACTCTCCAAGATGAAATTCATACTTATATTTTAATCACAGCTACATAATTTTAATCTTGTATATACTATAGCATACTGTAGTTATATTATTTATCTAATGCTCACCAACTACAAATCCACTGAGGCAAAAAATGTGTTAGCATACCACTGCCTCTTCAGGGTCTACCAGAGTGCTTGTTATATTATGGATGCTTAAAAAACACTTGATTAGTCAACTGGAAACATAAAGTCAGAAATAGGTCTCAACTATCCTAATTCACAGTTAAGAGTGTAAAAATGCACGCCATGCATTACTTAAAGCCTGTAGTTTGATTAAATGGATTAAATTTCTCCTCTATATTTAAACAGAAAGGTCAAATACATCTAGTCTCCATAGTGTAATTTACTTTTATAAATATCAATTTATTGGTACTATTAAAATGAATCACTTTTTCTTCGTCTTCAAGACAGGGTTTATCTGTGTAGCCCTGGCTGTCCTAGAACTCACTCTGCAGGCCAGGCTGGCCTTGAACTCACAGAGATCCACCTGTCTCTGCCTCCTGAGTGCTGGGATTAAAGGCATGCACCACCACCGCCTGGCTAAAATGAATCACTTTCAATAAACCCTTGGAGTTTTAAAATGAATCAAATTATTTTTAAAAGGCCATTTCTTTGTTGCAGTTTTACTTCACTAGAATCAGTGATTAAAATCAAGTGAGCTTGAAAGAACTTTTTCTATAAGCTGACCTATACTATAAAACAGTCCTTACACTAAGACTAACCCACAGCAGGTACTTAGTAGCATCTCATTTGAATAAACATAAATTTAAAACATAAAATTTACTATGGGCTACACAGTAAGTGACAGGGTAGCTTGAACTACACAATGAAATCATATCTCAAAAAGGAAAAAAAAACCCATCTAAATAAAAGTTTTTACTAAATAAGGGTGGCTGTCCACTCCCTGATATTATGTATGCATCAGAAATATAATCAAGCAGCAATTTAGTTGTGCTTTCTAGACAAGAAATTGCAGAAATACTATGTCATTTTAAAATGCACTATACATGGTAACGATAATTAACTAAATTGCGCTGTTATTCTAATAAGCTTCTTAAAAGTCATCATTTGAGAATCTGCTCATATGAACCAGTTCATAAAAATGAGCACCATTTTAAAATGACTTTTTGGTTAGAGAAGAGAGTAGTGATAGTTATTCCCAGCTAAAATATTTCAGAGAGCTGGTAATGGCTTTCAATATCAATGACTCAGCCTTTCAAAGACACATTAAATTTAAAAACAAAAACCAATGAGGACAAATTAAACATGCAGAAGTTTTTTCTCAGATACAAAATGTATATTACATTAAAATATAAGAAAAAATGTTTTCCAAATAACATAAAGGTTATACATGTGAAATTTAAACAACCTTTCCATTTATACCATTAGAAGCTCTCTGGTTATACAAGAAATCTATATAATTAAGAAGTGGCTTCAAATACTTTTATACTGTTAACATTTGTTAACTTTATAAAATAAAAATAAGCCACCTACCTATATTTCCAAGCAGTCCATTAATAACTGTGCTGCTATCAGCCTTTAATGTATTGCTGTCCTGATTGATGAATTCAAGACTGTCTTGCAGCCTACAGAGGAAAGAAAAAACAAGGAAATTCCAAATACCTTTTATGTTTTTAATAGTAACTATTCACACATCCCAATGAAATTCCAAGTGTAAAACTTCTTGAACTATTTGAGGCAAAGGGGACTACTGGGAATAGGGAAGAAAATAGGAGGCTGAATATGAACAAAGTATAATAGAATGAACATATCATTATGAAATCTATTATTTTATATATTTGCTAAAAAATTTAAACCCTTTTTAAGTTAAAACTATTATTAGTAGTACTATAAGTATAAACTATGATGATGACTATGCAAGCACTTAAGCTATCAGTTAGTAAGCTATACCTGAAGGTCATATCCAGACGCTGTACCTTTTATAAATAAAGTTTCACAGGGGGACAGGTCATATTTTTTCATTTACATGTTGCTTAAGGCTGCTTTAATGCTGTAATGACAGCAATAAGAAACTACAGCATTCTATACAGCTAACAAAGTACAAAATATTTATCATCTGGTTCTTTCTGAAGTAAATTGTTGACACTGACATACATCACAGACAAGGTTTCCCTCATATTTTGGACTAAAATATTTTCTAAACATCTGGTGCTGGGAATGGTCAAAAGAGCAATTGCAGATAAGGAAGGGAACAGAGGAGGGGGAAGAGAGCAGCAGGAAGAGCAATCAAATCATCACACATTAAAAATGGTATATATTACTTTCATTTTCTTTGAGAATAACAAAAGTAAATACTATGCTTTCAGTATGAAATGTCTTTTCCATAAATTTTAAGAATTATCAGTTAAAATTTAGAAAAAAAGAAGACTGTAATGCTTTAAAATCAGTGATTTTTTTTTCATTTCTACTTCAGGATTAAATTTTAAAAGTTGGTATTTTGGCAACATCATTTTTTATTATATTCAAAAATAAAAGATGTAATTTCTTCTTTTGTAGTTTTCCAGATGTATCAGGAACCAAAATGCTGAATGCATTTCCATCATAGCCTAGTGTGCTCTTCTCAGTCTACTCTTCTATGTTGAGTTAGCAGTCATACCTTTGTATTTTTCAGTTTAATTATATTCAGAAAGGGTGTAATCTGGCTTCCATAAACTTTCAAACTTGGGTAAGATATAAAATATATGTACTACAATTTAAAAAGGCATTTTAATGTTCATTCTTGTATATCTTAAATATCAAATATCAATTTCCCCCTGCATCCACAGCACTTACGTATTGAGACTTCCACAGATACTGCTTCCAGTCCGGGCAGTGAAAACTTTGCTAAGCATTAGCTGTGGAGGTGAGCTAGGAAAGAAAGCACAATGTCAGAAAGAGATAAAACTAAAATACAATGACTTTTTGATTTACTGTAAATAAAAATTTGTACGTTAGAGATTTCATGACATCATCACAAGGGCTGAGAAGAAACACTAAAACTATGGCATCATAAGCTGGGCATCTGATGTGCTCAATCTGAGTAAAGATCTAAGAAATCCTCCCATCTTCAAAAAACCTGAACATCTACAATGAGTTTAACATAAGAACTGAACTCCCTCACCGGATCTGATGAATTTTCAAAGTGGATCCTTTGTAGCTCATTGCTACTGAGCCAAACATCATTTCTCCAAGCATATTGGCATCAGAAGAGCACCGAGAACCCTGAATAAAAATTAAAAACATTAATGAAATTAAAGAATTAAAAGCCTTATAATGATTTCAAACATTATTTTTTCCTTTATAAAATACAAACCTATGTTAGTTTTTCTAATAATTTTAATTCTGTATTATATAAACTGTTCTGCAATTTGTTCTTCATCATATGGTTTCTTTTTTTTGGTTTTTTGAGACAAGGTTTCTCTGCGTAGCTTTGGAGCCTGTCCTGGATCTTGCTCTGTACCCCAGGCTGGCCTTGAACTCAGAGACCCACTTGGCTCTGCCTCCGAGTGCTGGGATTAAAGGCATGCGCCACCACCACCCAGCTCATATGGTTTCTTATGTTAATCCTACCATATCACTAAAAAGAAATTCCACTTATTTTTAAATCTGTACAGCTATTGGTAGGTATAGTAATACCTATAATCCTAATAGTGGGGAGACCAAGGCAGGAATATCTCAAGTTTCAATCCAAGCTGGGTACTTCGGGAGACTCTGACTCATTTAAGGATGGAAGGGAGGGAGGAAGAGGGAGGGAGGGAGGAAGAAGAGGGTGGGAGGAATTTGCACATTATTTGATTACATAAAATTACCATACTTCAGGGCTGGTGAGATAACTCAGTAGTTAAGACCACTTGTTGTTCTTGCAGAGGACCTGGGTTTGGTTCCCAGCACCCACACAAAAGCTCACAACCACCTGTAACTTCAGTTTCAAAAAACACAACTCCATCTTGTGCCTCCCTACTAGGCATGTATATAGTGCACATACATTAATGTTGGCAAAACACTCATACACATAAAATAAAAATAAGTAAATCTTTAAAAAATACCATACTTCATCAGGTCAGACTAGTTACCAAGGAGCATTTAGATCACTTCTAGGATTTTACTACTAAAAATAATGCTCAAATAATTTTTTTTACAGTTATTCACATATTTGGTATGAATGTAAGTGGGTGAGTGTATATACTGAATGTGAGTACAGGTCAGAAAACAACTTGCAGGAGTTAGTACTCTCCTACATTCTACCACCTGGGTTCTACGGATTGAATTTGGCTGTGAAACTTGGCAACCAGTGCAGTTCTTTACCTGCTAAGCCATCTTGCTAGTCCCAAATCAACATTTGAGCCATGTCTTACACATGTATACACATCATTTCTCCAGTAGGTAAGCAAGGGTAGAACAAGACAGTATAAGTTTTACTACTTCCATTATGGCAAAGAAGCATCCACAAATGCAGCAATTTATAACTATCATGAATTTAAAAAAGATGTACTTGTAATCTGTAGACTTAATGAGATTTGTTTATAAACATAGAAAAACCATTCTAAAATAATATGCAATAAAAGACCACAAAGCCAAATTACCTTGAAAGAGAACATAAAACTGAAGTTATCACAATCCAGATTTAAAAATAGACTACGAATCTATAGTAGTCAAAACAGTATGGCACCAATAGAAAGACAAACAAACCAATGGAATGGGATCAGAGACCCAGAAATAAATCCACACCCATACAGTCAACTGATCCTCAACATGAGTACTAAGCCTATAAAATAGGGAAAGGAAAATCTCTTGCTACTGGGAAGACTAGATATTCATATGCAAAAAATAAAAACAGACTCTTATAGCATATATAAACTCAATGTGGATTAAAGACTTAAATAGGAAAAGAATAGACAAAGAAAATGGGGTATATATACATACAGTGAAATATATTTCAACCTGAGAGACATATTTTGGAGTATACAGTAGCAGAGATAAATCTTAAATTTTTAAAAAATTATTATTTTTTAGTGTCTTTTGCCTGCATATACATCTGTACACCACATAAATGCCTGGGGCCCTGGGAGGCCAGAAAAGGATACCAGATCCCCTGTGATTAGAGTTACAGATGGTAAATCAACATTTTTGAGTGCTACGAATTGAACCCAAGCCCTCTGGAAGAACAGCAAATTTTCTAAACAACTGAGCCATCTTTCCAGGCCTGCACAGATGAATCTTAAGGGCAGCAATGTTAAATAAAACAAGATAATCATAGAAAGACAAGCATTGCATACACTTCCACTTATCTGAGGTATCTAAGAAAGTCAAATTCATGGAACCAAAGAATAGAATTGGTAGTTACCAGGGCAAAGGAGAAATAAAGTTACTAATCAATGAGCTTCAGTCAAGAAATGAGAATAAACTCTTGAGATCTGCTGCACAACATCACATCTATAGTTAAGAACAAAGCATTGTATACTAAAAGTTTAATTAAGAAAAAGATTTAAGCCAAGTATAGTGGTCTTTGATCTCAGTACTCAGGAGAGAGAGGCAAATGGGTCTCTGTGAGTTCCAGGTCAGTAAGAGATACATAGTAAGACCTGTCTCAAAAAAAAAAGGGGGGGGGCAATTTACTTGAAATATCAAATGTCTTTTTTTCTCAAAGAATTAATTATTATTGTTCCTTAATTGTTGTCACCATATATAAAATGTCTTTTTTCTCCAACTCTTAATTATTATCATTCCTTAGTTGTTGTCACCATAATTATAAAAATCATTAAAAAATCAAAAGTCCATTTAGTTAGTATTTATACACCATGGCAAATATCACTAATTACAAAGTATTCTCTACTTAATTTTTAAAGAATTTAGCTGGTGGTGCATGCCTTAAATCCCAGCACTTAGGAAGCAGAGATGAACCAACTCTGTGAGTCTGAGGCCTTATATAGTCTATATAGCAAGTTCCTGGATAGTCAAGGCTATATATATAGTGAGATCCCGTTTTTTTAAAAAAAATCATTATATTTATTATTCATATGTATGTGTGTGTGTGGTTGTGTGTGGATAAGTCATGCCATAGCACAAAAGTAGAGGTCATAGGACAATATTTGGGAGTCAATTCTCTCCTTCCATTATGTGGGTCCTGGGGAGGGAACTTGGGTTGAACAGCAAGTACCTGTACCTGCTGAGCCATTTCATCAGCTGTCTCTACTTGATTTTCAAAACCCAATTTGTTCCAAGACATCAATGTGTCTAACTGCAAAAAATCCCATTTCACATTCTCACTTGAAGCCAGGTGATGCACTCACTGATGTAAGATTGGCCTAATGGTAGCAATTTTGCAGTAGCAATTTTCAGAACTACCCACTCACATGCACTTTAAAGAACTGGCTAATGAAATTCAAATGCAAATCACTAGAAATGGAGCTGCTATTCTTTGGGCAACAGAACACATCATCTCTGATGAATATAAAAGATAAAGGAACCCTGGACTTTTGCTGAGGACATCGTCAAAACAACAAATCCCATGTATCACATGACTCCAGATTAGTCATGTAAGGAAAATAATTCATAGTCTGTGAAATAGTCTAGTAGTCTAATCCTCATTTATAGTAGGAGTTATTGAAGTTATCTTTCTCACTGATTAATTTATTAAATAATCACATCAATTAAGCATTCCGTGGAGACAATCTAATAAAATCATGTAATTTGATATTAAAATTCTTTGTCTGCTAAAGCATACACCAAATGGTTAATGTGAGTATCAGATAATGTTAATATATTTTCATGTGAAACAATCTATAATAAAGATCACAAAATTAACAAAGTGTGTTATCACTGCTGCCTTTTATATGCTTTCTTTAAAGGGTCTGCTCATTCCACATACTCACTCCTGGAAAGTAATTCATAATGTTCTAGTTACTGGAGATCATATATATATATATATATATATATATATATATATATATATATATATATATTCTGAGACAGGGTTTCTTTGTGTAGCTTTGAGCCTTTCCTGGAACTCACTCTGTAGCCCAGGCTGGCCTCAAACTCACAGAGATCCGCCTGGCTCTGCCTCCTGAGTGCTGGGATTAAAGGTGTACACCACCACTACCCGGCTGGAGATCATATTTTATCTAGCATATCAAGTATAACTGAATGCTTTTACTTAAAAAAGTGTATTTTGTGGGATTCTGACATAAAATATAATAATCAATAACTACCTTTTGGATCATTACAATCTTGGTCAGTTTTCTAATATTTATTTATTTACTTATTTATTTTCTTACCTTGGTCCTTTGTTTAATAAACAAGATTGTTTACAACCTCCCAGAGGCCTGTGTCTACAACCTCCCAGAGGCCTGTGTCATTTGGTTCTGCGTCTATTCACCCCCTGCCCCCTGCTCTGCAAGTGGGACCCCAGTTGCAGAGCAAGCAACACCCACAGTGCATCTTAGCCTGAGTGCCCTGGATTTACCATCTGCTGCCCATTCCCCGAAACTCCCTTCCTCAAACCTTGGCTTTGCATATATTGCTGCTTTGAAAACTTTACATATAACCCCCTGGGATGCACAAGTGAGAAGACAATGTCAGATTAGCTTCAGTTCACTTGGATGTTGAGAAGTCTTAGCCAACAAGAGCTGAGACAAGAGAGTATCTTTCCATTCTGGTGTACAGTCAAAGGACTGCCCTGACCATAATCTTGAGGACAAGATTAATGACTGAGAAGCACAGCTCAGACAGAATATCAGGTTCTCAGCATCTGATCATTACTTTGCGTGCAGGAGAAAGCCCCTGAAGAGCCAGTCCTACCAGGCGGTGGTGGCGCATGCCTTTAATCCCAGCACTCAGGAGGCAGAGCCAGGCGGAATTCTTTGAGTTCAAGGCCAGTCTGGTATACAGAGCAAGATCCAGGACAGGCACCAAAACTACACAAAGAAACTGTCTCAAAAAAATCTAATATTTATTTTTAATCAAATAATATATACAGAAAAAGCAATTTTATACAACTTAACAAATTAAGAAAACCTCTCAAATTATGTAAATTTCCTGAGTTATACAGGTGATATTTGGCAAAGCATTGTTAGGTGTTTGCTAAGATTCTGTTCCTAAGGTGAAGGAAAAACAAGAGTGTAACTGTGAATCACCTCCTAACATGCAGATCTGAGTAACTTTAGAATCCTTTTACATACATACATTGCCTTATCGATGGGTACAAGGACAAATTTCCACCCAAATGCAACCATCTCTTACAAACAGAATGACTAAGATTCTATTTTAGCACCACTAAATACAAAGTATGTTTTATTTGCACAAACTTGGGATGTCATAAATTCACAGTAGACAATATGAACTTAGGATGAAACTAAATTGATAGTATTTCACATAGTAAGCTTATATACAAGTTCCTATGTAGTTACTGATTTATTTAGCCTAAAAAAAGAAACCATTTTATTTCTGAAAAACAAAGAGGTATGTTTAATCCTTGTAACTACACTTTAATTTCCTACTATTGCCAAACTTTACTGGTATTTTAATTTTATTATTTAATAATAAAGAGGTACAAAAATAAATTACTCTGGGTACTCAATAATATGAATTAAGATAAAGATGAATAAAATATCTGCTACCAATACCATAGACCTCTGTATTTCACCATCTAAGATTTTCAAAATTATAAAAACTTACTTATTTAATGAATTTATCCATCTCTACAGCTACAATGTAGGCTCCAGGAAGGTACATTGGTACATGGCTGACACTGGTCCCTAGGAAGGTGATTAAAATGATTTGTAAATGAATAGATGTGTGATCTTACCTGGTACTTGGGACACTGGTCTTTTACATCAGAAGATAAATTGATAGAGCTATCCAAAGAGGAAGAACTATCTCCTCCTGGCTTCAGCTGACAGCACTTCCCAAAGACCTTGACTTGAGCATCATTACAGAGCTTCTGAAACACAGAGGATACTCCCATTTATAGTCCAATACATTTCTTTTTATCATAGATAAACTTAAAAGCAACATTTAAAAAAAAAACCTTGGATAAAACAAGGATGAGATAATTGAAAATAATGCAACTTTAATACAATATTGTATTTTTCTCTATTTCCTCCAGTACTATTTGGAGTACATTTTTTTTCTCAGAACATTATTAAACCATAGGAATTTTCTTTATTATATGGCTAACACAATATTCATTAATTATAACTTAGTAATCTATAATGGTGATTTTGAAATTATTTATTTTCAAAACTTTATACTCTTAGAAATTATTGAGAACATTTAAGGACGTTTGTTTAGGAGTTTTATCTATTCATTATCTTAGAAACTAAAGCTGAGAAAGTTTTAAATGTCTAATTAAATTTAACAATAATGTCACAAATTAACAAACAACAGTGTCATGAAAAATTAACCATAGTCTGTGAGGAAAGAGAAACGTAAAATAGATTTATATTTTATTATAGGCACATATACCTGCTTAACCTTTTGTGTTTGGAGAGGGCAGTTCAAGACCTGAGCTCAGGGGTATGTGCATGGTAGGCACGGATTCTACCACTGGGATACAACTCTAGTGCCAAGTCTCATCTTCTAAAATTAAATGTATTTATGTGAAGAACAGATAAAGAATACATTTTAAATCTAGATGATTGTGCTATCAAGTAAGACTAGATGAAAGACTCACTACTTTTTTAAAAAAGATTTACTTTTATACATCTTTGCGTTTTGCCTGCATGTATGTTTAAACACCATACATGTGCCTGGTGCCCATAGAGCCAGAAGGTGGTGTTGGATTCCCCGGAAATGTAATGAAGGATGGTTGTGAGATGTTGGGAACTAAAGCAAGTACTTTCAACTATGGAACCCTCTTTCTAGCCCCAGGACTCATTTCTTTTACTTTATTCCTTTCCCTCTCTTCTCCAACCCATTGAACTCTGGAGCTTTCATGGCTCACAACTAGCACAGCTGCAATTCATTTAGGTCTGTAACACCACTAAAACGTACTCCAATGCTTGATCAGTTTCAAGTATGTTGATTCTTCCATGTGCAAGACCTCAGATTTTCAGAAGAAGCAACCAGAGTGAAACTGCAATTTTCTGAAGAGTAACTACTTTATAGTTATATTACCACCAAAGGCTCTTTAAAACAAGGTACAGATAACTTCCACGTCATCTGTAATCAAATGTTTCAAGTAAAAGGAGCTTTAAAACGTTTGAGTAGATACATTGAGTTCAAATCCTATGAATAGGTTATGTGAGTTCTTAAATCTTAGTTTGCTATCTGTGGTATGGGAAGAGAAACCATAATGACACAGAATTTCTAATTACAATAGTCTAGAGAACTAACTTAAACTTATTGATGTATAGTTATAAGTAGGAAACTAACCTAACTGAAGTCAAGGATTTCACTAGATACTTTTATTTATATTATTTCATTTAAATGCTTGTTAATACCATTTAGTATTAGTATCCTTGGCCATATCTTTTGTTAAAAATTCTTCTCTCATATATTACTTTCCAACCAAAGTTTCCCTTCCCTGCACTCCTCCCAGTGCACCCTGCCTCCTCTCTCCCCTAGATCCACTTCTCCTCCATTTCCCTTCAGAAAAGAGCAGGTGTCCCAGGGATATCAACTGAACATGTCCTGGGCTATATCTTAATAATTGTATTACTTACTAACAAAGTATTGCCAACAAAATACTAGTCCTCATGTACAATTCAGCATGGAAGATATTACTAAAATACTCCATTTTACATGGGAGAAACATGAAGCAAAGAGACATTGCCTAAGTCTGTTATGTAATTACAAATAAAACTCAGTTGGCTTTATTTACCTCATACTACAAAGCACATTTTCAGTCAACCACAGTACTGAAGTGCTATAATGTGTCTCAACCATCTCAAGCTGCCCCCACCAAAAAAAAAAGTCCCAAGCTCATTTTTTCCTCTTCTTGTCTCTGTCCACAGACAAGTTATTTCTCAAAGATCTGGATCATTTCAATAAATAAAAGAACTTAGAAAAAATCATTTAGAGGCTAGAACTAATATATGTTCATTATATTGGATTCTCCTGGCCTCTACATTCTCTAAGGGGACAGAGCTTAAAAGTGTGTATGTGTGTGTGTGTGTGTGTGTGTGTGTGTGTGTGTGTGTGTGTGTGTGTGTTAAAATGTGTTATGCTATAACAAGGCAACAAGACATGAGAGGCATAAATAAAAAGCCCATTGCCAGGAATGGGTTTCTACTTTTGGAGCTGTTTCTAGGGAGGTTCCACAGATCTCCAAACAACACAGGCTATTGTTTGGAGATCTGGTCTTGGTTACCTTCCAGAACTACACAGTAAGATCCTATTGCTGAAAACAACTCATCCAAAGTCACAGAACATGGTAAAATTATGCTGGGATGGACCTGGAAGCTTCAGCCCTACTAGCTACTTTTCATAGTACTAGAAAGTGCTATCCAAGGTACTAGAGGAGAAAAGTAATCAGCAATCATTCCCAGCTAGGAACCCTACAAGTGACAAGAATGACTGGTCTAGAATGACATGTGCACTGGGGCAATAGTGGCATGAAACACCATGGAAGTAACTGACCACTTTCTGGTTAGATTTAAGTCTCATTCCACAAGGTAAAACCCATATCTGGCATCATCACCAAGCCAAAAACCCATGGCTCAACAGGTCACAGACTTGAGGGGAGAACTATCTACTATTATGCTGCTATACGGACATATTATTAAACTGAAAATCCTAATGATTTATCATTATACCAACAGATCAATACATCTCTCAACCCTCACCCGAGAAACTTCTATTTGCAAGAGATGGTGATTAACGAAATGATTCACAACTGATGAAGATGCAGAGAGTAAGAGACTGTAGAATGTTTAGCTCTAAAGGGAACACATATACTGTACTTCCTAAGGTTCAGGGATCACTACAGTAGATGGCTGGAAAAGAGTAAGAGTCAGAGGTATTAGATAATTAAAAAGAAACATTATCTTCTGGACACAGCAGAGCAGCTACACATATGAACTCACAGGTGGTCAGGACAGCACGTACAAAACCTGTGCAAGTCTAAGTCAGAAGAAATCCCAGAATGGAGAGGGGAGTTGGACACACAATCCCACTCCTAGCTGTAGAGTTACTGGCAACTATTAGCTGCTGACAGTGGAGAGAGATGCTTTTCTCTGTGAGTGTAGGCCCTAGAAAGCTGACCATGTCACAGTAGAAGACTACATATCTAAGAATATCTGAGCAACATAAATTGGTGTTGAAGGGTTTTGTTTTTTGTTTTTTGTTTTTTTTGTTTTTTTTTTGGTAAGTGACAAAAAGTTGGGTGCACAGGGAGTGGAGTTGATTTGGGAAGAATTGGAATATAAATACAATGTGGGAAGAGGGGGTGTAAATGTCATCAAAATATGTTGTATGAAACTCTCAAAGAACTAAAAAAATATTTTTAAGGAGCTCTTTGAACACGAGAATCCTGCATTTGTGGGCAATACTAACACAGGGGTTATTAAATGAAAATTTCAGTGCCAGACATGGGCCACCACCCTGTAAGTCACTGGTAAGAGAAGCCCTAGAGACCTCCACATAAAACAAGCTATTGCCATTGCTCTTGGTTGCCAACATTCTTGGATGGTAAGATCCTATTAGGGACAATATAACACACTTTGGTTACAAGACACAGAGAACTCAATTTGAAACTGATCTAAAAAAATTCCTCCCTACTGGCTAGTTTTCATAATGCAGAAGGTGCTATGAAGGCCACTGTGGAAGAAAGTGGTATTACCCAGCAGTAAACCCTGAATGTTACAATACTGACCTGCTGGGTAATATGTTATCATTGGTAAAACAGTGATGTAAAGATTACAGGGATAACCTACTGCTTTCTGATTAGATTTGAGGCCTGTTTTACAGAAGAGATGTGGTGATGTATTGTGTCCCCAATATATCATGCACCCTAATAAAGTTTATCTGAGGATCAGAGTAAAAAGCCAGCCACTATAGTAAACATAGAGATCAGGCAATGGTAGCACACGCCTTTAATCCTATCACTCAGGAGGCAGAGATCTGTCTGTATCTCTGTGAGTTTAAGGCCATACTAGGAACAGAGCCAGGCGTGGTTGTATATACCTTTATCCCAGCACTAACCATAAATGTCTGGAGATCTGTACAAACAGAAAAGGAAGTGACAGAGCAGGGTAGGAAGAGGAAGTGATGTAGCTGGGCAGAGAAATGAGACGGCAAAACAGAAAGGCATATAGGCGTGAGTATACAGGAAGTAGGTCTCTTTGGAGACTGAGGTGTCAGTGAGGTGAGGTTGTCTGTGGCTTGTCCTATTTCTCTGATCTCTCAGTTTTTCACCCCAATATCTGGATCCTAGTTTTTTATTAATAAGACTGTTTAGCAATTCATCTTACAAAGAGAATTCATGGTTAGTACTATAAACCTGGTCAAAAGCCCATGCCTCAGTAGGTCTGGCTCTAGCTGGGAACCTACTACTTTTATTTTGCTAAATGAACATGTCATCAAACCACTTTTTAAATATTTGTACTTATGCCCACTGAGTAGTGACACTGTCAGCTTTGTTCAGAAAAGCTTGTTTTTAAGCCAGCTGTTTGGTGTATACCTTTAATCTCAGGACTCAGGAGGCAAAGACAGGCATATCCTTGAGTTTGAGGCCAGTCTGATCTACAGAATGAGTTCCCAGGATAGTCAGGGCTACACAGAGAAACACTGTCTCAAGAAAAAAATTTAAAAAATTTAAAAAAATCATCTCTTTGAAGTGGGCAGCAGTTAATGGAGAAATTCATAACTGGTGAAAGTGCTGAGAATAAGTGGCTGCTGAATGCGCTGTCATAAATGAGATGTCTATGTCACCCCTCCTAGACTCAGGGATCATTATAGAAGAGAGGGTAGAAAGAATGTAAAAGCTAGAGGTTGGAGTGGAATGTTACAGAACACTATCTTCTGGACATGATATGGTCACAGCATTCTTAAACTCATAGCTGCTGTAATTATTTGTACAAGACTAGACCTGTCAACATCTTGTTATAGGCTGGAGAGGACCTTTAGGCACTTAATGGTGGTGGAAGGCGAGATTTTTGTTTGTTTTTCAAGACAGGGTTTCTCTTTGTTGCCCTGGCTGTCCTGGAACTCACTCTATAGACCACACTGGCCTTGAACTCACAGAGATCTGCCTGTCTCTACCTCTGGATGACTGAGACAATTCTTTCAGTAGTATAGCTGCTGGCAAGGTACCTATGCTCCCATAAATAACCTCTAATCCATGCTCTTATAAGCAACCTTAATGATATTCATCAGGTCACAAAAACAAAAATGATGAAAAGTAGGGAGAGTAACTGGGAAAAAGATAGTGTAGTAGTTTAAATGTAATTGTCCCCTATAAGCTCATAGGGAGTGGCACTATTAGGAGGTGTGGCCTTGTTGGAGGAAGTATGTCATTGTGGGGGTGGGCTTTGAGGTGTCTTATGCTCAAGCTATACCTAGTTCAGACTACTTTATGTTGCCTGCGAGTCAAGATGTAAGAACTCTGAGTTCCTTCTCTAGCAGTATGTCTGCCTGCATGCTGCCTTGCTTCCTGCCATGATGATAATGGACTAAACCTTTGAACTATAAGCGAGCCACTCCAATTAAATGTTTTCCTTTGTAAGAGTTGCCTTAGCTATGGTGTCTCTTCACAGAATAGAAACCCTAACTAACACAGATGGGAATCAGTGGGAGTGGGAGGGAGATACAGGATATTGAGGGGATAAGGTTGAGTAGCAAGTGCATAGCATTGAAGGAATAAAGCCAACAGACATACTATTATGAAAGAGAAAAGACCAAGATACTCCATGGAAAGATCACTAGAAAAGAGTAAGAAGAGATAGAAACACCAAAAACAGACGCCAAGGACAGCCTAACAGAGAAAGAAAGAGACACTAGCAGACACTGAGAAACAATAAAGAAGGAACAGATACAGAGAAGGACTGGGAGTATGAATACCATGTCTCCCCAAAATTGGTGTTAAAATATGAATCCCTGATGGTATAAATGTTCTTTGGTCATAAGGGGGAGCATCTCATAATGGGAACAGCACCCATACAGAAACAATTTCACAGTGCTCTTACCCTCTTTTCTACATATGAGGTTACAAGAAATCAACAGTCTGTAATCTGGAAGAGAACCTGACAAAAACTCAACATGCCAGCACTCCATCCTGACCTTCTAGTCTGTACTGTTTTGTTATTCTGTCTGAATAAAGACACACACAGAGAAAGTTAAACATTATTTTGTTATGGTCAAACAAGATGGCTCAGTTGGTATAAGTACCTGCTATTCATCCCCAGAATCCACATGGTGGGAGGGGTGATTCCTGAAACTTGTCATCAGACTTCCACACACAATAAAATAAAATTAACAAATTTTTTAAATTTTCTTGATGTTAGATAGTGACTCTTTATCAATATATATGTAGGCAAAGAAAAAGGTCACAGAAAAAGACATGAGCAGGAGAGAATAATGAAGCATCAATCCAGAAAAGATGGGCAAGAGATTTGGAAAACAGTATAAATCAAGACGTACAGAGCAAATTAAGGTTTAAAAAAAAAGGATGCAGAATAAATGAAATGCACAATGAGCAACATTAATCAAAATAAAGGTGCCAGACATTGTAATGTAGTAAAATGGTGGTGCACGCCTTTAATCCCAGCACTCAGGAGGCAGAGGTAGGCGGATCTCTGTGAGTTGGAGGCCAGCCTGGACTACAGAGTGAGTTCCAGGAAAGGTGCAAAGCTACATAGAGAAACCCTGTCTCGAAAAACCAAAAACCAAACCAAACAAAACAAAACATTACCAGACACAAAGAAAACCTCAGTAAATGTTGGACTAAAAAAAGCAAGAGTATTATTAATGTTAGTTAATCTGTCAAACTTAGCAAATTTTTGTTAAGTTTTATAGTAGCCTAAATACAAAGAAGTGCCCATGATCATATTTATAGTTGTTTTTAGATTTCAAAGGTCTTGGTCATCTCCATTTCTATGACTTTGAGGTATCTTACCACTTACGCTGTTCAAACTAAAATGGTAGATTTATCAAACATTTTCCCCATCATCATATCCAACTACTTTTCATAAAGCAGACAAGGTAACTTTTTGAAATTCAAGTTTGATATCTTCAGTGAGTTCCCTCTGTACTTAGGATATGATCCAAACATCTAACCCTGAAACTCGTAAGGCCCTGAATACTATGCCCCTGCCTCATCTCTACTCAACCTTCACCTCCAGCTACTTTGCATATTATTTGCTATCACTCCAGCCAAGGTGGGTTTTTTTTAATTCTCCAATTTGCCAAGCTCCAAAATCACCCTGCAGACTTTTCATCAGCTGTTACTGTTATTTCTTCACATTTCAGCTTTTATTTTACTTTTTCAGTAAAGGAGACTATCACTCAAACTGATGGAAAGTTCCTTACTTTTGGCATCTTATTAAGTGTTCTATAAGATTTCTTCGCAGTACTTTCACAATTTAGAATTATGTGTAGATTTATTTGTTCATTATCTACCTGCCCTAATAGGCTATATGTAGAAAGGAAGAGGGCACAGGCTACTAAATCTCCAAGTATTTAGTATTTTATAAACCCTTGGGTAACTTGTATAGATGCTTTTTTTTCATCAGATTACAAAATGTGAGAAAGGGGATAAACAATCTACACAAAGAACAATCTCTAAAAGGTTAAATTTTTTTTTTTTTTTAGGATAAATGGCATGTTCTCACATTTTTTCAACTACTTTTTTTTTTTTTTCGAGACAGGGTTTTTTTTCTCTGTGTAGTTTTGCGCCTTTCCTGGAACTCACTCTGTAGACCAGGCTGGCCTTGAACTCACAGAGATCCGCCTGCCTCTGCCTCCCAAGTGCTGGGATTAAAGGCGTGTGCCACC
This sequence comes from Peromyscus eremicus, assembly GCF_949786415.1. Classification (NCBI taxonomy): domain Eukaryota; kingdom Metazoa; phylum Chordata; class Mammalia; order Rodentia; family Cricetidae; genus Peromyscus; species Peromyscus eremicus. Next base: position 37,582,426 of record NC_081423.1, on the reverse strand, counting down.
ACCGCCCTGAAAATTCTTAATAATTAGGTGCAATATAGTAAAACCTAGCAATCAAAAAAGATGAACACCTATTATTGTGGCAGATGCTAAAGACACATTTGTAAATAAGATAACAGACCAGGACAGACATATTCATGTTTTTTTCAGAAGTCAAAAATCTCAAATGAACCCAATTCTTTAAAAAAAAAAAATTCTCAATAAAAAGTTCAACTGATAGAAAAAACTTTCTCCAAAGTATTTTGTTTTCAGTTGATTATTGGCATGTTGGTAGAAAGTGGCAACCTAAAAAGAGGGAGAAACCCATTCGAGGCCCAGGGCACTTTGTCTTTATGTCTTAAGATGTAATGGCAGTAGCCAACACTACACTAGGCTCTCTTGGCCAACCAAATAAATGTGTTATTGTTGCTAAACTAATAACAATGTTTCAAAATACGTTGTTGAAGGTTTAAAGAATAGATACAGGTTCTTGCCTCCACTTTAGAGTAGGGGAAAGTATGTTATCAGGACTGCAGACTTAATTTGCTTTATACCATCAGATAAATATTTTCCGTTCTCTAGGTCTCACTTTCCCTGATTGTACAATCAGAGGTTTAACCAGATTCTCTATAAGGCTCCCAGTAGTTCCTAGGTCATATTTAACAACATCATCATATAAGGTAGTAGCTCTCAACGTTCCTAATGCTGAGAGTCTTTAATACAATTCCTCATGTTGTGGTGACCCCCAACCATAAAAATCATTCTCTGTTGCTACTTCATAACTGTAATTTTTCTGTTATGAATTGTAAGGTAAATATTTGTGTTTTCCAATGGCCTTAGGTGACTCCTGTGAAAGGGTTGTTCCACTTTCAAAGGGGATGTGACCCACAGGTATAAGGGAATAAATGTCAAACAAAAACAGTTTCTGGTTAGATTGATAACAAGTAACCCAAGTGTTGTCTTAAAAAAACAAACAAGCAAACAAACAAAAACTCATGGAGTAGACCATAAGTCAAATCAGATATTTGTTGGTTAATCCCACAAGCTTTGTGCCAACATTGCTCTAGCATATCTTGCAAACAGGACATCACTGTAGATCAAAGGGTTGGTGTTTACATTTCTCCTTTGGTAGCATGCAGAGTATCTTCCTATAACAAAGATGCTAGCACATAAGGGTGAAGGCTCTATGTAGGCACCAGCACAACTTCTCCAGGTTCAATAAGTTGTGTAGGTGTTACCTTCAGCAATAAGGCCTTGCCATCAGTTTGTGGAGAACAACCTATAGTCTTGGTTGTTTGGGGGTTCTTAAGAGACCCCTTTGGCAAACAATTCAATTAAATATAACCTATTACCAGTAATGGAAGCTTCATTTAGTGACAAGAGATATCCAGTTGGATCTGTCTCCTCCATTATATATGTACATATTTTAGGAAACTTCTGCTGTATTAGGTTTTCGTACTATCCATACCTAATACTGCTTGACAAAGAACCTGAGATTAGATAGCCCAAGGACCTAGGGTAAAACCAAATACTATCATTCTTCTAAAAGAATGCAGCAATAAAATGACTCCAAATGACATTCTGCTGTACTCATAGACCAGTGCCTTGCTGAGCCATTATCAGAGAACCTTCCTCCTGTAGCAGATGGGAACAAATACAGAGACCTACAGCCAGACACACAGTGAGTTAGAGACCTTGGAACACTAAGCCATAAAATGATATCTCCATCAAAGCCCTCCCTCAGAGCCCAGGGAACCCTGCAGAAGAGAAGGCAGAAAGATCATAAAAACCAGAGGGGATGGAGGACACCAAGAAAAAAATAAATAAACAAAGCACTCTAAATCAACAGGATTAACACACATATGAACTCACAGAAACTGAGGCAACATGCACCAGGTCTGTATAGTCTGTAGGGGTCTGCACCAGATGGGGTCTTAAAGTTGAAAGGAGAAATAGGAATTCTTATTCCAGAATTCCATCCTTAATCCAGAAGCTATCTCCAATTGATAGCCACTTACAAATGAAAATTTAATGTTCTCTAAGGCAGCCTCACTGGGGAAACTAACTACTATTAAGGATAGGCTGCATATCCAGCAGTAGATGGCCAACAGAAAATGAACTCAATGGCATCTTTAGAGGTTCCTTGTCTTATAATGTAATGTCATGGCTTAAAAAAAAATCTTATTTTTTATTAATATATATATATATATATATATATCCCTCCCTACCCTACAGGTCCTTTGCGTATATATTATATTATGGCTACAGTTTAATGTTTTTAGGGAATTTCTCAGTGTGTGATTAAGTGGGTCTCTGCATCTATATCTGTTTCTTGTGCCTTGTTCTTTTCTAAAGAGAGACAGAAAGGGGTTAGATCTGGATGGAAAGGGAAGTGAGTAGGAACTGGAAAGAACAGAGGGAAGGGAAACTGTAATCAGGATATATGAGGGAAAAAAAGTTTATTTTCAATAAAAGGGAGAAAAAAGCATCTCAAAATTAGGACTCTGAATTTTAGACAGGCTAGAGATGTTTTGTATTAACAAAGTTACCATAGTTGAAATTATATTAATTCTTTCTTGATTATTAAAATACCCAAGATAAGAACAACACTCACCGATACTGATGTGTCCTCATTTTTTCTCTTAACACTGGAATCAAACAATACATTTCTCCCTCGTCTTTCACAGTCTTGATATACAATCAGTCGAATTTGGCTTGGGTCAAACTCTGGCAAGGGCCAACTTGGAAAAAAAAAAAAACAACAACAAGGATCCACTTTAGTTACCTTAATAAATACTCCACATAAATTCTTATAACTAAAAGTCTTATCTGATAGACTCAGAAGCTGTATTATTACTGAAGAACATACACCTGATCTTTACATAAAATGCCACTATTTGGTTCAAGGTGTTAAAAAGTTACATAGGTATGATTTTTAGATTAAAAATAAAAATACAAAAAAATTTTAAAAATTGGCTACTATCAACATATAAGAGAGAGTCAATTTATATAAAGGATTAACTTACTAAATATATGTAAGCACAAATTACTAATAAAAATATGCTGATCCCATGGAGAGATGATATAAGGTTAACTAATTTTTAAGTTGTTTTTCTACAACACAGAAGTATAAAAATAGAAATAGTTTTGCTGTAGGTCAAAACAGGGATATATTGTGAGTAAAACAGGCACACGAAAAGCTACTGCATTTTTATTTAAATAAAAGTTGAACCTGGCAATATTTAGTCTGAGAATAGCTACTATTTAAAATTCTACAAAAAGAAAGAAAAGTGAACTGCAGGTAGTACTCTAGTGACTGCCCAGTCTGCTACCCTCTTTCCGTGAACTCAATAATGGAGTTTGGGAGAAGTGGATGGGAAAGAGGGGAGGGAGGAGGAGGGAAACTGACAGCCCCAAAGTTTGAAGAGTGGTTACCTCAGAGAGCAAGGAAACATGAAAGTACAACAGGAAGGGACATACCAGGTGGATCAGGGCAGTTATTATGTCTCATCAAGACAACGCTGAAGTACATTTTTCACTTCACAATACATATTTGGGGGGAGGGGGAAACACCAGACCTTTATTTGTGCATTGTCACAATTTAAAGATGAATGTCTCTGTTGGAAACTGATAGAAGTCTGACCCTGCACATCAAGCTAAAACAGATATCCATCCTTAGACATCACCGGCTTGCAATAAACAGGACTCTACTCTAAAACTATGACAGAGGTTGAAAATCAAGAAGTGGGTTCACAGAACCCACAGAAAGTACAATGGCAGTAACTAAAAAGTATTCAGCAGCTTTGGAATCATCACTGGTGATCACGGCAAGGAAAGTTCTAAGGAGTAAGGAGAACAGAAGTCAGATTGCACAGGACTAAAGAAAAAAAAAGGCAACTGTCAAGAAAAGAAAGGAGTTGAGAATTAAGAGCGATGGGTGTTTTGTCACTAAGAAAGGAAATATGTGAACATGTTTACACTCCAATGCAGTTTGAGGTGGAGAGGAAATTACAGGTCTTTGAGGAAGTGGTGGAGTGAATACTGTTTAAAGAATTTAACTCAAGAACTGCCTTCTCAGCCTTTGCCTAGGATCAAGTTCAAAACAAAAAGTAACTCTTGCATTAGACTAGAAAGAGAGGCAAGTAAAAAGGAGTACGGCACTTGCTGGGAAGAAATTATGTTGACCAGGAACAGTAAGACTTCTGAGCAACCCTGTAATCCTACACATGGTTAACAATCATGAGAATATGACTGGCCACAAACTGCACAGGTGATTTTTTTTTTCTCTAGAAGCTTTCAGGGTGCTTGAATTTGAATCGGGCAGAGACAAAGTAAAGGATTTTGAAAGATAAATGGGCGAAAAGCAAAGGGGATCCTGAAGGTGTAGCAGAAAACTGCAAGAATACAGCTGAAACAATGGAGCCTAAATTAGGAAAATAATGAGAATATGAGGCTAGGAGAAGAAACGAAGGCATAAATAGTCAAAGTGCTAAGAAAGGAGTGGAGAGGAGGATCAGTACAGACATGCCACCAGAGAGGAAGAAAAACTCACAGTGCAGTGCTTACGAAAGTCAAGGAGGATGAGGAGAGCAGCAGTGCACAGAACCAAATGCTGCAAGAAGGCGAAGCTTCACAAATACTAAGTCAGCCATCTGGCAGTTCCGCCATTTGCTGGGCTTGGTTCTCTCACTAGAACAGCATCAGAGGAAAGAGGGGAGAGTTAAGTAACAACAGACAGGGGGACTGAGAAGAAGGGAAGCAAGATTTAAGATTCTAAATACTTCCCTGTCAAAGAGGATGACACAGAAACTGGGGGTGATATAACTGCCCATGTAAACTGTGTGGTTTTGAATTAAAAGGCAACCTACATAGTCAGGAAGAAACTGGAATTATCTTGAACCAAGACCAACAGTCACCTTAGACAGCCAGAAGAGGTGAGCTTATGAGGCTTTTCTCTTAAAAGATAAAGGCATGCAGATATGAAATGTTCAGAAATGTTTATACAAACATTTTTAACAAACATATTTAATGTTTATATTTCTAAATTAAGGGAAGGAACAGAAAAAGAATTTAAATGTAGCTAGAGAAAACTGGCAAATCAATGTTCTAGAAAAGTTAGAACAGAGCATACTACCAAGAAGGTCCCTGATGAACTGTAGAATATATTTAATGAGGTCAAGGAAAAAATGACCTACAAATGAAAATTACTACAGATGGATGTGCAGGGCTGAAGGAATGAAAGAGTTATTTAAATTTGATCATTTGTTTAATCTTCAATTAAAATCTTTAATTTTCAGAAGCATATACGAGTTGGTGGCCTGAACTAGGTTATAGGACTTAAGATACAAAAGTCTAATAAAAATGATCAAAATAGGGGAAAGTGCTAACCCTAGCAAAGGTACAATTAGACTGAAGACCCAGCTGAATCACAAGTTTGAGGTCAGCCTGGGCTACAAAATGAGATCTGATTTTTTGTCATTTTTCTTTACTAAGAAATTTTTCACTCACTCCACACACCACCCACAGATTCCCCCTCCTCCCTCCTCCTACCCCCAGCCCTCTCTCCCAAGCCTCCCCATATCCCCACATCCCCCAAACCAAGGTCTCCCATGGGGAGCCAGCAGAGCCCAGCACACTGAGCCCAGGCAGAGACCTGATTTTTAAATGATAATAAAAGTGACAGCAAGAAAGGAGTGATCTATACTTCACTATCTGAGGAAATGTGGCCAGAATGGCCCTGCTTTAAGCAAAGAATGTTAAATGTCAGTGGTTTCCTCAGATTGCCCACACACCATCACTGCTGCACCTAATCCTCTTCACTGTCCTGGAAGTTGGTGTAAATTCTGAAATCTGTAGTAGATACAGAAAATTCATTTAAAAATTATGTCAAAAAGATAACTGATTTAGTACAACACTTGGGAGGCAGAGCCAGGTGGATCTCTGTGAGTTCGAGGTCAGCCTGGTCTACAGAGCAAGATCCAGGACATCCAGAGCTACACAGAGTAACCTTGTCTCGAAAATCCAAAAAACAAAAACAAACAAAAAATTATATTTAAAATATACTAGAACATAGCATAAAATAAATAATATCCCCAAAGAGGATCAACTTGTTAATATGAAAATAATATGACTAAGGATATGAAATTTAGAATCAGAACAGGAAAGTCTCATGAAAAGCAGATTCGGCTGGCCAAGATTTGTTTCTATCTTCTAGCCCACGCACCTTGTTAAGAAACCCAATTGCATAAAAATTTTTGATTTTTCCAAGTAAGTTTCAGAAATCAAATACTTTTCTGAGACTGTAGCTTAATGATCTCTTCCTTTTCCTCTGTACTTTTAAAAGTCTTTTCATAGCCCTGTTCCTGTTTACTGTTGACAAAGACTTTTTAAAGAGAAATATTTTTGGTCCCACTAATGGTCAGATATCCTAAATTCTTTAGCAGTGGTTAGCCCAATTATCTATCACTGTAAGATTCTTCACTAGGCTGAACAAATAAAGTACATGACAATCCGATTCCTAGACCACAGAGATATCAAAACTAATGCCTACAGACTGTTGTTTTTGCCCAGGAGCTTTCTTATTAAAACTAGCCTTATAAAGAATAAAGGGGAAAAAGGTGGGTCAATTCTATAGCTTTCTCAAGTAGTAGCAGCCACACAGCACACATAAAAAAAGCTGCCTGTTTTTCTGATTCTTACAGATCTTGCATTATTGTCAGAAACAATAATGTTTAGCAGGGTATAGTAGCTCACACCTACAATCCCAGCACTTTAGAGACTGAAACATGTGGATTTCCAAGAGTTTGAGTCTAACCTGGGCTACATAATGAGTTCTAGGCCAGCCTGCAACACAACATGAGATCCTGTCTCAGAAAAAGAAGCAAACCAACAAACAAATGGACTATCGCAGTAGGTTGAATGCTTGCATGAGGCCTTGTGTTCAAACTTCAGCACTTTATAAGCCCAATAAAGTAGCCTATGGCCGGGCGGTGGTAGGACATACCTTCAATCCCAGCACTCGGGAGGCAGAGCCAGGCAGATCTCTGTGAGTTCGAGGCCAGCCTGGTCTACATAGTGAGATCTAGGATAGGCACCAAAATTACACAGAGAAACCCTGTCTCGAAAAACCAAAAAAAAAAAAAAAAAAGTAGCCTATGCTTGTAATCATAGCACTCTAGGGGTGAAAGATAGGAAATTAAAGGTCATTTTCCTTGGGTTCAAGGCCAGCCTGGGATACAGAAGACCTGATGATGATGTCGAAAATGAAGATGATGAAGACAAAGAAGTAAAAGCACAGAAGAAATGTTTAATAAGTTGATTTTGTAAACAGCAGAAATCCCTATCACAATGACACAAATACCTAAGTACTACAAAGAAAAGATGGAAGAGATAATATAATAGAACCTTATCAGATAAATTCAGGTCCAAGTCAGTAAAGTTAAAAAAAAACATTTGGTATGTAAATAACTAGATTGTGACCAATAAATAAATTAATATGTGTTAATTTAAAATTTACTTATAAAAAATTTGTTATATACAAAAAAACACATGACTTTCCAAATATCTGCAGTGTTCCTGTATAGACATAATGAGAAAGCAAAGCAATAAATAGCATAAAAATCATTATCATTAATCAAAACTCATGCACCTAGAACTAATTTATAATATTTACAAATTACATATTTTAGATACACCTGTCTAAAACATTCTCAAGAATTCTTCAAGTTCAGAAAGCACATGCCTATAATCTCAGCTATTAGGAGGCTGAGCTAAGAGGATTAAGAATTTTTTTTAACAATGAATTAATTTTATTTGCATACAGTGGTCATTAAAGGTTAACCCACTCAAAAAGACATTTTTGATACTCCAACATCCTTTGCCATTCATTTATTACAAATAAGTCCCTGTCTGCCACAGATCAGAAGTTAGATTGCAAATGGAGCATATTAAGTAATTTTAATACCTTTTCAAATGGAGCCTCTGAATCATTCCACACAGCAAGTTACCAGTTAATGGTGCATAATAATAAATCTGTGTTAAAGCATTGACAACCAGATTTCCCAGATATAGTAAGGACATAACTGGCATTTTCCCCTAAGAAGGTATTTTAAGCCTTTTAAGGAAATTTCTACAGTGTGGATTTAACTTCCATATAAAGTAGTACCTTAAATACATCATTAAAAAAAAATAAATAAACTAGGAACAGCCAGGCAGATCTCTGTGAGTTCGAGGCCAGCCTGGTCTACAGAGTGAGATTCAGGACAGGTACCAAAGCTGAACAGAGAAACCCTGTCTCAAAAAAACAAAAAAAATTAAACTAGAAATTAGACTTGGCTCAACAAAAATACTAATTTGTTACCTTCTATAAATACTCTTAAGAAAAACATTCTGGATAAACACCAAAACCTAGATGGACCTAGATTGTATTGTACATTGACATTCAATTTTTTTTAATTGTTAAGAGCAATATATTGAGTTTGGCAAAGTTAAGAGTATTTGATCTGATCAACATCCTAGCTTTATAATTTAATTTTTGAGCTTACTAGACTCAAGTTCCATAAATAATCTATTTCACAATATCTATCCAACATTTCATTATATGACACAATGTGATAGATGTCACAGAATGGGTCATCAACAAACCAATCTCACCAACATGTGAAAAACACAACTTTTTACAGGGTTTTAAAACATTTTACCAAATTCCTAACAGAACACACTTGTTGGGTTACTCTTCTAATCCTTGACTTTATACTAGAGATTCAAAAACAGGAGAGGGGCTATTAGACTCAAGTTATTTTTCAAAAAGAAAAGTTTGTCTGACCAAAAATTACTATGGAAAAATTAATACATTTACAAAGCATCATGATTTGTCCCAATAGATGCATTTCACTTAGCATTGTTAACATTAACCAAAATGAGCCAGAATTCATCTACAAATAATTTTTAAAATGATTAGAATTTTTCAGTCAATAGTCATTTCATTACTGTGTCCTAAAATTAGAAAACTGTTAGTATATAAAAACACATTTACCAACTTCAATTAGGTCAGTATCAGGATTTAACAAAATTCTCCATCATCACCAAAATTTTTAAATATCTTTACTCTTAGGTACTATAAAAATAATGCACTAATCAAATGGAACATGTGACCAATCCCACCAAGTGGGGGAGGGGGTGAAAGGAAGCATTTACAGAGTTAAATTTCGAATCCTAAATACTTAACCCATTATTTGAGCCTGCCTCTCTACAGAATATCAATACTCTTGGTTACCAACTGTAAATAAAATAGAAACTTCACCAGCATAACTCTAATCAGTTTAGTTCATCTGTTTCTCACACACTGAATAGCTTTGTTTATCAGAATGCAACAGAAGAGAATATGGATCCCACATTTTTACCTCTGACTACAGTGGTAGCCAGTCTCAATAAGAAAAAATATGAAATGCTTCATAAATTGGCATGTCATCCTTGTGCAGGGGCCTCACTAATCTTTTCTCCATATTTTTCCAATTTTAGTATGTGCTGCTGAAGTGAACATGAGCGGATTAAGAATTTGAGGCCAGCCTGAGCTACAGGGTCAGTTCCAGGCTCACCAGGACTATATATAATAAGGCCCCATCTCCAACAAAATAAAAAAAATAAAATCTTCAAATAATAAAAATTACTACCACAACTTTTCATAATATTTTAGTAATAAGAAGTCATCTAATAACTTAACATTTAAATTTTACTCTCCATGCATTTTAAAGCAAATGTATTACCAAGTTTATAACTAGATATAAGGTGATTTTGTGTTAACATATTTTAAAATAGCATCATGAATTAAGCTGTACATTACTGGCATTCTATTTTTCTTAAGCAGTTCCACTTTGCAAAATCCCTAAAAACTCCAGTTATGTACAACTGCCAAGCCAGGTTAATAATAGCAATGAACCATACTCATCTAAAACCACAAGACTGTCAGGTGACATAAGAATGAATTTAACTCAAAAGCCTCTCCGTGCTGCAATAAAAAAGGTGTAATCCTAGCAACAGGACCATGGGACACTGCGAGTCTTTAAAGAGTTCCATGCCGAAGACAAAACCTATTTTATAAAAGGCTTCATTTCTACAGGTTTGCAAGTAACATACCACTTTTTTGTTTCACTTAAGAGTGGGATTTCACAAGTAACTTGGTACTTTTTTCTCTTCTACTACAAAGTGTATGACAAAGTGAAAATCAATCTAAATATTATTCTTGTAAACTAAGCCCTACCTGGCAGCTTTTACAGACCGAGACCACCTACCATGTTTAGTGTTTTTAAGGCACTTCTGCTAACTTTTGTGCAAGAGTGGAGGAGGTAGTTCCTCACTTCATAAAATCAGGAAAATGAAAAGCAGGAGACAGTGTAAGTAAAAAAAGGAGAGAAGAGAGGAGAAAGAAGATGAGGGAGAGAGAAAAAGGGAAGAAAAGGGGAAGGGGAGAAGGAAAGAGGAAAAAGGTAAAGGAGAGAGTGAAAAAGGGAGGGGGAAAAGGAAGAGGAGGGAAAGGGGAAAAGAGTGATGTAGTAGAATAATATTTTAAGATGTGTTTCTTTTGTTCATGTTGCATTTCTTTAACTCTGTGAAGCTGTGTTACTGTGCCTGTCTAAAACACCTGATGGTCTAATAAAGAGCCGAACGGCCAATAGCAAGGCAGGAGAAAGGATAGGCAGGGCTGGCAGGTAGAGAGTATATATAGAAGGAGAAAACTGGGGGGAGATCTAAGACCTAGGAGCCAGAGAAGGAGGAGGACATCAGGGGCCAGCCACACAGCCACACAGCAAGCCACGGAGAAAGAGTAAGATTTACAGAAGAGAACAGGAAAAGCCCAGAGGCAAAAGGTAGATGGGATAATCTAAAAGATTAAGAAAAGCTGGCTAGAAACTAAGGCAAGCTAGGGCTGGGCATTTATAATTAAGAATAAGCCTCCGTGTGTGATTTATTTGGGAGCTGGGTGGCAGGGCCCCAAAAAGACCAAAGACCAACAACAAAGGGTGAGGGAGAAGATACCCCAGTGCCTGTGTCCTCTAGCTAGGCCCCACCTCAACCCTTCAATATCTCTCAAAATAGTGCCACCACCTGGGGATCATGACTCACTCACAACACTGAACTTTCTAGGGGTCACTTTATGCATAGTGCTTTGACTAAGTAAGAGCTATCCTGAGCACAGGGATCAGGCAACCATAGCTATAACACAGCTCTTCAATAGTTCACACCTAAGGAATTTAGGTTTACTTTATAAACAAGAAAACGGAAAAGGTTCTTTCTCAATTTCTGTGTGCCCATACACAAAATCTTAGAAGCTATCTACATTGCTGACCAGCAAATGGAAAATAAGCCTCATTAATCACAGCACCACCATGGTCAGTATGTAAAACCAGCTCATTAATCTCAACACTTACACTGCATTTAATAAGACAAGTCTAGCAGAAAATACTGACTTTGTAGAAATGTAGCTCAATGGTACAGCCACTTACTTACCATTTATGAAGCTTTTGCTTAGTTTGGCTGCTCTTCCAGAGGGAAGTATGGAAAGAGGGAGAAAGAGAAGCAAGCAAGCAAACAAACCTGCTTTTGGAATTATAAACTTCAATAAAACCATCATGTTAAATTATTTGGCTAGTTCACAAAAGAAACATTTTTAGCTTGCTTTACAAACATGGTTTTTCAGTAGGGTTATGTTTTAACATTTATCAGCATGTTCTTCCACAACACAGAAGGGTACCTCTCTCTGTGTGTGTACTAATATGACTAATGTAGTAACACAAATGCCTAATACAACAGGATATTTACCTACAATCTAAGAAGGAGACAATATGCTGAGACCAAAAACGATTACCCACCCCTAACATGGCAGAAACATAAAAACAGGCTCTGAATCATCAGAATTTACATTTAAATCTTCTCTGCCACATACTGGTTGTGGTATTAGATTTAGCTAACTACAAAATTATGTATGCTCATTAGTATTTAAAATTACCACACTCAGTAGATCCACAAATAAGTCTGTTAGCTTAACCAGAATGCAATAATGCTAGTTTGTCACAAATGTAGTATTTCAGTATTGAATATTTAATACAATGTGTTTTCCTCATAATCCTCTATATTCTATTTTAAGAATTTATAAACAGGGGTTGGAGAGATAGCTCAAGGGTTAAAAACATTGGCTGCTCTCCCAAAAGACCTGGATTGGATTCCTAGCACCTACAAGGTGGCTCACACTCATCTGTTACTCCAGTCTTAGTGGATCTGGACACTCTCATCTGGCCTCCAATGGCACCTGGCATGTGGTACCCAGACATCATACATACATGCAGGCAAGACACCCCAATATATAAAATAAAATAATACTAATTTATATATATAAATATATATAAATACTAATATATATATATATATATATATATATATATATATTTGTGGGGTTTTTTTTTGAGACAGGGTTTCTCTTGTAGCTTTGGAGCCAATTAAAAAAATTTATAAATGTTTTTATCTGAGAAACAGTATGGGTTTACCAGGATGCCAAAGAGATATTTCATAGGGAAACTAATTAAGAATGTCATTTTCCGATAACAATCCACACCAAAAAAAATGTGTGTCTAGCCAAGGGCCAAGAGAGTGTTATGAGACATGTTAGGGAAATGAGATAGTGAAGGAAGACTAATGATTGGGGATGGTCACAAAAAAGCCTACTTTTTTTATTTGGCTAATTTTATGGTACTGAGAATTAATCTCAGAGATCCTTAAACATGATAGGCAAGTGCCCTACCACTAATCCATATATACCTTCGGCCCAATACTGATTCTTAATGGTATCTTGGAAATTTAAGCTAGTAAAAAGAAAAATAAATTCAAAAAATTTCCTATCTGTATGCCTTCCCCTTCTTCCCCTCTCACGCTCTCCCATCCCAACTTCATCCCCCCCAAACCCCCCAAATCCTCCACCCACCCCACCCCACCCCACCCCCGCCATCCTTTCTCAGCACCATTGGCATTTAAATCTATGTTAAAACCTCTTCTGAATAAACACCAAATTTGCTTTAAACAGAAGATTTCCTGCTGTCTTCACAGGTAATTAAAATAGATGCTTAATTTTTTTTTTCTAAAGATATTCTCAACAACCTGTGGTACACAGACCTTTAACCCCAGCACTGGGAGGCAGAGGCAGGAGGATCTCAATGAGTTCCTGGTCTACCAGATCCAGGTCAACCAAGGCTCTACAAACAGATGCTAACTCAACAAACAAACGAAAAGGTCTTCTCTTTTTCAGGTGTGCTAGTTCAGTTTGTCTTCCAGATTAGCTTTCTTTCCACCGGTCTCTCATTTTCCTTCTCCGTATCACTAGTTCATATTCAATTCTTCAACTTCAAATGCATGTTACTAAACTGTGAAGTGTAATAACTATAGCCATTTCTTCTTTTTTAATTAATTAATTAATTTTTCTATTATCAGCTTGATACAGTACAAATTCTTATCCTAACAGTGAAATGTTTGCCCAGTAATTGAGTAAAACCCAAACTTATTATTATAAAGCCACAGTCATCCTAGGGTCCCCCCTGCTATGTAGCCTCCCTGGTTCGGTGGGTTGCAGTCTGATTGTTCTTTGCTTTATATCTAGTATCCACTTATGAGTGAGTACATACCATGTGAACTGAAAAGGAAGAAGTCAAACTTTCACTATTTGCAGATGATATGACAGTATACATGAATGACCCCAAAAATTCTACCAGGGAACTCCTACAGCTGATAAACTCCTTCAGTAAAGTGGCAGGATACAAGATCAACTCAAAAACATCAGTAGCCCTCCTATACACAAATGTTAAAAGGGCTAAGAAAGAAGTCAGAGAAACATCACCCTTTACATTAGCCACAAATAATATAAAATACCTTGGGATAACACTAACTAAACAAGTGAAGGACCTATTTGATAAGAACTTTAAATCTCTAAAGAAAGAAATTGAAGAAGACATCAGAAAATGGAAGGATCTCCCATCCTCATGGATAGATAGGTAGGATTAACATAGTAAAAATGGCAATCTTACCAAAAGCAATCTACAGATTCAATGCAATCCCCATCAAAATCCCAACACAATTCTTCACAGCCATTTCTTAAATGTAACAATGGAATATATTCTGCTCTAAGAAATCATTTTAAAGTATTTCATTTTTCTTTTTTTTTCTGTAATGCAGTTTTTGTCCTAGTTGTTGTAATTATTGTGTTGGAATGATGCTTTTTTTTCTTATGCATGTTATAATTGTTTACATTCAGGTAAAAACTGTAAAATACCTAACAAAATCATTTTAGTGTAAAAAGCAAGCAAAACCCTTTCAATCTACCATTCCTTTGCATTCTTTTTTTCTCTTCTTTTTCTTTACCTTTAAATTTTCCTCTTATTTATCCATTCTACATTCCAACTGCAGCCTCCCCCAACTCTTCTCCTCCCAGTACTCCCTCATTCCCCCTGCCCTCCCCACTCCCCCACCTCTACCCAGAAAAGGGCAGGCCTCCCATGGACATCAACACAACATGGCACATGAAGCTGCAGCAAGACCAAGCACTGAACCCTGCACCAAGGCTAGGCTATGCTAGGCAACCCAGCATGAGGAATAGGGTCCCAAAAGCCAGCCAAAGAGTCAGAGCCAGCCCCTGTTCCCACTGCCAAGAGTCCCACAGGAGGACCAAGCCACACAACTGTCACACATATGCAGAGGGCCTAGGTCAGTCCCAACACAGGCTCCATGGTTGCTGGCCCAGTCTCTCTGAGCTCCCAGGAACCCAGGTCAGTTGACCCTGCGGTCTTCCTGTGATGACCCTAAACTCCCTGGCTCCCACAGTGCCCCCTCCCTCCTTTGCATTCTTAGAAACAAATGAAAGAGTCTTTCATTTTTCAAATTGCATAAAGGCAATATGCCAGATGTGGTGTCTCCTTAGTGCTAACACCAACAAGCAAGTCTTAGGGGTAAGACTTTGAAGAGGAGACTAACTTGAAAATTATACATCGTAGAGCTTTTCATTTAATTCATTTTATACTTTTCCATATGTTTTGTTAAGATTTTTTTGAAAATTCACAAGGCTTTTTGTTACTACAAAAGAATACTCTGTACACATCACAAAGGTCACTTTCTCTTGGTATGAAATACAGCCACCTGCGGAATGGAGAGACTCAGTTGTTAAGAGCACTGACTGTATTTCCAGATGACCAGGTTCAATTCCTAGCACCCACTTACAGATAACAACTGTCTGCAACTTCATCCCTAGTGTATCTGACACCTTCTGGCCTCCCCAGGCACTAGGCACACATGCTATGTACAGACATACATGCAGGAAAAACACCCTACACATAAAAATAAATAAATTAAAAAAGAAAAACACACACCACACACACACACTCCCACACACACTTAGTTCTGCATGCTGAAGGAGAAAAGCAAAGTTAGACAGCTTCTAAACACCAAGACAAGAATGGGTACACAACTAAAATTGTCAGCATCATTTAAGCACTAACAAATTTCTTGGAGCCCTAGAATATTTAGTATACATCAGGAATATTTGAAGGAGCAGCCATTTAATTTGAGGAAAGCATCTTAGAAGTTTATAAAGCCAAATATGTGATAAGAATAAATGTTTCTTCATGCTGTCTCTCAGTAACCTCTGAGGATCACAAACTATCATCAACTAAGTTGTAATTGACGATATCACACACACACACACACACACACACACACACACACACACATTATCAATATCAGAACAAACAAGGACATTTAAATGCAGGATATATGATTTCTGTATTAAAGAACTACATACAATGGGTTCAACCTATGTAACCTGCCAGTTTCTCAGAACCTCATGCCCAAGTTAAAAAACAAAAGAAAACAACCAAAACAAAAAAGTAAGAAAGATTCCAATGCACAGCTAAGCTTCAGTGAAACATTAGTGTGTGTTTCTAGTTCCAAACTACTATAAATAAGATAAGAGACAGCAGACAAGTAGACGTAAGACCAACTGGTACCAGAAGACAACGAGGCTGTTTTCCTGAAAACAGTTGTTTGATTGTTCATGCTGTGTTTTCAGAAAGCTAAACAATCTTTCCTCTGAAATTTTAAAGTTAACACATGAAGACATGACCAGGTATTTAACTGAAGATTTTAGCAGAAAGAAAATGTAAACTCTCAAAGGATCTCCTAAACATATAACAAAACAGGGGTAAGAAACAATTCGTTAAAAAATATCCAACCTAATTAGTTAATCATATCAATTTCATACTGGACTTGTAAAATGCCTTTGAATAGTATTATTGCTAGTTATTTCTGCTTTTTAGTTAAGTGTAGAATTTTATGCCAGTAATTTTAGTTGGATATATTTTTAAAATCAATTTGGAAAAAACTGAATTCAGTAAATATTCAAATATAAAAATGTCTAAATGATTTGTAGAACATTATCACCAATCCGAAAATGTAACTTCTAAAACATCTGCTGCAATCCTTAAGGAAACTCAAGCTCCACACTAAACAAAATACTGCCTAAAATTGTCTGCTGCTATGAAGCCAGAGAGGAGACCAGTAGTTACAACAGCTAGAGGCAGACAAGGGATCTATTTAAAAGATGAGGGGTGGCGTCAGAGATTTATTTAGGGCACTGGAATTGTTCTGCATCACTGGTGGTAATTAGTAACTCCATGCATCTGGCCATGTACAACATTCACACAACTCTAATAACAGCATGAACATGCATGTTCAAAGCAGCACTGGTCACAAAAACCAGAGGTAGAAAGTTATATCCCAATATTTACCAGTCACTGGGTATATACAGACTTATACAGAACATACTAGAACATTCAGCTATAGAAGTAGAGTACTGATGCATGCTACAACATGGATGAACACTGAATATAAAGTCAGTCAAAGGAAAGTCAAGACATAAAAGGTCACAGGATTCCATGTATATGTAATATCCAAAATGGGTAAATCCAGAGAGAGAATGGAGATTGGTAGTTGCCAGGGTGCTTTGAGGGGGAGAAAAACATTAACTCCTAAATGCACAAGGAGTTTTACTTTGGACTAATGAGAATGTTTTTTAACAAGATAAAAGGGCAGTTACCTAACATTGTGAATATACCAAATGCCTCTGAACTGTTTACTTTACAGTGGATAATTTCATGTTGCATGAATTTCATCCATATATATACATATACAAAACAGATATGCACTCATGTATCTTTTTCATCAGTAACCAATTAATAATGACCTCCTGACAAGGATGAACAATGACAGTAATATATGCCTTAATAAGTGGGAAAGGCATGTCTACATTCAGCATGTTTATCATTTAAGGGGTATGCAAACATATGTCTGTAAAAATCACAATATAAAAGTTAAAAAAATTCCACATGATTAGCAGGTATTATTTGAATGATAAAGCTTGAAAAGAATTCCAGTAAACCTCTGAAATTTTAGTTACTGGCTTTTGGCTCTGACAGTTTTGCCAAGGTATAAATCTCACCAACATCATGAAAATACAGACTTTTCTATAAGCTCATGAGCTGACTTTGTTCCTGACACTGGAAAGAGAAGGCCAAGACCAGTAACAAATTACGTAACTGCCAGAGCTGAACGATATGACAACAGGATCACAAGACATTAAAGCAGAGGCCAGAATTCATGCCTGTATCTACCCAGAAAAAGGCACTGCCTATGCATTACATATGCAGGAACACAAAAGAGCAAAACTAAATAGACCTCAAATTTTAAAAGCTTAGAATTCAAATTCAAGCCTTATGAGAGTGTGGAGTAAAGTGAGCTCTCTATGTGGCCGGATGAAAATTATCACAACCACTTAGTAAAATAATGTGGCAGAAGAGCCAGGTAGGTACTCAGGGGACAGAGGCAGGGGACTTCCCCAGGTTTGGGACTAGCCTGATCTAGATATTGAATTTCAGGCCAGTCATGACTACACAGCAAGAACTGGTCTCAAACAATAGCAACAATAACATTAATGATAATGTAGCAAAATCTGATAAAGTCCTGGACATATACTTATAAATTATATATCTATAAATTCAATCTGAACTAAATATTTCAACAGACATGAACATGTATCTTCTCCCTAAAACTCATACAAAAATGTTCACAGCACTATTATCAATTATAACCCTAAACTGAAAATAATCCAAATATTCTTCAACAATCACATAGGTAAAGAAATTGTGCCAGGCGGTGGTGGCGCACGCCTTTAATACCAGCACTTGGGAGGCAGAGCCAGGCGGATCTCTGTGAATTCGAGGCCAGCCTGGGCTACCAAGTGAGTTCCAGGAAAGGCGCAAAGCTACACAGAGAAACCCTGTCTCGAAAAACCAAAAAAAAAAAAAAAAAAAAGAAATTGTGATATATTCATAAAACAGAAAACTGAATTACTATAGTGATTGACTAGGGATGACTGTGTGCCCAAGAGATATTTGTGGGAAGACATTTCTGGTTCTGACAACTGGCTAAGACATCAGGGATAATAACAACACCCTAAGATGTACAAAAAGAGATTTACAATGGAGAATTATGCTTCCAAAGGCCCAAAGCTCTGACATTGAGAAATATTGTACTACATCAACTAAAGCATATGAACTAGACTATATAAGCTATATAGATAAATTAAAATACCATGTGGAGGAAGGGGGAAAAGCCAGACAAGGAAGTGTACATGTATGAATCCATCTGTACGAATTTCAAAGTCAAGCAAACTTTATCCCAGTGTTGTAAGTTAGGACAGTAGGGTCATGGTAAGTTAGGACTTTAGAAAGGAAGGCAATACTCTGTTTCTTGAGCTGAGTAATAGTTACTTGGCACTAAGTACAAATTCATTAGCTGGATACTTTCTTCAAAAATACATAAAATTTTAAACTGAGGAAAATAAAATGTTTTTATACTAAAAATCAGCTAAACTTCATATTACATTGGCAAATTTTCTTTAAAAATATTATTACTCTGTCACTAATTTTGTTAGTATTAAACAAGTTTTATTTTCTGTATTTACATATTTTGTTTTTGATTATACAAGCAAGAGACTTTACTATTGGGAGATTACAAGCAATGAACAAATATAAGATGTGAAAAACCCCACATCTCCCTGATGTAACCTCTCACAACACTGTTGTATTTAATTCTAGACTTTCTTTTAGGTGGACAAGTATTATAAAGTCAACATGTACACATTTACAAAAGCAAGATCACATTAAAAAACTGCTCTGAATTTTTTTTAAAAACAGTACATGTGGAAATTTCTACCAGGATATATAATAAAATGTTCTAATGTATATATAACTTATTTAATCAATCTAATCACAAAACTCTAGTACACGACTTATTTAATCCATCTCCTAGTTATAGACATAGAAATAAATTAAACTAAAAACAACTTTAAACAAAGCTTCAATGAGCAGCACAGCATGCCCCTGTGATTATTCACACAGCTCCTGCTTCCAAAATAAATGAGACCATTACTCTCTCACCACCATATAAAACACAATTTGATTTTACAACTTTTACCTGAGTCAACTACTTTTCCTAATCTGTTAGAGTGACAGCTCAGTATTAAGTATTATTTATAGACATATTTCAAAATTTTTAAAAATTTTATGAATTTTCTTGTATGTATCACTTGTAAAGACCTTAAATGCACTTAACTTTGTTTTCCTCATACACAAATGGTTTTATAGAACCACCGAGAAGTCAAATGTGCAAACAGGCAAATATAATTCATGACTATTACTAGAATAGTACCTCAAAACTACCTTGGAGACAGTCATATTGTTGAGAGTTAATGGAAGCAACATCCCTGTCCAGAAGAAACTATCATGCACTAGTTATCTTGTTCCTTGGGCTCTTATAATCTTTCCAAGCCCTCTTCTAAGATGGTCCCTGAGCCATAAGTGAGGAGGTGTGTTACAGATGCTCTGTTTGGGCCTGTGCTCTTATTCTGGCTAGTGTTTGTTAACTTGATACAAGTTAGAGTTACCTGGAAAGAGGAACCTCAACTGAGAAAAAGTCTCCATCAGATTGCCTGTAGGCAAGTGTGTGGGGGCATTATTTTGATTAAAGGTTGAATGGAAGGGCCCAATGGAAGTGGTGTCACCCCTGGGATAGTGGTTCTGGATGGTATAAGCAAGCAGGGTGAGCAAGTCATGAAGAGCAAGCCAGTAAGCAGTATTCCTTCATGGCTTCTGCTTCAGTTCTGCCTTGATTTCCTACCTTGACTTTCTTTAGTGATGGACTGTGATGTGGAAGTGGAAGTGAAATAAACTCTTTCCTTCCTAAGTGATAGCCATGGTTTATCACAACAATAGAAATTCTAAGATGGCACCTCACAGTTACTCTCTACATTTTGACCACTTGTGGCTCTATAAGTCCTCATTTGCTACAAAAAGAAGCTTCTTTGAAGAGAACGTAAGAGCTGCACTTATCTACAGACATAAGGATGAATATTTTGAAGGCAGTTGGAAACTCTATTACTTTAGTAATACGGTGATAGTAGGCTCTCCTATAAGACCCTATATCCTTTCCAGCTACGGATTCTTGGCTAGGTTTACAGTATCAGTCATGAGTTACCTCTAGTTGAGTGGGCTTTAGGTCCAATTAGACAGGTGTTAGTTGCCCCCAAAATACAAGTACTAATATTGTACCGTTGGAGATATCTTACTGATCCAGTCTCATCATTGTGGTGATTCTCAGGCTTTACAGCTGAGTAGGAGTTGTTGACAACTTTTCTCCCTTGGCAGCTTGCATGGTACCTTCTGACAATATGAGAGCTAGTCCTCAGGGAGGGGGCTTCCAGGTCAATATCAGCTTGATTTCTTCAAATCCTATAACCAAAGTGTGTAGTGTCTTCAGCAATAGAATCTTACCTTGATGCTCTGGCAAGCAACAGAGAGCAATGGAAATAGACTATTATTGTTTTGGAGGTCTCTTGAACCCCCTCTTACCAACAGCCCCAAGAGAGATATCCCCCGTCTGGCACTGGAGTTTTTGTTAGATAAGTCTATGGCCCCTGGGGAGCACATTATCCCACTGAGGTAAATTGCTGGGGATTGAACTCAGAGCTTGTACTTGTGAAGCATTTGCTTTACCACTAAGCTATACCATCAGCCCCCTCAGTATATTCATAAGGTTCAGTGGATCCCAGAGATCCAGTACAGTGCAAAAGAAAAACGAGATCAAAATAAGGTAGCAGCCATAAAATAAGAAACCAAATTTCTACCCCTTACAGAAAAAAACGAATTATATAAATCCAAAGCATCTCCTGGCCAATTTATCAGAGACGAAGAAAACACTTAATCCCAAGTCATAGCCATTTAACTGGTTTCTGTAACTTTAGAGACAATGACTCTCCCTCCTGAAATCTTTACACTACAACCTAGAAATCATATTGTATGTGTTCTTGTTAACATTTTTCACATATATCTCCTGGTCACAGAATCAAAGTTTCTTTACTACAATACACACAGGGAAGTGTGTACTGGAATAAACTAGCCATAACATGACAAAAGACAGGAAGGGAGGGAAGAGTGAATGGAAAAAAAAAAAAAGGAACTAAACAAGAACTTAACACAGTTTCCTTCTGACTTAAGGTCTACTGTAGGCTCTGCTACTCTCTAAGGCAGTGGTTCATACAAAGGTATGAGGGATTGGACTGTTTCCACAGGTGACGGCATGAAGGACTCACACCACCACCCTTCTAATCTTAGGCCTAGACACAAAACATGTGAATGCTATTTACAGCCACAACGGTACTGTGGCAGTATCCAAGAGTTAGGTAATATAAAAATGCACATGAAAATCCTGCAAGAAATAGTTGTCTCGGAGCATAGGATATGAGCTTTTTCTACTTCACTGAACAAAGCCAGATCACTTTCCAAAGTGCTTGTACCAATTTATACTCCCATAAGGACTATGGAAGTGTTCTCACCACTCCACATTCTTGTTAACAGCTGGTACTAATCCAACATTTTGGTTTTTGCCAGCCAATGTCAATGTATGCACCCCTCTTTACCAAAATAAGTTGGCTGTAGTTTTGGTAGATACATTTAATCTATCCAGTGTTAAGAAAACGCCTTTCTAAATTTGCTACAAGCTTTTTATTTTAACAATAAATGGAAGCTGAGTTTTATCAAATATATAAATCTGTATCAACTGACTAATAATGTAGCCTTTCTCCTTTAATAAATAACAAAAACATATAGTTGAATACACCAGGCATTCCTGAAAGGATGTTAGATAAATCCTTCTAACAAACTGATGAAATCTTATTTCACTTAACAGACTAACAGAGGCACAGAAATTATTTACTTGCCATAGGTTCAACCAACAAACACCCAAACTTGAAACCAACTACAGTCTCATTTTCTATATTGGTTCTTTTTCCTGTTGTAGTTATCACTGGGTAAAGTGATATTTTCATATCTATAAAGAGAAAGGCTTATTTAAGTTCACAGTTCAGGTAGTGATAGGGTTCTTGTGGGCAGAGTCCCAAGCAGTGCAGGGCAAGGAACAGGGAATACACATGTGAACCTCCTTTGATCTTTTCTTTCTCTTCTTATAAAGTTACTAATGTTCAATCATGTAGCCTGCAGTCTGATATTCTTATCTAATATACTAATCACCTCCTTAAGGCCACACCTCTAAAACCACAGCTGGGTTAAATTTCTATCCTTATGACAAAATGGGAATTAAACTCCAACATGCATTTCAGAAGGGACAAGACATGTTCCATGTTCCACCCACGGTATGTGCTCAACCTGTGGGTTGCGACCCCTTTGGGAGTCGAATGACCCTTTCACAGGGGTCACCTAAGACCATAGGAAAACACAGATATTTACATTATGATTCATAACAGCAGCAAAATTACAGTTATGAAATAGCAATGAAAATAATTTTATGGTTGGGGGTCACTGCAACACGAAGAATTGTACTAAAGGGTCACAGCATTAGGAAAGTTGAGAACCACTGTGTTAGCACTGAGAAAATTACTTAATTTCTGAGTGCTTCTGATAAGCTCCCTCACCTATAAAATGAGGCTATTACTTAGTTTGTTTAGTTGTCTTGAGGAATAGATTAATGAGTACACCTCTCTATGGTCCTTAAAATTCTGCCTGACAGACTAATGTACTAAATGAATATTACAAATACTAACAACACAGACTAGAGAGATGGCGCTCATCCTGTCTCCAAGAGATCTGAACTTGGTTCCCAGTACCCACATTAAGCAGCTAACAACTACCTGTAACTGGAGCCTCAGCTGCCACACTCCCAAGCACCTGCACTATGTCCACATCCCCCATCCCCAATATAAGATGAAAAATAAGTTAACATTTTTTAAATGTTAACAAAATCCTCTTACTTTTTCTTATCCGTAGAAAAGTTTCATTTAAAATTGTGATTATTTACCTAAGCTTCATCTTTTTGGGGAGGGAGGACAGGTTCATCTATTTCAAAAAAATCATTTTCGTTTTTTTTTTTCCTTTTAATTCTCTCCTATGCAATCATTTCTAGTTCATTAATTTGACTCCTACCATTTAACTGGTTCTATTTTCTGTGGATTTATTTTCTAACAACATTAAGTAGACCACTCAACTCATGTGTGTACATCAAATAAATGTTGGGGTTTTTTGTTTTGTTTTGTTTTGTTTTTTTAAGAGTTTTGTTACTTTTTGGTTTTTATGACCAGGCACCATCATGACCAGCTCTAAAATAATTTATTGTCTCAAATTTTTTTGCTACTTTATCTTCAACAAGTAGAAGTATGTCAAAATCACCTATCATAATAGGAAACATGTCATTTTATCCATTTTTAATGTATTTTTTTAAGGTATGAGTGCTCTGTCTGCATGTCTGCCTGCAGGCCAGAAAAGATCATCAGATCTCATTACAGATGGTTGTGAGCCACCATGTGGTTGCTGGGAATTGAACTCAGGACCTCTAGAAGAGCAGCCAGTGCTCTTAACCTCTGAGCTCTCTCCAGCACCCATTTTTGTTTTATATATTTCTATTTTATTTATTTTGGTTCTTTTTGTTTTTAGATAAGTTCTCTCTATGCAGCCCTGGTAGTCCTGGAACTCAGAGAGATCTTCTTGCCTCCACTTCCAGATTAAGGCATGGACCACTGCACCATGTTCTAAACATGTTCTAAAACATGTTATAACTGAATAGCAAATAAAACTGTATTTACCACAAGTAATTTTTTGTTTTTTTGGTTTTTTCTTTGAGACAGGGTTTCTTTGTGTAGCCTTGGCTGTCCTGGGACTTGTTCTGTAGACCAGGCTGGCCTTAAACTGACACAGATCCTACCTGCCTCTGTCTTTCAAGTACTGGTGGTATTAAAGGTGTGCACCACCACTGTCCCGCTAGTAATTTTTTGTTTTAAGTTCTGTTTTATATGATGCAATTAGAGCTATACCAGCTTTGTTTTTGCTGTCTAAATATTTTTTCTTAATCCTTTGTTTCTAATCTTTCATAACTTATATTAATGTATCTTGAAAATACATTTTTAAGTATCCCATATTACTATGTATGGTTAATAGCATACTGTTGTAGAAGATTTAAAATATAACTTGGTTACAGCTTTCTATGGAGATAGGGGCTCCTTACAGGTACTACCATGTCCAATATAACTTAAAAAAATAAAAAAGACTGCAAATTTATCAAAATGTTCATAAATTGGGCTAGGAGTGCGGGTCAATGGTACAGTGCCTACCTACTCTATATTGAGTTCAATCCCTAGCACTGCAAAATAAATGGAAATAAACAAGTTTAAATAAACTGTATGCGGAGTGACTCAATCTACACACACTATCACTCCTTTCTTTGGATTTTCAGGCATGGTTTAGCAGTGCAAGCACTCTACAACATTAACAAATTAAATAAAAAGAAAATGCATTGCTAGCAGATGTCTACTGTCAAGTTTGTCTTCTTACTCCTGTGTTTTAGCCTCAGCCTTTACACAGAACCAACGTGTATTTGCTTTAGAAAATGTCAAACATCACCCTCAAGGTCATTAAGGACTTCAGAGAAAGAGGCTTGTAAAAGCCCTTGGAAATTAAAAATGATAGTTGAAATTAAAACATACCTGTATAATTCACTACAAAATAACACTTATGAAATATTCTAGAAGTACAATATAAAACCGATCTGAAAGAAATTGGGAAGAAAAAAATCAAGAAGCTCAAAGGCTCAAAAAAGGAAGCTCCCCTTGAAATCTTACTAACAAAGTTCAAAAAGAAGTGATGGAATTGTGAAAATCATGTAAGAACATCCCCTAGAATTAAATGCCTCCGGACTGAAAGGATGGGCACCAGCAAGTTAACCTGTAAAAATCCCCAAACAAAACCCAAGGTAGATTATTCTGAATTTTCAGAAGAAAATCCTGTATCTTTTGTGATTTCTCAACTACAATACTGGTAGCCATAAGACAATAGAGTAATGTCTTTGAATTTCTAAGTTAAAAAAGATTTCAATTTAGAGTTGTTGTCGTGTGTGTGGTATATGGCATATGTGTTCAAGTGTGTGCGGGTTGGCTAGAGGTTGGCACCAGGTGTCTTCCTCAATAGAGTTCCACCTTATTTTTTGAGATAAGGTCTTTAAACCTGAAGCTCACAGGTTCTGCTATTCCCAGGTTCCTTCCTGTCATCATCTCCCCAAAGACGGTAACACAAGAAAGTGCCACTGAGCCCAGGTTTTTACATGGGTGCTGGGTGTACATGAACTCAGATCCTCATGATCTGTGTGACAAGCACTTCACTGACTAAACCCCTCTCTAGCCCTTCAATGTAGAATTATATATCTATCAGACTGCCAAGAAAGCATAAAAATAGAATTAATTATTAGGTTTGCAAAATCATGTTTCTTTGATAAAAATGTCAAACAATTAAATTATTCACAAATAATTCCTATTATATTTCTGCATTGTTATAGACGTGTAGTTTGTGGTTTCTAAACTAATAATTAACCCAAAATATAAAAACTAATAGCAAATTCATATTGTGGGGCTTGTGTGAACAGGCCGCATTTGATTCACCTTCTCATTACCTCATAATCTGCATTTTTCTGATATAAATGGAAATTTTTTAAAATTATATACAGACTATAGAGATAGAAAAGCAGGCCAACAAACCTCAAAGTCCTGTTCTCCAAATACAGCATCAATTGTATAAACTGAGTTCATTATCGCATCTACAAATTTTTATTCCAACCCTGTCACTCCAACCACTACATTAGAGAGTAGGAGAGGCATATGAAACAGCTAACCACATTTGGAATGGCTTGGAATAGAATGCTACTGTGTCAAAGGACACTCTGTATTAGGCAGTGTATGTACAAGAAACAGGTCGCTGGAGCTCTGGAGGTGTCCTTACAAACAGGTTACACTGCAGCTCCAGCTCCTCAATAGGTTCAGTTGACAATCATACAAGGCCTAAGGGTCCAGAATGTTCAAGCAGGGAGAAAAGAATGTTCATCAAAATTACTTGTATTTTTCAACTATGAATTAGCAAAAAGAGAGCACTAGTTCATTAATTTATTCTTTTACTAAGTCAGCAATACTCAATGTCAGGGATGACACTAGTAAATACACTATTACACTATTCTAATTGTTAATGAGGGTATCATAGAGGGTTTAATAATCTATTCTGGGAAATAGGGCTGTCCTTAAAATCTTAAAAACTAATGAAATTTTTCTTTAAATTGGCAAACAATGTCAAAGAAAAACTTAAATAATATGAAGCAAATAACTCAAAATAGGAGTAATTTTAACTAGATTAGAACTTTTTCAATTCTATAATTAAAATATTTCTCATTACTTAATAATTTCTTATAGTTTGAGAATTTCATTCATACATGTAATGTATTTCATTCTAGTTACTTTTTTTTCATTCATCAAACATTTAGTGACTTTCTTCTTGAGCCAGGCACCAGAAATACATCAGTAAAGCAAGTAGAGGCTATGCCCTTATAGACCTTAAAATCTAGTGAAGCTATGACACCTATGAGTGCAATGACATCACAAGAAGATAACAGCCAAGGACTAGGGGATGTGGCTCCATGGTAGAGTACTTGCCTAACATGTGTGAGGACTTGGAGTCCATCTCCAGCATGAAGAGGAAAAGAAAGAAGTGGGGGAAAGGAGACATAAAGGTTCTATTACACTTTTTGTTTTTTGTATTTTGAAACTGGGTGTTACGATGTATCTATCCCTGGCTGGCCCTGAACTCACAATGTAGACCAGCCAGGCTTTAAATTTGCAGCAATCCTCTTGTCTCTGCATCTTGAATGATACGATCACAGTATGGATCATTCTGCCCTGCTCTACTGAAGCTTGAAAGAAAAGCATGAGGGCCAGGAGATGACAGTGGGTAAAGTGTCTGCTGTGCAAGCCTGAGGAGCTCAGTCCCACCCCTACCACCCAGGTAAAAAGCTGGATGCTGCAGCATACACATGTAACCTCAGGGCTGTGGGAGAGGGGAGTGGGGAGAGCTGGAGACAAGCGGGTTCCTGAAGCTCACTGGCCAGCCTAGCTGAGCTGATGAGCTTCAGGCTCACTGAGGTACCTTGTCTCAAAAAATAAGGTATGTATGAAGCTGGGTATAGTGGTCCTTAATCCCAGCACTCAAGAGGCAGAAACAAGCAGATGTCTGTGAGTTGGAAACCAGCCTAATCAACACAGGGAGTTCCAGGACAGCCAAAGCTATATAAAGAAACCCTGTCTCAAAAAAAGAAGAAAGAAAAGAGAGAGAGAGAGAGAGAGAGAGAGAGAGAAAGAAAGAAAGAGAAAGAAAGAAAGAAAGAAAGAAGAAGGAAGGAAGGAAGGAAGGAAGGAAGGAAGAAAGAAAGAAAGAGAAAAGAAAGTAGGAAAAAGCCCCCTGCCATCTACAACCTCTGGCCTACACACAACTGTACACATATACCCATACAAACACACACACACACACACACACACACACACACACACACACACACATTTTTTAAAATAAAAAATTTTGTCATCATAGTGCACAAAACAATGTGCAAACACATAAATCAGATTATTCTCAATAAATACCAAAGACTCTAATGAAATGTGACATCCAAACAAACAAACAAACAAACAAAAACTAGAAAGAATAAAAAGGAGAAACTAGGATGCCAGGCTGAATTCCCAGCATTCAGAAGGCTATGACAAAGGATTATTAATACATGTTACAGGCTAGCATGTCTCAAAACAAACAAAACAAAAAGAAAACCTGTAGTAGTTACTCTGCTGTTGCTCTGATAAACTACCATGACAAGACATAAATGTATGGGAGAGTGAGTTTGTGTTTACTGTTCCATAGGGTTAAGAGGCCATCATGGCAGGGAAGCAGAATAATAAGCAGCAGGTATGGCAGCAGGAATAGGAAGCCAATGATGTATCACATCTTTAACAACAAGCACAAAGCAGAGAAAGTGAACTGGAAGCAGGCACCAGGGCGTTAAACTCTCAAAGCCTGCCTCCAGTGATGTACTTCCTTTTGGCAGGCTGACCCTCTTAAACCCCCCCCACCCACCCACCCAAAGAACATCACCACCTGGGGACCAAGTGTTCAAATGCCTGCTTCTATGGAAGATGTTTCTTAGTCAAACCACTAAAACCCCAAAAACAACAAAAGGAGAAACATGGGAGAAGGAAGAAAGGAGGGGTGCAGGGAGGGAGGACTCTGGGAAATGAGGGTTTGGTGAATGCTAACATTTGAGTAGCTACTATCAATTTACTCCTCAGAACAACACTAAGAAGGTTACGTGTAACAGGTCCCTAGACTCTTCCCGGCAAACCAGGCACAATGTCAGCCACATTTGGTGTGAGACCTGATCATACATACTTCTAGCTTCAGGTACACTACCACAATCAGAGCAACTCCACATGCCTTAGCACTGATCCAGGTCTAAGCCAAGTGGGGCATACTGCTAAAATGAACAGCACAGATTCTCTAAAACTGTTGCAGGATATCTTGGAGCACAGTGTGTCTGTTCCAAGAAGTGATGTGAGAAAGAGCTAGCCGCATTGCATCTATGACTGACTTCATGATGATAAAAAGAATGGAGCCTGAAGACTTGGCAATTAAGTGCTAGAACTCAGTTTGAAAATCAAGCAGTCTGGTTTCAGAACTAAATGACCTTAAATCACTGCATGATAATGTTTCTCAAAGCTATATCAACCAGTATCATTGGAGTAAGAATCTGAAGTCAGGTCAAATACACCACACCAACTACAACTCAAAAGAAGGCTTGCAGATCAAGTTGAAAAGTTTGGATTTAGTTTAGAATTTCCTTTAAAAAAATACTATAAAGTACTGGGATTAGTTTAGTTTGCAGAAAGACAAGAGGGACACACAGACAGATCCATGAAGAAGTAGTTAGCAACAGCATTCCTGCTACAGACAATAAGAGTAAATGTTTCTAACTGTGCTGGATAGTTTTATGTCAACTTGACACAAGCTAAAGTCATCTGAGAGGAGGGAACTTCAACTAAGAACATACTTCCATAGGTCAAGGTAAGCCTGTAGGGCATTTTCTTAGTGACTGATGGGAAAGGGCCCAGTCCATTATGGGTGGTGCCATCCCTGGGCTGGTGGTCCTGGGTTCTATAAGAAAGCAGGCTGAGCAAGCCAGTAAGCAGCACTCCTCTAAGGCATTTGCATCAGCTCGCACCTCCAGGTTCCTGCCCTGCTTAAGTCCCTGTCCTATTTTGTCTGATGATAAACTGATGTGGAAGTGTAAATCAAGTAAACCCTTTCCTCCCCAAGTTGCTTTGGTCATGGTGTCTCCTCACAGAAATGGTAACCCTAACTAAGACATTAACTTAGAAAAATAACAAAAACACAGACAACTCTTTTTAATAATTATTTTTTATAAACATTTAAAATAATCTTCTTCACCAAATTAGAGGTTTTTTTAAGAGAAAAATACCTAAAGCAACCTTTTTTTAAAAAAACACGTAATACAGTTACTGGGTTTACATGCAGTTTTTTTACTTCCACTTTAATGTGCATAATGGAAAGAACACAAAGCAGAATCTTCTGGTCAGCATCTTCTTTCTCAAATTCTTTAAATGACCTGAATAAATTACCATTTCAATTCTATAATGACTGCTGGGCGTGGTGACATAGGCCTCTAATCCCACCAAACAGAAGTAGGAAGACTGAATTTGAGGTCAAAGTAAGCTACATGGTCAGTTCAAAGCCGGCTTGAACATGATGAGATCTCATCTCAAAAGAAAGTTAAAAAAAAAATCAATTCTACAAATGTCTTAAAAATATCCTAAGGTATCTTTCAAACTCTTCTCCAGCTCAAGAAACAGAAGAGGCAAGGCCACAGGACTCTGTTCAGTAGGGGCTACCCTAAGAGTGAACAACAGCAAGAAAGCTGAAGCTCTTGCCATCTTTTCTAATGGGGTAACCATGAAAGAAAATACAGAAACATATTTATGGTTTCTTTGTCAAAGGTACCTCCTATAATGAAGTCCTACTGTGGCTAACTACTATTGGACCTCGTATTAGCTGCTCTAAGAACTGTCTCTTGGAAATAGGTAGTGCCAATGTTGTGCCTTTGTATGATTTAACAATTTAAGGGGCTGAAGAGATGGCTCAGAGATTAAGAGCTCTAGCAGCTCTTCCAGAGGACTCAGGTTTGATTCCTAGCATCTACACAGCAGCTAACAACTGTCTATAACTCCAGTGCTGTGGGATCCATATCCTCTTTGGAGGGCACTGAATGCACATAGTCCACATATATACATGCAGGCAAAACATCCATACACTAAATATTTTCTAAAAAGTGATTTAACAATTTAAGCTATTAGCATGCATGTACACACACACACATTTTGATCAGTTTAAGCTGCCTAGTGCACGCACATACACTCACTCAATTTCAATCATTCCAAACCCTGGTCACATAAAAAAAGTGCTAGACAACACCATAGGCAAATGCAAATTAAAACTACAATTCAATAGTACTATATACCCCCATAACAGCTATAACCAAAAGACTAAAAAATTATTAGGGGCCAATGAGATGGCTCAGAGGTTAAAGGTACTTGCCACACAAGTCTAGTGACCTGAGTTCCATTCCAAGAATTCATATAAAGGTAGAAGGAGAGAACCAAGTCCACAGAGTTGTCTTCTGACCTTCACAACTGCACTGTGTCACATCTATGCCCCTCACACACATCATACACACACACACAACAATAAATAAAATTTTAATTAGTTAAGATAGTTATGTTTCTACCCAATAATGAAGTATTCATTTTCTTAAAAGGATAATTTAAAGTACTGAAGAGATTTGTAGCAAAAGTAACTTTAATATATTGCTACTGGAACTATAAAACAAGTATTTTTGGAGAAGTTTGGGAACTTTTTAAGACGTTAAATAACATTTCGCACATGAGCCCACAACTTTACTGCTCAGTATCTATACCCAGAAGAAACAAAAATTATTTCTAAATGAAGATTCATACACAAATATTCGCAACAGAATTGTTCAAATATCCTCTGACTGAGAAGTGAATAAACAAATTATGAGGCTGGAGAGATGACCTAATGGTTAAATTGCGTGCCCGGAAAGTGTGAGGACTGGGAGTTCAGAACACAGAAACCCACAGAAATGCCAGGTGGACATTACCTGTCACCAGTTATTGCAGCCCTAGAAGGAAGAGCAAGGGGATCACCAGAGTACACTGGCTGACAAGACCAGTAACATAAGGAAGCTCTGCGTTGGACTAAGAGATCCTGCCTTAATAAGATGAAAGGTCAACCCAAGAGAATTCTCAACATCAAATTCAGCACTCCACATGCACCCACACACATGCAAAAGTATAAATACACACCACACACAGAGAGGGAGAGAAAAACAAAACAAAAATTGTGCTATACCCACACAATGGAACACCTACTTAAAAGGATGGATGGAACTATTAAAAAGGCAACATCAAAGATACATTTCAAAAATCATCATTCTGGGTGAAAAGAAGCCAGCATGTGGCTATATAAGTTATAATTACATTTATATGAAATGTTCAAAAAGCTAAAATGACAGAAAGCAGATCAAATTTTTTCTTGGGTGAAAAAGGATTAAGGACTGAGAAAAAGGAGTGAGCAAAAGTGAAAATTTAGGTTGATGGAATGGTGGAGTGGTGAGTATAAACTACACTTAACAACACTCATGGCACTGTACCCTATGTATGTTCCTATGTTATTGTACTTAAATTATAGCTCAAGGAAGCTTCTTTTAAAGCTGGGTTAATTAGATCTCAAGTCACTAGGTATGTGATTCAGAATTTTCATTTTCTCACATTACACTTGTACACGTCTTGTTTTCCTATCGAGCTTTTATGATAAACTGCAGGTACTGGGCTTCCACACTGGAAAAAGGATTATGAAGTTATCTACACTGCATCTTGCTCTACCTCACAAGGTTACTGTGAAACATCAAATGAGATAACTGGTGAGAAAGTTCTCTGGCAGCAGGAAAGTATTACACAACCATATAGAACACTTACTCAAAAAGTAGATTTTATTCACATTAACGACTTGAGACTCTTGTAACCTTGGTTACTCAAAGTCAGTCTTTGCACAGAAATAAACAGTTGCCTATTCAAATGTCATCTTTTAAATCTCTCTCCAGAGCCTGCTTCCTGGGTCTCTTGAGTTCCTAGGTGTCTTCGTGTATTATCTAGTGTTATCTGCACTTTCGTTTTTCAAAGGAAAAACAAATGTCAGATGACCATGGCACAAGACATTTACTTCCCAGTACGGAGAAGAGAAAGTCGAAAACTCTTTTATTAAGCGTTTCCAAAATGGTAACAATTGACCTTTTTCTTGCTTTAAAGATCAGTTAAATTCCTGCCATTTGAGACTTAATTTCATACATGGTTTCCTGATGTAATCTGCACTGTTGACAGGGTGGACAATTTCAAGAATACTAAAGCCTACAAAACCCGTGTAGTACAATTATCTTACACTCGGCCTGCTGCAAGATTTGAGTTTCCCTTCACTCCTACTGTACAGCTGGGTTCTCTGCTATACTGCCCAGTTTGTGTGATATGTGACATTTGGCCTAGTTACATGTGCAAGTTTCCACAGCGCATTATGGAAGAAGACACAACAGTATCTTCTTCCAATACAACTCCATGGCTGAATTTAACCGTCCGGCCAAGCTTCTATAAAATCTGACAATTCTAAAAAGTTACTGTACCAGCAACAGGTAACGAACAAAGCCTGCAATACACACACACACACACACACACACACACACACACACAATCTGCTACCGTTTTGCATTTATAAAGGACTCCTTTTCGGTAAGAGGTGTAAGGGGAAAGAAAATTCGACAGCTAGTTCTAACGCGGGTCCTCCTGGAGCCCCGCCAGTGGTAACCCTAACCACTTCGGTTTCGCATTTCTCCTTCGATAACACTAAGGTCGCTCGGCCCGATAACTACTGCACGGCTCCAATTTTAGTTTCCAAGAAGCCTGACAGACCGGCAGCCTGCCCACTCGCTCCGCCAGCCTCCCCAGCGTCCCGCAGGTTGGCCGAACGCGCGGCTGTCTGCACAAAGCCAACCGAGGGCGGCGGATCAGAGACAGGGAGGGAGCAGCTCCCGGCCCGGCCCCGGAGGCCTGCGGTGAGGTCGCAGCCCCGGCAGCGTGCGAGCCGCCAGCCTCCCGAGGCCACGGCGCTGGGGCGCGGGGACGCGGCGCGTGGCGCGGGTGGGACGTAAACAGCCGCGCGAAGAGGGCACGGGACCGCACGCCCCGCCCGAGGCCGCGACCCCTCGGGGGGCCCGCGACGCCCTACCTGAACGCGCAGTCCGGGTAGCGGGCGTCTCGGCCCGGCGCGCCCAGCCCGCTCCGCTTGCTGAAAAGCTTCTGGAACAGGGTGGGGGCCATGCTGGCCGCCGCCAGACCGGGGTCGCTCAGCTGGGAGCTCGCCGGAGGCCCCCCGCTCCTACCGCCGCCCCGCCACCCCCATGGGCGCCTCAGTCATATGACAGAAATTAGTCACTTCAAACGGCCACGGCGCGCGGGGCGGAGCGCGAGGCTGAGGTCGCGGCGATTGGCTGGCAGCGAGCCGCGTCACGTGGCAGCGAGCTGAGCTGGGGGCGGGGTGGGGGTGGGGAGGCGGAGCCGCCGGCCATTGGCTGGCCCACGGGTCTGTCACGCGGCCTCTCACGGGGCGGGGCGGGCGAGGGTGCGCGCGGCGAGAGGCGGGAGAGAGCTTCCAGGGCCGAGGCCCGCCCCTGGCTCTCCCCGGTTGCCTGGGCTCGGGAGGGGGGTGCGGGGGGAACCTTAGTCCGCGACTTGGGGCGCGCACTTTCCATTGACACCCACATTTTGTATCTAGGAAGAGCTAGCGACTGATCAGGCTCGGTCTCCTTGGTAACCAACAAAAGCACAAGCAAAACCAAGGGAGGCAAGCAGCCTTAAAGACGGCATCTACCTAAAAATATCTAACCCTTTATGCTAAGTATTTAGAATTTGAGAGACTGTGGTTAGAGGACTCGGCAATAGAGGGCTTGTGTAGCATGCTGGAGACCCTGGGTTTGACACCAAACAAGAATTTTAGCAAAATGTTTAAGGGAGGCAGGAATCGGAACTTCAACAAAATAAAGCTGTATCTTAATATCTAGGTATGGGGGAAGGAGGAACTGCAGCATTGTAACCAAATGACAAGACTGTGCTCTCAAAAAGGGAAATAAGGCTCATGAACATCCTTCCAATCTTGTCAAAACATCAGGGTTCAGATCAAAGTTGTCATTCGTTGACCAGGAGGAGGGATTTTTTTGCAGTGGAATGCAGTTCTCTGAGAAATGTGGATGTCAGGAAACTGGTGGTGTATGCTTGGACGGCTAGATAAAGACACTTGAGGATTTCATTTAACTAGACATAGGAACCAAATCTTTAAGAAGTTACCAGCTGATCTGTAGTTAGAGTTTAAGAAAAATAAATAAGTAGCCCTAACATGGAAAAGAGAAAAATTGGCAGAATATTTTATATCATTACTAATTTGTCACTGGTTAGCATGTTGTGCTCTAATA
The DNA here is from genome assembly GCF_949786415.1 of Peromyscus eremicus. Taxonomy (NCBI): domain Eukaryota; kingdom Metazoa; phylum Chordata; class Mammalia; order Rodentia; family Cricetidae; genus Peromyscus; species Peromyscus eremicus. Next base: position 37,547,335 of record NC_081423.1, on the reverse strand, counting down.
TTACAAGATTTTTGTATATTTATTGAGACAGGGTTTCTTGCTCACCAAGTAGTCCAGTCTTCTGCTTCATCCTCTTTGATATCACTAGGATTACAACTTTCCATTCCTTTGCCCATCCTTTTTAAGTAGATTCTGGGGATCAAATTCAGGTCCTCATGCTTACACTGCCGGTACTTCATTCACCAAGCTACCTCCCCAGCTTCCAAAGTTGTTGTCAGGAGCAGGGTATTTGTGTGTTTGTTTCTTTGTTTTGGGTCTTGCTGTGTAGCTCAGGCTCTTCTCCAGTTCTCTACCCTGTCTCTACCACTCTAGTACACAAGACTTTTAAAAGTACTAATTGATGATGATTAAAAAATGAATTTGCTCATTCCACAAACATTTGAGTGTGGTGTATTGGGGATCAACATTAACAACAGAAAAGCTAATTGCATAGACAAGAAGACAGTAAGTGGGTAAGGTAACTTCAGATATTGATTGGAGTTATGAAATTAATGAACTAAATAATGAAACTGTCACAAGAAAGGTCTTTCTGAAAAGGTTTGTAGTGCACTGGTGATATTTTATTCATAGGTCCTCTGTAAACTGCACAAGTTTCAAGAGTTACTGGATATGGTGGTTTGAGTAAGAATGTTCCCCATAGGCTCATATACTTGCATGCTTGGTTACCAGGGAGTGGAACTGTTTGAAAGGATTACAAGGAGTAGGAGGTGTGGCCTTGTTGGAATAGGCATAGTGTTGATGGAGGAAGTGTATCACTGGGGGTGGACTTTGAGGTTTCAAAAAGCCCACACCAGGCCCAGAAAAAAATATCTTTCTCTCTCTGCCTGCAGATTAGGATGTAGCTCTCAACTACTTCTCCAGTACCGTATCTGCCATGTATGTCACCATGATCCCAGTCTGACACTGTAAGCAAGCCCCCAGTTAAATATTTTCTCTTCTAGAGTTGTCGTGGTCCAACCCCAGAGAAACTATGTAACAAGGAGGACCCTAAGAGAGACACTTGAAATGCCCTGGAAGGGGGAAATAGATAAAATCTCCTGGGAAGAGGTGGGGTGAAGGGAAGGGATGAGGGATGAGAACATGAGGAAACAGAATGGTTGAGCAATGAAAGAGAGATCTTGATAGAAGGAGCCATTATGGGGTTAGGAAGAAACCTGGTGCTAGGGACCTTCCCAGAAATGCTCAAGGATGACCCTACTTAAGACTCCTAGTAATAGTGGAGAGGCTGCCTGGATGGGCCTTCCCCTGTGATCAGACTGGTGACTACCACAATTGTCATCCAATAGAGCCCTCATCCAATGACTGATGGAAGCAGATGCAGACACCAGCTGAGCACTTGAGTCCAGTCAAAGAGAGGGAGGAGGGATGGTGTGTGTGTGTGTGTGTGTGTGTGTGTGAAGATCATGATGGGAAAACCCACGGAGACAGCTGACCTGAGCTAGTGGGAGCTCACAGACTATGGATGGATGGATGGATGGATGGATGGATGGATGGATGGATGGGAACCTGCAGGGGACTGAACCAGACCCTTTGAATGTGGGTGACAGTTGCATGGGTTGGTCTGCTTGTGGGGTTCCCAGCAGTGGAACTTGGATTTATCTCTGGTGCACGAACTGGCTTTTTGGAGCCCACTCCCTAGGGTGGGATACCTTGCTTGGCCTTGATCGGGGAAGGGGCTTGGGCCTGCCTCAACTTGATGTGCCAGAGCTTCTTGACTTGGTGGTAGTGGGTATCTGCTGGGGAGAGGTGAGGGGAGCGGGAAGAGAGGAAGAAAGGAGAACTGTGTGGTTGGTATGTAAAATGAAAAAATATTTAAAATTAAAGAAAAAAATATATGTGAGTTGCCATGGTCATGGTGTCTCTTCACACAATAGAAGAGTGACTAAGACACAGGGCAATACAGTTTCCAAATATATTTCCTGTACATTTCAGATAATCCTCTCAACTCCCATGCCAAACACCAGAAGATCTTTAATATGGAAAAAATGAACTATATGTATTTTTTCAAGTAAAATATTTATGACATTTTTTAATGTGGAAAAACCATATATCAGATGAGCCAATGTGTAAAGTGCTTGCTGAAGTTTCTTTTATTTTTATAGAAGTTAGGTGAATGTGAGTAGAAGCAGACTAAAGCCTTCTACGCAGGACCAAAGTCTCTTAAGGACAAGAGGCTGTCCATGGCTGGCACAGAGATGCATCTTTCCAGGTTCCCTCAGAAGGAAGTTTCCAAATACAGTAACCTCATGTGCCTTCATCTTGGGAAAAAATTACTTCATGGGTGATCATAGATATTAATAGTAGGAGAAGTGCTGCTTGCATAAGAGATACTTTATTTTAGTGTTCTCCAATCATGCATTTGCTTTATCTCTGCATTCTCAGTCTTGAAAGTACAGAGAAAACCAAATTTATTTGCCACCATTCATCACAGTTCCCCTATACTATAATATAATACTAAAATAACAGTATCAAAACACTGCAAGGATACAAATTTATACTAAGACATGGTTATGCTTAAATTCTTTTGAGATTGGTAGCAACATATATTGACCCTGTTGTTTAATATGGTCTGTTCTCATGGAGAAACTTAGGTTCTTATAAGCAAGCTCTTTAAGTTTAGGGAAGACACGTGGGGGAAATAGGAGAAATTTAACAGTTTTTATGTAATCGTGCTGTCTTACATGAATGTATAACAATGAGTTAGAGATATTAAATGTAAGTCCTACAGTCTAACCCTAGAAGATTCAGTCTCTCCCAAACTGGTCTCTGTCCATCAGCTTCAAGACCATCCTCCTTGGTGGGGTATAATGATGCATGTCTTTAATCTCAGTGCTCAGGAGTTGGAGGCAAGGTGGATCTCTGTGAGTTTGAGGCCAGCTTGGCCCACATAAGTAGTTCCAGGACAGCTAGAGTCACATAGAGACCCTGTCTCAAAAAGATCAGAAAAAAATCACCCTCCTGAAAATATAAACGGCAGGGGCAGTTTTCACTGTACCTATTTGCTGTTTGCCTGACCTAGGAAATGAGCCAATAAAGCTATAATCTTGTTCCTTTAACCACTGTGCTAATAAACTCTGGCTCAGTTGTGTTAAATTATTCTGAAAGAAATTTTTCACACATTAACATCTCCAAATAATCAGTCCACTTATACATGCTTGGGGTCACTCAATTTTTAAAATTCTTAAGTCAACTATTTGTAGCTACACAGTAAGAAAATGGTAGTGGTTTGAAGTACAAGAAGGAATAAACATTGGTTTATTTGTAAACATCCCTTAAGTTCTTCCTGCCTCCGCCTGTTTGAGGCACTGAGGACACAGTGTTGAAAGTGACAGTCTCCACTGGGAATTTACTCCTTACTGGGAGGAAACAAACTACCTGCAGGCTGTGATAGGAGCTACAACAGTAACCCATGACCGGAAGTAACTGCAGGAGACCAAAGTTAGATGGGTGATAGGGAAGGCCAATTCAAAGATGTAGGATTTGAGCTGATGTCTAGAATTTAGGAGGCAGCCATGGAAAAGAGGGTCAAGAACCTTCTGAGAGAAAGGAGACAAAGTAGAGAGGCTCTGCAAAAGCAGTAAGTTTGGTGTCTGAAAAGAAGGGAGGCCAGAAGAAATAGAGCAGACTCCAGGAAGGAACAAAAGCTTACATGAGGTTATGAAACACATGGACCAGACTGTATAAGTCACAGGCCCTTGTAAATCATGGGAGGGAGGGTAAGAGTCATGGGAGTGGGCTGGTGATATAGCTCAGAGGTACAGTGCTTGTCTATCACATGTGAGGTCATAGGTTCAATCCTTGGCACCACAAAAAAGTAAATGGTAACTGTGCAAGCAGCCCTATTTAGACTCAGTGAATCACAAGAAAATCATAAAAACAATAACAAAAAGACATGAAAATAGGAGACATTGTTGGGAAGAATGGGAGTGGGAGGGAATAAGAAAGAGAATGGAGATGAAAATTACAAAAATACATTATATACACATATGAAATTATCAAAGAATGAAAAATAAAGGAGTAATGGGAGCTATCAAGTAAGGTTAAAATAGAAAAAGGACATGATCCAACTTATGACTTAACTCTGGCTATTTTTTTAAAAGATTTATTTATTTATTATGTATACAGTGTTCTGTTTGCATGTATGCCTTCGAGTCAGAAGAGGGCACCAGATCTCATTACAGATGGTTTTGAGCCACCATGTGGTTGCTGGGACCTCTGGAAGAGCAGGCAGTGCTCTTAACCTCTGAGCCATCTCTCCAGCCCTTAACTCTGGCTATTATATAGAAAAGGAATTATAGAAGAGAAAGGATGGGAGAAGGGCAATCAAATAGGTGAATCCCTGTATATGAGGAAGTAGTGATAATGGTTAACTGAGGTTATTTTGAGATGCAGTTGAAATAAATTCTAATGGAGAAAAATAAAACATATTGCCAATATTTCTTTACTTGAGCAACTTAAATGGAAGTTACACCAGGAAAATTGGGTTTGAAAGGAAAATCAAATATATTGTTTGAATTGCCTGTTAGATGCCCATGTGGAAATTTAAGTAGAGTATATGGGGAGAAGGCAGGATTTGGGAGGCTCATCTCATACAATTTATCCCAATGGAATGGCTGACTTTTTCTAGAGAAAATGTAGATACACAAAAGATGGCCAAGGATTAAGAGTCAAGGATTAAGAAAAGAGGACAATTCTCAAAGTCTAGAAGAAAGAGACCCAACAGAAGATAAAAGGAGAAAAAAAAATGTCCTTCCAAAGAGGAATGAGTGGATCGCATGAATGTTGTTGACTGTTTAAGTGTGCATTAATTAGATTGTCAACAAGGAGATCTTAGCAAGAGTCTCAGTGGAGCATATGAATGAAAGTCCACTGAGTGTACTCAAAAGAGAAAGGGCAGAGAGGAAACAGCAACGTAAATGCAGTTTTTCTGCTTAACTGTGCCAGAGTAGAGAGGAGACTGGAGAAGATTAGGTCTCTTTTTTTAAGATGGGAGACATTTTAGAATTTTTATGCTAATAGAACCAATATAATAGAGAATAAAGACATACTGTAAAGTATACATAAAGACTATACATAAAGACTATAATAGTAAGTAAGACAGACACAGTCCCTGCCCTTTAGAAACCAGCAAGTCACAAAGAAAGTTATTGCAGATTGTGATATATTCTTCTAGGGAAACTTTACCTTAAGTATAAGAAATACTGGCATGAATTCCTTACTTGAATTCCATTAGATGCATACAAAGTTCATATAATGGCATATTTCTATGATAAAGTTTTCAACAAATATTTTTCAAACATTTAAAATCCTTGCTATGTGCCTGTTAGCTTTGCTAAAAGATGGAAACACAGTAGATAATAATGTTGTTTGAATCTTAGATGGTCTTTTAATAACAAAAAAACAAAACAAAACAAAAACCCAGAGCTAGATATCAGGGTGAAAGCTGAAAGATCAGAGAAGCAGAACAGCCAACTACAAGTTCTTACCTCTACAAAAGCCTCAGCCTAAAGAGAGTGAGTTCCTGTTTCCTCACACTTTATATACCTTTCTCTGCCCTGCCATATTACTTCCTGGGATTAATGTAAAATCTCAAATGCTGGGATTAAAGGTGTGTGCCACCACTGCCTGACCTCTATGTCTAATCTAGTGGTTGGCTCTGTCCTCTGATCCTCAGGCAAGTTTATTAGGGTATGCAATATATCGCCACATAATAATATATAATTTCTGTATTTATGGATCTTAGAACATATGGAAAAATAGATCTGATAGGTGACTACATGCTCTCACATGCTTAGATAAATGCTATGATGCAGATATCTCCAGAAAAAGCTGATTTAATTAAATCTATCAACCAGTCTATGTTGCACAAAATAGGAAACACAAACAAGTTAGTACAAACAAAAGAATGAAATTTATTAGTGTTCATAACTAGACCTAAAAGTAGATGAACAGTTCGAGCACAGATTTCTTCAGGTGCTACCACAGTAAAAATATTCAGCTGTTTTCATAGTGCTGCAAAGTGCTCTGCAGATCCCCAAGGGAGAAAAGACACCATGATCTTATCCAGCACTGGATCCTGCATACTATAACAATGACATGCCTGCAAGATGGGCCCACTGGCACAACAGTAGCGTGACAGTTATGCGGGTAACCAACTACTTTCTAATTGGGTTTAAAGCCTGCTCCATAGGAAAATTTAAAGACTGCACAGAGAAAATCAGACATTTAGAAGAAATGGGAGCAGTGAGATTAAAACCCATGGGGCAAAATTTTAGAGAGGTCGTTCCTTCCTGGAGACCTTGAAAAGGAATATTTTACCATCTTCAATATTGGTACTGGGAGAAACTGGACAGGATGAGAATTCAAAATACCCTTTAAAATAGCATCAAGGAGGATAGGCATGATGGCAAACACCTTTAATCCCAGCACCCAGGAAGCACAGGCAGGTTGATCTCTGCAAGTTTGAGGCCAGCCTAGTCTACATAGGGAATTCCAAGTTATCCAGGGTTACTGGTGACACTGAGAGAGAGAGAGAGAGAGAGAGAGAGAGAGAGAGAGAGAGAGAGAGAGAGAGAGAGATTGATTGATTGATTGCTGGGGTTGGGTAAGAGTTTGAAAAACACTAAAATACCTGAATGTAAATGCATGAAGAACAATGGGTCAGCTAAAAGAACATCAAAGAAAGATTTAAGATGCAAGAGGGCTTAACATTTCTAAATGTAGGCTAGAAAGTAAAAAATGAATAGAGAAGCTGAAAATAACTTTTTTCTGGAGTCTGGGTCATCACATCCTTTATACTGTAGAAAGACACAATGCTATGTACACAATAAGAATTAAGGAAACTATCCCTCAGGTGAAAACTTGCCCATTCCAGTTAAAAGTAGAAGTGACATTATACCTCCCATAGATTTTTAAAATTTAAATGTGTGTGTGTGTGTGTGTGTGTGTGTGTGTGTGTGTGTGTAAGCCATGTGTGTGCAGGTGCCTGTGGAGGCCAAAGAGTGTGTCAGGTCCTCTGGGACTTGAACTGTCTGACGTGGGTGCTGGGTACTGAGATATCTATTCAGCCTCTTAACTAGGTTTTTCAAATAGAAGCCTGAGATGATTTTCTATGGGGTATAATTTGAATGTATTTTAAATTAATGAAATTTAGTTTAATTAGTTATAGGATGAGGCAAAGTGGTCCAGGTTCTTTTAGTGCTGGGGATAGAACCGAGGGCCTTTCATTTTCCAGGCAAGAACTCTGCCTTTGAGCTACATCCATCACCAGCCCTTTCATATTTTTTCTTTTGATAAGGTGCTTAGGCTGATCTGGAACTCTCAATCATTACACCTCAGCCTCCTCAGTAGCTGGGATTACAGGTATGCCACTGTACTGAGCTAGTCTTTATAAAATCATGGGAAACATGAAGAAAAACGTGGAGACCTTCTCTTTCCAGAAAGAAATGACATCCTTTTTCATGTTCTTTCAGGAAGGGATAATGAAAGACGAAGGTGTGCCCACAGGTCTAAGATTGAATCCGCCCTTCTCCTGAGATGTAAAAACAAGAATCTTCTCTGGACTTCTCATGACTGCCAGCCACAGGCCCCTCTGTCTCCCTCCTCTTAATTTAGTGAAGGTCATGTCCTCCACTCCCAAACCTTGAACATCAGTTCCAACTTGCTCTTTCTTCTCACCTTTCCCCGGGCTTCTCCTGAAAATGGGAAATCCTGGGCTTACACTACACTGCCTCCTAAACCTAGCACCCACCACTTCTAAACTATATAACCTGCTGAAGGACTAACCTCCAGAGATAGCTCTGTTTTCCTTATTAGCAATATAAAGCAGTCAAATATGTATGTCCTCTAATCCTCCCAGTCCCAATCCACAAGTCAGGTGTCACTGTTTCTACAGGAACCTATCATCGGATTAGAAAGCACCAAGTAATTCACTCTTTTTCTTGGATTAAACTGTGAAGGCAAGGAATAGACCTTGTCTCAATCCTCATTCCCCTACTGTTTACCATATTTCTGCTTCTGAAACCATCACAAGAGTTGCTGACTTAGTTGAACAGTGATCTGGAAAACAAGTCTGAAATTGTTGCATCCTCCATCACTAACATTCTCTTCTGTATTTTCATAGTTCACCTCCAGATGAAGTCAGAGTAAAAAAATAGCTTCGCTAGTGGCTTAGACCTTGTCAAATCATTTACAAGGATGTTTTCGTAGGACTTCTATTTCAAAAGAAATATTGTATGGTTATTAAACCTCAGATTAAATAGAAGACTTTATGCCTTTCCTTGCTATGGGAGCAACTTTGAAACGTTGGTTCTTGCTTTTATATGTAGCCTTAGTCACAACATCAGGGTCAAAATCTCACCACATTACACAAGCGTACTCTGTTCACTGACAACAGGGTTGCTGTTTTCTTAGGATGGGCACTGTCCAGATGCTGCAAGTTAGACTATGAAAACACTAAAGCAAGCATAATCATAGTCCTATAGATAGTGTTGAAGCTACTTTGGAGATGAGGTAACATATTAAATACGTAGTGTATGATTGACTGTACACATTATATATTCCTGCTTCAGCAATTTTTGAGTGTAGAGTTTCTTTTAGTCAGACATGGAATTAGGTCTCTCACTCATGTGGTTTCAATTAAGTTCTGTTAAAAATAGCTTGTAATATAATCATTTTCATTTTTAGCACTTCAACAACTTTACTACTTTTGATCCATACAAAGGACAGATCTGGGGACAAAAACAAAGGAAATTATACAGTGCCCTCATGAGAACTCATTATAAGCAGAAAACTACCTATATTTTAGTGCATGGTCTTCTTTTTTAATTAAAAAATGTATTTATATTTTATGTATGAGTGCTCTGCATGTATACCTGCCTGACAGAAGAGGGCATCAGATCCTATTACAGATGGCTGTGAGCCACTATGTGGTTGCTGGGAATTGAACTCAGGACCTCTGGAAGAGTGGTCAGTGCTCTTAACTACTGGGCCACCTCTCCAGGCCACAAGGTCTTCTAATAACACCTAGTTGGTTATTAGTCCATATTTTAAAGTACAAATACATGTATATGAAGCATATGAGAGAATGTCTCTTTTCTTAACCGACTGAAGAAAATGACAAGAACATTAATGAGATTTCCACACAGTTTATCACAAATAATAAGAGAACTTTTCATTTTGTATCATTTCAGGCAGACATTCTGTTTATATGGACTTTTTACTTTACACTCACATCTTCAATGCAGTGAAAATTCACCCACGGCTGTTATGTTCTGCCATTCGTCTTCATTATAATATCTAGAGAAAATGTAACACATTATTTTGTACAGAAGCAATGTCCAGCAGTTACTATAAACAAATTCCCAAGGGTGAGAGTATTCACTGCTGCATCACACCCACCCCTTCCTGAAAGTTCTTTCTGGAGACACAGAGACTTGCTCGGTAACATTCTAGAGGAGAGCCTGACAAAGACGGACAATGGTCTCTGCGGATCTCAGTCTCACCTTGTAGCCTGGAGGAACTCTGTCCCTGCGCTTTGTGTCCTTGTTCCCTGCTCAGGTCCAGCTCAGACAGCACCTCACATTCTCTCCGTTACTATTCCTTTGCATTCGCCTTCTCCTGGCTGCACTTGAACCCACTTTCTTACCAAATACGGCACTATTGGGGCTTTCCTCTCAGGGCTTACACCAGGAGATCCAGAAGGGAGACTACATCTTAACCAAGTTCCCATTGTCACATTTTCATTTTGATATATCTCACCCCCTATCCTATTATACCAGGTGGTTTGGTAATTTTGTTGCACCTCAGAAAACCTTACTATCTATCACAGTCCTGCCTCCATGACAATTAGAATCTCCGAGTAAGGGACCTAAATATCAGACAACCAGGAAAGTGATGTACAGTTAAGTTAGTTTGCTACTCAAAATGGAGTCCCATCTGGGGATCCGTAATAGCAGCAGCATCTAACAGTAGTCTTACTGTTAGAAACGAGGGTCCTTTGGTACATTCTAAGGGTGCTGTAGCAAAAGCTCTATCTTAACATAATCTCCAAGTGGTTCACAAATCATTAGTTGGGGAAGCCAACTTTACTACATCCCACTGCTCCTTGTGTTGGACGTACTAACCTTAGAATTGCATCTACTCACTAAAGACTGAAGACTTCTCTGTAATTACACCCAACCACCACCCCACCCCACCACCACCAGCTTCTAGGTAATTTCCCAGCCTCACATTCACTTCACCTTTGCAGACTTCATATGCACCTTCAGGGATATGACCTTTATTTTCCTAGTCATAAACTATCACGCCTCACTTCTGGAACTTGAAATTTCTAGAGATCTGGGCATTATCTTCCAATCATCCTTTCTTACTACTCACACAAGTAACTGGTTAGTTACTAAGTTAACTGTTTAGACTGGTTCTCAGAATTCCTGAGTCAGACTTCAGAGGTAATAACCTGAGAATTCTTATTATTAATAAACATCTAGGTGGTCTGAGTAGCATACTTTGAGATACGCTAGTTCAGGTCTTTATTTTCCCAACTCTGTTCATACGGACTTTGACAAAGGTCACACCCAGCCTTTTTACTTTTAGCACACTTCTTTCCAAATCCAAACCTTCTTGACAGAATGATCAAGTAAAAGGTAACTTTGACTAGAATAAAATAAAAGGTGAGCATGACTTCAGAGGTTCTCCACCATACCTCCCAAAACAAGTTAACATTTTTTGAAAGTCCAGTCTCCAAGGGTGGCAAGTATAACTAATTTCAGTTCTTTGACAGAACATTAGGTCTCTATGCTTACATTTACACTAATACTTCTTTCTAGAGGGCCTATACCCAAGATTCTCCATGGGCCTTAGATCATCCACCAGAGGAATTCCACCTGCCCTGTGTACCCTAATAGAATCATATATACATTTCTATTAAAGCACATACATATGCCTCCCTCAGAGTTGTTTTAGCTATCTAATATCTTCTATCATATTAACTGACCAAAGGAGGTAACTATATAAACTTCAGCAACTAACAATCTATAGCATGACATTCAGATTCCAAAAGCATTTCCCAAATGACTCAGTCAACTACAGAACCTCCATATTTACAGATAACAGGCTTGAGAATTCTTCACGTTGTCAAAATATGTTGATTTCTTTTCCTCTAAAGTACTGACTTCACCCCTGTAGTTAAAGCAGTAAATATGTCTGTCTGCGACTATATACACTTACTGGATAACTTCTTCACATGATAGCATAATGAAATTTACCATCAAATACAGCCAACTGCACATATATTTTAGACTTTTTGCAATTTAATCAAAACCAAGGAAAGGTTTTTAAATGAGAGATTTCAGCTAAACTTGAACAACTAATCAAACATCTAAAGGCAAATCATCACTGCACACTGGATGATTTCTTTTTGTAGTTCTGGGAATTGAACCCAGGGTCTCACATATTCTAGGCAAGTGTTCTACACTGAGCTATATTCTCAGGCCTCATAATGAGTGATTATCATATTCCAGATACTTTACATAGCTTACCTGTAAGCCTCACAATTCCTTGAGGTAACAAATATTTAACCAGTTTTACAGAGAGCATACTAAAATCCATAGGCTTCTAAGGAATTTGTTCATGTGTCAGAATTTGAATATAGGAATGTACCATTATCCAATGACTTCTATTACCATCTCTCTGATACTTACAAAGAATTATTTCCACCTCATCTGTTGTGTGTCTGTGTGCTATTTCTACCTGATATCATTATCTAAAATCTCAAGCTTCTCCCCAAGAAAGAAAGAGAAGGGTAGTACCATTGTCTGTGATTATATGGTTATATGAGTAAAGACTGAAAGTGTCCTCTTTTAGGTTCATATAGTTCAGAGATCTGGTTCTGATTTGGCCAGTAATTATCTGTGTAAACTAGGACAAAAATCACTTATCAATCTGGTAAAGTAATTTTGTCATTTGTAGAATGAAAAAGATAGAAAATGACATGGCTCTCGAATTTTAGTGTTTACTGTAATCACCTAGAAAGTTTAACACGGTTCAGATTCCTCTGCCTCTTCTCAAGCACCTGTAACTTACCAGGTTTTCAGCTGTCCTGGTAGTTAGAAGACCAAACTGAGAAGTGTTGACCTAGACATTTCCTAAGGCCCCTTCTACCTCGTGGTCACCATTTTCAGAGCCTACTTAGCACTCTGTGTTCCTAACATATTATTTTTGTTGTTGTTGTTGTTTTCTTGAACCAAATTTTTTCTTTAATCAATATAGTACTAGTTGCTTTTCAGTCATACTTAACAGGGCCCAAACTATCAAAATGAACTTTATACTGTAGCCCTGATTAGATTACTGCCAAACTAGCTAAAACTTTAAATGCCAATGCTAAGAATAGGCTGTTGAATATATTTTAAATAACAGGATCACAAGTTAGCTTGATGCTTTGCTATTTTTAATAAACTAAAGGCAGACACAAGCAGCCAGAGGTCAAAGGACAATCACTTAGGTGAGGAGGCTGCTCTTAGTTAGGGTAAGAGCCTAGAAATAAGCCAGGAGATGACAGCATCAGCTCAACATTCATTAAGGACTCTCTAAATTAAATTGCCAGCTATGAACAATTGATTCTCCCAGGCTCATTTTGGTTTGGATTTGTTACTTAATCCCCAAATTTTGACAACATCTGATGTCATAAACTAATATGACAGACATATAAAGGATTAATATTTTTCCTATTTTTATTAATAAAGTTTTTATTAACATACATATACACAAAAAGTACACTTATGTACAGCTTGAGGGTTTTCCACAAATGTAACACACTAGTGTAACTAGCACGTAGAATTACCTGTTAATACCTTCACTCCAGTGAGGGCATTCATTCCCAATACCTTTAGAGTTTAGTTTACCTGGTTTATGCCACGCACTTATAAATAATATTAAATACATTTCTTAAGAGTATCTAATACCTTATGTGAAGTTTATTAATATAACCCAACACAACAGTTTTGTCTAACTATATATTATTTGATTATTACTATGTAGCACTTGAATGAATATACTACAGTTTACTTACCTATTTTAATTCATGTGCATCTGGCTAGATTCTGGTTTGGAACTATCATGACCAGTGAATATTCTAGTATATATTCTGGATTTTTTAGACAGGTCATGTTACCCTAGCTGTCCTGAAACTGCTACATAGAGCAGGTTGGCCTCAAATGCCCAGAGATCCATCTACCTGCCTCTTTAAAGTGCTAGAGTTAAATATGTGCACCACTATACTTGGCTCTAGTCTCTATCTTTTGATGAACATACATAGACATTATTATTATTATTATTATTATTATTATTATTATTATTATTATTGTTATTATTATTATTATTTTGGTTTTTTGAGACAGGGTTTTTCTGTGTAGTTTTGGAGCCTGTCCTGGACTAGCTCTGTAGACCAGGCTGGCCTTGAACTCACAGAAATTGGCCTGCCTCTGCCTTCCGAGTGCTGGGATTAAAGGCATGCACCACCACTGCCTGGCCATAGAAATCATTATTACACAAGCATATTCCTAGAAGTGGAACTGTTGGGTTGCTAAGGGTTTTCTATCTCAAGACTCCTAGGGGTCCTGTACTGTGAATGGTAACTCCTAAAATAAGGGCCCTCCTAGAACTGGAAAAGGCACACTCCTTCATGGGCCCTTATGGATTTTGCTGTCAACATGTATCTGATTTGTGGGTGCTACTCTAGCCCATTTACCAAATGACCTAAAAGAATTACTAGATTCAACACGAGGCTCAGAACAAGAGGCTCCACAACAGATCCAAACTATGTTGCAAGATGCTCGAACACTTACACTTACATGGTCCAGTAAATCCAGTGGTGCTTTAAGTGTCCCTGGCAGACAGAGATGCTGTCTGGATCTTTTGGTAGGACCTTGGAGTTGAACAGTATGGCCCTTAGAATTTCAAAGCCAAGTTCAACTACCACACAGTGGATAAATACTTAAACATGGAAGAACAGCATTTCGCTTGTGAATGGGCCTTAACACTGGGCCACTCTGTTACTGAGCTACCGTGGTGAAGACCAGGTCTTCATTGCCCAATGAAACTGATATATATGTGTGTGTGTGTGTGTGTGTGTGTGTGTGTGTGTGTGTGTGTGTGTGTGTGTATGTATATATGTGTGTGTATATATATATATATATATATATATATATATATATATATATATGACTACACTTAAGCATGCACTAAAGGCACAAGTAGGTCACATGAAGAACTGATCCAAGTGCCACAGCTCCTACTTGAACTACTTTATCTTCTCTCATCCAGTCTACACTTAAGAGGTCATGGGGAGTGCTCTACAGTTGGCTGGCCAGGAAAAAGAAAGATCAGATCTGGTCTACAGATTGATCAGCCCCTCTGATATACCTCAGGAGACAAAAAAAACAGTAAGAGAAATTTTCTTCCCCAGGGGCAGGACTTTGAGTGGTGTACCTGGTTGTTTGCTTTGCTGGAAGGAGGAATGATCAAATGTTGAATGTATACCAATTCATAGGTGGTAACCAATGATTTGGATGGATGGTTGAGACTTGGAAGAATATAATTAGAAAAATAGATGAAAAGGAAATATGAGAAGAGGCATTATATAAAATTCTCTAAATGGGCAAAAACCATGAAACTATTTGTATGACATACACATATGCACCAAAGGGTGACCTCAGCAGAGCAGAAGTTTTAATAATTAAGTGGATAGGATAATCAATGCTGTGGACCAGTCATACTCTTTCCCTAGCAACCTCTATCAGAACAAGGTTGGAGAAAGGAAGGAAACTCATTAGTATCCTCTCTGTCCTTGTACATAAAGTAATGAGGTAGCAGGGAGCACAGGCTCATCAACACAGACCTAGCTGGACCTGGTATAGTAGTACAGCTTGAAGTGCTCAGTCAGCAATGTGGCAGCAGGTTGATTACAACTTTTATCATGCACAAGGCAATGTTTTCTCCTTACAGGGGGAACACTACAGATGTGGATGGATATGCCTTTTTTACATATAACACTTGTGTGAAAGCTGCTACACATGAATTTATGGACTACTTTACACAGTGATAGTGGTGTCATGGTGCTATGGTTTGGATGTCCCTCATGGGTTCCTGTATTTCAATGCTTGCTCCCCAGCTGGTGGTACTATTTTGAAAAGTTGTAAAACTTATAGGAAATGGAAACTTCATGGAGGAACTGGGTAGTTGGGGGCTGGCCTTGAGGTTTTATAGCTCAGGCTTACATCCTGTCCACTCTCTGCTACCTCACATCAAACACAATGTGACCAGCTGTCCCGTGCCCTTGCCACCATGCTTTCTGGACTGTGATTGACTGCACTTCTTAAACACTGAGCCAGAATAAACTCCTCCCCTCTACGTTGTTTCATGTCAGGTATTTGGTCACAGCTAGAAAAGTGACTCATATAGAACAGTGGGTACCAGAGGTGAGGTCACTGCTGTGATAAATGTGACCATGCAGTTCTTGGGCATTTGGAACTGTTTTGTGGGAGGAATGTAGAGGAATCTGGAGCTGTGGGTTAAAGAATATGTAAGCAGAGATTAATTGGCCATTCTAGTGGGTGTTTAGAAAACTCCAGAGAATGTGAAAAGAAATGCAGACAGCGACAGTCCAACTCATACAGGCTCAGAAGGGAACCAGCTCTATCTGGA
This sequence comes from Peromyscus eremicus, assembly GCF_949786415.1. Lineage (NCBI taxonomy): Eukaryota > Metazoa > Chordata > Mammalia > Rodentia > Cricetidae > Peromyscus > Peromyscus eremicus. The sequence continues at coordinate 37,531,636 of NC_081423.1, read as the reverse complement.
ACTGGGTTACAGGCCATTTGTGTTACATTCTGACAAAAAAAATCTGGCTATCTTTTGCCTATGTCCTGGAAACCTGAGTGAGGTTGAATTAAAAACTAACAGACTCATTGGTTCAGCAGAAGAAATTTCAGGACACGATAGCTCTGAGCATTCATGGCTACTGCTCCTTGTTCTTCCTGGCTGAGAGTCACACCACTGGCACCTCTTGTTCTCAAACCTTTGCATTTTGACTTAACTATGCGACTGGCATCTCTGGTTCTCCAGGAGGTGGATGGCATGTCACAGAACTTCGGAACTTCCATAATCATGTGACTAATTCTTGTATTCAGTCTCTTCTCATATAAAAATACCCTATCTATCTATCTATCTATCTATCTATCTATCTATCTATCTATCTATCTATCACCAATATATTTATATATTTGAGCACAAGAGACACTGGGAAAGGTTCTTTATCTCTATTTCACCACACTCTCTAAAAAGAACCTCTCCCAGAAGTACTAAACAGTGTGTGAGTGTTTGAGGGTATGTATGAGGAGACAGATATCTATTGATACTTGTTCTGTTACTCTGAGCAATCCTCAGTAATATAATCATTAGGTATAAAATGAGTAGTACTGACTTAGGCAATCAGGAAGGTATTTAAAAAGAGAAATTTTATGAACTTGTAGAGTGCTCAGAGAAGACACTGGGAAAAGGGAGGACAAAAGTCAAGAGTGAACAGCTTGCATGGGTATATACATAATATACTAAATATCAGTTGTTTCATTGACCACTCACTCATGAGAGGTTCCTCAGCTCTACTATAGAATTAGAAAAAAAATACTTATTTTGATTTTAGAATCCTTGAATGATTGAATTTGCCTTAGCCACTTGGTAATATCTACCATTTAAAATCGCCTACTCTTAGTATGGTGGTGCACACCTTTAATCCCAGCACTCGTGAAGCAGAGCAGGCACTGTGAGTTCAAGGCCAGCCTGGTCTACATAGTGAGGACAGCTAGGGGTATTACACAGAGAAACCCTGCCTTGAAAAACCAAAACAACAAACAAACAAACAAAAAACCACTCCTACTTTTTAAATGTGTAAAAGTGGAGTAACAGTACCCAATTCTATCTACTATAATAATGGTGAGGAATTGAGATGTTAAGATTCTTAGCACAGTGCCTTGCACAGAAGTACACAACCAATAACAGGTGAATAAAAAAAATTCTCCAGCTTAAAAAAGAATGCAACTAAAGTAAAACTCAAACAGTAGAAATTTCAAATTGTTGAAGAAGAAGCATCCTAGGTAAATACATTTAAGTCAATGTCATAAGCTAAGTTTTCTAAAGATGAAATATGCATCTCAAAAAGTTATTACTCAAGTTTATGACATCTGTTCAGGCTTTTGTAATTTTCTCTTTTCAATTTTACGCAAAAACTTGAGAATACAAGTTATAAATGAATTTACTGTGTATACAAAGTATTTATTGTTAAAAACCACATTCCATATAATATGAAAACTATGCTGAGCTCATACCTGGAGGAACATCTTTAGGAGGAGAATAGTTTTTGTTTACAGTGGCATCTTTACTTCTAATCTGTCTAGTTCCTGGTGATGCCTTAATAATACAACAGAGCTCTGCTGCGTATGAAGGAAACTGAAAAGGAAAAGAGTAGTTATTGCATAATTCCTCCAGGCACTACATTTAATGCAGTCTTCTTGAAAATAAAAGTAGTCTCAGTATTCTTGGTTAGATTGATAGAACCATATTGGAAAACAATAAGGAACATTCAAACAAACAAAGATATGCACCATGTCCAGGGGATAGTTTAATAATGGTGTTAGTTTTGAAAACTAAAAAGAGGTGATGAAGTATTTTAGTTATTTTCCTATTGTGAGAAAACACAACGACCAAAGCAACTTATAAAAAGAAAGGTTTTAATTTGGCTTATGGCAACAGGAGTAGCTGGGGGCACACATCTCAAACCATAAGCAGTTGGCAGAGAAAGCAATGGGCATGATACATGCCTTTCAAAACCTAAAGCTCAGACAGGGGAATCCATGGAATCCATGGTTGATATGTAAAACAAATAGAAAATCTCTTAATAAAAAGAAAAGGGAAAAAAAAAACCTTAAAGCTTGTGCCCAGCGACACACCTCCAACAAAACCACACACCTCCTAAGTCTTCCCAAACAGGAAGGACCTGTATTCAAACATATGAGCCCATGGGGGCCATTTCCATTCAAACCACCATAGAATGAAACAAGCACCCGGAAAACAGGACTTATTGAGAGGATGAATTGAATCATGACCTGAAATACTTTGGAACAGGTATTTATAATGTCCTGTTTTGTCATCTAAATGAAGGGAACAAAAGTGTTATTTACTTCTTATTTAAACCATGCATATAATCTTTTGTATGAATGCAATTTTATACCCAGATCTGCTGTCTTACTTCTTTCAACAGCCTCCTCCCATCTCAAACACAGGACAGAGAATTTTTCTAAGGAAAGGGGCTAGCAGACCAATTCCTCCTTGGAAGATTTCTGACCATTCAGGGTAGAGGTTCTATGCTGAAAACAGCTGAATGAAGTGAACATAAATCAGAAAACACTGAGATTCCAAGCTCAAGGAACCTTTGTCCTCCAGACAAGAGACTAAAAGATTCTGATCTTAGCTGTCCAAAAATCTAATGTTGTTAGCCTGAAAAGTCAGCCATATCATCCAGCAATGATTTCACAGCTGCCAATCACTACTGACAATTGAGATTGTTTAATGACATTCCCACATCCACATATCAACTATGAGTGCATCTATGTCATTAGCATACAGAGAACGTATACCTGTGTGCATAGGTTCATGTGGAGAGTAGGGGACAGTGGAGAGAGAAAGGAGGAGGTGTGCTTGCTGTTTAATGCTATACATGACAGGACAGCTGGTCCACGAACTTCTGGGGACTCTATTGTCTCTGCTACAAATAACTTCAGAGGATTCTCAAACAAGGTGAAGGGGAAGACCAATACCTAAGCTATCTTCAGACCTCCACATGTGGGCCATGGTATCTTTACACATATACACAGATCCATACATATACATATATGCACACACAAATTCCAACACAGTACATAGAAAAAGAGTGAGTTGTGACAAGAAATTTCACAACACAGGATCCAAAGACAAGATTTTTTTCAGCTTCTGAAACAAACAAACACAATCAACATGGTTCCACAAAACAACCCGGGAAGTTAGAACTCTGAGAGGTAATGTTGAAGATACACTACAAGAAATTGTTTGTACCTCCAGTTCTCTAATTAGATTAGGGGAATCCTCAGTTATGAAGACAGAATTAAAACCTGTCCTGTCATGGAAAGTGAAGGTGACTTTACTTGGTAATGTGGTCATTACAGATTTCATCAAGTTAGAACAGGCCTTAGTTCAATATAACCTGTGTCCTTACAAGAAGAGGACACGTGGACGCTGAGACACAGGGAAAATGTGTGGAGGTGCAGAGATACACAAAGAGGGAAGGGAGCTATATGAGAACTGACAGACCAGACTTACGCCGTCCCAGTCATCAGTCACCAATGCCAGCATGTAACCTGACGGAAGAGAGAGTCACCTGCGGTGGCTTCGGAGGAGCCACACTCTGCTAACATCCTGACTGCAGACCGGGGTAGAATATTGTCTCTTGTTTTAAGAAACCTCCTGCTTTGTAATATTTGTCACAGCCACTCCAACAAGTTAATAGTCCAGGAAAAAAAAAAACAGTGGGAGAAGTGATCACAGTTTGTTATATGCTCTGAACAGGGCAGAATTTCCACTGATAGAAATATTTATGAGACCAAACACTTTACTTTCCTCCTTAAGAAAGAGAATCTCTAAAGAAAAAAGTTGTTCATGTTCCATTCTACTCAGCATCTGTCTCTAGGGCAGACACAGAAAAGGACTGTATTTGAACCATCTACTTAATGGTCTGAAATCGACCTGACAGGACCAACATCCATGCTAACAGACAGTCACTGCTCTTTGCCAGAACCAAAAACTGTTCTACAGATGAAACCTTTCCTAAGACTTGATTTCCAGAATGAGTGCTAGGCAACTTCAGTGTACATAGCTACTATCAGAATCTGCTACAAAATGGTTTTTATTTCTAGTTTTTTGGAGGAAATAATAGGGAAGCACTCCTAAAATATAGTGGGAAAGATCAATGAATATAAACAAAGAGAAAAAAAGATAAATCAATAAAAAAAACTCCTAAGATGTTAAAAATTTATATTACCAAAGAATAAATTAAACAATATTCAGAGATATAACACAAAATATTTGAGCTAAAAGAGCAGTCTGAAAAAAAAAGAGCAGTCTGTAAGATAAAGATAATTGACTCAATATATTCCTAAAGTTCCCCACTCTACATTTAAAATAAAAAAGCATTATACTCCAAGATGTCCTCAAAAAGAGGGCTTCCTTTTCTGAAGCAGGGTTTCCCTGTATAGTCCAGCCTGGCCTTGAGATCCTCTACTTCTTCCTTTCAAGTGCTGGGATTAAAAAATTCTGCTTACAAATGACAGGCTGGAAAAATAGGTTATCTGGAAAGGGATTAAAATTTTGGGCCCAGGGATTAAAATTTTGGGCCAGGCGGTGGTGGCGCACACCTTTAATCCCAGCACTCGGGAGGCAGAGGCAGGTGGATCTTTGTGAGTTCGAGGCCAGCCTGGTCTATAGAGCAAGATCCAGGAAAAGGCGCAAAGCTACACAGAGAAACCCTGTCTCAAAAAAAACAAAAAAAAAAAAACAAAAAAAAAATTGGGGGGTGATCTCAGTTTCTCTGTTCAATAGCAAATACTGTGAAAAAGAGCTGTAATGGAGAACAGCAACTTGTTCTGTTAGCTCAGCAAGTTTTGCACCAGCCTTCTGCTTGCAAACCTTGTTCTATGACCACAGGACTGGACAGGAAACCCAGGCTTAGACAATTATAGTTTTCTGTTTCCCTGGCAATAACAGATGGACAAGGGCAGACAAGCGACTCAGGCAAAGCTAACAGGAGTCCTTAGCCAATACTGAAATACACGTACACATAAAAAATAAGTCTTACTTGCTGGGCAGAGGTGGCGCATGCCTTTAATCCCAGCACTTGGGAGGCAGAGGCAGGTGAATCTCTGAGTTCAAGGCCAGCCTGGTCTACAGAGCAAGTTCCAGGACAGGCTCCAAAGCTACACAGAGAAACCCTGTCTTGAAAAACCAAAAAATAAGCCTTTCTCCTTCTACTTGGGCTATGACAAGGTGGTGAAAGCCTGTTTGTAACAGAAGCCTGGGGGTGGGGCGGGGGCAGTAAAGACAAGCCAGGGTTAAAAACAAGTGTGAGGACTGGAGTGTGGATCCCTAGCACTTGTGGAAATGTCAGGCAAGAATGATGGCCTGATGTCATCCCAGAACCAGAAAGGCAAGAAACAGAGAATCCCTGAGGAATCTGGCTAGCCAGACGCTCTAAAACTGGGAGTTCTGGGTTCAGAAAGAGACCATGACCCACCATAAGGTGGGAAGGGACTGGAGAAGGCAATTAATGTCAACCTCAAAACTACACACACACCTGCACACTTGTGCCCACATGATGTGAGAACACACATACATATCCAAATAATTAATAAATAAAAACAATCATAGAAGCATCTAGAAGTTTCAATAGGAATTTCTAACAAGTGCTACTCAATTTCTGAATTCAGTCATTGCCTTCCCATTTATGTGTCAATAAGTCATCCTACCCTGTCCCATTTTGGATTATACTAGTGTGTGTGTGTGTGTGTGTGTGTGTGTGTGTGTGTGTGTGTGTACAAGAAATTTATGAAAAACAATAAGAGACCCACTGAGTTCTTGGAGTAAAATGTTTTTGTCTTGCTTGGGCATGATGCCTCATGCCTGTAATCCAAGCATTTGGGAAGTTACAATAAGAGCTTGAGGTTAAGACTGAATCTGAGTCTAGCCTGAACTACATAATAAGTCCTAGTCATAAAAAGTGAAAGAAAACAAAAGAAACTGTTTATAATCTATAATTACTATACTTAACTTTCCCTTGTATAATTCTCAGCTAATAAAATTAGGACATGGCACTGTTAAAACTGGGTACCTACAGGTGAAAGTGAAGTTAGATGCACACACAACAACTAAGTCAAAATAGATTTTACACCTAACTGTGAGACCTACACCTCTTTAAAGAAAACATTGGCAGGCTGGGCAATGGTGGTGCACGCCTTTAATCCCAGCACTCAGGAGGCAGAGGCAGGCGGATCTCTGTGAGTTCAAGGCCAGCCTGGTCTACAGAGTGAGATCCAGGAAAGGCACCAAAACTACACAGAGAAACCCTGTCTCGAAAAACCAAAAAAAAAAAAAAAAGAAAAAAAGAAAAGAAAACATTGGCAGAAGCTTCCTGACATTTGATTACCAAAGATATAGGCCACAAAAAAAAATTAGACAACTTAAATAATGAAAAATTCTAAATGTCGTGCTTCAAAAGATCCTATGCACAGAGTAAATAGGCAACTGATCAAAGTGGAGACAGTATTTGCACTTCATATATCTAACAATAGGGTCTTCTTTATACACACAAAGGATGTTAGTCTCAAGAAACTTTATAATAACTTTTTTTTAGCAGTTGAAGAAAAATTTGAAAATGTTACCTCATTTGAAGAACTTTCTTGAAAACTTGACACAGGAACAATTTCACTTGAGTTAACATAATTGCTGACATTTGGAAATAGTTCTTCAAAAGATACATTTTGCACTGGAGACAAATCAATCTATATAACAATATAACTCCTTTTAAAGTTTCCAAAACAATTAGCTTTAGGTAATTAAACTAATATTGAAAACACTACCTAACTGAAGCATTTTCTTGTGTATCTGATGTGCAAGCAACTTCATTTGAATAAATGTAATTAATTACATTTGGAAATAATTCTTCAAAACACACTTAACTGTGGATAATCAATGTATAAATAACCTTCTGATCAAAGCCAAATAGAATACAAAATCACAAATACTGGTGAGGATGTGCAGGGACCAGGACCTCGTGTATTGCTAGTGAGATGATGGTGAAATGAGGCAAGCCTATGAAAAGACTTTCTTTTTCTTTTTTTTTTTTTTTGGTTTTTCGAGACAGGGTTTCTCTGTGTAGCTTTGCGCCTTTCCTGGAACTCGCTTTGTAGACCAGGCAGGCCTCGAACTCACAGAGATCCGCCTGCCTCTGCCTCCCAAGTGCTGGGATTAAAGGCGTGCGCCACCACCGCCCGGCTGAAAAGACTTTCTAGGAAACTTCAAGTGGCCCTACCATATGACCTAAAAATTCTATGTCTGGATATAAACTCAGAGGAACTGAAAATAAGGATCTTATACTTGTACATACGCTTTTAGCACCAGTGCTCATACCAACCAAAGCAGAAATGACCAAAACGTCCACCGACTGACAGGCACGTAAATAAAATGGGATCTTATAACAATGTTTTCATATCTAAAATGTAAATAATTGTCTCTGTGTGTGTGTGTTGTATTGTGTTGTGTGTGCACACGCCTCTGCACTCATGTGAAAATCGGAGAACTCTTTCAGGAGTTGGTTTTCCCCTTTGGCCGTATGAGTCTTGAGGATAGCACTCAGGCTGTCAGAAAGCACCCTACCTACTGAGATGCCCCACATTATGTGTTCTAAATTATTTTGTTTTATGTATGTGAGTGCTTTGGCTACTTAAGTCTGTGCCCCATGTGTATATAGTACCCATGGAGGCCAGAAGAGGGTGTTGAATTCCCTGGAACTGGAGTTAGAGAGGGTTGTGAGCCACATGTGGGTGTTGGGAATCAAACCCCAGGCTTGTGGAAGAACAGCCAGTGATCTCAGTCACTGAACCATCTCTCCAGTCCTTGGAAGTAATTTCTGACACATGCTATCACATATGTGAACTTGAAGGCATAATATTTGTGAATTATATTAGTCATAAAAGGAGGAATACCAGTGGGCATGGTGAAATATACCCATAATCCCAGCTATTTGGGGAGGCTGGGGCAGGAGGGTCAACTGATCCCAGGATAAGTCAGACCCTGCCTCAAAAAAACAAAGAGTAACTAATGTGTGATTTTAACTACACGAGGTACCTCATGTCATCAGATTCACAGAGAGAAAGTAGAAAGGTGATTGCTGGGGGCTGGGGAGGGTTCAATAGGGAGTTACTGTTTAACAGGTATGGAGTTTTAGTTTCACAAGATGAAAAAGAAGTTTAGAACTAGATGGAGATGATGGCTATACAGAAATGTTCAATGCACAGCTAAACACAATTAAAACTCTAAATTTTATGTTACACAGACAAGAAAGGCTGGTCATGATAGCACATGACTTTGATCCCAGCACTACAAAGGCAGAGTTGGGCTGATCTCTATGCATTCAAGGGCAGCCTGGTCTACAAAGGGCATTCTAGGCCAGCCAGGGCAGGAGAGGAAGAGAAGGAAGGGGTAGGGGGAGAAAGTTTGAGGCTAGAGATGGTTCAGTCATTAAGAATGTGTACTGCTCTTGCAGAGGACCTGAGTTTAGTTCCCAGCACCCATGTCAGGAAGTTCACAACCACCTGTAACTCCAGCTCCAGGGGATCTGATGCCTTCTTTTGGCCTCTGTGGGCACTTACACTCAGATGCCCACATACATATAATTAAAAATAAAATCTTTTTTATTTTTAAACATACCCACACACAGACACATACACATAATTAAAAATAAAATCTTTAAACAAAACTCCCAAACAAACACTGGTTGGTGTTGCAGTATTCTCCCTTACATATAAAGTATTTCCAGTGAAAGTGTGTTTATGTAGCAGAAAAGTACAGGTGTTGCTCCTTATGGGCAAATGCCCTTGGTATGATACAAACAGATGAATGGGGGAGGAGAAGTCAGGAAGCAGATACCTCAAGGGCCACAGGCTGGCACTTACCACAAAGTCAGCTGTGTCTGAAGATGGTGTACTTGTTAACAGGGCTTTGCTTTGCTTATCAGGAGGAGTAGAACTTTTTTTCTATAAATATTTAGAAAATAGATTAATTATTAGAAAGAAAATATTTTTAAAATAGTAATTCAAAGTTAGTAGACTAGACCATGTGTAATAATAATAAAATCCTTATTCTGTTAGTTAAAATTTAAATCACCTGATAGGAAACTGAAGAATTTTCTGGACGGAACTAGGTCAGACAACTCTGACTAGAACTGTATCTGATGTAACAACAATATGAGATTGCTGAGGTTGAAATTATTAATTTAGGAAGAAAAGCTAGAGTAGTAAGCAATACGCTTTGATTACTTCTTTTAACCACCTTAAAATTATTTCCAGTATTTGCTTAGTTCCTGGAATAGTACTGTCCTTTTTAACAAAGTGGGAGTGGAAAGTCGGGTAGAAACGAGGGGGAAATGGGAGAGGTAAAGATGCAGGAAGAGAGGGATGCTCTAAGAGACCAGGAGAAGAGAGAGAAGATGGCTGAGAGGAGGGAGAAGAGAGAGAAAGAAACAACAGAAACTGAACAGATGAAGAGGCAGAGGCGCAGAAGGGCAGGGACAGTACGGAGCAGGGAGACTGGAAAGAGACGGAGAGACAGTGGGATGCTGAACGAGACAACCATGGGCAGCAAAGAAGAAAAGGGAGAAAAGCGAAGCTGAGTGACAGATGGGCAGAAGGACAGAGGTGGGTAGCTTTATTCCCAGCAATCAGCTGCCTTTCTAAAGCTTGGACTCCATAAACCCACCATGCCTTTCTGCTAAGTGTCTCTTTCTGAGTATGTGACTGTTCCGAGATGCCAAGATTGGATCTGGAACCTAAACTCTGAGAGAAATTGAAAATCATAGTTCAGTCTGTGTTAGTTTATTCCACTTTTACTTTTCTTTCACTCTGTTTTTCTTCTGATTTAATCTACTTAAACTAGTTGGAATAAGCTAATCTAAAATGGATTATTAAGAAAATTGCTATTAAAAAAACTTATGGGTATATTTGCTTGGTACAGCATATGTTAACTCTAACTTATTAATGATATACTTTTAATTTCTTTATCTGAACAATGAGGATTAGTCTACATTTAGGATTGGTGAGCAAGGATTACAAAGAGTGTATGCAGAGAGAACCTATGGATTTTGGAGAGAAGACAGAATGAGTCTTCTAGTGAGCTAGCTCTATCATCATTGAGGCAGCCTCAGGGGTCTCTGTCCTTGATCAAAGAACCTGCTGGTACACTGCAAGGGGTGTGTTTAGCAATAACCCAGCTGCAATATCTTTAGTATCTGCATCAGCTGTCAAGCTGAGGCCATCATGTCACCTCAGCCTCCAGCCAAGTCCTAAGCACACAGCACAATGTAGACTTGGGTGATGTATATTCTTTGCTTTAGAACTCCCCATTGGATCCAGGCAGTTGTAGTGGGTAGCTGTTCCAGCTTTGACCTGGAAGCACTACCCCCATTGAGGCTTCAGGTAACTGTCACACCTACGAGGCTGGGCCGAATGGGAGCCCTTAAGACCCGAGATCCGGATGTCCCAATGACACAGCTGCTAACATTCAGTTCACTTTACAAAGCATTAGCTTGCATGCAGCTGTAGAATTTAGCTGCGCTCTATTTTCTCTGTATTTGTTAAGAAATTGTGCATTTCTAAACCTTCCCAATCAGTGTATTTCATAGTCTTTCTAAGAATTATGAGTTAACAAAATACCAGGACTTACCAACACAGTTTCCAGGGTTTGAGGCAGAAGAGCATCCTTCATGGCAACGATTTCAAGAGGTAAGCTATGACGGGAGAATGGAGCCTTGCTGTCTAGATGACCAGAGCTTAACTTTGTTTGAACTTGTGGACCTCTGTCTTCAGATTCCTTTTCAGGCTGAAACACATTCACAACAGCAAATATAATTCACAATATTATATTAAAAATTAAAAAACATTCCTTGTCCTTCTCAGGTGTCCTATTACTTCTTCAAGTTGAAAAAAATAGGTTTAAACATGAAGATAATTGATTTTCTAGGGAAAAAGAATGTGTTCTTAAGGCTAGGGGTATATATCTCCAGCACTATAAAATGTAACAACCCAAAGCCTGACATATGCCTAAAAACCAGTATGTTCCATATATTTAAATGAAAAATCTGGTGAAAGACAAAATAGGTTGAAATACTCAGTTCTACCACATGTAAGGTAACAACGCTCACATGGTGTTTTACAGGGTTGGAGATGTGGATTGGGTAGTGGCAGAGCACTTGGCTAGCAGGGGTGATGACTTGGGTAAAAGGGAGAAGCCCAAATAATGTTTTGCAAAAACAAATTATGAGATCTGTTGGACAACACATAAATTTATACTAGGGAAAATATTAAATATATTTATTACTGTCTTTATTATACAATACTCTGTATTTAAGTAACCACGTCCTCCAAAAAGAAAATCCTTTTAACATCAGGACATGGTGACCATCACAAGTGTGTTGTTTTGTCAACTAATGCCTGTACTGACTATTACACATGGTTCAGTGACTCCAGCTACGGACTTGTCTCATGGTTTCATAATGCATTTATAATATTATAGTACTTTAAATATAAGCATGGCAAATGTAAGTAGGGAAGTGAGGTCTGAATCCACATAGAATTAGACTGTAGTGGTGTATCTCTAAGGATTTGAAGTTGGGCAGAGTTGGGGAAGGAAGTGGGAGCTAAGGAAGGTACAGCCCATGCCGATGAGTAAAGGGGAGGACAGTCAAGAGCAAAGCACACAACGGCCTAAAGTGACTTCTTTCCTCTGAAGACAGATGTTTCTTTCAGTCTTGCCATCACTCTGAGAGTGTCACCAACCAGGTGGATGACATCCACAGCTGTCCTCCCAGTTCCTTCAGTTCTAGGCTGCCGTTTCCCTCATGCCATTTCAGTCATGTCACCTTCGAGAGAATCTACAGTCATCAATTCAGACAGCTTCCTATGCCCGCCTAGTCCTTGTTTAAGTGCCTTCATGAAACAGCGTGCCCCCCCCCCCGTTAGAACCTCTAGTTCACTGATCCTGCCATTCTCTCTTCACCACTAGCCTTCTTTAGTCTCCTGTGTGGGTTATCTAACCTGTCACTATCCATCAGTGTAACTAATTTCATAACATAAGGCTTATCCCTTCCCCTTCCAGCAGACACCGGACAAATCTTCAACCTCAGACAAGCCCTCACTTTCCACCTCCTCTGTACTTTCAATGTAACCGAACACTGGTAGAATTGTGTAACCTGGCAAATCACAGACTCAACAAAATTGCCTCACACAAGCAACTATACTACACATGTCTAGCTTCTCATGACTATTTCACACATGCTCTATTTTCCTTAGAACAGTCTTCTTCCCTTTGCAATTTTCAGCTGAAAAATCTTTCACCATATACCTCTGTAACAACAGTAACCATCAAACAGGATGCCACCCAAGGCTCAAAAATTTCAAGACTCAATGCAGAAAGGGAGACTCTAGTTTAAAAATTATTAAGAAATTCCAAGTGGTGGCAATGCATACCTTTAATTCCAGCACTCAGGAGACAGAGGCAGGCAGATCTCTGTGAGTTTGAGGCCAGCCTGGTCTACAGAGCGAGATCCAGGACAGAGACCAAAACTACACAGAGAAACCCTGTCTCGAAAAACCAAAAATAAATAAATAAATAAATAAATAAATAAATAAATAAATAAATAATAAATAATAAAAATAAAAAAAGTCATGTAGAGGTAGGAAACTCACAGGGAAGTCTGGATCCTGTATGTCTTGTATTGTCTTTAAATTTTTTGATTGCTGATGAGCAAACAATAGCTTCTAAGAGACATTGGATCATAAAAACTACTAATTACATCAACCTATATATTTTAAAAATGTCTTAACTTCAAAATGGAAGTCAAAAGATATGTTACATTAGGGAAGAGGTTATGCTTTTGTTTCCACAGAAAACAAAAGGCTGTGGATTCATTCATGGTTGATAGAGATCAGATTTGATTGGGGGAGACCCCTGAAAATCCTAGCTATAGAAATAAAGAAATAAACATAAAAACTACAAGACAGGTGGCATACATTTTACCTGCTTGAACATAAAACAAAAAATCATCTTTGGCTGGCTTATGTACATAGTCAATACATGTGTTAATGTAGATATATATATTACCTTTCCAGAGCAAGGGGATCAGACATCAATGAAAACAGCTGGCCCAGGTAATCTAGCCTCTCAGACCGCCTCTGTTGCAGTTTCCTCAAGAGTTCTGCACCCAGAACAGCTTCAAGGCTGCTGGCTGAGATGATCCAGCTTCACAGACTACTTTAGCCAGACTTCAGATAAGCCCTATATTTCCCCATCATACTGAGATTCGACAACAGCTTGTCTTGAACATTATCCCAATTTTCTTACGGTCCCCCAAAGATGCCAGTGCCCCCAGACAACAAGAAGCAGTCTAGAAAACACAACACCCACATTCACAAGAGTTGGGGTGGGTTGTTTTTGGTTGTTAAGTGGAATTATGGATGTTTGTCATCACAAATTGTTATTGGTCATGGTCAGAAAAAAAAACTGAACAAAGGAAATTAAATTCAGGGATCTCTTTCTGAAGAGAAAAAAACGGGATATAGTATAAAAATGATGGGATAAAAGGGTAGATTGTTGAGTCTACTTTTGAACAATCACTAGTCTCAAATATTTTACATTGGTATGGAATTTTGTATACTGATACAAATTTAAGGTTATTTTTGTTATACTGTATATATGTTTCTACTCTTGTTTAAGGTATTTTTGTATATTGCTACAAATTGAAGGTTATTTTTGTTAGAGCATACTGTACATACATTTCTACTCTTGTTTAAGGTACTGTACCTATGCAGATCATTTAAAAGTGTAATGTAAAATTTTAGTTTTTGAAAGTTATTTAGGATATTAAAGAAATACAGGTTAGTAGTTAGTCGTCTATAACAATCAAACTTATAGCCATGTTAGGTATGTTTTCAAGATCATAAGGAAATATATTTTAGATAGATAGGTGATCTTCAAATACTTCAGAGATCTACAGAATATGGTATTTTAAATGTTTTAACAACATAAGGCTTTCCATGACAATGAAACATGTCTGCTCCTGGCAGCACCAATTTACTTTAAAGATGGATGCCCCAACATTACAGAGGAGCCCTGGAGTGACTGTCCAGGCAGCCATATGTCTCTGTCATTTCATAGTTTTGGAAGTTGCTTGCTCTGCACTTCCTGTTTACTCAAGTAATATTATATCCTTCTCAGGTCTCTGATGGAGTTGAAGACTAGATAGTTACAGTTACAGTTTTTCTTAGTCATGATAGAAAGTAAATTAGGTAAAAAAAAAAAAAAAAACTTTGAACTCATCAAGAGAGGATAGATAATGGAATATTTTCTCTAAATTTGCCAAATACTAATGGACTGGACATTGTAAATGTATTTCTTACTTGGTAATTGTTCTTATTGTATATAGTTTTATATTGTAAGAGTTAAAATCTTTCCTTTTGATTTAGACAGAAAGAGGGAATGTTGTGGAATAATTTTTTTATATACTGTGAAGATGTGTCACTTGGATTGGTTTAATAAAAAGTTGAACAGCCAGCCGGGCGGTGGTGGCGCACGCCTTTAATCCCAGCACTTGGGAAGCAGAGCCAGGCGGATCTCTGTGAGTTCGAGGCCAGCCTGGGCTACCAAGTGAGTTCCAGGAAAGGCACAAAGCTACACAGAGAGACCCTGTCTCAAAAAAAAAAAAACAAAAAAAAAAGTTGAAAAGCCAATAGCTAGGCAGGATTTTTAGGGCAGGGAGACCCTGGGAAGAAGAAAACAAAGACATGAAGAGACATGAAGGAAGCAGGATTGCAGGATGGACAGTATATAGATGAGGTAAACGAGCCTTGGGGCAGCACACAGATTAATAGAAGTGGGTTAATTTAAGTTAATTTAATTATCCAATCACCATTTGTATAAAAGATAATTTTCCTCTAGTATACTTTCTTTGCTTACTTACCAAAGAGCTAGCTAAAAACAAGCCTAATCTATTGGATGAGCTTTCAGAATTAATAATAAGACTCCATGTAGTAATTTGGGAGCTGACTGGTGGGACAGAGAAAGACTAGCTACATGCACTTCCATACCAAGCATTTAATCAACTGAATCATCTCTCCAGCCCCTCCAATAATATCTTTAGCAATCAGCTGCTCAATATAAAGATTAGAAGAAGTCTTTCTCCATACTTCTCACTCCTTCCTCTATATTAATCTGTAAATTTAGAGGAAAAATTACTTTCAATTCATGCATATCTCTCCATCTCTTCTCCAAAACAACTTAATCAAAGCCAAACACAAAATCTCTCACCAAACCTATTTTTAATTTCTTATTGATAGATCTGCCTGATAACGTGTTTGCCTTTTCCCAATTTATTCCCTAATCTATATAGTAGGAAGAAAATGGATTTACAGCAAGAAAGACCTGCCACAAGCCACTAAAAAATGATGAAAATATAAGCCTGTTTTCTCAGCTATAAAATAGATACATCAAACAAGCATACAACCAAAAAAAAAAAAAAACTACTTATCTGGCTGGAATGATATAAAGAAATGATACAATTAATGAAAGGCTTTCAAAATCCAAAGCCTTCCCCAGAGCACTTCAGATTCCCAAAGACTATAGTCCTCAGCATAAAATGCTGCTCTGGTTATAGAGTAAATTTTTTATTTGTAACTTAATGAATAATGTGTACCTAGTCATTGAAAGGAAATCAGAAAAAAATGTTAAAATATATTTTAATTCTCTTTTATTAAACTTATATAAAGTATATATTTATGTATGGCATGCATAGGGTTTCTACAAACAAGTCTTATGTTCCAAAAATGAGTTTTGCTATTGCCTTAAATACTCTTTTATTAAACTTATGTAAAGTATATATTTATGTATGGCATGCACAGGGTTTCTAGAAATTGAGTAAGTCTTATGCTCCAAAAATGAGTTTTGCTATTGCCTTAAATACACAGAAAATAATTTCTGCATGTGTTAATTAAAATCACATCTTTTATTGGGGCAACTATTTGTATAGTTATCCTGCTTCAATACTTGCTTTTTTCTTTGTTTTTTTGGTGGTTGGAGGGCCAGTTTTCCCAGCAAATATAACCTCAGAAGCTTCATTTTCTACAAATGAAAACATAGTTTAATTCTATTTAACCAGACATTAAGTACAAAAGACAGAGAATTCAAACTCAAAACCAAACCAATCACCTGGTTTTAATGACTTTACCCCTGTAAAAGGAAGAAAACCTAATATATGTTGAATAATCTAACTTGCCTCAGATAGAAGAAAATATCCTTTAAAAATTTATGTCAGACAGGGTTAGAGATGGCCCAGTGGTTAAGAGCACCTGCTAGTCCTGCCGAGGACCCGGGTTTGATCACCAGCACTCACATGGTGGTTTACAACCTCTGTAACTCCAGTTCCAGGGGTCCAGTGGCCACTGCAGGCACTGCACACACACATGGTGCATACATATACTACACAGGCAAAACACCCATACCCCACCCAGCACATAAAACAAAACTATCTCAGAGCTCCATGTTTCACAGAAGTAGAACACATGGTTTACTTTTGAGTTAGTAGGGGTGTATATATGTAAGTAAAGTTCTTTATTTCTACTCCTCCTGTATTTAAGCATTCCCTTTCTATTGTGACGTTCCTATCAGTATTCAGTCATTTATTAATGAATGAAATGGTTTTTTTTTTTATGTTGCCCAGACTGGTCTTGAATTTCTAGGCTTAAAAGCCATTCTCCTGCCTCAGTCTCCTGAGTAACATTGACTCCACTCTACTACTATACCTGGCTCTATGAGCATTTCAAACAAACTCGGGCCTGGCCTATGCTATTCAGACTTTTCCTATGCTCCATATTCCCTCCTTCTGCACCACATCTTACCTCTAGCTGCATTTCTTCAGAAAGCCATCTATATATATTGATTTTATTGCCTCTCCTCCTATGCACTCTCAAATTCAAAATAGTTCAGTTTAGCCCTCACTAATATCAGCAGAAACAATCCCTGTTCTGTCTCACTGGATCTTAAGACAGGTGCAGACCATCTCTCCTCTCTGGTCCTTATGCTCCTCCTCACGTCTCCCTGTTCTCCACTCCCTAGACTCTGTACAAAGCAACAGTATTCATTGAGTGCTGGCACTGTGCATGCTATGCATATGATCTGGGTTTAATATTGCACATCCAACTTGTCTCTACTCTCTGCACTAGTACCGTGATCTGAGGCACCAAAAGCTTTGCCTTTACATTATCCTAAGGGTTTCAGTTCACCTCTCTATAATCCATTGTCCCCTTATTTACCTAAAATGTAAATCTAGTGTCATTTGCTTAAGGTTTTTTTTCAGGCTTTCCACTGCCATCAAATTAAAATGCAAACTCTTACTTTGACATACAAAGTCCTTTTTATGATTCATGATTGCTCACACTTTCCCCAGCCTAAAATATTTTCCAGAGAAAATATAGGATTCTCAGTTAAATTTGTATTTCAGTAAAAACTTTAGTTAAGTAACCCAGTTTAATAGTATTTATTTTGCAATATTTGAAGCTTACTTCTATCAGAATATTTACCACTTAGCTGAATTCAAGCTTAATGTATTTATTTGCTAAATCTGGAAAGTCTAGGGGTTAATGATTACTTCAATCATTTTCATCTCCCAAGGTGAAGAACAGTAGGTAGATTAATGAGTTTGTGGGAGATAGTAGCTATACCCAACATTTTGTCATAGATTAAACAGAACAATAACAAACACGGGAGTACTGTTCCTAAGATTGGGGATGACCTCTAGACTACTGCTTTGCTACTGTTCCTAAGATTGGGGCCAGTTTAGATCGGGATTGTGACAATTCTTAGTCCACAGCTTTCATTCTAGTTAGTCTCTGATTACTTTTAAATTATTTTCTACCTCATTAATATGTATTATACAATGATTTATTATTATTATTATTTTGACACAGGGTCTCACTATGTAGTTCTGGCTGTCCTGGAACACAATTTGTAGACCAGGCTGCCTTGAACTCACAGAGATCTGCCTGCCTCTGCCTCCTGAGTGCTGGTATCTAAGGCATGAGCCACCACATCCAGCACAATGAATTGTTATATAATAAATACTTTAGAATGGTGACATTCAGTGGGTTAACTACCAGCTTCATAGGGCTATTTAAATTCAATTGAAATGAAACATTCCAAAATAAAAAAGCTTAAAAATGAAAACATGTATCTGGTTTAGTCATTGCTAGTTTACTGTGTCCTGAGTCCTCTCATGGCTTCTGAGGCACAGTTCCCTACCAGGTTTCCTCTAACGCACCAGCCACTAAGCCGAGGCTTCCTCTGATGGACATTTCCCTCTTTCCCTACTTCTACACGCTGAAGCGCCCCATTCACATTCTTTTTAGATGTTTTAATTCATTACTTCCTATATGATTTCACCTAATCCTATGTTGTCAAAACACCTACATTCCAATTCCAAATAGATATTAATGTGTGTGTGTATGTGTGTGTGTTTAAAAACAGCCTCTGTCCTGAATTCCAGAGTCATATATCACAAACTGCCTTCATGAAAGCTCCACTTGAAGCTAATGCACCTCTCCAGGTTGAATTATTTTATTTAAGGTTATATGTAGCAATAGCCAGAGTGTTTTGTGCATCTGCATTCATCAATGTAGCCACTCCCATGTTCAAGGTATAACACATTACTAGCACTCTAGAAGTTTCTCTTGTCTTCTTTCCCACTTGATTCCCTCTTTCCAAAGATAATCTCTGTTCTGATTTCTATCATTCACAACAGTCTCACCTGTTTTTAAACTCCTGTATGTGGAATTATACACATGAGCTGATAGATTAAATTTAATGTGTCCAAACCAATTCTCTTAATCATTTTCCTAATTTTCTCTACTCTACAATGATCCCATTTCAATAACAGATACCTCTTTTCACTCAATTGCTCAAGCCAAGAATTTGATATTGACATTGGACTTCTATTTTTTTCTTATCTAATATCCAGTTTAATAAGAAAACAGATCCCAAGTCAGGCCTCTGCCACCAACTTGATTTAAGACACCATTATCTGAGACAGCCACAGTTTTAACAAGGTCTCCTTGATCCTACTCTTCTCCTCTTACTCTATTTACCATATACCAAATATCTACCATATACCATATAGCCATACAGATCTATTTCTATATATCAACACATTTTAGAACCCTAAGACCATAGAAATGTGGACAAAGGCACAAAACCCAAGGGCTCTTGGAAACTCAAGCTCCTTCAGCCTACAGTTTTCTACCCTCCAGTGTGTTTCAGCAGACAGCTGATATAGTCCTTTCCCATATATATAATTTTCTACCTCATTAACATACATATTAAACAATAAACTACTATATAACTAATACTTTAGAATGGTGTTGAACAATGTATTAACTACCATCTTCATGGGGCTATTTAAATTCAACTGAAATAAATTCTAAAATAAAAAAGCTTAAAATGATAATATATACCTGATCATTTCATTTCCTTTTGCTAATATGCTTTAGGGTGTATTTATTAGCACACTTATCACAAACTCCTTAGTCTTCACTGTGGCACACACTAACTAACTTTCAGACTAGAGTTTCAACCACTCAGTTTTGCTCTGCTCAAGCCACACTAATCTCCTTCTTCTTCCTCAAACATGCCCAGCACATGCCCATATCATGACCTGTTTACTTGCTTCTGCTGTTTGGAATGTTCAACAGCCAGTTCTCTTCATCTTACTCAGGCTCTGTGTAAATGTACTTCTTCAGATAGGACTGCCTTAATTACTCCACTTAAAATATCACACCTAGGGTCTAGCAAGATGCTTGGTGAGTAAAGTCACTTACCAGGCAAGCTTAGAAACCTGAGTTCAATCCCCAGAACCCATATATAGGTGGATGGAGAAAAGTAACTCCACAAGGTTGTCCTCTGATCTCTGCACATGCACTGTAGCATGTGTGCTCCTGCTACATACACTCACATGCAATAATAATTAATAGTTTTTTAAATAGCTTACCCAGTCACTCTCTTTACCTTGGCTCATTTTCTTTCATTACTCTTATTTATATTCTTATATATACTCTATTTTTTATTACTCTTACCTATAAATGATATCACATATCTATTTATCTGTTTATTATCTTCTTTCCCTTCCACTATAGCATAACTTTGTTAAGTTAAGGACTTGGTCATGTTTCATGACACACCTAAAATAGTTTATGTCACAGTGCAGGTGCTGACAAATTGGACTTCATGAATGTTTAGAAATGCCCTTGAAGCGTGTAAGAGGAAACATTCAAAAGACAGCTACATAGAGTCTTAACCTCAGAGAAGAGGCTAGCCTGAGAGTGTTAAGGACTGCATATTACAGGTCATCTATACATGTATCTCATATGACAGATTGAAAAGAGATTAGAGCCTAGCAACTAGCTTTGAAGAGTTCTCAATTTTTATGGCTGATAGCAATAGATAAGACTGCCAAGGAGCCTGAGCAAATATTGCCAGAAAGTAATTTTGTGTTTGTCTGTGACTGGACTGCAGGACTCTTGAGACAACGGCACAAGCACAGCTACTTCCTGATCACTTGATTCTCAGTAAAAAGCCTGGCACACAGTTAGAACGCAGTTGGGGTTGTTGAATTAAAGGACGTATAAAATTACCCTTGAGAGCAGGTATGATTTATTTGATTTAAATCCCATGAATCAACACATAAAAGAATACAAAGGCAAGGCTAAAGATGTAGCTCAGTTAGTTCTAGCATGTAAAAAGCCCTAAATTCCATACTCAGCACCACATACATCAGGTGTAGCATGCCTATAATCCTAGCACTCAGGAAGTAGAGGCAGGAGGATCCAAAACTGAGGGTCCTCTTCAGATACATAGAAAATTCAAGGCCAGTCTAGGCTATATGAAACCCTACTCAAAAAACCAAGGAGAGAGAACCTGGCTATGGAGGCAGCAGAACTAGAAGGGCCTCCAATGTGTAGTCCATGGAGGACTTAGCAAGACACCTTACTGTTACTGTTACCTTGACCAGAGCTTCAGGTCCCCCCACCCCAGGGGCTCCTGCAACAAACAATTTGCCCAAGGAGATAAAGGCAGGCTAGAACTGGTGGTAGTCAGTGCTGTTGATCCTTGAGGGGATGGATACCAGCTCCAGCCAGGAAGAAAGGTGCTGAAGGGGAGGTCATCAAGGCTTGGGATATTGGCATAGTAAACATTAAGGTAGAATATGCCATATTACTTGTAAAGCAGAGTATGCTTATGGTTGGGTAGGTAGTCCTCCAAAGATGCCCCAGTGCCCACGGTTATGTCTGAGATAGAGTTAAATTCAAGTGAGAGGATATGACAGGAGATGAAGATGGTTGAATTGTCTACAGAATATGGACATGGCCAAGGCCGAAGAAGGCTCTTTTAGCTTACAACAAATTTGCCTATCTGATGGAGAACAACACTGTTGTTGAGCTGGAAGAATGACGGTCTCCAGCTTTAAATGTCCACAGTGACTCCCATGTGCCTACATTTTATACACACCCAGCTTCTAAAGATGGGCTTTTGAGTCTGCTGCTCACATCACCCTGGTCCTTTCCAAAATTTCCCTGTGAAAATGGCATGTGTTCCATCCACCCTTTCCCAGTGACATCTGCATAACAGATTGAGGAAACTGAAAAAAGGAGGAATACAAAAGCATATATAATTCCAGAATCACTACTCTATCCTACCATCATGCTTTTAAAGCAGTATGTTCCAAACTCTTGATTTGGCAAGACCTAGGTAAAACTGTGATTGGTTTTTGTACCATTATCATTCTCCCATTAATGTTTTTCCCCCTTTTTTATTTTTGATGCTCAGCATTGAACACATGGCCTTGTGCATGCTAGGCAAGCATGCTACATCCCTGGGTCTCTCTTTCTCTATGGTTATTTCTCTTCTCTTAGTGTAAGAAATAAATAATTATTGTCCATTTTTGGTATAAGATGTGCTTAGAGTGCTACAAAGAATCACAGATAAGCAGGAGTCACTGGGTCCCTCTCTTTCCTAACTAGCTGCTGGTACCTGCTTGCCTCAGAGCTCTTGAGGTTGAAAAGTTTCAGGCAGTCTACTATGAGACTATGCTAGAAAACTATAACTCTCTGGAGCATCAGCCTTTGGGAAAAAGTGGGCAGGAATTTCTTGTGATTCGAGACTTTAAAATCACTGTCTTGTACCACATCAGTACACCAGCCACTTTTGCCTTTTCTCTACACTGGCATTCCTTCTTTCCTTCCCCTCTCCCCTTTCTCTTCTCTTCTCTTCTCTTCTCTTCTCTTCTCTTCTCTTCTCTTCTCTTCTCTTCTCTTCTCTTCTCCTTCTCCTCCTTCTCCTTCTCTCTCTCTCTCTCTCTCTCTCTCTCTCTCTCTCTCTCTCTCTCTTCTCTCTCTCTCTCTCTCTCTCTCTCTCTCTCTCTCTCTCTCTCTCCTTCCCTCCTTCCTTCTTTTCTTTTTTTTTTGAGATAAATGCTGGAAGTGAAAGTCTAAGTTATCTTTCTTGGCATTCTACATTCTTTAAATTCAATAGAAACAATGAAGTCCAAACTCATCCTCAACAACCTTTGTAGGACTCTCTTTTTTATTGGAGAAATAGATTCTTCTCTCATACAATACATCCTAACCAGTTTCCTTTCCCTCCATTCCTCCCATCCTTAGCCACCTACCCTCTCCCCCAGATCCACCCCCCCTCAATTTCCCTTCAGAAAAGACCAGGCCTCAAAGAGACAACAGCCAAATAGGACAAAACAAGATACCATACAACAAGGCAAAAGCCCTCACATTGAGGCTGGACAAGGCAACCCAATAGGAGGAAAAGAGTCCCAAGAGTAGGCAAAAGAGTCAGATAAACACCCACTCCTGCTGTTAGTAGTCCCACAAAAACACCAAGCTAACAGCCATAACATATATGTAGAGGACCTGGTGCAAACCCATGCAGGTCCCATGCCAGTTCAGTCTCTGTGAGCTTCAGAATTGAATATTAAATTTTTTTAATTTTATTTCTCTAGTCTCTTGAATGTGTTATTACAATGCTAAGACCTCAAAGTTCCCTTTGATCTCCTAGTGCTAACCGTCTAGAGTAGACAGTCCACTCTTTCCTAGGACCTGGGCTTTACAGGTTCAATGTCTATGGCTAGAATACTGTTGTTCAGAACAGGAATGAGCTTAATCCCCCCACTCCACAAGACAGAGTATCAACTATTTAGTTCTAGTTGTCCTAGAAATCACTATGTAGATCAGGCTGGCCTCTTGAAAACAACTTCTGAAAATAAAGATTTTAAAACTAAGTTTATATTTTCAGTTCATATAAACATTTGAAATAATCAATTATTTCTTGAAGAAGGAACAATTCTTCAATTTTGCTTTCAAATAAATGTTAGAAAACTTGTTACAAGAAATAAAGAAAACAGGGGCTAAAGGGATGGCTCAGTGGTTAAGAGCACTGGTTGCTGCTCTCTCAGAGGACCTCAGTTCAATTCCCAGCACCCACATGGCAGCTCACAACTGTTTGTAACTCCAGTTCCAGGGATCTCTTGCCCTCTTCTGGACTCTGCAGGCACATGGTGCACAGGAACACATACAGGAGAACACTCATAAAAATAAAGCTAAAAAAAGAAATAAAATAAAAATCTGACCTACAACGAAGGCTAATAAGGACATAAATGTCTTGCTAAGTTCACTCCAATAATAAATTAAAGAGTGCCAGTAATGCAAGACATTTTATTGATCCCATTATTTTTCAGTCATTACATGTAGCCCCAATTGTTCTCCTCTACTACTGAACCTACAAGGGTAGGGAAAATGTGTCACTTCCCTCTGGACAATGCAATAATGTCTAATATAGAGTATTTCAAGTATATTTCTAATAAGAATAAACAATGGGTGGTGTACGGATAATTAAGACCCATTTTTCTAACCTTATAAATATTCTTTTCTTCTTTCATTCTTTTTCTTTTTTTCTTTTTCTCTCTTTTTTTTTTTTTTTTTTTTTTTTTTTGAGAGGGGGTCTGGCTATGAATCCCTGGCTGGCCTGAACTTGCTATGTCGATCTGCTTGCCTCTGTTTTCTGAGTGCTGGGATTAAAGCTGTACACCACCATACCCAGCCAAATTTTTATTTTTAAAATGCAACCAAACTAAAATGTTTCCTGGGGTACCTAGTTTGTTAATACATGGTATACTGCAGCTAAAGTAAATATATAATTATTGAAATAATTAGTGCCACTAATTATTACCTGATGCTACATTTGAAGTATACTGTGGTACTGGAGAGATATGTGGGGCTTCTAATGTCATCCCTCTGTAATAAGAACAAATTAGTGATATTTTCTAATCTTTTAGTAACTTTCAATTATCCTCAAATTATACTGAAAATAAAGATGTGAAATTAATTATTCTGTAGGAAAAATATAACTGGTTAGAAAATGCGTATTTATAGTAACGGATAACTATAACATGTACTTATATGTTTATTAGTATGACACATGTGTAGAGGCAAGCCATGATGTTTAGACTGAGTTTAACCCCAGCTTTACTACTTATACATACTTCAGTGGCCTTGAGAAACAGGCTACCCAACCTGTCCTGAGTCTTACTTGCCTTATTTATGCAAAGAAATAGCAAACCTGCTGCCCAGATTTTTGTGGTAAGGATTCCAAATATGAGTGATATTTTTGGAAATGAGTATCTTTCGTTCTTTGGTGCTTCCACAAATGAGATTGTGCTTCATTCTAACTAAACATGCATGAGAGGTTGAGTTATTACAAAGATGTGAAAGGATCCAATGTTTGCTCCCAAAACAAGGTCTGAGGAAGACAGATTTCCTTGAAGACAGCAGAGTTGAAAACCAAATGTGAGAGGAGACTTTTCTCAGTTCCTGTATTAGTTAACCTGAAAGCTGAATGCAGTAAAGAACAAACATTTCTGTCATTTCCCTTTCAGCTTTTACTCCAAGTGGAACCGCCTCGCTTCTGAAGGAGCCTCCATGTAAACTTCTTCTTACAAATGCATTTCAGATACACTCTGGTTTCTCTTCAGATCGTATAAATCTTTTGCCTTTTACTAATGCATCTCAGGTATTCACTGAATAAACAGCTACTTTAGGCCATAAAGAGTTTGGTGTACTAGCACAACTCCAAACTCCTCCTATTAATCGTAGAGCTCTCCCTGCTCTGCCAGACTCAGTGCTGCTGGGACAGCAGCTTGGCCTGCCCTTCTCTAGTTCTTGTCCCCACCCCACTTGCCACACACACTTGTCTGATGCTGATTTCCTCTGGCATTGGGTCAATGTGATCTGGAAGTGGACTTTTTCCATTCTGTAGTTTGCCTTTCCATTTTTCTGTATTTTCTATAAGTATTCACTGAGGGTTAAATCTTAAATTTTCACAATCTGCTTTAGTCATGATGAAAAGCTTTCAGTGGCTCTCAATATCCTTGGGACAAAATAAAAATCCCACCCTCAAGGCCTTTCACAGTTCAGATTGTGGCTACCTTCTGGAACTCAGATCCTGCCTCTCTCACAAACTCTCAGTTCAGTATACACGTCCTGAACCAAATGCTTCCTCCGATAACAATACTTCTCCCCAGTCTTCCCCATGGCAATTCTATCACTTTTTTTTGTTAGAGCCTCAATATCAAGAGATATTGGCATTATTTAATAATAACTACCTCCTCAATAATTCCTCCTAAAACCAAGTTTTGAGTAAGTGTTTTTGAGAAAATTACCATTGCTATTGTTCATGGGGGCCAACAGAGGCCTGTCTGTTCTTAAACTTTTAGAAAACTAAGTAAGTCACCAGTGCATATTTTATGGAAACTCTCAATGTTATACCAAATAGTGCATATAGTTAAAATCACACAGACCAGGGTTTAAAACCAACTTTGATATTTTTTGCCAATTCACAAGAGTTTTTTCCTTTCAGATTACCAAAAATCTAAGAAATTAAAAGTCTAATTTAATTTAGTTAGATGATGTAATCATTTGCAATCCACAAGAATTGAGTATTTTCCCTATAACACTGCTTTTATTTAATGTAAATTTAGACAGAGAAAAAGTGTCTTTCCATCTTCTTTCACTGTGGAAAAATCACTTTGGTAGTTGTGCAAGGACTAAACTAAACTATCAATTTTATAGGCTTACAAAAAGCCAGACTAAGAGAACCAAAGATTGGAAGAACAAGCTTGAAAAGATTAGAATCAGCACACAAAGGTGAGTGCCCAAAGCAATGCGTGACTTCACAAAATGAAGCCTGACTCAATTTTGACAAAATAACTTTGGTAAGAGAAAAATATACCCACTGATTTTTATTAACTGTTACTTGACATATGTGCTATTAACTCAAAATGGTGGACTCAGCCTTGACCACTTTCTTTCACATCCCACTGCTGGGTCCACCAACAAATTGTGTTAATTCTATTTTCACATGTCCTAGAAGCCCAGCCTCTTACTTCAGGCACTCCTCTGGCTGTTCCTTCTACCTACAGTGCTCTTTGCCCACTTTACCCTTCCTTTAGATAACTGCTCAAATGATGCCTTCCCAATGGCAACCTCCCCACCACACTCTTTAAAGTAGCAAGCTTCAACTCCAGCACTCCAGAGCTCATCTTGCTTTATCTTTCTTGATATTATCCTTACAACACAGCATGTGGTGGCACATTTACTTTTCTCTCCAAAATGTAATGTGGACTTCATGAGTGCAGCGATTTGTATTTAATTGATTTTTACTCCTTACTATAGCCTGTAATTAGAACACTCCTGGACCAGAGTAAGTGCTCAGCAAACACTGAATGAATGAGGTTCCTCTGAGTTTGTGGAATGTCAGTCACCACTATCATATAACTCCTACAATAAAGGGTTTTTGAAAAGTACAATATCAAAATTTTTAGTTCTTACATGTTTCTATGGCATTTCTCATAGTCTTCTGAAGAGGAACCTACCAAAGGGGAAAAAAAATCAGTCCATTAGACATAGAGATAATCCAAAGGCTTCTTTCTCTTCAGCATACATAGTGACAGAACTTCTGATTTGATGTTAGACTGTTTTATACTGTTTTTCATATGTGTCTTTTAAATTAGGCAAAGGTACTTTGAAAATATCAAAGTAAAACATAAAAAGTATCATGAAGTGTTATGAGATATATAAATATTTGGGTAGTTCTTTATAATCTGAGTATCCTTCACAACTATTTTTATAATTTTATAATTTTATAATAACCAAGTCAGCCAAACACACCAATTTATTTTTCCCCATTTTACATATGTGAAAACAATAACTAGTCAGTTACAAAACCCACCAACTGCCTTATGTATTTAGCTGAATCTATGATGCACAGTTACAGTAAGAAAGCCTATCTCAAAAACTGAGGTGGACCAGTGAGATGAATAAGGGGCGGACAGCTTGCCAAGCATGCACAAGGTCCTAGGTTCAATCTCTAGCACTGTAGACAAAACAGCAGTATTAAAAAAGATTGCGCTAGGCTTGGAGAAGCCCAGTTAGTAAAGTACTTGCCATACATTCACAAGGACTTGAGTTCAATCCCCAGGACCCATGTTGTGGAGGAGAAAACCAGCTCCCAAAAGTGGTCTTCTGATCTTTACAAGTATGTCATGGCACAAATATATGTACAGGCACCTACATTCACACACTAAATAAATGTAGTTTTTAAAATTAGGGGCTGGCAAGATGGTTCATTGGATAAAGGTGCTTGCTGCCAAGGATAACAATATAAATTTGATCCCCAGCACTCCTTCAGGCTGTTCTCTGAACTCTATATGTGGAGTATAGCACATGCAAATGCTCATGCATCATGCATACATACACACATGCATACAGACATATAATAAATAAGTAAAATGTAAACAATAAAATAAAAACCCTCATGTAATAAAACTATTATTAGAGAATATTTGTAGTTAAAAGCAATTTCAGCTCATAGGTTTAGATTAGAAATCACTTAGGAGAGTAAAAAAGAGACTTTCATTTTCCAACACAGACGAGGGGTTTCCCTCATGACAGAGAAAAACGAATGTAAAACTCACTCAAAATTGCTGAGAGGTTTGCAAGCTGTGGTGCCTTCTCTATAGTTACTGCTTTACTGGTGTCTAGAAGAGTGGAATTCTTGAGAGACTTGTACTCTTCCAACTTGGGATGCTCCCAATCTAAAAAGCAGAATATGTCATGGTACACACCATACACATGTGTGTGCATATGTGTGTGCTAAATAAACAAATGTAATTTCAAAATTTTAAAATGACATAAAACCTTGAAAAGCCTACAAATGACAGGTTACTCCATGCCCCCAAACTTGGGGTCCTATCCATTCCAGACTATGGTAATTGAAGGTTTTGGACAGAACAGAACACAAGGATTAGTTATGCTGCCATCAAGATAAGAATCTATGGCTTAGTCCAGTTCTCTGTCCTTGCCTTACTTCTGTCTAAATTTTTGCTTTACAGAGATCACTGAGCTACAGGACGGCAGCACACACATAACTGGCTGACTCTCATATTCTCTGTACTCCTCTCTGACCACTAAGCCTCATGCCAGTGAGCAACATGGTCACACTGCTATTACCTGGTATCCGTTTTAAGCTTTCTATTGACCTTGGCTATGGATGAATGGTGCTATCCCTGTTGCATCCCCGTCTGTACCTTTCTACTGTCCATAGCATACTATTACATCATCAGATATTCTCTTCATGTATAGAGACTGTGGATTGAACCTAGGGCCTCATGCATGCTGGGAAAACATTCTACAATTGAGCTACATCTCTGGACATTTTAGATATTCAATGTCGGTATCATGATGATAAAATACTACAAAAATCTATTCTTCTAGTATACCATGGCAAACTTTTGGTTTTCCTCAATCAATGCCTCCCTATCTCCCCAGATGGTTTACTTTTCTATGTATTTCATCTACTTAATCTTTTTGTTGTTGTTTTTGTTTTTGAGACAGGGTTTCTCTCTGTAGTCCTGGCTGCCCTGGAACTCACTCTGTAGACCAGGATGGCTTCAAACTCACAGAGATGTGTCTGCCTCTGCCTCCCAAGTGCTGGAATTAAAGGCATGCACCACCACTGCCTGGCATGACTTTAGAATTTTAGAGAGACTTTTGATATTTTAGAGAGACTGAATATTTCAGAGAAATTCTGAACTTTGAAAGAGACTTTAATGTTTTAAAGAGATTCAATTTTTATTATTTTTTTATTTTTGTTTTTGTTTTTGAGACAGGGACTCTCAATGTAGCCCTGGCTGTCCTGGAACTCACTATGTAGACCAGGCTAGCCTCAAACTCATAGAGATCCACTTGCCTCTGCCTCCTGCAAACTAGGATTAAAGACATGTGCCACCATGCATGGCAAGAGACTGAACTTTTAAAGTATTTGAATTTTTAAAGACTGGGACTTTTAAAAGTTAGAATGTTTTATATTGTGATATTAATATTAACATGCCATCTTGGGGACAAATGACAAAGGAAAGGTTCTAGTTGAATAGTGATGTGCTTGTATGTTATCAAGTTGATAAGGGGTCAATTATGCTAGCTAGTTTTATGTCAACTTGAAACAAGGTAGAGTCATTTGGGAAAAAGGAATCTCAGTTGAGAAAATTTCCCCACTAGACTGGTCTGTAGGCAAGCCTGTGGGACATTTTCTTAATTAAAGATTGATGTGGGAGGGCCCATCTCATTGGTGATGCTGTCGCCCATGCACCCAAGGGCCCTGGATGGTATGAGAAATCAGGTTGAGTATGCTAAGAGGAGCAAGCCAGCAAGCATCACTCCTCCATCACTTTTGCGTCCAGGTTCCTCTGCTTTGAGTTCCCAGCCTGACTTCCCTAGATGGACTACAAGCTGTAAGATTAAATAAACCCTTTCCTCTACAAGTTGCTTAGTAATGATGTTTATCACAGCAATAGAAAGCTAACTAAGACACCAGCATCATTTGTTGAAGAGGATATCTTTTCTCCAATGTGTATTTTTGGTGTATTTGTCAAAATTAAGGTGTCTGTAGCTGTATAGGCATCTATCTGGGTTCTTTGCTTTATTCCAATGATCTATGTGTTTAAGTGCCAGTATCATACTGTTTCTATTACCACTATTCTGTAGTTTAGACTTTTAAATCATTATTAATTGAAACTTAGAGTATTCTTCTTCTTCTCCAGGATTGCTTTGGCTATCTAGGATCTTTTGTGCTTCTCCACAATTTTCAGATTGCTTTGTCCTGTAGCTGGGGAGACGGCTTAGCTGATAAAGTGCTTGTTGAGGACTCAAGTTTAATCCCCAGCTTCCTCATAAAAAAGCTGGGCATGGCGACAGCACCTCTAATTCCAGTGCTGAGGATGTAGAAACAGGAAGATCCTGGTACTTGCTAGCCAGTCTAGAAAGTGGTGAGCTCCAGGTTCAGCGAGATGCCTGGTCTCAAAAAATAAGGTGGAGAGGAAAAAAAATCTACACACATATGAGCACACACACAAACACACAATTGCCTTTTCTATTTCTGGGAAGAATGAAATTGGAATTTTGACTGATATTTCACTGAATCTGCATACTGCTTTTGATAGGATGAACATTTTTACAATATTAATTCTTCTTATCCATGGGTATGAGAGATCTCTCCTTCTGGTATCTTCCTTAGTTTCTTTCTTCAGTGTATTAAACTTTTCATTGTAGAGATCTTTCACTTTCTTAGTTAGGTTTATTCTAAGGCATTTTATTTTGAGGAAGGATATTGTGAATGGGATTGCTTCCCGGATTATTTGCCTTTGGTATACAGAGAAGTTACTGGGGTATTTTTAATGTTAATTTTCTATCTTGCTAATTTACCAAAAATGTTTATCAGTTCTAAGAATGTTCTAGCAGAATCGTTAGGGTCTTATACCTATGGAATCATATCATCTGCAAATAAGGATAATTGGATTTCTTCCTTCCCTAGTCATATCCTTGTTATTTCTTTTCTTGTCTTACTTCTTTAGCTAGGATATCAAGTGATATATTGAATAGGAATGAAGAGAGTGGACACTTTGTCATGTTACTGATCTTAGTGGAAATCCTTTAAGTTTTTTTCTTCCACTGAACATGACATCAGCCATAGGTTTCTCATATGTACTCTCTATTATGTGTAATGGGTAGACTGGGTAGTTCTGCTTCAGATGACAGATCTGAAAACCAACTAGAACAGCTCTGTGCAGCTTTCAAGTTACCTATAGTTGATTTTATCTTTACCTGTCATTCTTGAGTCTCAGCGCAGTAATAAAAGTTAAGTAGGATATGTATTTTTTTCATGATTGTAAAAGCATAAAAGGATAAGTTCAAGCAATTAAGAACATTTTCAGGCCTTTATTATGTTTGTTCACAGATACCCTGTTGCCCAAAGCAAGCTCCATAGCTAATCCAAAGAGAAAGAATAAAAAACTACCACAGAGAAGTCAGTAATTTACATCAACATATCAAAACATCACAGTATCCCTGTTATTAACAGATCCTAGAGTCATCTAATCCATAATACCTCTGATTGAAAACATCCAAAAAGGTAAATCTTCAGAGAATTCCAGCATTTGGGATGTTGAGACGGGAACTCAAGTACAGTTCAAGGCCAGCCTGGGTTACATAGTAAGGCTCTGTCTCAAAGGAGGCTCCCTTTGAGTAGAAAGGAACAGTCACCATAACTGTCATTTAAAAAATGACATCAATGTGCATATATATATATATATAAAACTGTACAAACATTAACATATAACTGTATAAAACATATGTATATAACTGTACAAACATTAGTCCACATTAGTTTGTACAGTTAGACACACATGTGACATGTTCATGTTCATACGTGCTGTGCTGTCATCATGCTTCCCTCCCTTTTTTAGCCCTCCCTCTCTCCCTCCTCCACTAGGTCTCCCTTGCTCTAGATTCTCCTCTTCTACTTTCAAGTCACTTTTCTGTTTTGTTTCAACATATGAGAGAAAATACCCAATACTTGTCTTTTTGTGTCTGGCTCAGGATTCATGCTTTCTTCTTTCTAATTCAATGTGTCTTTATGAGTTTGTTTTTGAAAAGAAAAAAGCACTTTCTGTTGTTGCAGGGAGTTGTAGAGAAAAGCCTATGTTCTCTTCCATCCATCAACCAAAGGTTCTATTTATAATAAATAATAAATGTAAATAATTGTGAGGAAAACTCAAGCAGGGATTTGGCCTACTTCACATGTTATATACTGAAGAGTAAGAAAACTACATGTATTAAAAGAAAACAGAAGTGCACCAAGATGGCATGTATATTTAAAGAACAAATACGCCTTCACCTTCACTATGTGTTCACTGTAAGATTTATGGACAAAGCAACACTTCTACAGCACAGCCAATTAAGGAGGCAATCATATTCTCACCCAAACAGTCTGAGCCTCTGAACAGCTCAGGTGATGAGAAGCTACTTCTACTCTCTTCAGTCTTCCTTGTATATGAGTCTGTGTCTGAACAACTCAGGGGCCAACTGGAAACATCATGCTCCAAAGTCAGACCTGCAAAATAAAGTGAAACAAAAAGAGTTGAATGGAATAGAGAACAAAATTGAAATCCCAACAATGCACATCTGTAGAAATGTGCCTGTAGTTATATAGCAAGATTTTAACATTGACTTCCCACACAATTAGAAAGTCATAATAGTATGACTAATTTTGATTTAAATCTTAGATAAATAAATGCTTTGATGTTGATAAACACATTATAATCCTTTTTGACTGTTTCCCTAAGTTGTACTTTTATGGCCTACCCCTTATTCAATTCAGCTGTAATTCTAGCTCAAAAATTCAAGTTCTATATATAAGTAATTCACTAGCTAAGAAGAAAAAAAGGATGAATCCGGTTATTCCATCCAAAAAAAGGACAGACAAAAATAACACAGAATGAAAAACAGACGAATAAAAGACTGAATAGACATCCCAGAAATACTTACCTGTATGTGTACAACTGATTTTTATGAAGACATGTAAGAAGTTTAATGAAGAAAGGATTGTCTTTTAAGCAAATTGTGTTAGAATAACTCCATATGCATATGTAAAACCAAAACAAAGGTTGGGTGTGTGACTTTGTGGTAGAATACTTGCCAGCATGTGTGAATCCCTGGGCTCAATCCCTATCACAAAAAAAGCCCTTCATCCCCAAAAACAAAACAAAACTTGAGCTGAAGAGATGGCTCGGCAGTTAAGAACACTTGCTTTTCTTGCAGATGACCTGGATTTGGTCCTAGCACCTGTACAGAAACTTACAAGCATCTGTAACTCCATTTCCAAGGAATCTGAGACATTTTCCTGGCCTCCTTGAGTACCAGGCACACATGTGGTACATATACATACATGTAGACACATTCACACACATACAAATAAATAAAAAAAAAACCTTAAAATGTATACCATACTCGAATAAACTAACACTAAGGTAGGCATGTTGGCACATGCTTCATGAAGTAGGGTTATAGTTCTACCTACTCAGGAGGCTAAGGCAGGGAATCTATCCGGGCTATAGAATTTAAGGCCAGCCTGGGCAACTTAGTGAGACATTTCCTTAAAATAAGAAGTATAAAAGACATCTGAGGGGAAGACAATGCAAAAGTGACAAGGCCACATAGAAAGCCAATCCTTAGAGAAACTCAGACTGCTCTGTCAGCAACAACAGAACAATTTAGCACTATTACACACACACACACACACACACACACACACACACACACACACACACACACACCCCTACCCTGAGAACCATGTGAACACAGGAGCCGACCTGGATACAAACTTGGGGACACAAACACACTTAGGCAAAGACTACACACAATCCACTGGTGGAAAGGTGAGCTCAGATACTATCCAGTTGCAAAGGCTAATACAAGCACACATAGTATACAACCCTTATAGCTTGTCCTCATTCCTATTTTACTTCCCTCTCCCCACTTCCACCATTTTTTTTTTTTAATTTGAGACAGGCTCTTACTATGCGGCCCTGGCTGTCTTGGAACTCACTATGTAGACTAGTCTGTCCTGAAACTCAATGATCCTACCTCTGCCTCCTGAGCGCTGGGATTAAAGGTGTGTTCTACCATGTGTGGCTTCTTTTTACTTTTTATTATTAATAAGTTTAACTTTAATAATCTTTAAATTATTTGCTTATTTTTTCAGTCTCCTAGCTTCTTAGTGAGAATGTAGGCAAAGTATCCAATTGCTTTTTGTTACATTTTAGTATATGGTTTGTTGTCAAATCATTTTTTCTGTTACAGTTGTCTGCTTCTCAATGATAGTGGGGAATCGTGAGCCTAGGAAAAGACTACCCACGAAGAAGAAGATCCACATGAAACAGAACAATGAATATGGAAAAAACAAACAAAACAAAACAACAAAAAAAAGACACCCAACAACACTGGAAAGACTCATCCATTGTGTCAGATACACAAACAACACAGAACACATACAAAATGAACAAGCCAATACAGCACCTTCAAAAGCTCACAACTCTTCAGTAACTAAAATCGGAGATAGTGAACTAGGCAAAAAAATAAACAAATAACTCAAAAGCCTACTTTTAAAATGTTTAACAACTTCAAAGAGTATTCACGAAGTATTCAACGACTAGATGATGAAGCAGTCAGGGCCTAGATAAGAAAGCCAGCAACAAGAGTGAGAGACTCACTAACATGACAGAGAAACTCAGCAAGGAAACAGAAATTCTGAAGAAAAACACAACAGAAACACTGCAAATTAAAGAGTTCATGCATTACATTAAAAACACAGTGAAAAGCATCATCAATAGACTAGATCAAGCATAAGAAAGAATATCAGGTATCAAAGATGAGGTTGAGGATATACTACTATACTCAGAGAAAGAAAAACATAAGGGTGTCTGTAAACACCCAAGAATTCTGAGACATGATCAAGCAAGACACCAAATCTAAAAATCCAGGAAGCAGAAGGGTAGGAACTGAGATAATAGCCAAAGACAGAAAACTACCGAAATCACAGTAAGATTATTGTAAAACTAGTCACTTTGGAACTTCAGTGCTGGCCAGCCAACTTACAAGCATGCCTCTTTCCCAAGCCACAATCCTGTCACTGCTAGCCCAATCCATTTAGGGTCTCTTCCCTGCTACAAGACAAGGAAGCATGAGACAGAGCTGTTCTTCACAGGACTTTAGCCAACAAGTATGAAGTGGTAGTTGCTTCCTCTGCTCTTCAGACAGTCGACACAGCAGAAAAGCCAAATGACTCTTTATGATACTCCTCTTTGCCACAACATTCCTCTAGGAGTTCCTGAAGTTCTGCTTCAGGAAACCCATTTTGCTCATATTCCTTAATGGCATCATAAGCATCTGCAGCAAGTGGAATCATAAAAAAGGCTAGGGGTAGGAGCTATAAGTACAGACAGCCAAACAATCACACTGAGATGTTCTGATGGATCTGAGCAAAGGCTGGAGAAGGCTAGCCAGTACCACACACATGCTGCATTTTTTTCTTTACCAAAAGATTTAGAAACACGTTTTATAACTTACATTAATAACAATGGCTCTTGTACACAGCATATGAGAAGTCAAGAAAATCCCAATAAAAATGCATCAAACAGCAGGACATACTAAAGTGTTTTCTCAATGAATCTAGATACTTTCAAGTCTTTATATTTCTAGATGTTGGCACTAATGTCAAAATTGATTTTGATTTTGCCTCTGTGAACTTTCTTGTCAAAGGAATCAATCATATTATGAAAGACCTAACAATCTGGTGACTCATGGGAAGAAATTATCTATAGGTCAGTGTCTTTGAGGTAAAACTTTCTATTTGTAGGAGACAATAAAATTCCAGTCTGAAGAATGAATGAGCCCAGTAATGAAGGTGCATTGAGAAGTCTAAGTAAGAGCAGCCTATGTCACCATCACTGTCAATTATTCAGGGTCTCATTAGAAGAAAACATGGGCCCTTTCTTTTAGTGCTGCTTATAGGTTTTAAGCCAATTCTATTGTCTTAATTTTGACAATAATCATCACCAGGGAAATTTTCATTAGATGGTGATACTGGTTGAAAGATACTGTCATTAAGTGTCTTCTTGAGTATGTATAATGCACATGTGTAGACTCATGTTTTATGTTAACTTGACACATGCTAAAGTCATCACAGAAAAGGGAGCTCAATTGAGAAACTGCCCCCATAAGATTGGCCTGTAGCCATCTCTCCACGCCTAGCATTGAGTTGGCTGACTATTGAGGGCCTCTCCGCACCGGGTCCTTTGAAGGGGTCGAGGCTTTTATTTGTGGTGACCAGTTGGAAAGATGTTTAAGAATAATCATCATGACCACAAGCAAAAAGTGGAAGCCATGATTAAGAACATTAATACAATTTCTTTGGAGATGAAGAAGATGAAAGAACTCTCCCATATCCTGCTGTGTGACCTAAATCTCCATTTTGGTCAGCCCAAGAAGACTGAGGACCCCAAGGAAGCAGAAACAAGCCACCCATTTGAAGAGCCTGAGATACCAGATGTAGCCCTTGCTTCTATCAGTTTATCTGACTGAATTTTTTTGTATTTGTTTTAAATTTCTGGTTTCATTGACTTAAAAATCTGGAAGAACTAAGTTTATTAGTATAACTTAAAACAATATAAAATTATAAATGAGAAAAAAAAAAAAAAAGATTGGCCTGTAGGCATTTCCTTAATTAGTGACTGATGTGTGAGGGCCCAGCCCATTGTGGGTGGGGCCATTCCTGGGCTGATAGTCCTGAGTTCTATAAGAAAACAGGCTGAGCAAGCCATGGGGAGTAAGCCAGTAAGCAGCACTCCTCCATGGCCTCTGCATCAGCTCCATCCTCCAGGATTTCATTTAAGTTCCTGTCCTGACTTCCTTCAATGATGAACAGTGATGGAAAGCATACTCCTAATAAGTCCTTTCCTCTCCCAACTTGCTTTTGTCATGGTGTTTTATCACAGCAATAGTAACTCTAACTAGGGCAGTCATCTTCATCTACACCAGCATATTCTCTCACAAGCCAAGTATTTAAAAGCAACAGTATTCTCTTCTTTGAAAGCAACCACCACTGATTAAACCAACTTCAACAAGTGATGTGGTGACTACAGCTATTTTGAAAATCTACAAACCCAGTTTCCATAGAATCTGGTATCTGGCTTGATACTTTTCACAAGGGTTCAAGAAGCAAATATGCCAGGCGGTCGTGGCACACGCCTTTAATCCCAGCACTCGGGAGGCAGAGACAGGTGGATCTCTGTGAGTTCGAGGCCAGCTTGGGCTACCAAGTGAGTTCCAGGAAAGGCACAAAGCTACACAGAGAAACCCTGTCTCGAAAAACCAAAAACAAAAAAAAAAAAAAGAAGCAAAACTTGATATTTTCTCTTAAATTCTCTCATCTCAGAATCAAGAGGCACCACTGCATTTCTATGTCACCCCGAGCCCACTAGTGCCAAAACTTGGTTCCACACTAGCAGGTCCACCCCTCAAGGCATGATTCAGCTCCAAGTTGCAGGAAGATGATTCTATCCACATGTCAGCTGCACCTGCCTCTGTCCTGAGCTTACTTGCTCTGGTCCTGGTGTCCAGCAGTGTGCCCTACCATGACTCTTTCAGCTCTGGGTGCTAGGAAGGCCTGCAGGAAGACCTTTGTACATACTGTTTCTTTTGTATGGATTTCTCTTTACCATCTTTTTGCATAGCTGATTTCTATTCACCTTCAGATCTCAATTCAATTGCCACCCTAACATGGAAGCATTTCCTAATATTTCTAGCTAGGCATAATTAATTACATTCAAGTCATTCTCTTTTGTAATGTGCCACAACTATAACTTCCCATTTACTGATGTAAACATGTCAGCATGGAGAATGAGGTACAGAACACAGTCAGAAGGATTCATGCTAGACTAGGGGAGAGACATCTTCTCTTCCACTGAAATAAGAAGTCAAGAGATACAAAAGAGTGCATATGCTTGGAGAAAAGACAAAGAGCTGTTATCTGTTAGTCTTACCTGAAACGAGTTCACTGCTGGATGAACAGCTGTCAATCTCGAAGTCATGAGTCACTGACTCCTATGTGGAATAAGAATGAAAGGTATGGCACAAATTGTGAGATGGCTATTTTAATTTGACTTTTTGATATTTGATTTGTTTTGAAAAATGAGTGTATCAGAATATTGAGCACAGATATCTGCTATTTAATATTAAATCCAAAAATAAATATTAAATTACTATGAATAAACATGTGGAACTAGCAATAATCAACTCACTATTATGAGATAAAATAGTAAAGAGAAGGTGAATATTTTTCTGAAAGAAGGACTTTTCCTCCACCTTTAAATAAAGAGCAAAATAAATCAGAAGAAAAAAATGATATAGAAGTCTAAAATAATAAAATTAAAGACTCATAAGTCAATGAAAATATTTGCTATGTGTGTAAAACTATCTTCAGTATATAATGAACAGATATTTCACAGCAGAAGAAACACAAATGGACAATAATGAGAAAAAAGTACAACTTCATTAGCATTCAAAGAAATGGAAAATAAAATAGCATGCAGCTTTTCATTTCTCTTCATTTTGAGTTAGAGTGTGCCAGTTTGCCAACATGAATCACAAAGTGTCAAACACATCCACCCTCTGGCCTACTGCAAAGTATTTGTCTTAAGTAGCAACCTAAAATGCACACACAATCCTGTAGAAGTATGTCTATCAATACCCACAAAAGCAAGACCTTGGAAATTCGGTCTCCCAATCTCCAGAAAATAGTCATACACATTTTAGTATATCTATTAGATAAAACACTATGAAGACACTATAATATTATAAATACTTTAAGACTACTTAATAACATGGTAATACGTAAGTCATAAAATGTTTTTAAAGCACAGAAAAAATATACAGCAATTTGAAGAAAGTTTTATATACTATTTTGAATATTTAAATTATCTCCACCAAATATTTAACCACATACTGTGAAAACATGATGTAAAAAAATCATTTTTTAAATGTCGTAAGTGAAAGTGCCATCTCCTAAACACAGGCCTGGTGGCTGAGGCAGAAGGATGGTGAGCTTAAAGCTAGGTTCGGCTACGGAGTGAGGTAGTGTCTCAAAAAGTTAGATTATAATACAAGAATATTAGAATGTGCTGTTGCATACTGAATCCTTAATGATCAATCATGTTTCTAGTTGCTAATGGACAAAGTCAAGTGGAAAATAGGAAAACGACTTTATACATTTGAATACACAAAATAGAACGTTCATAAGTAACATGTCCCCAGTCCTCACTAAGAGATATGAAAAACATGGAAGTACAAAATTATGAACCTACTTAAGTAAGAAGCCCAAGGGCTCCCTAGGCAAAGACACATATAACAATGTAATAAAAATACTAGAAACTATTAGATATCTATGAACAAAGACGACTTCATTCTTTTATCCGGAGGTGCGTCTACTGCCTGTCTCTACCCTCCGTGTATGTAAGAAGCAGAGGAGGAACATACATACACTCAACGGAGCTTTCTTCTCATCTGCGGTCTCTTTGCCAGGGCTATCATTTTCTTGCAGGCTTTCCGCTCCTGTAACACTTAACTGACTGCAAAGAAACAGAACAGTTTGGTTTACAGCATCCGGATTTGACTATGTCTTTCTGTAGTTTAAAATCTGAAAGCTCCTTTAAGGAGGTCTTGGAAAACTGACTAGGAGATTTGCACCAAAAGCTGAATGATGCTACAATTGCTTTCCTTACAGGTTTTGTTTCACTTTTAAGTAACCCGGCAAGCCTTCCATTAATGAAACGAATCTGTCTGGGCTAGGGGCTGTAGCTCAGTTGGTAGAGGGCCTCAAACCGAAGCATAATGACACAAATCTGTAATCCCAGATTTGGGAAATCTGTTAAGGTCAATCTCTGCTACATGGGGAATTTGAGGCCAGGCTGGGCTACATGAGATTCCCGTCATTCATAAATATATATGTGTGTGCTATCTGTAAATGCATATATAACATAACACACACATACATGTCAGAAAAAGACACATACGAGAATGTGTGCGCACCCCACCCCCACCCCCCAAATTTCTGGGTCTGTGTTTTCAGAGCAGAACCAGAGCATTCATTTTCTCCTTTGATTCCTCGAATGAGAGGCTACTAAGCAGAAGCAAAACTCAAAACCCGTCAATGCCAAGTTGCTCAGGGCTGTTATCCCAGGCGACCCACCTCGGCAGCTGTGAGCTGCTGCCTCTGGGCCTGTTCAATTCCTCTTTCTCAGCAATCTTCCGCAATCCCTTCAGACCTGCGAGAGGGTGCCACGTTTCAGGGGAGCTGCTCGTGCCCCCACTCAACCCCGGCCGAGGCCCACCCGCCACCCAGGCCTGCTGATTCGACCTGGCGGCGGCGCCTCTGTCCTCCCAGGGAGGGCTAGGTCCGGCTTCGGGGTGAGGTTGAGCCTCTCACCAGCCCTCTTCTTGCGGGGATAGACCCGTCGAGGCCACATGACCACTCCACCCAAGCCGGAGGGCCCCACACGCCCCATCTTGTCCATCGCCTTCTTGAGGAGCTGGCCAGCCACAGAGCGACGCCCTGCCCTAGCCGCCCCGCCTCAGTACTACTTTTTATAGTCGCAAAGGCTTCTGGGAAGATGGTGGACAGCTCCGGCTACGCCCTATTGAGGGCAAAGCCAAGCCTGGGCTATGAGGATTGCCTCTGGACTCAAGCTCCTTAAATTTTAAATGCACACACGCGCGCACACACACACACACACACACACACACGCACACGCACACGCACACGCACACGCACACGCACACGCGCACACACGCACGTGTACCTGCATCCAGCAGGTCATTGCTTTTAGTCAGAATGACCCAGCACCTGTTACTCACGCCTTGCTGTTCTGAGCACTGCATGGGACACTAGCTATGGAGTTTTTGGGTCTCTGAGCTCAGGGAATGAGGATGGGAGCCTAGCCTTACTCAGTGCAGGAAGACAAGGGGCAGATTTGTTAGAGATAGCTCCATCTGATAAGCATATTGAGCATGTGGCAACCATCTTTTATTCCTTTAAAAAAAAATGCAGTATTTGACATTGCTGAAATGGAGTCTGTAGAGATGACATTAGGAAGAGCTTGAAGGCTTTTCTGTGACTCCTCAATGTTGTGCATGTGTGTGGAGGTCAGAGGACTTTCTTAACCTCCACTGTTTTGGTTATGTTTGGAGATTCAGTCTGTTAGTGAACCTGGAGCTCGCTGATTTGACTAGACTGCCCAGCCGGCATGCTCCAGGCGTCTTTGTGTCTCTACCTCTCCAGCAAGGTGCTTACAGATGCACACTGCCCTGTCAGCTTTTTAAAGTAGGTGCAGGGGATCTGAACTTAGGTCCTCATGCTTGGGTTGAAAGCACTTTACCAGCTGGGCCATCTCTCATCCTGAGACTCCAATAGTATGTATGTGAATACAAACAGAATTTTCACAATAAAATTACACTGAATTTTACAATTGAAAATCGGCTCATGGAAACATTTATGGCAGTCTATTACTCATCAAAATGTAACTTTGTAAAGAGCAGTGGGATCTTTATGGGCATTCTTGCCTGCTTAGATATATTGGTGGTTTGAGTATTGGCTGAATACCTTAACAACAGGTCCTTCAGTCAGGGGTCTCACAGTCATGCTGCAATCTGAGCAGTAATCACAGTTCACCATTCTTTCCTGAGTCACACCTGTAACGTACAATCAGATACCAAGTCTCTTGGCTCCTCTCATTGCTTTGGGGGACTTTTGTGAAAATGACTATCAACCCACTGCAGTTCTTAAATGATTTGTGGGAGCCCTGGAACTTGGGAGCAACTAG
This sequence comes from Peromyscus eremicus, assembly GCF_949786415.1. Classification (NCBI taxonomy): domain Eukaryota; kingdom Metazoa; phylum Chordata; class Mammalia; order Rodentia; family Cricetidae; genus Peromyscus; species Peromyscus eremicus. Next base: position 37,489,716 of record NC_081423.1, on the reverse strand, counting down.
ATCTGGAAATGTAAAAAACACTGAAAGCAAAACCAGTTTAAATCAGAAGTCTGTCTGCGCTTTGGTGATCCTGTTCCCTAAATGGTTTCTGTTTGTTTGAGACAGGGTTGGTTATCCGGGGCACACCTGGAACTCGTAGGTCACCTGCCTCTACCTCCTCAGTGCTGGGATTAAAGGCATGCACCACCATGCCCAGATCCCTAAGGGTTATTTTTTCCTCCAAATACAGTTTCATATAAGCCCAGGCTAGTATCTAATTGCTGTGTAGCCAAGAATTACCATAAAGTTCTGATCTTCCTGGATCTACCTCCTAAGTGCTGGAATGACTGGCAGGTGCCCTCATGCCTAGTTATATATGGTGCCTGGAATCAAACACAAGGCCTAGTGCATGCTAGACAAGCACTCTACTGAGATAGTGACCCATTTCCCCTACCCCAATGAAAGCATTCACCCATGTGCCAACAAGAAAAGACTTTTAGGAACTAGGACCAATGAGATGCCTTAACAGGTAAAAGCACTTGTCTTGGGGTCTGGAGAAACGGTTCAGTGGCTAAGAGTGCTTCCTGATATTGCAGAAGACCTGGAGTTCACTTCCCAGCACTCACATGGAGGATTAGAGTAATCTATATCTCTAATTCCAGGAGATCTAATACCTTCTTTTGGCTCCCGTGGGACACGTACATACACACAGAACTCTCATACGCATGAAATTTTAAAAAATCCTTTAAAAGCACTTTTCATGCAAAATTGACAACTTAATTTCATCCCCAGAACCCACGGTAGAAGAAAAAAAACAATTCATAAAAGGTGTTCTCTGGGGGCTGGAGAGGTGGCTCAATGGTTATGAGCTCTGGCTGCTCTTGCAGAGGACCCAGGTTCAATTCCCAGCAACCATATGGATGCTCATAAATATCTATCACTCCAGTCCTGGGAGGTTCCATGCCCTCTTCTGGCTTCCCTGGGCACCAGACATTCATATACAAAATGAAAATAGTTTGTTGTTTTTTTTTAATTACCCTCTTACCTTCACATGCATCTAGGCACCTAGGCACCACAATCACACACTTTGCAGCTGAAGAAATCATGTCCTAGGAAAACTCATGAAGGCAGGTGGTTGGCACAGGTTGCATAGCTGCCTGAGCGTTTGTCTAGCAAGCTGGTCCTGCTTTCATCCCTCCTAATGGGAAGGGGAAGAGGCAAGAGGAGTAAGGAGAGGTGCTTGAGCCCTTAGCGGTAAAGGGAAGGGAAAAGACGAGACAGGATGGTCTGTTTATAGCTTCACCTAGAATCACCCTATAAAAAGAAAGAGAAGCACTGGAGAAATGGGCTGCTGGATAAGAACTCTGGTTGCTCTTCCGGAAGATCAGGGTTTGCTTCGAAGCACACTGCTGTAACTCCAGTTCCAGAGGATCTGACGCCCTCTTTTGGCTTCCTTGGGCACTGCACACAGGTGGTGCACAGACTTACACCGGAATAATATGAGACATCAAAATATCAAATAATCCAATTAAAAAGTGGGGTGCAGATCTAAACAGAGAATTCTCAACAGAAGAATCTCAAATGGCCAAAAGACATTTAAGGATGGTTCAACACCCTTGGCCATTAGAGAAATGCAAATCAAACTGACTCTGAGATACCATCTTCCACCTGTCAGAATGGCTAAGATCAAAAACACATAAGATGACAGCTTATGTTGGAGAGGATTTGGAGAAAGGGAAACACTCTTCCATCCCTGGTGGGAATGTAATCTTGTACAGCCACTCTATAAATCAGTATGGCAGTATCTCAGAAAATTGAGAATCAACCTACCTCAAGACCCAGCAATACCACTCTTGGGCATATACACAAAAGATGCTAAGCACACCACAAGGACATAGGCTCAGCTATGTTCAGACCAGCATTATTCATGAAATAAAATAATTTGGGGGGAGGGGTTTCAAGACAAAGTTTCTCTGTGTTGTTTTGGTGCCTGTCCTGGATCTCGTTCTGTAGACCAGACTGGCCCCGAACTCACAGAGATCCACCTGGCTCTGGGATTAAAGGTGTGCACCACCACTGCCTGGCTGAAATAAAATAATTTTTAAGGGAAAAGAATCAAGTGTCCCACAACAAAGTGAGGTAGGCAGAGGCATCTCAATTCAGTCATCTCTCTCTCTCTCTCTTCTCCACCCCCAAATACAAACAGCCTGTGCAAGTATTCACAAATGAGGCTTAATTTGAACTTCTTCCACTTGCCCATTTTACTGTTCCCACCATAGACCCGGAGCACTGGCCATGTTCAAGTTCAACATATGATGAGTCAGACCAGATTTGAAAAGTCAGAGACATGAACTTCCATGGGGAAACAAGTTTCAAATGTTGATGAGGTTTTGTTTTTTTTTTTTTTAAACAAACAGTCTGTGGGATTTGGAATCCTTGAAATCCAAAGAAAATCTTATGGAATAATCTCTTTGGTTTGTGTGTGTGTGTGTGTGTGTGTGTGTGTGTGTGTGTGTGTGTGTGTGTTTATTTGAGAGGCTTTGCTTACAGTGACATCCATGGGTGTCAGGGATCTAAATGAAAGCTAGTTTAGACATGCTTAGATTACAAGAATGGAAGAAATAACAAAGATAAATAAAATATAGCTTCAGATATTGCAGTCATAATTCAGTGAAACATACAAAGAATGGCCAAGGGGATTTCCCTTTAACAGACATTTCTTGAGCAGCTACTGGAGGCTACACTTTTTGCACTGAAACTAAAACCCAAAGCAACTGTCTCTGTGGGGATGTGGCAAAGAGACCATCAATCAATGAATCACTTGGGAAGCTTTTAAGCTCGGAGCTTACTTTTGCTTTGTTTTGTTTAAATATTAATATGCCTATGCCTGGGTGAGTTTTATTTGTACCGTGTACATGCAGGAAAGTGTGGAGGCCAGAACAGGGCATCAGATCCCCTGGAACTGGAGTGATGAGCACTGGAATTGTGAGCCATGATATGGGTACTAGGAACCAACTCCCAGCCCTCTGTAAGAATACTAAGTACTCTTAACCACTCAGCTATCTCTCCAGTTCTAAAACTGAGTTTTCAAAGGAAAATGGCAGAAGTTGGGGGTGGCGGAGAGATTTTTTAAAAAAAAGGGCAAGGCATAGAGGCAGAGGGAGAGTCATTGGTGTGACTGGAGCTGAGGCTCCATGAGGAAGTGCCAGAGGACACACTAGTCTTTGTGTACTGAAGCAGGGAGTCGGAACTTCATTCAAAGAAACAATGAGAAGGGAATGTCGTGACCAGATATTTTCAATGTAGGAAGACGTCATGAAGAAAACTGGGAAAGTGGAGTGGGACCATGAAGACTGTTTTAAGAAAGCACTGTACTATTTCAAACCAACAACAAGGGTGGCTTAAACAATACAGATAGCTGTGAGCCTGGAGAGGAGCAGATAAGAGCAAATACTCGAAGGCAGAATCTGCACAAACTGGACGTGCACCATTTTAAGAAACTCTATCTTTTGCCAGCTGGTGGTGGCGGCAGTGGTGGTGGTGGTGGTGGTGGTGGCGGCGGCGGCGGCGGCAGCAGCAGCAGCAGCTGCATGCGCACACCTTTAATCCCAGCACTTGGGAGGCAAAGGCAGGTGGACCTTTGAGTTCAAGGTTAGCCTGGTCTACAGCCAGCACTACACAAAGAAACCCTGTCTCAAGGAAGGAAGGAAGGAAGGAAGGAAGAAAGAAAGAAAGAAAGGAAGGAAGGAAGGAAGGAAGGAAGGAAGGAAGGAAGGAAGGAAGGAAGGAAGGATATCTTTCTTTTAGTTTATGGGTTGGTTAGATGACATTGAGGAAATATTAAAGGCCATCTTCATGATGGAAAATTTTGAAGAGTTATTTGTTCTTTGGAAGACTGAAAATTATTTAAATCCAGGACATGGTTGATAATAGCAAGGGTTCCAGCAAAGGCCTGCACAAAGGAAAGCCTCTGGGTGCACCTAAGCTGTCCATAATTAATCATGTCTCACTACTTAAAGTTTGGGAAAACTTACAGGTGATGCAGAATATGCTGATGCAAAAGCTTCATGCTTGGGTACCAAACACACCATATTGATGATTATCAAACACATTCTCATGAGGGAATTACATCATAGAAGCATATAACAGAGAAAGAAATTATAAACAATTTTGAGAAATAAAAAAAACTTTATTTTTACAAAAGTTTTCATAAGTGCATTTTGTATTTGATGTTCATGCTGTTATAACAAAGCAAACTAAAATATAATTACAGTTAAGGTACATCTATGCATATTTAAAAAGTAATATTTTAATTCCTTGATTTTCAAAAATTGAAAGTAGAATACGCAATTCTTCAAAAATAGCCATTTCCCCCTCCCCATGCAATCATTGCAATGATTTAACAAGGAAAAGTAAACTGAGCGGGCAGATGAATGCTTAACTGGCATTATTACCTCCTGAAACCCTTTGTGTTTGGGACTAAATTTAGAAACGCTTGCTTACATTTTCAAATATACATCACCTCTGCAGTACAACTATTAATGTGTTCTCAATGAAGAGATTCTCATTCGGGGAACTGGTCCTCATGGATGCTGCTCTCATTCTCACGGGATTATTTGTAGATTCACAGGCAGAATTATGCAGCATACTTAAGAGAGAGCCTAAGACTGTCAGGATCCTTTTTATCATTGTAGTGTTTTCTTAAAATTAAAACTGTCAAGAAAATACAGCCAACTTATAATTTATCAGTTTTACATATGATTATTCATTCTTTTGTCCTGAGATATTAAGCAATTTTGTAAGTAGTTTATCTTCATGCAAAAAATATAATTTTCCATTCTTTACATTCATTTTCTAGTATTTTGCATTTAAAATAACTACATCACACTTGTGCTTAATACATGTGAAACATACAGAACAATTCGTTTATTATGGCAGAACAATTAATGATCATTGGTTCTCTCATGGGCAATACAATCAAATTTTAAGTGCTGATTTCAAATTGCTAAAACATTACCTGGCTGTAAAACTCTCAATGGAGACTTTTGGGGTCCCCCTCCTCAGGCTTGTGAGGAAGACAGGGTGTGGCTACTCCTTGAACCTCTGAGTTTGAGATCCTAATACATGGAGCTAGGCCTGCATACCACACCCTACTAGTCTCCTCTACCATCTCGAGGGGATGTCTCAATACTATGTATAAAGACATATTTTGTGGCTAATGGGGGCAATGTATATATTTGTTTTGTAGTGTTTGCCCAAACTGGGTTGATTCATAAAAAAAAAAAATGTGAGAATCAGTAACACATTTGAGTGACAAGTAGATACAAATGCCAAACATTTAAGAACATATTTATGATTAAGGAATCAAGTCTCTGCGACCTCCAGACTTTAAACAGTATATGGTGCCCGTTGGGATTATGACAAGTCTTAAGCACTTAGCTTTTTTCCTATATTGGTCAAAGAGAAACACAAACTTAATTTTCATCACCTGAGATAAGATTGGGAAATATGAAGCAAGAAGGATTTTTCCACTGATGACATGCTGTTTCATTTCTTTCTTGTTACAAACTTTAGTGTTTCACAGAGGAGCAAGAGGGCATACAATGCATTTAAGGCCCGCCGTTGACTTTCTAAGCATATCTGCACCCTCCCATGGGGTGTGATAGTTCCCACACAGATTGGGACATTCAATAGAAATGCACAATCTTTTGAGGGACAAGCAATAAACAAAGGTTGTCCATATTTAATCACATCTAACTACAATGAAGAATAAATAGAATACGGATAAATCATTTGCTTAAATTGCACTGTTCAAAAATTCTGTTGGAATCAAAGTCAGCTATGAGATTTTAGTCAAGTAGGACAATGGAAAACAGCTTCTTTTATTTGTAATGCAGAACTGCTTGCCCTTAAAATAATATGAGTATCTAATTCAGGTAATGACCTTCAATTTTAATTATCAAATATGTATTAAGTATCTAAAAAGCCAGTGCTTCCGACATGTGGCTTTGGATGTGTTATTTGTCTAGTCAGAAATGTCTTCCAAATTTAATGCACACTGGGAGTGGAGCTCAGTGGGACAGCACTTGCCTATCATGTGTGAGGCCCTGGTTTTGATCCTCCACCCTGTGAAACAAATTAATGTGAACAGAACCCTCATTTATTCAAAGTCAAATTTATAAGTGCAACAATGAGTCTTCAGAGAGATTATGCCCAAGGAATGTACCTGAATAATAAAAAAAAAAGTACCCGAATAACTACATCAATTGAAGCTGAGGTCAAGACTCAGCATGATTGAAACACGTGTATGATCAATGATGTAGATCATCCAACAGGCCTGCATGATGATGCAGGTTCTAACTGACAACATTCACCTACAAACAGGTTGGGACCATCCAACAGGCCTGCATGATGATACAAGTTCTAACTGACAACATTCACTTACAAACCAAGTTGGATTTCCTCCAGGGCAAAGGAGTTCTTGTCCTGCCACACTGATCACATATGTATTTGGAAAGGTCATGTGAACTGCATGAGTTCTCCATATACTTTCATTCAGAGTCCTGTTCCAACAGAAGGGAAAGACTTCCCTAGGGACCTTGCTCTCCTCAGGCACAGGATGTATAATGCCGACCTGAATTGCACTGTCCATGGTATCGAGGCTTTTGGTGACATTAGAATCATGGCACCCAGATTCAGGATGCATCTAAATATGTGGTACAATTAATGTTTAATGGTCAAACTTAGGAGCATCTAGAGATTCTAAGAATGGAATTATACCCTTAGCATGTCTTGCTCTATGTTGGATTTAAATAGTTTTCTAGGAAAAATTTGAAGAAGTGCTTCCATATCGTGCCATTGAAGAGTTATTTGGAAATAGCATCTATTCCTCCTCACATTTGCCTTAATAGTCATAAGAAGGGAAGCAAAGTTGTTCAGAATTCCAGCCATACTGTGTTTCCCAGACTTGGCATAGACATACTGAAAATGGAAAGGGGAAAGATTCCAGCAGGAACACAAGTACACGAATTGTCACCCACCCTGAGAAATCACTGAGTGTCTTCCTTCCCCTAAGTGCCACGGCTCCATTTGCTGCAGTCAACAGATATCTTTTAAGCTTTGTTATGGTAAGAATTCTGTAAATACACATACCCTATATGTAGTTTTGTACATAGATTCTGAATATTCCAGTGAGTTTGATCAATGAGAAAATGTACTGAAAGAACTTTGGGAGTTATTAAATAAATATAATACTTTAAAAAAGAACCTCTACATTTCCATTTTCCATATAAAAGTAAAAATCAGACAGAAGGCTTTTGCGTCAACAAGGATGGTCGTGTTAAAGGATGGGAGTCAGGTCACATGTGAACTACCATGTTTTGTTTGGGCGTGACTTCCCACATCTTGCTTTAAGTTTTGAGTCTGGCCTAACTGCGACCTTTGACGGTTATTTAATGAGGTAGTCCACATTGCCTAGACATTCGCTGTATCTGGTTATTATTCCACAAATAATTAAGTACAATATATCAGTTACTTTTTTTCCTTTATGTTTAATGGAATTCTGTGAACATTGCGAATATATTACTTTTAGTGGTACACAGTTCTTGAGAAAGTGTCTTGATTTGTTTTTACATTGCCATTTGCGATATTTTTTTAGCAGCTTGCTACAATATCATTTAATAAAAATAAAGTATACTTGGTGATGGTAGAGAAAATATTGTTAGAGACTTCATGGGTCGGGAAAGGCTCAGTCGCAAGATCGGGTGCTCGTTCCTTATCGGCTGTGTCACTCTGGTTCCTCTCTTTCAAGAATGACCATAATATTGCTGCAAAGTTCACTGGACTGAGAACCCTCCTGGGGCTTCACATGGAGACCGAGTAAAGCTCTTCTATTTGTTTTTTGAAGTACTCTCTCAGCTCGGGTCTCTTAGCCTTTAGTGTTGGTGTCAGCAAACCGTTTTGAACTGAGAACATGTCACAATGCATGTAAATGGCTTTAACCTAAAAACCAAACGCAGAATATATCTTTAATAGGAAAAAAAAACCACCACAGCATTTATAGCACACATGGTCAAAATAAACAGGCATAAAGGAATAGGCATCTTGACTTTAGCCTACCATGCTAAGTCAAAATTATATTCAAACATGTTTCAGTCCATTTGATATTTCTGAAAGCCACCCTTTCCTCTTGTCATTCACTCACTCACTCACTCACTCATTCATTCATTCATCCATTCACTCAGCAACTCAATAGACATGAACAGGTTGCTTGCTCTGCTAGGCACTGAGAATACAAGGAGGAGTCTTAAATACCAACACCCAAAGTGGTGTAAGTTAGTGTTTACAGAGCAGACTGAAGGATGCTGGGCAGTTTTTCACATGATGTGCAGAGAATGAAGAGCACAGACCTGAGTTAGGGAAGAGAGAGCTGTAGTCAGGGAAGGTTTCGCAATCAAGTGAGTGTTAAAAAAAAGAGCAACAGTTGAGGCTGGGGACGGCTCTTAGCTGTCGGAGTGCTACCATGTGTGAGGTATGGGTTCAATCCCTACTACCTTATAAAAACAGGGTGTGGTGTCACATAAGCAGCACTCATGAGGTAGAGGCAGGAGGACAAGAAGTTCAAAGTCACCCTTGGACATATGTCAAATTCAAGTTCAGCTTAAGATACACGAGACCCTATCTTAAATAAACAAATAGTCAAACAGCAAACAGGGAAATGTTGATGAAGGAGGGTACCACAGGCACAGTCCTCAAGAACAAAACCAGCAGCTGAGAAGAAGCAGGTGTCCAAAGGGATGTCTAAGTGGTTTCTTGTCATTACATAAGAAAGTCAAGTGTGGGAGGTATGAGGCTGAAGGCCTAGATAGTCCAGTAGCAGAGAAGGTCAAACTTTATCCCAAGCACAAGAGGAAAGGACCGGATTTTTTGTTGTTGTTGTTTGTTTGTTTTTGAGACAGGGTTTCTCTGTGTAGTTTTGGTGCCTGTTCTGACTGGAGCGCTCTCTGTAGAATAGGCTGGCCTCGAACTCACAAAGATCTGCCTGGCTCTGCCTCTGGAGTGCTGGGATTAAAGGCGTGCACCACCACTGTCCAGCTGGACTGGAGATTTTTTTTTTTTTTTTTTGGTTTTTCGAGACAGGGTTTCTCTGTGTAGCTTTGCGCCTTTCCTGGGACTCACTTGGTAGCCCAGGCTGGCCTCGAACTCACAGAGATCCGCCTGCCTCTGCCTCCCGAGTGCTGGGATTAAAGGCGTGCGCCACCACCGCCCGGCTGGACTGGAGATTTTTAAAGAGTGCAACAGCACATGCCTTGTAGAAAGAGGTCTCCAGGAGAAATTGGAAGATGGCTTTGGGAAGAGTTAAGAATGGAAGTATATGTTCCATTTGTTGGAAACAAGACAATAATCTACATCAGTAGTTCTCAGCTTCCCAATGCTGCCACCTTTTAATATAGTTTCTCATGTTATGGTGGCCCCCAACCAGAAACTTTTTTTTCATTGTTACTTATAACTATAATTTTGCTACTGTTATGAATTGTAATATAAATATCTGATATGTAACCCCTGTGGAAGGTCATTTGACCCCCAAAGGCCTTGCGCCCACAGGTTGAAAAATGCTGTTCTACACATAGGGTAGAGGCAGACAGAGATAGGTAAGCAGTTCAGAATGAATCAGAGACACAGTGACAAGATGTGATACGGAAGGAGGCTGCCGTGAGGACTCTTCGGTGTCTGCTTTAGATGGCTGCCTAGAGACGCTGTAATCTGTACTGAGCGCAAAAAGACAGGAAGACACAATGAGGTGGAACAACGTTCTACTGTGGACAGTTTTGGTTTTTGAGACAGGATCTCATGTAGCTCAGGCTGGCCTTATTCACTATGCAGCTGAGCATGCTCTAAAACATATGACCTCCCCTTTCTTTCTCCACCTCCCCAGTGCTGGGGTGATAGGTAGACATCACTACACCAGTTTCTGCATCACCGAGGGCAGGGCCCAGGATTCTGTGTGTGCTGGGCAAGCACTCTACAATTGAGCTACATCCCCAGCCCATGCCATGAACTTTTGTCGAGTCTTTTAGAGGGGCCGCAGAAGGATCTGATCTAGCTCTCACTACTGCCTCCTATGAAGCAGAGCCCAGGCTTCTCGGACAAAAGCTCTGTACAAGGCAGAGTGAGTACACGGGAGGATGGAGGGATGGCCTAGTGTCTCAGCGCTTCTGTCCTACTGGTCTCCAGCGGGAAGACTCCCAGGCAGTTCTCTGAGAATATTATATCTGAACTGGGGATGAACACTGGAGTGGCACAATCTCTAAGAAATTGTCTCCTGCTAACTGGGACCAAGTTAGGTGATTTTTGTTGTTTAATGAGTTTAATAACTCCTATTATTAAAGTGTGGGCTGGGCTAATGATCATTGTAATAATATACTTTAAAATTGTGTCAAAGTGTGTATGTTAAAATACAAACACAGATTCAGGAATAGCTTTAGGTAATCAATGTTCACTGAGCATATACAGTGCGTCAGGTACTATGTATCAGGAATACAAAGATACACAAATAGCTCTTACTCACATGGAACCTATAGTTCAGCAAGAGATGCCAGAGCTGGACGTAACTACTGTAGGGTGAGGAATACCAGTTCTCTGGTATCCATCCCCACTCCCCCATGCTAATGAACCCGGATTTAGTTTGGGTCCAGGACATACCATGACAGTCCTGTTCTCTGATTTCTCAGCTCTGCGTTGTGGCTAGAGGATAGCCATGAGATCCATATTTGGTTACTAAGAAAGAAAAAAATGTGCTTCCCTAATAAAAAGTTCAGACCTGGCTACCTCTGTCTCCTCTCCTCTTCCTGACTTGAATGTGAGTGTGTTGAGAGTTGTTGCAGCCACCTTTCACCACGGGGTGAAAAATCAGCATACTAAGGTCAGAGAGAAGTGGAGAGCCAGGAAGAGCCCGTGTCTTTGAGGACCTGACCCCACCTGGGATCATCCATCTTTCCACTTATGCAAAGAAGCAAAACCCAGTAGACTGGGAGCCAGTTTTCTCTGTGTGAGTTGACTGCATTTCTTTCGGATAAGTCACACCCCCAGGCTTGGCAGTATTTGGGCTGTGTTTCATTTTTATGTTTCTTTTCATCGTTATGACCAAAACACCTGAAAGAAACAATTGAAAGGAAGACCAGTGTCTTCGGGCTCAAAGTGTCAGAGGGGTTGAGTCCCTCATGGAGAAAGACAATGCATTGGGATGCAGTAGCTCCAAATTCTCTATTATTTCATCTCATAAGAGCATGAGCTTTCCAGGGGCTGGAGAAATAATTCCATGGTTAAGAGCACTGGCTGCTCTTCCAGAGGACCCAGGTTCCATGACTAGCACCTACATGGCAGCTCACAATTAACTACCTGTAGTTCCAGTTCCCTAGGATCTGTTGCCCTCTTCTGGCCTCTGAGGGTACTGCACATACATAGTGTGTGGGCATATATCCATACAGGTGAAACACCCATACATATAAAATACTGAAAATTTTCTCATTATGCTTGTTACTCAAAACAGGAACGATTTCTCAGGACTAGGACTGCAAGTCTTTGTACCTTATAAAATACAGTTTTCCCCCCAGTGTGTTGTTATCACACACAAACCATCCTAAGACCCTTGAAGTTCTTTGAAACAGGTCCCAAGGAGGAAGCTTAGAATACTGAGGGGCACGAAACATACACGGGCTACTTCTCAGGTGGTGTCACATGGAGTGTAGGTGGGTATGAGAGTCAGGGACAGGAAGGCTGGGGTAGGGAGAGATGAAGAGGTTTGTGGAGGTGGGGTGAAAGAGGGGTAGGCAGGAAGGTCAGATGGTTAGAGATGGGGAAGTTAGAGAGATTGAGCTCTGGCCCCAAACCAACAAGAGAGCACATTTTATGTAAAATGTCACGGAAGGTCTACTTTTTTAAAATCGGGAATTACAGGGCTAGAGTGATGGATGGGGGCATTAAAGGCACTCACTGCTCTTGCCAGGACCAGGGTTTGGTTCCCAGTACCTGCATGGATGCTCACAACCATCTGTGCCTGTTCCAGGGGTTCTGACACCCTCTTCTGGCCTCTGTGGACTTTGCATATACACAGGGAGAACACTTACATAAAATGAACATGAGTAATAACTTTAAAAAACTTTCTAAAAGTTTAGATATCACCATTTTGTGGTGAAATTTTTTTGGATTTATTCATTTGTTGTTTTTTTTTTTTTAAAAAAAAAACATGGTCTTGGGTAGTTTAAGATGGTCTTCAACTCCCTATATAGCTGAGGATGTCCTTGAGCCCTTTTTCTCCCTGCTTCCCCATCTTGGGATAGCAGGGCTACACCACCACACCTCACCTACCCTCTTTTGTTTATGAAGTTATTATGATTTTTTCCAAGGAGAGGCAAAGGCCAGGATACAATGTCTACAGCCTGGCTACCAGCTCTTCTGATTTCCTAGTGGGACATGGGGAGCACTTGGGTTCCTTGGGCAGGACTCTACATTCAGTCCAGGGAGAGAGACTGGAAATGTAGCTACGATGGCAGAAGCCACAGAAAGTGCAGCATAGGGACACTAACTTTCACGGGGAGAGCTACATGACACTATTTAGGTAGTGTGGACACTGAAGGGACAAGATCTCAAGGGGAAGGGCTTAAAACAGGCAGACTTGGGGTGTCTGTCAAATCAGCTCCTGGAGCACAGCCGAGCACGCAGCCCCTCCACACAGCTAACTGCAGGACTGTTCTGCCTGAGCTTGCACCACCAGCTCCAGCCCTGCAAAGAATGCCAAACAGGCCTGAGGCCTGAATCCAGCTCACAATTTAGCCCCTCAGTGAGCAGATCAGAGCAACATCGCCTTCAGGCTGTCAAGAGCGGCCTTGGGTCCATTTACATTCTTCCAGAAAATACTTAAACAATCGACTTGAGTGACTCAAAGTCTGGGCAGTGGATAAAAAAAAAAAAAAAGAAATCAGATCCATTGTTAATGATGACTTTAACTGTGGGCCCCAAACTTTGAGCTGTTTTCAGGAGGGAGGTCAATGATAAGGCATGAATTCGTTTTGTGCACTAATTATATGCTTTCTAGAAAGTTGTCTATGAGTGTACTATAAAAGAGTGTTCTTAATCTTCATTTATGTCCATGAAACCAGCTTTCCAATTTTATTTATGTAATTATTTTTATGTGTATGAGTGTTTTGCCTGTGGGTTTGTCTGTGAGCCATGTACATGCAGTGCCTGTGGAGACCAGAAGAGAGCATCAGATCCCTTGGAACTGGAGTTGCACAGTTGTGAGCCTCCATGTGGGTGCTGGAAATCAAGCCCAGGTCCTCTGGAAGAGCAATGACTTCTCTTAACCACCGAGCCATCTCTCCAGCCCCATATGTATATATGTGTGTGTGTATGTATGTACGTATGTATGTATGTATGTATGTATGTATGTATGTATGTATGTATATGTGTGTGTATGTATGTATGCATGCATGTATGTATGTATGTATGTATTATGTTTATTTTTGAGACACTGTCTCCCACTGTGCAGCTCTGGTTGGCTTGGAGCTCTCTATATAGACTCACAGGAATCCACTTGCCTCTGCCTCCTGAGTGCACTACCATGCCTGGCTCTTTCTAAGTTTTAATACATTTTATAGAAGAAACAAGAAAAAAATGCCTAACAGTAGCTTTCTTTCTTGAAACTTGTCACTGAAATGAGATTTATAGAACTTTCATTTAAAAAAAAATACTGTAACATTTAAACATTGCATTGGAATGAAGTAGCTCCAAATTCTCCATTTATTTCATCTCATAAGAGCATGAACTTTCCAGGGACTGGAGAAATAATTCCATGGTTAAGAGCACTGGTTGTTCTTCCAGAGGACCCAGGTTCCATGACTAGCACCTACATGTCAGCTCACAATTAACTACCTGTAGTTCCAGTTCCCTAGGATCTGTTGCCGTCTTCTGGCCTCTGTGGGCACTGCACATACATAGTGTGTGGGTATATATCCATACAGGCGAAACACCCATACACATAAAATAAAAATATATAAAATCTCAAAAACTTTTTTAAAAAGCAACAACAAAAACCATAAGCATTTGTATATCTGAAGAACCATAGTACTTTCAGTTCTTCAAAGATATTAACGCAAGTTTGCTTGTAGATAATAAAGACAAAATAAATAATTTAAGATGAAAGATAGAAATAAAGAAAAATAAAACATTTCCATGAGTCAGGAAAATGATAAATCCATTCCTGAATACTGTATGTCTAAGGAGAGGTCCACTGGTTAGAAGTTGAAAAAAATCTATTGTGTCCAATTTCATTTTGTATTGTCTATGCAAATTAATGAGGCACACAAATACAAAGAACATTATTAAATCACAATTAAGTGTGCTCAAATATCTGCTAGTCATCCACATCATTTAATTGTTGATAGAATTTTTAACTATAACTTATCTACTTAGTAAAATACATATCTTTCAAAGACCTCTGTAAATTACTAATGGCTGACCTAGTTCTTAGAATTGCATGTTTCTGGAAATGATGCCACAGTGAATCTATTTTTTTTTCTAATTCAAAGTTTAGTGCAATCAACCCAGCTCAGTAAATCCTAACTCCTAAAGTTTATATCAGATGACTTAAATTCTGGACTTAGTTATGTCATTCTTTGTGTTTCCAGTTAATCCTTAATTGCCCCTTTTCCCCCACCTTGAGATAGAGTCTCACTACATAGCCCAGGCTGGCCTTGAATTTATGATCTTCCTGCCTTAACCCCCCACCATCCCTGACTGACCTATTTTTTGTTTTTGTTTTTGTTTGTTTGTTTGAAACAAGGTCTCATGCAGCCTCGGTTGGCCCGGAACTTGCTTTGTTGTTGGGATGGTCTTGAACTTCCGATCTTTCTGCATCTACCTCTCATGTGCTGGGATTGTAAGAACACATTGTCTCCATGCCTAGTGTATGTGGTGCTGGGATCAAACCCAGGGCTACATACTAGACAGGTACTTTGCCAGGCAAGCACATCCCAAGCCTCTGCCTGTTTATTTTTGAAAAGGGAAAAGATCAAGACAAAAACGGATTGTGGATCAACTGGAACAGCTGCCGTGAAGAGTCATGTCTGGAGCACACCTCCTTCTGGGCAGGAGCCCTGCGGCTTGGTCTGCTCTGGTCAGCTGAGGTTACATGTTAACTGTGCTGGGGAAGAAGCCACAGAGCGGCGAGGAGAATGAGAACAGAGAAAACCAAGAGGTTAACAACTTTGGCAATAAAACTAAAGACCTCTGGGATGCCACATGACTTTCCTGCATCTGAGGTTGCCATGGTGAGGGCAGATTATTAGAGCAGAAATGGTACAAGGCATACAGAAAGTCAAGATCACTCTCCTCTCATTAACGCTCTAACCAAAGGCAATGGAGAACAGAGGAATTTTAATTGAAGGTTTCTTATAAAAAGAATATCACACACACACACACACACACACACACACACACACACACACACACACACCATCCTCTCAACCCCTTTCACTCCCTCTCCCAGTGTGCGGGTTTTACCAGTGTCTTGGTGCAGGTTATGCATCCTATCACCAACAGAGGGCGTGCAGGGCTTACGAATCCACAAGGTTGTACCCAGGTGGAGTCCCAGTCTGTCCTTCAAATCACCCCAGACTTCAGGGTCTGGGACCACTCAGGGGTAGCTCCTGGACCACACGGTCACATGTGGTCCAGTCACACAGATCCACATTAAGGAAAGACAACAAAATAAGTTCTACTAAATTTGGAGATTGAAATAATCATAGTGACAAAAATGGACCTTCTACTCTGAAAAATAAAGTAAGCAGCCGGGACCCTTCAAATTCAAGCTGTAGCTGTCCTAAAATAGTTACTGACAAATGAAAGTTTGTTTCTCACACTGTCTTAATTTAAACATCTGTTTCAAGAGAAAAATAATCTCAAACACTAAAACTATTTTAGATTTCTTTAGCTTGAAATTAAGAAATTAAAACCATAGCTGGGTATGGTAAGTAGCTTGTGCCTGTAATCCGAATACTTGGGAGGCTGAGACAGGAGGATTGCAATGAGCTCAAGACCATCCTGGGCTATGTGGTAAGTAGCAGGCCAGCCTGCCCTACCCCGAAACTCCTATAGCATGACACCCTGTCCAAAACCAAAGCAAAACAACAATAAAAAAGGAAATTAAAAAAAAAATCTTTGTACATAGACACATTTTAATTTCAGATTAAACATAAGAATTTTACATTTAAAACCAATTTAGAACTAGTTCTAAGCCATCATCAAAATAGTATACAAAAATTTAAAATTCTTATAAGCCTTGTAGATCCCTTATACTATATTTTGGGGACATTTTTTATGCAGAAAACGTTTGTTTGTTTGTTTGTTTGTTTGTTTTTGAGACAGGATCTTTCTACAGAGCCCTGACTGTCCTGGAACTTGCTGTGTAGACCAGGCTGGCTTTGAACTCACAGAGATCTGCTTGCCTCTGCCTCCCACATGCTGTGATTAAAGGCGTGCACCACCATGCTTGGTGAAAAATTTTTGTTACAATTCTCTCTGTGTGTCTCTCTCTGTCTCTCCTTCTCTGTCTCTGTCTCTGTCTCTCTGTATGAGTGAATATGCACATGCATGTGGAGTTCAGAGGTCAACTTTGAGGAGTTAGTTCTCTCCTTCCATTATATGGGACCCAGGACTGAACTCAGGTCATTCGGTGTGGCAGCAAAGCATCTGTACTTGCTGGGCCATCTCACTGTCATCTCCCCTCTACTATAAAATTATGAAATGCTGATTTTATGAAAGACAATTATTTCAAAATCCAAAGGATAAAAATTTCTATCAGTATATTACTGTTTTCTGCTTGGAACCTTTTCTCTTTGGCTTTAACTCAAGCGCATAGATGATACATGAAGTAGGACTGAGCATGCTCAGTCCTGAGCCCAGCTACAGTAGGTCTCAGAGGAACTGAGTGTCCTTTCTCTGTGGGTACTTTGTTTCCTTCTCCTTTGCAGAAGGCCACTGGGCCGATAGTGCCCTCCTAGCAAGTAAGCTGCCAAGAAGGCCGTGCCCATAAAAGTAAAAATAAGGTAGGGCACTCGGGAGCCCAAGCAGGCCCACGTGATCTACCAGTGACAGCAAGGCTTCTATTTCAGCCTTATGATCGCCTGCGGTTAGAAGGGCAACAAGCACAGTCTTACTTGTCCAGTGACCTATTTTAGTTCAGGAGCAGGCAGTTGCAGTCTGCTCGAAACAGGCCTTCGGGGGTCTGTCGGTGTAGAGCCTTCCAGCTGGCCATACCACGGAGGCAAGAGTCTAGGTCAGGGTCACCAGGCTGCTATGCAAAGTGATATAATGGGTATGGGAAAGGGCACAGTTACCTGTTCAAAGGAATGGAGTCCACTTTTCTTTCCCAATGCCACCATGTCATCCAGAATGGCTTTCTTCAGCTCCTAAATTGAACCATGGAAGCAAACCAGTAAGAACACATTTCAATGGGGATAGAAGGAATAAGGCTGTGAAGTAAGGTTGACCAGTGACCGAGCAGACACATGCTCTCTCAGTCCCTTCCCTGCTGAGGGTGACCTGGTGCCATGCCAATTACGATCTCTCACCAGGAGAGAAAGGGATGCAAATGGCTAAAGAGGTCACTGTGAATGAGTCAGGGCATGCTTGAAGTGTTCTGTTGGTCAGCCCAGAAGGGCTCCCACTCCTACGCAAGCTCAGGGCTCAGCGAGGGAAAGTGGAACCAGAGATGCCAGCCTATGTCTGCTGCTGAAGCACAGAACAACAGTCCTCCCTAGGTATGTGCCCAAGACAGTTCCATGAAGGTAGGAATGGTGGATGCTCTAAGGCAGAAGAGCTGTGTTACTATTTCCATTCTATCACTACCTCTCAACCCAGAGATCCACCTTGTCTTGGCAGAAAGCCTGTGCTCACATCTGACTCTGCTGTGAACCATCTGTGTGGCCTGGGACAAGTCCACCTCCTCTCCTTTCAAGCTATGGGACAACAGGCTAGATGAACCTTCTGTGACGGCTCCTGGACCTAAGAATTCGATGGCTTACTCAATTTCTAGAAAGTCAACAGGAATAACTTCAGCAACAACTACAAGACGACACACCTCTGGTTTAGGGTTCCTAGCATGTGGAAAGTAACAGCAGACACTCGGTACTCATTTAGACCTCACTGCTGTCAGCTTTCCTGTCCCTCGTTATGTGACTCATGAAGTGCTCAGCAACCTGTCAGGAAGCACCAGGGGTACAGACCTGATTTGCGCAAAGCTCCTGATAGGTCCCTCTGATTCCTTTCTTATGAGCCCAGGCAGGCATGACTTCAGGGTCAGGCACGACAATGCCAACCAAAAAGGCCTACAAAGTCCACCAGAAAACACAGTCATGACACAAGCTTTTAGAGTTCTCATTTGTGGTCTGGTATTAAAACATAATCTCTTGGTATTCTCAGACTCCACCCTTTCCTAAAAATAAGTCTTTCATTATGAAACATTTGTTCAGAGGTTATAAAACACTTCCACCAAGGGTGCCACACAGGCCTGACTGATTGCTTCTGACATGGGGCTGCTCAGTGGCTAAGCATTTCATTAGCATGCCTGAGGCCTGGGTTCAAATCCAAGTACCAAAAGCCAGAAATTAAACACACACACACACACACACACACACACACACACACACACACACACACACAGAGGGAGAGAGAGAGAGAGAGAGAGAGAGAGAGAGAGAGAGAGAGAGAGAGAGAGAGAGAGAATCAGAAAAGCAAAAATATTGAATTTTTATTTAATATTGTGCCTCAAGAAATTTCCCCCTTGGAAGTTAGTGAACATACATTAAAATTAGTAGAAATGTTTATTTGTACACGTTCAAGCAACTCATTTGCCTTACTGCAATTAACCAAACCCTAAGTAGTTAGGATTTCTTCTGTAGTTTTGCTTTGAGACTGAAGCTGGCATCAAACTCATGATCCTTTTGCCTCTGCCCCTGAATGTACTATCATGCCTGGTTTTATGTGGTTCTGGGCACAGAACCCAAGACTTTCTACATGCCAGGCAAGCACTCTACCCAGTGAGCTAGATTCCCAAGCCCCACAATTTCTCTTTAAGAAAGGATTTCCCTCCTCTTAACCTGAAATGTATGGGTAAATCCTGGTGGTTGACTAGAAATCACAGTCTACTCTGGAGTTTTTGGCTGGCCAGTCTGTGAGGGACGGCTGGAGCACCATTGCTCACCTTTAAGCTGTCCCCATGGACATAGATTTGTGCCACAGGCTCACTCCGGATGTAGATGTTCTCAATCTTCTCTGGTGCAACGTATTCCCCCTGAGCAAGTTTAAATATGTGCTTTTTTCGATCGATGATTTTAAGCGTTCCCTCCTGTGGAGTCGAACAGACAGCGTCCTCAGACAGCACTCCCATTTCCAAGCTGGAACCCCGCCTCCTCAGTAAAGACTTACCCTGTACACCCCAGCACAAGCTGCTCCACTCTGTGTCTACAGAGATGCTGCATGGGGCTTGAGGAAGCCATCGCCCACCACAGGTGGGTGACATGCCAGTTCTGCTGGGCCCTGAGTATCCGCCATCCTTTCTTCTGGATCAGCCTCACCAGGTCCCTCTGCTTCCCCAGCCATCCTTACCCCAGAAGCAGGCATTCATCTGCTTCTGCTCAGATCCATCTCTGCCCCATCGGGGCTCCTCTTGGCCCGGCCCACCCTCAGCTGCACCTTTTCTCACTGACATCTCCAGGTCCACTGTCTTTGACCTCACTAGGGTCTATGGCCCCAGCTACTGCCTCTACCCCAGAGTGTCCTTGCCATCTCCTGGTGGACAGCAGACTCCTCAGAGAGAGCCTGTGGCTTCCACCCAACCACCAGATGGTGTTAGAAGCCCCAGCCTCTCCAGTATCCACTGGCAGGGAGGACAGGGAGTGAGTGCTGGTGCCGGTGGCCTCTGGGATCCAATTCACTTCACTGACCCAAGACCTGTTTGAGTTCCTGGGGTGCTTAAGTGACTGTTGTACTTTATCTCTGAGAACAGCACAGCAGGGGTAACCATTTCCATACACCTAAGTTCTTAGATCTCTTCATTGGCTCCCAGATCTCACCACGGGTCAGTTGACTCCCATCAGGCTACGAAAATCTGTCCACCCAGAATACAGTTCACCCAGAATGAGGCTCTTGAAGATCACTCTCCTCAAGTCTGACCCATGCTGGGGTCATTCCGGTTTGCCTCACCTCTCTCTCTTGGCTCAGGCCCATCAATCCTCACTCCCAGACCCCTTTCACACACACCTCTTCCTCCTCCTGTGGAAACTACATCTTGAGCAGAAAGAGCCCTGCATACCCTCCATCCCCACTCCATCTGTTTGGTCCTCCAGGGCCAGAGCAATCTCTCCAGGAGAGAAGAAGGAAGCAGGCCCGTTTTCCCCAGCACTGGGGCTGGGTCTCCTACATTCCCCTTACACTAGCTCCTTTGATCTTCATAGCAACAGCCAGCTGTGGTCACCTCTGTTCCTCTAGTGAGGAAAACGAGGGTCAGACACGTTAGTTAACTCCTCCAACAGCCACGAGGCTTGAGAGCAGAGGACTCAGGGTTGAGAACCAGGACTTTCTGGATTAGAGGTCTATACCTTCTCCTTCATCTAGTACTATAAAATAATAATCTTCTAAGCACAAATATCTCTTAAACATAACCATTGAAGCCTTGCACACGGTCTTCCAGAAAATGGGAAAAACATGCCAAAAATATCACTCATCCATTCATTCAAATAAACTGACACCAAAGCCAGAGTCGTATTTTAAAAGGAAAATTGCAGATTGATCTTGTTTATGAGTAGAAACAAAAGGCCAAACACAATGTATAGGGAAATAGTGAACAGGAAAATCACATCACAGCTAAGATGAGGTTAAACCATGAACGCACAATGGGCCTGACATGAGAGACAGGGAAAGCATAAACATTTGTTTCCAATGGAAGAACAATGTCAGTTCAAATTCAGCCCTTATTTGGAAATGATGATGACTTTTGAGACTGACTCCATGGGCTGTTGACAGCTTTTTAATTTCTTGTGTCTGAGCACACCAGCTACTCCACAAGAATTTATTTACTCACTTCTCGCCTCGCCCTGAAGGGTGGGAGGCTTCATTCAAGTTCAGTGCTTCAGCTCTGAGTGCTTATGGTTCTGAGACCCTTTCTTTATGGAAAAAAAAAACAACAACCCAGAAACCAGGCATTACGGTGTGTGTCTATAACCCCAACACTTGGGAGACTGAGGCAAGAGGATGGCAGCACATTTGAGTTCAGCCACGGCTATACATACAGGACTATTCAGAAAGACCTTCTCAAAAAACCTGTCCCCACCACCGTCATCATCAATACCAAAACAAACATCAAGAAATAATCCAATTGACTGCAGAGCATTGAAAGGGACTCTTGCAAGTACAGGGCCTCGAGTCTCAATCTTCCTTGGCTTATGGGACATCTGTCCCTCCACAGGTGTCCATGCTCCACAGGCCTCTCCTGCCCCTCTCCTACACATCTGTGGGCCTTCTGTTGGAGATGATCGTCTACTGATCCTGGCCCGACTGTCCCTTCTCTCTCTGTTCTCTTGGTCTAGAGTCGGGTCCAGTGAGTGCCTGTCCTCTGCTTCTTCCCTCATGCTTGTACCCTCAACCCTACTCACACTAAAAATAAAAATAAAAATAAAAATGTATGCCTTCCCTGAGCAGAGTCCCTGTTCCAGGGAATACACTGGGGACTCGTCCTTGTCTGCCACAGGCATGAGGGTTTCTCAAAGGCAGGTGCACAGGCCCAAGCAGAGGCCAGTTGGCTCACATGGCCCCAGAGCCCATGGGAGGGCTCAGCATCACTCATGTGTCTGGTAAACTCAGTGCCTCAGATTCTGACCAAACAGCAGCAACTTTCCAGACGTACAGAAGAGGTCCCCTGGCTGAGTGACACCAGGCAAGGCCTCTGGGGGTTGGCCACAGTATTTTTTTTCCTTGAAGGATTTGCACAGTTGTCTGATACATGGCAGGCATGGTACTAAGTGCTTTGTAGCCATGATCTCATTTGTTCCTCATGACAACGACTGCAGAGGCTAATGATACTATTATCCTCGTTTTTTAAAATAAAGGAATGTGGGCCAGAAAGACGGCTCAGTGGGTAAAGGCACTTTCTGCCAAGGCTATGACCTGAGTTTGATCCCCAAGACTCTCATGGTAGAAGGAGAATCAAAGCATGCAAGTTGTCCTCTGACCTCACAATCACCATGGTCACACCCATATACACAAGCACACAGGTACACAGAACACATAAATGATGTCATTTTTAAATGAGACAATGAGACAAACTGGTTTGGGATAAATGTTGGGAGCCATAGCCAAAGAATGCTATGAAGATTCAGTTTCTACAAATGGGCCAGGGTGTGCCCCAAAAGAGGAGTGTGGCTTTGCTCAAGGTGACAAAAACAACTCCCAGCAGAGCTAAAAGAACTGAGGCATCCCTTATCCACCAACTCCAAGGTTCTCCCTTCTCCAGATGCCAACCTCTCAGCTGGGGCCAGTGTGCCTGGCCATGGCAGTTTGAATGAAAATGGCCCCCATAGGCTCAGAGGGTGTGGCACTGTTGGGAGTTGGGGCCTTGTTGGAGGAGGTGTAGCCTTGTTGGAGAAAGTGTGTCCCTGGGGGTGAGCTTTGGGGTTTCAGAAGCCCAAGCCAGGCCCAGTGGCACTCTCTCTTCCTGCTACCTGCCAATCTGGATGTAGAACTCTCAGCTACCTCTCCAGCACCATGTCTTCCTGCCATGACAATAGTGGACTAAACCTCTGAACTGTAAGCCAGCCCCAATGAAATGTTTTCCTTTATAAGAGTTGTCATTATCATGGTGACTCTTTACGGCAATGAAACCCTAACTAAGACACTGGCTTTCTCAGATCTGCTCAAGAAATGTACCTCCTTCTACTTAACCACCAGGATCCATACACCAGCAAACCCTTTCCTGGAACCCACAAAGTATAGTAAGTCGGTTCTGAGGCCCAAGTTCTGCCCTCCACACAGGCCACTGTCACTTTCATTGGAACAATAGGAGCAGGAAGCTTGGGATAAGTTTGGGGTGCATATGGAGAGGTGCCCCCCCTCAGTGCCTTGAATCTCACGCCCACTCATCGCTGGCGCGTGGAGCACCAGCCTCCAAATGTACGTACCGGCAGCCATTTCCCGATGTCCCCAGTGTGAAGCCAGCCGTCACTGTCCAGGGCCTCCTTTGTCCTGTCCTCATCTTTTAAGTAGCCTTTGAACACATTTGGGCCTTTCACACATATCTGTGGGGGCAAACACCATGGCTTCGCTCACTCATGACATCAGGGATCCAACACCACCGGACTGTCACCAGGCATGAGCGCAAGTGTGCTATCCATCTATCGGAAGGCCACTGTGGAGACTGTGACAGACCAGAGGGCATGAAGTACCCTTCTGCTGTCTCTGCCCATGACCTGCCCCTTGCCTTCTCTGAAGCAGCCTACCCCTGCCCTGGCCACCCTTCCTTCATTTGCTACCTCTTCTGCCTCAGGAGTCCCTGATCCTAGGCTC
This sequence comes from Peromyscus eremicus, assembly GCF_949786415.1. Classification (NCBI taxonomy): domain Eukaryota; kingdom Metazoa; phylum Chordata; class Mammalia; order Rodentia; family Cricetidae; genus Peromyscus; species Peromyscus eremicus. The sequence continues at coordinate 37,466,124 of NC_081423.1, read as the reverse complement.
ATGCTGTTCTGTGACACTCACCACAGATACTGATGACTGGCCAGTCCCACCAGAGCTGCTCAGGCCCCCTGCTTCATCGGCCGACAATCTGTTTCTCCACCCACTCCCTAGGGCTGAGCAAGAACAGCTCAGCTCAGCCCACTTCATTTGGCCTACTTGAATATGGTCATGTTTCTGATGAGACAAATTGTACTACAGCGACCCATGCCACAACTGGGCATGTATGTGGGGGGAGGGAAGCTTCTTTTAAGGGTCAGAAATGTAAAGAATCTTGATATATTCCACTCAGTCCCAGTGTTGGGTTTTGGTTGACTCAAGTACATGGATAACTTTAAGTGGCTTTACACGCAAGTAAGGAGAAAATGGCTCCATGCACGCTGCTCTTGCTTTCAACTGGCTGCATGTGACACCCAGAGAAGCAAGAGATGACATCTTAAGCTCACCTCTCCCTCTCCTTTGCTGGTCCAGTAGTTGAGTTCCTCTGCGTCAACCAGCTTGATATGATTGCAAGGCAGAGGTGCCCCTACGTGCCCTAGGACAGCGGAACGAGATGACACTTGTCAGTGTTTCAGCATTGATGGTGCTCAGCACCCCATGAGATCCCCAAGCATCCTGTTGTGGTGGAGCATGCCCATGATTCCACAACTTGAGAGGTGGAGGGAAAACTACCAGGAGCTCAAGTCCATCCTTGGCTGCATGGTGAGTAGTTTGAGGCTAGCCTGAGCTACAGGAGACCTTGCCTCTAACAAAACAAAAAGCAGACAAAGCAAAAATGGAAACAAGACTCCCAGCGGGTTAAAGCAGGGAGCCTGGGGACCTGAGTACCACACCTTCACACAGGTGCTGGTCAGGTGTAAAGGGAGGAACCGAGGACAAAACTAAGCTCCAGAAAAAGCAGAGGCCGACCTTCCCTTTACACCTGATTACTTATTATTACACAGGACTGTTCTCTGTGTAGCCCAGGTTGTTTTGGGATTTACTATAGCACCCAGGCTGGCCGCACCCTTGTGATCCTGTGTCAACCTTACCAGACTTGCAATTATAGGAGGGCACCACCATGCCAGGCTTACATTTGGTTCTTAATTTTTCCACATTTGTTAGTATAGTGTGTGTGTGTGTGTGTGTGTGCACATGTAGTACACCACAGCACATGTGTGGAGGTCAGAGGATAGCTTGGAGGAGTCAGTGGATTCTGGGGTTATCAGGTTTGGCAGCACATGTCTTCACCAGCTGAACCATCTCACTGGCCCTTATATTTGGTCCTCACAGAGGGAAACAGGCATAATTTGCCTAGCACGAACCTACATGGGGGCCCTGAGTAAGGTGGGAGTCTCTTGTCCACTGTCCAGATGGTTAGGAGGCTCACAACAGTGCCTACATCAAAACATTTTTTCCAGCTCGGTATGGTGGTACACACCTCTAATAGCATCATCCAGGAGATGGATGTTGGAGGATCAGGAGACTGAGGCCAGCATGTGCTCTATGAGACTTTATCCCCAAACAAAATGTTTTCCCCAATATCAGATCATAAATCTTGCTTGTGCGTCATAAAATACAGTCATCGTTTCTTTTCCCCAGTAAGGCTATTGATTGTGCATACAGAGATAATCTAGAACTCTTGTTACACTGCAGATTTGGACTTAGGTCTGGGATAAGGCATGAGGGTCTGTGTTTCTCATAGACACCTAGGCAGTACTGATGCTGTTGAACTAAACACTACACTTAGGTGAGCAAGGAACAAGAAAACAGGATGAAGTTACTCATCCTCAAAAAAAAAAAAAAAAAAATCAAATTCCAAATTCTGTTGTTCTTACACACTCCAGTCACAAGATCCTATCTAGTCATTCACTAGCCTTTGTGGTCTTTTACGCTTTGACCAGTCAAAGCGCTGTCAAACAGGTGCTGGCCAAGGTCCTGAAACCTTGGCGATGGGGATAAAAAAGAAGGCTGTGGCACCTGGGTTTCTCTTTCAGAAGATACATTGCCAAACCTGTTATGATACTCTACAAAGAGACATCAGTTTTCTCACACCCAGAATCTCAGGTTTTCTAGTAAGGATGAATAGAAAGTCAACAGTTTTACATGGGAAAATGTTAAGGATGGCCTCCAAGGTAAGTGGGTTCAGAGTGGGCTCAGTGGGGAGAGGGGCCTGCCACTAAGCCGGATGACCAAAGTTTGATCCCCAGAAGCTATGTGGTGGACAGAGAGAGTGTACTCTTCTAAGCTTTCTTCTGACATCTACATGTGCACCGTGAGATACGTATGCTCTCCTACACAAATAAATTAAATAAATAAATATAATTATTTTAAAGGTAAGAATGAAAGTGTCTAAAAAGAATGGAATTTGTGGAATGATGGCTCAGTATGATGGACACACGAGAAAAAAAAGCTAGGTGCCGGAGAGCTGGCTCAGCAGTTAAGAGGGCTTGCTGTTCCTACAGAGAAGAATTTGGTTTCCAGCATCCATGTTGGGTTAGCTCACAACCACCTGAAACTTTTTCTTCAGGGGATCTGCTGCCCTCTTCTGGCCCCCATGGGCATGTGCACTCACATGCACATACCCCACTTCCCACATATACATAATTAAAAACAAATATTTGAATACTTTTGAAAGTTGGTGAGCATGACTTCCAAAGATGGTTCCTGAAGAATATCTGGCAGCAGGAAAGTGACCAAAGGGCTTATATATGGAGCAGTCTTTACCCAGCTGGAGTGTAATGAGTCAGGGTTCATAAAAAAAAAAATTCCTTATCTGCTCAGTCAAATGCACTTTGCGTTTTGAGTCTACCTATCATATTTCAAGATGATGTGAAAGACTATTGCATTAACTAGCATTTTTTTTGCATACACATCATTCTAAATTTTCCAGTTTTTATTTGAGCAAATGTAAGCACAAATAGTGGCCCTAGGGGGAAGAATCCGAAAGAATTCTCTTGCTGAGTGCTTTCTAAGTTTGTCCAGTGCCCACTCTAAATCTGGTGATGGATGGCTCAAGGGCTAACTACACTACTACAGATCTACTTCTGTCTGCTTCGGAGGAGGACTCTCTTCGTAGTGAAAGTGTGCATGGACCTCCTTTTGAGATTGCCATCGGCCTCTAGATACATCGCAGGAGCCCCATCTTTAGGAAATAATCCTCAGAGGAGCTGGAGAGATGGCTCAGCAGGTAACCACTCACTGTTCTTCCAAAAGGACTGGGGCTTGATTCCTAGAACCCACATAGTAGCTCATAGCCCTAGTTCCAGGGGATCCAACATTCTCTTCTGGCCCCTACAGGCACCAGACACACCCACTGTGCACATATGTATGTGCAGGCAAAACACTCGTACATATTTTTTAAAGAGAGAGTTGTCTATTATAAGTCACATTCAACTCATAGCCTGTTTCTTTCATGCTATTAAAAAAACAGTTTTAAAATAACTGTAAGCAGGCAGTGTGGTTATCTAGAATCTACAAAACTCAATGTGCTGATATTATAAGCATTTACCACATGGAGCTATATCCTGTGATCTATATTTTGCACAACTTCTATTTATTTAGACAAAAACCAGGACTGGTTCTTGAGATAGATCAGCGGGCAAAGATACATGCTGCCAAGCTCGACAAATCTGAGTCTGATCCAGAAATCTACATGACAGAAGGATAAAACAAACCCGTGCAAGTTGTCCCCTGACTTCCACATGTGTGTCACAGCGTGCGTGCACACATGCATACATGTAAACAAAGTAAGCAAATCAATGCAATTTTAAATTACAAATAAAAATTTTAAAATGGGGAAAATATAAAAAGGAAGGTGCAAAAATTTGCAACAAAGAAATCAGATCCACAGTATCACAACCCAGACCTAACCACTGTTAACTTCTTTTTCTGTTTTTTTTTTTTTTTTTTTTGTTTTTTTTTTTTTTTTTTTTTTTTGCTTTCCCCCCTAAGTTCCTGTGCAAATTTGATTTCCAGAAGGGAGTTTGTGGGCTGGAGTCTTGATATGGAGTGGACCACAGACTGTCCCCCACTCCCTACCCCCCGCCACTTCACACACGCTGCTCTACCTGAGGTCCAGTCTCCTGGCGTTGTGAAGGTACATCCAGCTGTGCATTCGGTTTGCCCATAACCTTCATAGACCTTCAAGCAAAACACAGAAACTATGATGCGGGCCGCACTGTTCCAGAGCTGTCTGCAGGCCCTTCTTGGCCAGCTTGCCTCCCACTGACTGTCTGCTGCTCCCAGCTGAGGAAGGTGGGAGGCATGGAGCCCTGGGCAGCTCACTCCAGTGGAACTGAATACAGCAGGGCTGTGCTGCAGCCTTTTGCCATGAACACTTAGGTTGGGCAGCTTGAAATAAAGGTTTCTGGCCACATTTCAGCTGTAGGCTCTGTTTTCACTTGGATAATGCATACTCAAGGTAAATATTCTGGATCTACTACAGGTCTGATTTTATCTTTGACATTCCTCTCCAGAGCTCAAGGCATATAAAGCATAAAAATCGAAGCATTGTACTTAGGAAACAGACATGTTTAACTTCCCCTGGATCCCTGCTGCAACCATGACATCATACCCCGCTTCTGCAGGAACTTGACAGATGTTCCCTGAATGGATAAACGAAGGGATACTTTTGCTTGTCTGTTTTGTCTTTCTTAGAGATAATAAAATAACAGCACAGGAATGGGCTCTTCCTCCCTGATGCTCTTGCTTTGAGATGGGAGATGTTTTGAAGGCTGTAGAGTGTAGAAAGGCAGGACAGTATGATACAGAGTCTCCAGCCCACCATGGATGCATTTATATATTTTTTTTAAACAATATTTATTTTATGTGTATGTATGTGTGTGTAAGCATATGTATGTGCACCATGTGTTCAGGTACGGGTCAGAAGAGGCCATTGGATCCCCTGGAACTGGAGTTACAGACAGTTGTGAACCACCATGTGGTTGTTGGAAACCAAACTCAGGTCCTCTGGAAGAGCACAAGTGTTCTTAACCACTGAGCCATCTCTCCAGTCCCTAAGGATACAGTTATAGTTCATCTGACTCCTTTTCATTTTGCTACAACCCCCAAAGTCCCAGGTAAAGGACTCTCCTAGCACAGATATACCTGGGAGTTCCCAAAAGATAGCATGGCCATTCTAGCTCTCTGTGGCTGCGGGCTTTTCTTATGCACAGAATGAAAGGTTTGCCCCCCCCCATCTTCCTTTGTACAGTAGAGCGTATAACAGCTGTACCCTGGCACACATCCCACTGCCCCTGAGGTAGACCCTGGATGATAATACCTGGCACCCCAGAGCTGCTCGTAGGAATCCCAGGACTGTTGGTGATGCGGGGGCTGCTCCAGTAACAATCATCCTCACGTGCCCACCAAGACTGGCCTGTGGGAAGAGAGAAGCTGCCAATGCTTGTGACACCTGAGATGGTCCTAATTCAAGGCCAACTTTCAACAGCTGGACACTGGATGCTGGGGCTCAGGTCAGGAAGGAAGCTACATGCTGAGGCAGTAAAGCTCTGTGCTGAGGAAGCCCCCTCCCCTTCCAAATAGTAAGCTTGATCAGTCGACAACTTAACCCACAACATGTCCAGTCCTGTAGTCAGTTTGAGATAAGTGCCATTATTCTATGTGGCATTTTTTTTTTAAAAAAAAAAATACTACCCTTCTCCCTCCTTAAAGGATTCAGCTGCTTCCTCACTCTCTCATTATTCACAGGCCTCCAAAGCAATTACTTAGGACAATTTTCTCCAACTCCCATTTTAATGGCAGTGCCTTTTTCTCATGTATAAATCAATACCATGCTTTATTTACTACGTTCTGCAGAGGACAAAGGATACTTGAAACACTTTGTTTCTGTAAGTTGAGCCAAGAGAGTTTAAATATTAATTTTCATGGCTAAAAATAGAACAGCAAGAGAAAGAGTGAGCTGATAGTACGGATGAACTAGATTCCTTGGGTGGCACAGAGCATGGAGGCTGTGGCGGCGATACAGCAAGGGGCACTTCTGGACCGGCCTGATTTGGGAGAGGCTGAAGGGATGGGACACCAGAAAAGGGAGAGAGGACTCCTGGTCCTCTGGTGAGGAGCTGGTGCTATTGAAAAGCCACCAAAGCTAGTTTCTGGGGATGGCACAAGGAAGGCCAGGCCTTCGGGCCCCAGGAGCGTCTTAGTGGAGCAATGGCTTGGCCACCCAGGAAGGTGGAGGCCAAAGGACCTCCTTTCTAGGGGCCCTTTAAATATGTATGTATGTGTGTACGGATGCATGTGCATATAATATTTTTTATTTAATTCTTTGAGAATCTCATACGACATTCACTCCCCACTCCTCCTGTTAACTCCGCCGGGGTCCATCCCTGACTCCCTCACCTCTCCCAACTCCCTGTCCTCTCATTGGCTTTGTTTAACATCCTATGGAGTTCAGCTTGTGCTGCCCACATATGCATGGGCGTGAGACCATCCACTGGGGCATGGACAACCTAGGGGTCCTTCACGCTGGGTGCTTTTTAGCAAATACAACACATCTTCAAAAATTAAAAAAAAAAAATCATAGCTCTAAAATTCCAGCTGCAGCCAGGCAGTGGTGGTGCATGCCTTTAATCCCAGCACTCGGGAGGCAGAGCCGGGCGGATCTCTGTGAGTTCGAGGCCAGCCTGGGGTACAGAGTGAGTTCCAGGAAAGGCACCAAAGCTACACAAAGATACTCTGTCTCAAAAAACAAAAAACAAACAAAAAACAAAAAAACAAAAACAAAAAATTCCAGCGGCAGTTTAAGCTTTGACTTCCTGAGCACAGGAGTTATTTTTCTCTCCTTGTTATAGGTCCCCGGCACAGTCTTCTCCATTTCTCCTATGGGATCAGCCACCGGGCACAGCGTCACTCTAGACTCACAGCCCCGTTTCCTTACCTGGATCTTACTGAAGAAGAGTTCATCCCAGATGCTGTTGTTCCTGATGATTCCACTCCGGACCTCGGCCTGCTTTCTTTTTGCTGCGAACTCCAGCAGCCAGCGCTTCAATGAAGTGTCTGCCTGGTGGAAGATCTGAGGAACACAAGCAGGAGACGGCTGTCAGGGCCTGACTAGCTTGCTTCCAAACACATCCTCCAGGAAGAGGGCCCGGAGGAGCCAGCAGAGGAGCCAGCAGAGGAGCCACGCTCCCGTGTACCCGTGTGAGAGGCCACTGGATTTGTGGCATGAAGCTGAAGGTTAGCACTATCAAGGGCCAGGAACATTTTGGAGATGGGAAGGGGAGGGGAGGGCAGAGTAGGAGAGGGGAAGGGGGGGAGGGAGGAGACAGAAGGTCAGGTCTCTTTAACCAGAGTTTTGTAGGCTGGAAAAAAAAAAAAGGAGAAGGAAGCACAGGGAAGAGTCAGGGGACATAAGAAAGGAGGCTTCCTTTTAGACTTGGGTTGGAGGGAAGGAAAGCCTCCCTGGGACCCCAGATTCTGTCCACACCAGCAGATATGAAGCCTTCCAGTCTGTGGGACTCACCTTGTCATACATCCGATTCAGCAGCCGTGGGACCACAGGAAAGATGGTGGGGCGGAGAGCCTTCATGTCCTCTGAGAGGAGGCGGATGTCTCCCTGGAAAAAGCCCACGCGGCCTCCATGGCAGTAGACAACAGACTGAAAGGAGAGGATAGAATGTGGGAGTCATTTAGGGTGGGGTACTCCTGGCTGCAGGCCCGAGAACACCCCAGACCCCATCCAGCCCTGACTGCTGCCATAAGACACTCAAGAGTGCCAAGTGAATGACCCACCCACCTACAACCTTTGCACTGAGTCCCAGCCAGGCCTAAGGAGAAGGCCAAGCAGAATGATGCTGAAGTACCTGTTCTTGGTGCCTGGCCCCCTCACAGACACTCTCAGCCCTAGACACGAGCCACCCTGCTCCCACCCTGGAAACTCGGGTCCATGAAATGTTCTATTATCCACACTCTGTAAATGTGTCTGCTCAGGTCCCTAGAGGGGCTGCAGATTTCCCAGAGACATCTCTGCAACTGTGGCCTGATGTATCACTCTCGTCAGGTACTAGAGCTGGTGGGAGACCCGGGGCTCCCGGCTGGTCCCTATGGGGCCAGAAGCACATCCCTTATATGTGCTCTGTTCTTTAACACCCAGGACAGCCTTTTAAGGAAGGCAGTATTTCCAGCATGACCATTTGTGGGAGAAGAATGCAAAGCTCAGAGAGGTAAAATGACTTGCCCAGATCAATAAAACTAGTTGACAATCCTGTCATGGCTGGCAGGCAGTCTAATCCAGGCCCAGAGAGGTGGAAAGCAAGGCCCATGATAGCAGATCTCCCCTCTAGACAAAGTAGAGATATATTTGAGAGATCTCTTTTATTCACAGGCTGATCCTCTGAGTGACGTGTGCATGGCAAAGTCTTTGACTCCACCTTCCTACATGGATCCCTGCCTTTACTTTCTCTCTATTCTCACAAGATCTGTCTGAGGACCAATCTTACACGGTCCAGGTCCACAGTCCTAGGAGCCACGACAGTTCAATACCACATTGTTACTGCTTTAGTTTGTCTTTTAGGAGTTTGCGAGTTCTGGAACAGAAGCATGTTGTCTGTCACAGAGCACTTCTGCAAACCCGGAACGCTCTTGGAGCAGACGCCACCAGCCAGGCCCTGGCCCAGCTGAGGTGTGTCACCCAGCAAGATGAAGTGGGTGGGTGGGTCTGGGTGTCTCCCGAAGCATGGCTCCTAGGAAGGACAGGCGGGGTGGCCAAGGTCCTCAGATCCCTCCGGCCCCTTGTGCTACCTTCTAAGGATGGAATATTTGGTTCTACTTCACACCAGCAGTGAGAAAGAGACAGCCTGCGAAGATTCTGGGCACGGAGGGTGCCTCCCTGATGCCAGGGCCTTACCTGCACCATTCGCTCAAACATGTGTGCTAAAGGCAAATAGGAAAAGTGCACATCCGCACGAGTGGGAGCCCACTGACTCTGCAAGAAAACACAAGGAGCCCAGGCAAGTCCCGGTCAGCTAGGCAGGCGTCTTACCTGGATCACTCTCTCAAACATGTGAGCCAGAGGCAGGAAGGAGATGAGCACATCGTCCTGTCTCGGAAAGATCACTTTCTGCAGGTGACGGGCATGGGAGACAGAAAGGAAAGAAACACTGACAGGAAGACAACGAGAGAGTCATAAAACAATAAAGAGAAAAATGGTCATGGGGGGAGGGGTGGGCAGGGAGTGGGGGAGGGGGAGGGGGGGAAGGACAGAGAGAGAGGTGAGATGAGAGGAAAAAATGATGAGAGAGGAGGAGGAGGAGGTGGGGGTGGGGAAAGGTGGAGAAGGGAGAGAGGGGGGAAGGGAGGGAGGGAGGGAGAGAGAGAGAGAGAGAGAGAGAGAGAGAGAGAGAGAGAGAGAGGCAGCATAGGAAGCGAAGTGTTAGGTCGCAGCGCCAGTGGGTGTAGGTTATCTGCAGAAGCAAAGAGCCACATGAAGCACACATAAACCAGCAGAGCCAGGCTCCGCAGGGAAGTCTCCTCTCAGGACGGCCTGCACCTCACTTGTAGTCTGCCTGTTGGTGTTGGTGCCAGCCTGACTCTCTCCCCTCCCCATCCTCCCTGGGCCACCCGGGTAGGGACTGGTCTTGCTTCGATGGCATTTTCCAGGCCTCAGAGAGTCCTTTCGTCTCATCTGTGCCAGCTGGACGGAGTCATGGGTGGTGACAGAGGAGAAGAGGCCAAGCCGCGAACAGGTGGCCAGACACAGCCTCCCAAGCCACAGCTGGGAAGCAGGGCCTTCCTTAAAGGAGAAGGCACAAGCTGGGCACTAGCCCACATCTGTCTCCCAGATGGGACTGATCCCAGCAAAGGGCGGGGATTTCCTTAGTGGGACCTAACTGCTCTGTCTTGTCACAGAAGTTGTCATAGAAGTCTTCACTCCCCTTTCGCCTTCTGAACCAACGTGGACAAACTTGGGGATCCTGAATCATGGCTTAGGACCCGGTCTCAACCAGCAACCATGCCTCAGTTTCCCACCAAAGCATCTCGGGGTTTGGAGTCTACGCTCCACAGTACCGTGTGGCACACACACTCGGAGAGAGATTGTTTTCCCAGTGGAGGAAGGGCCTGGCCCCCTCTCTCTGGAAGGAAGCTGTAGCACATACTCACCGCGCTTCGGACAGTCCTTCTTTCTTAGCTGCTTATAAACACTAACATGCTTTTGTCAGGCCGAGAAAGCACGCTTTTTGGACTTTACAGTTACCTTTAAGCACAGCCTTACAATTAGCAGCTGCCGCTGTTTCTCAGACTCTAGTAGTCCTTAAACACAAAATGACCAAATTAAACCCTGGCCTGCTTGAGGAACAAGTCATGGAGGCTTACTCTTGAGACAAAGGCACACACAGGAGCTCAGGGGCTCGTTTTTTTTTGAGGTGAAAAATGAAAAGCAGCCGGGCGGTGGTGGCGCACGCCTTTAATCCCAGCACTCGGGAGGCAGAGCCAGGTGGATCTCTATGAGTTCAAGGCCAGCCTGGGCTACCAAGTGAGTTCCAGGAAAGGCTCAAAGCTACACAGAGAAACCCTGTCTCGAAAAACCAAAAAAAAAAAAAAAAAAAAATGAAAAGCAGGTTTACACGCTCCCCACCCCCACCCTGGGCTCTTAGCGCTTTTAGATACCAAGTGAAGGTTGGGGGAAGGGTCATTTTGGCATTGGGGTTGAAAAGCTGGTCTGATGGCCACTGCCTGTAATCCCAGCATCTGGGAGACTGAGGCAGGAGGATTAGGTATTTGAGGCCAGTCTTGACCAAAGGAGACCCCCAACCAAAAAACAGCATTAGGGGTTAAAAGCGGCTGTAAAAGTGGGGTTGCGCGCTATTGAGGACAGAAACTCCGGCCTGCAAGCGGCTGCCCAAATTACAAAACCCTGGAACAAGGACAACAACACACAAGGCTATGCGCATCCAACCTGTGGCCCTCTCTCTACATTCATCTCAGCATAACTGTGACTATGGTCTAACACCTTTGGAGACGAGAGTGTCACACAGTAACATCCAAGTTTGGACACCCCTGCTGGGACACTAGAAGTGTCCCCTCGAGAAACACCTGCATAGGAAGTTCACTTTATTCACCTCTGTCACTTTCAGAAAGCCCGAGAAATCAGCCACCACGTTCCCATGGGTGAGCATCGCACCTTTGGGGTTCCCTGAAAACAGAAGGCAAGAAGGGCTGTTAGTTAGGAGTTACCCTTTGACCTCCACAAATGTACCACATGGCACATCATGTCGTGGGTGTACCCACCCAACCCCTGCACAAAATAAATAAATGTTAAAAGACTTGACAACAAATTTTAAATGGCTAATTTAAGCTAGGCATGGGGGCTCACATCCATACTCTCAGTTCTCTGAAGGCTGAGGCAGGAGAATTTCTGTGAGTTAAGGCCAGCCTGGATTATGGACTGAGACACTGTCATAAAAAGAGGCTGCTTATTTTACATGATACATGAATTTTGCCTCCAAGGGGAAAACAACGGAGAGAAAAGAAGCAAGATTTGTGAGGAGGATTTCTTTGGAGAGGGTTACACAGAGTCACAAATCTCAATCCTAATCTGAAACCTGAGCTCACGCCAGTGCTAATAGGATCTAGGGAACCCAGTGAGGCCCCAGTGATTGCAAACAAGTAATGAACCCCGAGGCAGGAGGCAGTCTACAGTCCAGAGTCAGCCCGAGGTTGTGGAGAGGATGCTATGTTAGAAAGAACCTGCTCACCAGGCTGGTCTGCCGGGCATTTTGTCAATCAATGAGAAACGCTCTTTCCCCATAAAATCCAGGAGAGAGTTTGTGCACACAGAGTCGGGAGCTGTGGTGGGGGAGGGCTCAGGTAGCCCAGGAGAGGTACTGCCTACATCAGAAGAACTCAGAAAAGTATCTATCAATGAAAGTGTGGGTTTTAAACATTTCCCTCAACCACCTCCCAACTTCTGTAACAAACTTCCTCATTCTTGATCCCCGCCCCCCCCCCCCCAGGTCAAACCTGGTGGGAGAAGACAGAATTCCCCACTAACAAGGTTGGGGAGAAGAAGAGGCAGACAGGGGAGGAGAGTGGGGGATTGTACCCTCCCTTCACACCAAAACTGCAGTTTAGACTGCCACTGTGTTTCTGAATTCAGCCTCTGTGACTTGCAGTGACCATGGGATACTTTATTAACCAGTAGTGACCAGGAAGACATTTATCCAGGGACAGAGAGAGAGAGAGAGAGAGAGAGAGAGAGAGAGAGAGAGAGAGAGAGAGAGAGGAGAGAGAACTTCCCTCCCTGATCAAGTGGAATTTAGTAACAGAGATAAAAATAAATTCTTTCTCATAATTATATTCCCTGCGGCCTGCTTGCTCATCCTGCAGGTGACCCATTTGGCATTAGTCAAATCCTCATCTTTTAATTCAGTGATAGAGGTGTTCCTCTGCTTAGGACGTGTGATGGGTGAGGTCTCAACCTGTATGCTGGCGCTTTCGCTCATGATGTCAACCACAGAGAGGGTTCTGGGGGACAGAGAAGTTTGTGTTATTTGAAAATTGACTTTTTTTCCTAATAGGTAGTTGTCAAAATGTTTTCCTTTTGAAAAGAGAAAGACCCACAGGATCTGCCTCACCTGCGTGTGGGTCTTTATCCCAGCGCTCCCTCAGGCCTGAGCCTGTGTTTATTTCCCCTGGTTGACTGTCAAGACTCAAATCCTACAGAATCACAGAGCACTTAAAGTATTCCAAGAGTCACCTGGCAATTTTCACCTTCAGGTTCTGGAAGTTTCTAAGGATCATTCTCCAGATACCAGTCACAGAACAGAACTGTCACAAAATGGGTCTTTGTGCCACAGAGTTGTGTGTCTGTGGGGCTGGCTGACATGTGCATGACCAACATAACCCAGGACAGAAGATCTCGGGATCAGGAGAGAAAGTTGTCTTTACGTACAAGCATTCTCCACAGCCTTCTCAGCTGAGGCCCGACACTGGCAGCTGGCAGGTCTTCAGATCTGTGCCCTTTTCTTCTCCAGCATAATGCCAAAGTTCAGGCCTTTTAGAAACACAGATTTTCTTGCAGATCCAACGTCAATTTATAAATGACCTACAGGACTCTTAAAATATCCCCAGAAATGTTCAGATTATTTCCACAAGTCACCTCTCTACACGTGACCCCTCCAAAGGACGAAGGAGATGTGAATGTTGATCACAGAGTCTGGAAGCTGACGACTTAGGAAGCATGAGGCGAGCCTTCGGGAAGATTCTGCCTGCTGACCAGATTCAGGACGAGTCTACACCTCCAGGAGCATGTCTTTTAAACTGAATGTAGAAAGTTTTCCCAATTGCTCATATGGGGAATAAAAATCATCCTAGACAGACCTACAAAACAATCCAGTTTGCAGAATCAAACTGTAGATTTTCCTTTCTTTGTTGCTGGTACAGACAGTGAGAGGCTCTGACACCCAGGTCAACGTCTCAGTGATACCCGCTGTCTATTTCTCAGAAACTACCCTCTTTGCACAAAGTGTATTCGTTTAATACCCATGAAAACCAAGGCTGAAGAGCGGTCACGTGATTCCAAGGCTACTACAGGAAGAGTGCTGAGGTGGTCTCCCAGAGCACCAGCAGGTGTTTTTAGAGTGACTGGGTACAACCTGGCTCCAGACAGTGCTGACAGATTCTGTTCTCCTCTGGCCTGACTAGGGGCTCCAAAGCACTGACTGGTTCCAGGACATTCCCACCACAGGCTAGAAGGACCTTTCCCTGGAAGATCCTGCCAAATGTCAGTGTCAGGTCATATTTTTCACATTTCCCCACTGGAAGAATAGCATAACTTTCATCGAGGCTGACGGCCAGGCATTCTGCACGCAAAGAAAGCATGTGGCTATGCTGGGCCATGGAGGACAAGTGTGGCTGACATGCTGACAAGAGGCTGGATGTAAGAGGCACAACACAGGCTTAGCCTAAATCCAAGGAAGTCCGAGTACGTGGTCCAGCGGGATGATTTCAGGCCAAAGGCCTGCTTGCTATCTCAGACCGGCCTGGCACCGGCCACGGCTTGAAAGCAGAAGGCCGACCGGTTTTCCAGCTCCATGCATGCTGCCCCTCTGCACAGATAGGGGAGGACGGCTTGGCTTCCGATGTCAATCCAAGTTGGGAAGGCGCTGGCTATGATAACGGTGCTTTACAGCCGGCCAGCAGCTTATTTCAACAGCATGGAATACTTCTCCAGATAAAAGAGCAGCAGCATTGACCAAGCGAGCCACTGAACACCTGAAGTTACTCTTGGAGGGCAAGGAGGCCCAAAGCTAAAAGCCACAGCAGTGATTTGTTCCCCAAAACCATGTCACCAAAAAAAAAAAATTATGCTGTGAAATTCAACACCAACAAGACTTCAGGAAATGCTATGTTAAAGGCACCCTAAGCCTGCAGGGCACTTTTCAACTGCTAGGCTGGCTCTGGAGAGGAGGGGTGTGTGTGTCACTTTTCTAAAGGATTTAGTAGAATATAGTTTAGAAAAATCTTTAAACCTGCTTGAGTTAATGGCAAGACTCTATCCCCATCCCATGTCTAATAAAGTCACACCCACCAAGATCTATTAGCATGCATAATTCAGCTTATGTAGCCTCCCCAATGCTGTGTAGGCTGTTCGTGTAAAAGATTCAGGGATCCCAGGTCACTGCCCACTGAGAACTATCAGGCTGGCCAGTCCTTGGTCTGGAAGTGAATGCTGGGAACTTCCTGTTCATTCAAGGTGAAGCAAGCAACTTCCTGTGATGGTTTGGATGAGAATGCCTCCTATAGTCTCCTCAGGCATTTGGATACTTGTTCTCTAATTGGTGGCGCTGTTGGGGCGGTTTGGGAGGTGTATTCTTGCTGGGGGAAATACGTCCATGGGGGCAGGCTTTGAGAGTTTACAGACTCCTGCCATCTCTAGCTGGCTTTGTCTGCTTCTTGCTTGCAGTTTGAGGTGTGAGCTCCCAGAACTCAGCTTCCAGCTCCAGCCCACCATGCCTGCCACCCGTTGCCTGGTGGTCTCCACCATCGAGGACTCTAACCCTCTGGAACCACAAACCTTAAGCCCTTCCTTCTGTAAGTTGCCTTGGTCATGGTGTTTTATCAGAGCGACAGAAAAGTAACCGAGACATTTCCTAAGTCACCAGCTGAGGGAGGCAGCAGTGAGAAGGGCACCTTCCAGCGCTTCAGAGAGGTCCCGGGGCCTCCACGTGGTGGTTGGTGTCTCTTGGAGCTGGTTTGCAGTCAAGCCCACCAGTCTCAGTGAAAGCAGGGACAGGGGACTGTAGACTGCAAAGTGCTGCCTCTGTACCGTCTCCAGGAAGTGTTTCTAGATTATTCTTGCTGGCATACCCCTTGTCAGCACCAGGCACAGACAGTCCTTTCTGCTCATGTCGTCTTCCTGGCAATCTTGCCCATGGCTGTCCTTGCACATCCCACCCCACATCTTATTTGGCACCTTCAATCGTCTCCTCCCAGGTAGGGACTTGGGGACAGTGACAGTAGAGGGTTTAAGTGGCTGACTTATGGTACTCTATCCAGTGGCAGAGATGGGATTTTAAGCCCATACTCCTTCCCTGGTCTCTGGCACAAAGGCCAGGCAGGAGCAGAAAACAGAGGGGAAAACCATTTCTCATAAAGAAATGACTCCATGGGCAGAGACCAGCCTACAGTTTGTGACCCAGCTGCCTAGACTCCACTGTCCTAGATCTAGAAGGTGCTGAGTCCCCTCATCATTGGTCTACCTCTGGCCAGCCCTGCCTTGCCCAGAATGGCCAATGGAAGAAGCAGAAGGGAGCTAACAACAGTAGCTGAACAGGATCAGGACCAGACTCAGTCAGTACCACAGAGGGCATAAGAGACTCCTGAAGTCTCCAGCCAGGAAGTCAGGAAACAGAGACAAACAGTCACGGCTAGTGATCTGGACCTCCACTTACCTGTTGTACCACTCGTGAAACACACGATAGAGAGGTCATCAGGCCGTGGGGGCTGCAGGAGGGAGAAGAGACTCATGTTGGGGAGAGCCAGTGGGACCCCTTTACCACCCAGCCCCATGAGTGTGCTATAGGGAAAGGTGTGCTGGACATGCCGCACACTCCTGTGTGCTACAGTTGGAAAGATGGTCAGGTAAGCTCCCAGGAAAGAGGAAAGAAGCATAGTACATGGATACATGTGTGTCCTACCAACCTCACACTTGGTCCCGTTTTCCTTACTCCAGCCTGAGCAGAGTTCTATGTGGGGTTGGGTTATAGAAGCCAAAGACTCTTCCTTTCTAGTAGGTGTGGCTTGCTGTTGAGCTGTTTAAAGTACCCCAAGCTCTTTATCAGGCTCTAGCTACATTACTGGACCCATGTCCCTAGGTCACTAGGAGGAGCCCACCTAGTCCGTGTGCACACAGGGCACAGCTTCCTAAAGAGGTAGCATGTAAAGTGATATGTAAAAACAAGCAAGATTCACCCAGATGAAGGGAGCTTCAGAGAGGGGACTTGTCTGGGCACAGAAACTGTGGTGCAACCCACAGGGCATGCTGGGGAATCATGGAGCTTCCCTGAGGCTTGCGCAGGGAAGATGTGAAAATACCCAGGGTACTCATGGAGGGCTCTGGGAAGCCGAGCTATGATCTGCTCTGGCCTGGATGTGAGAAAGCTCACCAGAGGTGACGAGGGAGTGAGAAAGACTGAGCTGGAGGGGGTCTAGAAGCCAGAAGCCTTGCAAGAAACCTGGGCTTCTCCCTTCAAGGCCCAGTTCAGAAGGCAGAGACTGTCAGTGCTACCTGACCTTGGGTGGGATCACTTGGGATGACACCCAGAAAAATTCAAAGAATGAAAAGAACAAAGGAAAGTCCAGAGTGGTAGCTCATGCTTGTGATCTCAGCGCTTAGAGGCAGAGACTGTCAGGCTGATGGGGCTCCTTGGCCAGCCAGCCTTGACTACTTGGCAAGGTCTAAGCCAGTTGCAAGGCCCTGTCTTAAAGAATGGTGACTGAAGAAAATCAGTTGAGGCTGATGTTGGGCCTCCACATACACCTGTATAAACACTTGTATATATATAAACATGAATATGTGTGCACGTTTACACATGCACACAAAACAAACAAATGAAACCAAAGACAACAAAGCCCCTGGGCCATGAGGTTCACTTCTAGATCTTGGATGCTTCTGTCCACCTTATGCTCTGTGGGGTTCATAACATTCAAAGTAAGGGAAGACAAGACTTCCCCATAAAAGAGTTACAAGAGAGCCACGGGTGGCCAGGACTGGACGTCCTTTGTCTCTCTCCCAACATCTGACTCCTGCCCTCAGTCCTTCCCTGGGCTCTGAGCCCACAGCCGTGTTGGACAGCTGGACAGGCACTCCTAGGTTGCACACAGGAGCTGCTTATTGACACGGAGGTACTCGTTGGCCTCTCCACCCAGCCCTGTGCAGGGAGGGGGCTCCAAGAGAAGGAGTCTCATTCACTATCTTGCTCACCAATGCCTGCTGGGAGATTAGCTTACCACGGGAGCCTTGTGATTCTCTTGGCCAGAGTCCTGAGAAAAGAAAATACTACTTTTAAAATGCTCAAAGATTATTATAAAATTTAAAAAGTCAAAAATCACTCACCACAGCAGGCCTCGTTCTTGCACCAAGCCCAGAGTTTAGGATCCCTGACTGGACATGGGCTGTGGTGACAAATGCCACTTGAGTGGTCCCTCCTCAGACATATTCTAGTCTGAGGCTCCTGGGGAAAAGGGAGGATGCTGAGGGGACACAGTCCTGCCCCATATGCTACAGACAGGAGCCTGTACCCAGGGAGAAGCCAGGCACCATACACATACCACTTCGTTTTGGACATATTGGCGAACATACACAAGAGAATGGCTGAATGCCCTAGGCTACTGGATGAACAGCCAGTGCTGGGGGGAAGTGGGGAGGCAAGGAGAGGGGTTGCCAGGGCAGGTGTGGCTAATGTCACAAAGGGTTACTAGTGCACAGGGTCATGGGTGCCGTGAAGGACAGACAGAGGTATGAAGACCACTGGAGGGCTTGGGGGTGGATCTACATCCCATAGAGCATGGTAGATTCAATAGCCATTGAGCAAACCGGAGGCCCAGGAGACCAGGATGCCTCGCATCACTCTACTAGCCCATTCACTGCCACCAATCTGATGCCCCTGGAGTGGCCATGTACAGAAAATTAATTCCATTGGCTGCTGGGAGAGTCTGGGACCTATTGACCCAGGTTCCTGGACTATCTAGTCCTGCGGTACGCACAAGTTTAGACCTTCTGCAAGTGAGGAAGCTTGAGAGACCGTGTGAGCACCTCTCGGGCTGGTGCCATCATCCATCTGTTGGTACCTGCTGCCACTGGCTGGGCCAGTCTCAGAGTCTCAATCAAGAGGGTGCCTGTAAACACTGACTCCAGGTCTCCCTCCCCTATTCCTCGCAAGTCTGCCTTGTCTTGCCACTGATGCATCCGAAGGGCCCAGAATAGCCGCCCCAAGGCACGAGAGGGGTGGGTGGCCAATGCTGTGACTTGACAGCCAGCCAGCTCTAACCCAGCAAACATCCTCGATGCAGAGTCTCACCTCTACGGCCTGCATAGACTTGATGTTCACCCCACACTTCTGTCCTCTCTCTTTCAGGGCATCATCAAATGGCTCCATGAGGATGATCAGCTTGAGCCCTGGAGTCTCCTTCCTCTCCACATGTTCCAGCAGAAGTACGGCCTTCTGAGGTTTATCCACGATCACCGTGCAGATGTCCGCTGCAGAGGCCAAAGCGGGGAGTCAGGCTGAGCAGGTCACGACAGGCCACTACACCAGCTTGTGTGTAAATAAATGTGTAAAACAGGCTACGGGGGTCATGCGTCATGTATGCCATGAGTACTAAGAGGAGTCAAGGGCAAAGGCCTTTTAAGGCAAAAGCGTCCTGAAGCAGACAGTTCAGCTTTTCTTCAGGCAGCTCCCATCAGCCCAGGTCTGCCTGGGACATTTACCACCATGGCAATAAAGCTGCCAAGCTGCAGGAACCTTACGTGGCCACAGCCTCCTAGAAGCTCCCTCATGGCATCACAGACCTATGGAAGGAGGCTTTAGGTGAAGCCTGAATAAGGATAGTTTGGACTCCAGAGGCCAAGTCAGGGGTCATCATGCACACCCCTAGTGTTTTGTTTTGTTTTTTAGATTGTGAGATAGAGTCTCATATAGCCCAGGCTGGCCAACTGGCTATGCAATTGAGGATGGCTTTGAATTTCTGATCCTCTCTCCAACTTTTCAAGTGCTGTTATTTCAGACATTTTCCACTGTGTCTGGCTAATATCTTAGTATTTTCTGAGGACTGAAGTAAAATGACTTTTAGGAATACCCAACAATCAGCATGATCTAAGAGGCTGGAGGATGAGGGCTGGTTGCTTCTTCGGGAGGGAATGGAAGTTGGGGCTCACCTGTATTGATGATGTAGCGAATAGCCCCCGGGCCCAGGGTGTCATAGAGCGGGACCACCACCATGGAATACGTGTAGCAGGCCAGCTCTGCAATGATCCACTACAGAAATGCAAAGTTGGGGTAGGAGGGAAAGGAGATACAATAGGTACAGTGAGTCAGTGTGCCGGGGCTAGCCCAAAGACCTCTAGACATGCTTGCTATGCTAGTGTGTAACCTCTAGATTTCATGTCCAAACAGACCAAATCCACTGTCTGGCCCTGCATGGGTCTCTTCATCATGACTTTTTCCTCTCCTGTGGCTGTAAGTACAACGTGAATGGGGCTTGGGTAGGGCATCCATGCCTGCTGCAGGGAAGAGCTGAGGATGCAGGTGGTAGCACCATGGCCCCAGGTCTCTACTTTTTGTCAGACCCCACCCAGGCCCTACCAAGAGTGGAAACAAGACTTCTGACTCCCTAGTCTACTGCTGCCTCTGAAAGCAGTCAGTCTGATGCTCACCTCTGGCCGATTCTGTGCAAAAACACCAATGAACTGCTCTGTGCCCACTTTACATTCATGCTGGAGAAGTCCTGACCCCAGATATTCAGCCCTGTTGGCCACCTGCACACAGATGGGTGGGGGTAGGGTGGGGTGATGGAGAAAGGAGGAGAGCCTCAATGGGGCTTGTCCACACAGCTTTCATACAAGTCTGTCTGAGCTTCTGGGCTCCCCACCCAGGCATGCAGAAAGCCTCTGGAGGCAGAGGAGAGGAATTGGGTGGGAAGGTGGGGGGAGGGGATAAAAGCGACCCCTCTGGCTTGTCAACATTCCATCACAGATGTGGGAGGGGTTCATGAAGCCCCACCTATCCCCTGGGAGATGTCCAAGGTCAATGGCTGGGGGTGGGGATGGGTCATACCCTTTAGTGGTGTAGTCACTGACAAGTTGTTCATGTTCCTGTGACTAACCCCCTACCATTCCCATGTAAGCAAGCCTGCTGAAACTCCATGGGTCACAAAAACCAGACAGGGGTAAGAGGGGGGCTTGTCAGAAAGGAGTTCAGTGGGATGAGAGGGGGTGATGGGAGGCAAAAGCAACTCAGACACATTATATACATCATGACACTGTCAAAGAGTTAAAAAATAACTATAAGAATAAAAAAAAAGAATCTTATAGACATTATACATCAGGCTTCAAATGGGGACGTTTTTCAGTGTGATACTTTTCTCCAAGGATCTTGAAGAAGACTCTTTAATATCACACATGTATTTGTATGTTTTAGTTTAACTTTATGGCTTCATTTAATTTTTTTTAACCACATTTGAAAGATTTCTTTTTACCATAACATCTGAATTGACTGTCACTATGCATGCTTTCTGGACAGTTTTCTGGTACCTGTTCAGATAAACCAGACATTGAATTCACATTGTTTTCTTTTCATACTATGTTCTATAAAAATATATAAACTCCTAAGCCTCCCCCAACCCAGCAGGGTAGCAGGTCTGCAGGGTGAACAGGTGGGGCCTGTGCTCACACTCACCTCTTGGTAGGAAAGCCACTGGTAAGGCTGATGTGGCTTCCGGAAGCCAAGACAGGGCCCGTTCCCTGCAGAGAGACAAGTGGGCTTGTGTCAGGGAGGGGAGTGGGTAGACTCACTCCTGCCCCTGTCCACCAAGCACAGGGTGGAAATCATGTGCTGCGGGTGCCTCTGGGTCCAGGAATCTTCCACTGAGCAGTTTGTCTCACCTGTTGTCGCCCAAGAAGGTTGTAAGAATGCAAGAACAGCTTCTCTCTAGGATCTGGGAGGCTAGGAGTGAGGTAGCATGGTACCCAGTTCCTGCTATGATTTATGTGACAGTTCCTATGGGAGATCTAAAAGGGCACTTACATTTGGGGAGGCCAGTGGCAGAAGGTCGCAGGATGGCCTTCTGTGACCGCCTCCCTTTGATTCATACCCTGGGACAATTGAGGCATCTCAGGGGTACAGGTTTCAAACCGTGGTTGACAGTGATATGACAGTAGGCTCCCCAGGGCCTGCCCATAGGGGTATACAGAGTCGGTCCAACATCAGGCAACCAGCGTGAAAGGTTGAAGTAAGCTGAAGGCAGCCCTGAGCCATGTAAGTCGGCTGCCTCTCTAACTGGTGGAAAGACCAGGGTCTCTCTGCTGACCTGGGCATTGTCGTGTCCCTAATACCACAGCTAGAGACCTGTTCAATGCTTGATACAACTCTCCATATACTCCTCCTCACCTGAGATGCTAAGCCCACGGCGGAACACCTGGTACATTGTCCGGGCATCATCGTAGTAGTGGGTAAGCAACTGAGTGCTCCCCCCAATCACAGATCGCCGAGCTCCACCGCTGTCCTAGGAGCCAAACACACCACAGAAGTTGGCTGAGGCAAGCATGGACATCAGGAATGGGCCCTGGTGTGTACACAGCTTGGATACATTCCTGCTTCACATAGTTGGGGCTTGGAAGTGCTCATATTCATGGCCTGTTCACACCAGAGCACACACACCCACTCTGTTATGCATCCACACTCAACATAATTAGTTACTACATCCAGGCCCAGTTTAACAGTGTCTCACTCGCATACATTCTAGACAATCACACCACCTTTGTATGCTAGATCAGCATACACAGAATGTCCACAATTTTCAGGAACTCTTGAGACGTGGCTCCACAATAGGAGGGGAGTCTGTTATCACTTAGATTCAGGATCAATCTGCCAAGTTACCCTGTACTTGGCCATGCATTGCTGTGCCCCTAGGTCAGCTGTGTATAGCCTTGAGCTAAGAAGGTTGGCATCCATCATGGCATGCAAGCATGGATTGCTGAGGGTTGTGCTTTAAGGTGCTTTCCCAGGACTGAAGCCTAAGAGTGTGTGAAGGAAGGACAGACCAGGCAGCAGCATCCTGGGCCCTCAACAATGCTGATCCAGAGAGGAGCAAGGCAAAGGCCCTCTGTGATGGTGTCGGGGACAGGAGTTGGGCGTCTGTGCCTTCCTTCTCCCCAGGGCCCCCAAGCCCAGAGCTCTTCTGTACCACAGCTCTGCCTGATCGCTCAGTGCTATTTGGGTTATCCTGGGATGGCCCAGAGCCGGCTAATTCTTGGAACATTGAGTCTAGAGAAAAAATTAGCACCATAGAGCAAGCAGCCAAAAGCAAAACCACAGGCAGCTCTCAGCTGTTTGGAGTGGAAAGTTCTTCTTGGCCAGCTCTGCTCGAGAAAGACCAACGTGGGAAGTTAGGGGTACAAGTAGTCAGACCCACTTCATACCCAGGCAGCAGATGTGACTCTCTTGTGCCAGGGACGGGGGAGGGAGCAGTGCTTGTGTGTTGGGCAGGGACACTTGGCTGGAGTTTGATAGATGTATAGGAGCTGGCCAGCAGAATGCACAGCAGACGGTAGCAAGCACACACACTTACGGTACAGGAGCACAGGTGCTGGGGAACTGTGGGTAATCTGTGGAGCTCCAGATGAATATGAGAGGAGAGCAGTCTAGAAAGGGTCACAGACCCAGGAGTGGGGGATGGACTTAGGGTGAGGGCCATAGCCAGCCAGAGAAGGGTTTTCAGCTGGGGAAGTGAAATAGTCTGAATGATGTGTGTCCTAGTAAGTACCAGAGTGCTTGTCTCCCTAGCCTCGTTTCTTGCCCCTATCACCTTTGCCCAGCTCACACTCATATGCTCCTGAGGGACAGGGACAGAGAAATCTTCCCTGAAAGGGTGGACTTAGCTTTTTCCCAGGCCCCATCCGTTCAGTAAGACTCACGTGATCACTCATTCTGTATGTTTACAGACTGAACCGGAGTCAACCTTCCCACTACCCTGAGCACCACCAGGCCACTATCACCCAGCCCAGGTGCCCAGAGCTGCCTCCTCATCCCTACTCTGCCACCACCACCCTTCTAAAGCACAAACAAGCCAATCCCTCTACGGAAAACCCCCAATAAATCCATGATGTTCATCCCGAGAGTCTCTAGGTTCTGTCCAGGTGAGTTGTAATTATAAGCTGAACCAAAGTCCAACCGTTCTTAATGGTTTCTCTGTACCACCCTACCAACGCTTTGGTGCTCTTTTGAGTACCTAATTTACAATCGAGAACTCAGTGACACGGTGGCTCTGAGCCAAGAATCACACAGCTCAGGAAGGCACTTGCCAGCTGCCAGCCTAGGATGTTCTCCATGCTCATCGCCATCCTGCTGGTCTTTGCCAGCCCCCCTCCAACTGCCCAGCACCAAACACAAACCAGCACTTTCCAACGCCCCACACTTTCAAGCATACCTGGGTCTTTGCACACATCACCTCCACTACTAGGAAGATAGCCTGAGAATTCAGATCCCCATTAGACAAGGATCTGTGCCCTTCCCAGCTGGCAAAACATTGCCAGGTTGGTGGTCACCAAGACGTATGATCAGGAACAAAGGGAGGTACACAAGTTTGTGTAGCATGATCTCATTTAAAACTGGGGAGCTGGTCCTGGTGATGTACACCTGTAATCCTAGCACTGGGGGAAGCAGAGGCAGGAGGATTAGGGGTCTGAAGCCAGTCTAGATTACATGAGACCATGTCTAGAGAAAACCAACCAACCAACCAACCAACCAACCAACCAACCAACCAACCAACAGAAGGGCTAGGAGTCGGGGATATCTCTCCATTTGCTCCTGGCTGGGACAGAACTGCTAACAGAACCAAGCCCAGCAGTGGAGGCAGAAGTTTCTCAGTATGTGGCCTTTGGTTTCTTATGAATAATGTGAATATATTATCCATGGAAAATGCACACTAGAGCTTAGAAGACAGGCAGAATTAAAAGAAAAAAATAAACAATCAAGAACCAAAAGGGGCAGGGCTAGAGAGATGGCTTAATGGTTAAGAGCACTGGTTGCTCTTCCAGAGGACCTGGATTCAATTCCCAGCATCCACATGGCAGCTCACAATTATCTTTAACTCCAGTTCCAGGGGATCTGGCACCTTCACACAGACATACATGCAAGCAAAACACCAATGCATGTAAAAATAAATAAATCTTAAAAAAACAAAACAAAACAAAAAACAAAATCCATAAGTTCCTTAAGTTTGGAGAAGCAATCTCATCAGCCCCTTATTGACAAGCTGGTGTAACTTCCTTGCTTCTAGCCTCCTTGTGAGCCCAGGTTCTGTGAGGGGGCAGGGCCCTGGGATGAGCTCAGCTCTGGTCCCTGTCAGTCAGGGCTGGGGACAGAACTTGGGAGTGAATTTACCCCGCAGTCCCTGAGGACCTGCTTCACCCGCCCAGGCTCTGCCTAGGGCCCATACAGTTAATGGAGCAGAGGAAAATGTTTAAGCATTAAACTTCTAGGAAGAGAAAAATAAACAAGGCTAAGATAAAAATAAACAAGGCTAGGAAGGACTCAAAGTGCTAGATGGGTCTGGTGGTACCAGTACCTCCTTTGATATTGCAGGGGCTCGAGGACCATCTTGCTGGAGACCTTGCCCAAGGCTGCTGCAGAGCATGTTGGCTGGTTACCAGGGGACACCAGGATTCTTTGGGCCACTTGGGGTCAAACAAGCTACAGGTTTGACTGCTACCCTCTGGAGCTACTTTGCATGATGGGCCAGTTCGTGCCCTGCTCACCTCCACTTCTTCTGACTGCATCAGGAGGTTGCATGGCGGCTGCAAGGCCTTTGGCCGGTGAGTGAGCCAGTAGGCGAGGATGGCAGCCAGAGCACCCATGCTCACGAGGGTGGTGGCTGAGAGGCTGCGGAAAAACTGGCCCAAGTCCCCTAGCTCGGGCAGCCGCAGGATCCTCAGGATCTCCTGGGTCTGCATCTTCTCCAGAAGCGAGAGGACAATCTCTGTAGGAAATAAGAGACAGATGAGGGAGGAGACCAGACAGGCAGGTTATAGAGGGGTCCTAATAGATGGGTCAGGCCCTGGGGTAGTCAGATACACAGTCTCCTGGTGCAGCACAGTACAGCCCAGACGCTGGACACCTGGAGATGCCTTTTCAGTGAGAGACTGGAGCCCTCAGTATTGACGTCTAACAGCCTCTGGCCAGCTTTCCTGAGAACCACATGCCTAGGCCTCGGGACATGACTGACAGCTATTTCACATCTTCCAGGGGCCGCTATGCGCTGGCAGTTCTCGGCAGAGAGTCTCTCAGGCCTCAGGGTCCTTTGTGACCCTGGTTGCAGATCTTTGCTTATGTTCGCTCCTAGGATATGGAGAAGATGGACAGAGAGCAGACACACTCATCACTGTGTACAGGATGAGTGGGGTGGAGGGATGCAGGCCCTGCCTGATCCGCATCTGTGCTCCCAACCCTAGGCTTTGCCCCTGAAGGAGAGGGCGCAGGGGAAGCTGGCACAGCCCATGGAATAGCCCAGATAGACACCTCCAGGCTTCATGCCTGGAAGCCGATGGCCTATATGACTATATCACTACTGTGGCTCTGCACCCTAAACACAGGACACCAAGAGGCATTAATGGAGGGAAATGTTTAAGAATTAAACTGATGGGGAGAGGAAAATAAACAAGGCTAAGACAGGAAGGACTCAAAGTGCTAGATGGGTCTAGTGGTACCAGCACCTGCTTTGATGTTGCAGGTGGTGGTTAGGGTGCACCTCCATCCACTGAAGTCCAAGGGAATGCAGTGAACCTCACAGGGAGACACAGAAGATGCCCTGGAGGTGAGCAGGGCATCTCCCAGAGATCTCTTGTGTCCTTCTGTTAGCTGCTGGGTAATGACACACTGGCGGAGCAGGTACAGGTTGCTGGGTCATGGGTTCCTCATCTTGTCAGGACTGAGGGGGTACAGAGGACTTGTTCAGGGGTCAGATGCTGGCATTCACACTGGGACCCCTTAGTGTCACTACCCAGTAAGACCTGGAGCTAGAAGCTCCTGGGATATGCATAGGTCTGCCACCCCAGTGATCACAGGGCAGGCTCTTGACCAGCCCACACCACTTGCAGGCTGCCTCCTCATGGGCCCTTGGCATCATGGAAGCAGTGGCTATGGTTTTTCTTCTTGGGAAACAAAAACAAATGCCAACCGTGGTGACTCCGGAGCCACGGGATAGGAGCCAAACATTTGTTTGACCTTTGAGGGAGAAGGAGGAAGCAACTTAAATTCCAATAACTGGTATCTGTGTTAAACTGTAACATTACCACACGGCATGAGGTTGGCAATGTGCAAAAAAAACATTATAGACAGAGGAAAGATAGTTCTTCGGTTCAAGTCTCTGGTTTATTTGTAAACTACACACGGTTAAGCAAACCCAACCTTTGCGAACCTTCACTTTCCCATCTTTGAAATGGGCACAGTACCACTGGGCATAGTAGAGTCACAGAACTATAGACATAATTTAAAGACATGCTTGTCAGACGGAGGAGGCTGCTCAGCCTTGGAAAGAGAAGCAGAGGCAGCTCTGGCCCAGGTGGTCCAAACACTGGACAGAGGCAGTGTGGCCCAGACCCTGTGCTTCCATGGGAGTGTAGTTTTGCAGACACACAGCAGGCCCTCTGAGTTACAGGGACACCCACCAACCTCCAGATAGGGGTGCTCCTGGGAAGCCGTGAAAGTGGCCCCTGGTCTGCCAAGGGCATCATCCCGGATCTGCGGAGCTTGAAGCCCAATTTTACCAACAATCTTTTTTGTTGTTTAAATGTATGTGAGTGCTTTGCCTACACATACGTCTATGCACCATATACATGCCTGGAGCCCGTGGGGGTCAGGAGAGAGCATCAGATCCTCTGACACTGGAGTAAGAGGCAGCTGTGAGCCACCCTGCAGGTGCTAGGAATTGAGTCTGGTTCTCTGGAAGAGCGGTAAATGTTCTTAATTGTGGGGCCGTCTCTCCGGCTCCCTCCAGCAGTCTTAAATGAGACCCATGATGAGGACAAACATTCCAGAGGAAACACACACACACACACACACACACACTGCAGGGTTCTCATCATCAGAGCGGAGGCACAGCTAGGCACTTCAGTGCCTTCACCAACGAAAACCTCTCTAGGGAGGGAGGGAGGGAGGGAGGGAGGGCTCTGGGCAGGTGGCCAGCTGGCCTTCTCCTCTCGGGACATCCACTTACCTAAAATGTATATGGGAAACCAAGTTGCAGTTAGACCTACCAGATGAGTGACTCACTACTAGACGCCTCCACTAGCTCTTGGGGGTGGGCTCTGAGCCGAAGGCTGTTTCCTTTAATGAAATGGACTGACTCAGTGGGCCCCTATCTAGCCCCCAAGGACTCCACTATACAGTTTAAAATGATATTGAAGAGGCTGAAAGAATATCTTGGGACCACCAATCCCTGGTGCTTGGCAGTTGCTCACAGACAGACCTCGGACTGTAGCACAAACCGGGCATTTGGGGCAGAGGACGTGATGTTGGCATCATCACAGAGAGCACACCATATGGAACGTGCAGGTCACCCATCCATCCTCCCACCCCTGTATCCCACAGCTTCCACATGGCCTCTGTTCTCACCAGCTTGGAGCTGCACGGTGGACATGAAGGAGTGGGTAGTATTGTACAGTAGGGTCTAGGCTGCGGCCAGACAGAAGAAGGCAGAGGAGGTGCCTGACTCAGCTATGACGAGGCAGAGCAGGCTGCTGGCAGGAAGTGACACAGTTGTGGAGGCTGAAGAGAAAAGGGTGTCCCAGGCAGAGGGAAGCCGACACACAGAGGCGGAGAGCGCCTGGAACGCATGGGGAACTGAGCATTCTATCCCGGTAATACAGTCTTTGAGCCCCTGAAGTCCTGTCCAAAGGTCACTATCACAAGCCTGTGAGGGTAGTCTCTGAGCTTCAGGAACAGGGGGACTTTTCTAAACTGCCTGAATTCCTGATTCCTAGAAAAACCTGTCCTCTCCCCCACACTGTTTGGTCCTCACAGCAGCCCCTACGCTCCCTGTAAGGAAGTGGAACACAGACTCTTTCAATGAGTCAGGGACACAGTATGCACCCCCTTGTCTTATGTGGCCACCCCATCCCTGCCAACACAGACCCATTCCCACAATTCTCTCCTTTACAGGAATGTTGAACACACAGAAAAACTAGCTCTCGCCTGGTAAGAAGGATCCAGGTTCAGGTCCCGGGAGGTGGTGGGGACATGAAGAGCCATTAGAGTCTAGCGTGGGATCAGTCACGTGCTCATCGTCTTACACACACTGTGAGTCTCCTCCCACCTGGAGCAATGAAGGACAGCCCACAGCTCCTCAGATGGCTGTCCACTTAAGCAGCCCTCTGCAGTGACTACAGCTCCTTTGGTCCCAAGTTCAGCCTGCACCCCTCCTTGGCAACCAGAGTGTTCCATTTTTCCAGCTTTGCCTCCTGAGCCAGAGGCGCTTGCTTCTACTCTGAGATTCCCTTCGGAACTGGGAGACACTGCAGGGCAGGGCTGTGAGTCCAGGTCCTCTGAGGACACTGGCTTCGGAGCCAGTGTGCACCACCGAGCCCTTGGCATGTAAGAGGGGAGAGCAGAGACTGGTTCTGGGAGTCTGGTCTCTGGTTATTTTACACGGCCTTGGCCTTCTCTGACCTCCTCTTACCTGGGGTGGTCCCTGAGGTCCAAGCCCAGCTGCCTCTTTCCAGGCCCCAGGAGGCTTTTCAGGTTGCAGCAGCCATGGCGGGTGGGGGTTTACAGACAATACCCCGGGGATCGTTAGTGTTGCTGTTGCCAAGCGAGCTGCTGTGGGTGTTTATAACTATTCACCTGGCAGGAGGACCCAACCCTCAGCAGAAACTAACTTTCTCCCAAGCTTTTCCCTCCAGCACGGACCCTTTAGGAATACCAAGTGGTGGCCCAGGCTGGAGACCCTGAGACATCCCCCAACAAGCTCACCCTGGAGGGTGGGTGGCACAAGCCCGTTCCCCTTGTGATCAAGGAGGGGAGAGGACAGAACCAAGGGAGCCACGATGGGCTATACACCAACCCCAAGGTGATAAAGCAGAAAGGTAGCAGGGCACCAAGCACAAACCCTGTAGAAATGGCCCTGGGAGAGGGCGAGTCAGCTTCGAGAGACTCCTCTGCTGTTGCAGCCTCCCACCCCAGCACTCCATGCCTTCCCAGGCTACCTCTATGCTTGAGTGTGGAACCGCTGCCCCTATAAAGCTCCCAAACCTCACCATTCCCCCACCCCAGAGCCCCAGGCCAACCACTACCTAGTGCAGCCCAGATTCCCAGGCTAGCCTCTTCATCCATCTCTTTTCTCTAACCTGTGTTTACACTTGCACCAAAGTTAATTTCCTGTTACACAGAGGTGACTCTCTCATGCCACTGCTCAAAAACCTCATCTGGTTCCCTACTGCCTTAGGACCCGAAGTCCAAACTCAGCAAGCTGGCCCCGAGGATGTCCACACTCCTCGGAATCTTCTCTTGGGTTTCCCTAGAATCACCATTGCTACTCTCAGCGTCAGTCCAGCCTGGTCCAGTGGGGTCCTGGACCTTTGCAAACCTCCACGGCCTTCGGTAATAGACAGCAACCTGAACCAAGCCATGAAATCACCAAAGAACCACCTCACCTCCACTGTAGAGCTCAAATCACAACCTCACCAGGCCCCAGGGTGCAGCACTCTAGTAAACAAGTTGGAGAAAGAGCCAGAAGGTGGATTTCAGTGCTGGTCTGACCAGACTCAAATCCTGACTTAGACTCTTGATGGCTGTGTGGCCATGGGCAAGTCACCAAACCCCCTGGGCCTCTTCCCGAATAAAATCGTGGGCAGGGAGTAGATGCCAGGCACATGGTAAAGGAGGCACTTGGTGGAGAGCAGTTAGCTCAGTCAGTTCCTTCATGCCTTTGCCAGCCAAAGGGACTCAAAGACAGCTCACAAAAGGTGATGCGTTCACATCCTACCTTTCCAGCAGGCTCCGGGCACTGAGGAGGTGGTTGAGCGGGTCCCGCTAGAACCAGCCTCCCTTTCTAGGGCTTATGGAGCCCAGGGAAAGAGGTTACCACATCTTGATCAAAGTACAAAAGTTGCGAAGGCCCTGCCCCTGGGGACAGCTGATGGCAACAGCCGCCTGCACTGAGAAGCTGGGTGGTAGTAGAGGCATTAACTGTGGGAACAGTGGCTCCCTGGTGGCTGTGGGAGCAAGTCTTGCAGGGACCAAGGCACAGAGCAGCTCTGTGAGGAGTTGTTGGCCCCTCAAGGCCTCCACTGCCCCCCCTTCATCTGCACATGGGGCGGTACTAGCTCAGGCCAGCTCAAAGCCAAGCAACTCTGCCTTAACCCTCCCTCTGCCAGCCTGCCAGGGCCTCTACTCAAGCCCTTCTGCCTTTCCTGACCCCACATTGTCTTTAGTCTGGGAGAGAAGTTGGCCATGAATTTTCAGAGGACAAGGTCTCTTTACACACAGACACACAGACACAGACAGACAGACACAGATACACACACACACACACACACACACACACACACAGGCCGGAGAACTTGGCCTTAGCATCCCCCCAATCTGCTGGATTTCACTTCTTCTTTAGTGGATCCTCTACTTTACTTTTTTTTTTTTTAATTAAATTTGCTCAGTGTGTGTGTGTGTGTGTGTGTGTGTGTGTGTGTGTTTACAAGAGTACCACAGCATGCGTGGTCAGAGAACAACTTGCAGGAGTCAATTCTCTCCTTCCACCACATGGGTTCCTAGGATCAAACTCAGTCCATCAGGCTCGGCAGCAAGTGTCCTTACCCACTGAACCATCTTGCCATCCCTCCTCTGCTTTCCATGGACAGCTTGAGACATGTCTTTCAGAAGGACAGACACCTCCTATAGTGATTCTCAGGGAAGCCTAAGGGGCAGGAAATCCAGTGGCCACAACCAGGGCTCTGGTGGGTGGAAAGTGCCGCGTGCCAAGGGGCATGGAGCTGGGGGAGAGTTGCCAGGGTAAGAAAAACTCCTGCCTCACCGTCACATCTGAGTAACCCCAACTTGCAGGGCTTGCAGCGCCCCCCCCTCCCCCCCGGGCCTAGCAACTGTCTCCTTGGCACAGGGATTCAAGCTCAAGTCTGCGTGACAGAGGGGCTTCTACTCCATTTTCCTCTTGGGGTTTAATTAGATTCATGGAGCCACAGATGACCGAGACACAGGCCTTCCCAACTCAGGCATTGCCAGGAGAGGCCCCTTGTGTATCCCTTGTGAGATAGGGTTGCTGTGTTACCAAGTGACTCCCGCCTGATCTCTCTGGGGAGCCCAGTTATAGCTCTCTCTTAAGGGTGATTGAAGTGCCTTACATGAAAGGCCCAACAGAGGTTTACAGAGCCACTTCCGTGGCTACCCCAACTCACCGTGACCGTGTCTCCATCGCCTGCCTTCACCAACCTTCACGCCCATCCTCAAGACAGCATCTCTCAAAATTTTCACTCACCCCGAACTCCCGCCAGAGACCATGGCCACACACTTGTGAGGATTAGACCAGGGAGCCAGGCTCAGACTGCATGCACGTCTAGAGCCTCAGAAATAGAAGCAGCCTTGAGATCAGAGTAGCAAAGAGAAACACAGTGTCTTTTTACAGGCACCCAGATAAGCCTTCGCCTCACCATAAGTCAGGCACAGCAAAATCACAGACCAGAGAGATAGAAAGAGTGGCAGCCGCCCCTTTGGCGATATCTACAGGGTGGAATGATCAGGAATGATGGCTGTGATGGACTAAGGGTTTGTGGATGACTGAAGCTCCATTGTTCCTCCCTCCACGCTGTACTCTGGGACAGTAGGCAGAACTCCAGGGATACTGGTGAGGGCCATGGTCACCACACAGGCAGAGGGACACTCCTGGCCAGGTCTCATTGTGCAGGAAGGCAAGTCCTAGGCGGCATCATGATCCTTTCCCTTCCAGATAAGTCCACAGTAGGATTGCTAATGCCTTGGCCTTAGGGCCAGGGATCCATTTCATTGCTAGCCTGGACTGGGGACATACCATAAATGCTGCAAGTTCAAGCTCAGTGAAGGACACATCTGCTCTCCTGGCAGAAACACGTGCTCTAGAGTCCAACTGCAGATGGTCAAGGCAGAGACGGGACAGCTTCCTCTAGCTAGGACCATGCTCCTTGAGGTAGAAAAGGGTCCTGGCAAGACACACTTGGGGTTCCTAAGGTGGGAGGGAGAAGCTGAAGGGCACTTGCTTGTCTGCTTGTCATTTAAGGACACCGTTGTTCTCTTGGGGACATCTGCCCAGAGAGAAATGCCAGAGACACGTCCTCCCTTACAGAATAAGAGCAAGGGCGGGGTTGCAGTGTGGGACATAGAGGACAGCTAGGCTAAGACAGAGTGACACATGGGTTGGTACGTCACAGGAAGAGCCTGTAAGGTGTTGGCACCTGACAAGATCCCTTAGTGTGGGGAAGGAATCACAAGCCTGGCTGTACCAAGGCCCAGGACACGAAGCTGAGGCTGGTGAGAGGCTCTTTACCACAGAAGGTAAAGTGAATTGTCTTCCGAGGCACAGCCTGCAGGTCACCTGACTACTATCTAGTATCCTGAGGCCTAAGGATACAAAAGTGTCCCAGGCAAGCTGTGTCTCTCTGTCTTGGCTGAGAGTGCCACTGCTGTAGCCTGGAACCCACCTGGCTTCTTTACCCACACTTCCACATACGCACGAGTGAGTGTGTGTGTGTGTGTGTGTGTGTGTGTGTGTGTGTGTGTGTGTGTGCGTGCGCGCGTGTGTGTGTGCAGGGGCGCACACCTTACACATTAAGCAGTGACTCAATCTTCCCTTGGGTTCAAGGTACATTTTCTGACAAAGATAAATTGCTAGCTATCCTTTCTGGCTGCCGCAGGAAGAGGTAAAAGGGAATTTTCTCCACTGCAGCAGAAGTCTGCTACCTTCTGCATCAGCAGGGCTGGCTAGCACTGCCTCCACCCCTGGCCCTGTAGCAGCAAAGGCCCACAGGGTTAACTTGGGGCTCAAGCTCCAGGTCCTTGGCTGAGCCAGGAGCTGGGAACTCAGGCCTCCTTTTCAAGGGCAGGATGAATGGGGGAATATGCAAACGACCGCCCTGCCTCCCAAGCTGCTGGGGAGGGCCTGCCGCTGGCTGGCAGGCTTGCCTCACTCCACTCTGGGCCTGTCACATGAAAGGGTTTGCACTCCTGCTGCTGGCTCCTGCAGCCAGGTCAGGCTGGGGCTGTTCTCACCAGAAAACAAAAATCTCTTTCAGGTTGAGGCAAAGCGAGGCCCCAGCCGGCCCAGGGAATGCTGTTGGAGGCTGTTCGTGCTGACCTACTGAGGGTACCCATCCCTGAATCCTGACTTCCCATCCAAAGAAAAGAGCCCGACATCTTTGTAAAGGGCACTCGAAACTTCTGTGGCCACTGAGGAGAGAAAGCACAAGGGTGAGGGTCAGGACCCCAACTCGGGGATCATCCCTTCTGAAGAGGTTGATTTTGTCCTTTTCAAAAGCAGTAATGGCTGAGATGGAGATAACAAAGGTTGTTTTGTTTGTCTGTTTTTTTTTTGTTTTTGTTTTGTTTTCTTTTTCTTTTTTATAAGGAGACCTGGATAACTCTTGTGGCGTTCATGATGGATGCCAAGGGAGGGACAGAGGAGAGCAGGGCTATCAACAAGAAGAACTTGCAGTGCACAGAGAAGACCTTTAAGGACGGAGGCCATGCGCATCCTCCACCTGGTGCCCAGGTTGCTTCTCTTGAGGCAGGGTAGAAAGGCAGGGAAATTTGGGTGGACATGAGGAGAGGTACAGGGTTCCTGACTCTGGAATACCGTCGGAGCCTCGTGCTGGGAAACAACAACACAAGCAAAGTTTCCAGCACAACCAACAACTGCTTAAGGCTTTTTGCCTTTCCCTGCTGTAAACCTGTAATTTTCTAGGACTCTCACCAGAAACTCCATTTACACAGAAAGGACATGTACCAATGCCCTGTGCACCTCCAGTGATGCCTGGTTTCATGTCATCCAAGACATCTCAGACGCATCTCACTTATCCAAAGGGGGTGAAGGTTTCTTAGCAACCTGTTGCGTTATAACTTGAGAGCAACGGCATGTATAGATAATGCAGACAAAACACCACGACTCTTCTCTGAAAAGCTGGAGCTCATGATTTCGGCTGTGTCTCACTTTCTGGGAGCCTCTCTTTCTCCTAACCTTGCGGTTTATGCCTGTGTTAAAGTATCTTTATTAAGTCTCAACTGTGCGCCATTGACTGGCTGGTCCTGAAATTCTTTTCTGCACTGAAGCCACGAATCCTGGTTTGGTCCGAGTAGGGGTCCTTAAAAGGTCTGGGGGAACTCCTCAGGCTGATGAGGGTGACAGTGGATCACTGTCCCTCTGACCCCTCACCTCTGACCCCCTGACACCCCAGGGTCACCAAGACCTGTCCATCACCCACAGAGCAAATCTTGAATCCCACAAGCACCCATGTGAGGCTCAGAATCCTGCTCTCAGGAACCAGTGATGCAGCAGGCAGCCATCCTTTAGCCTGAGAGGACTTAACAGCTCATTCTGGAATCACATAAGAGGTGAGAGGCGCTGCAAGCATCTCCTACAGTCCAAGGCATATGACCTTGCTGGCGTCGCAGCTTTAAGAAAAGGCCCAGCCTTGGTAGGTGATGGGCCACCTGCCACCAACCGCCTGCCTCCTGCTTTAGGTTGCCGTCACACAGAATATTTATGAAACCAAGATGCCAAATGTGTCTCCATGAAGGTTCAGAGAACCATCCAGGAAGGAGACTCAAGAGGCAGAGGAAAAGGAGGAGAGAGGTTACTGTGGGCCCAGAAAATGAGAACTTCACAAGTCACACCTATCCTGCTGCCTGGGCTACAGCAGAGATGCCAAGAATGCATGTATCCAAATCCCCAACTAGTCTACTGGCCAAGGAAAGGACTGCTGTCCCCAGGCATGGCCAGGCTTAGAAGATGGCAGAGTGGCAGTTGAGTAGGGGTGAGTTGAAGGTGTACCCCAGGAAACCACATCCTATCAGCTGGGAGGTACAGTCGCCACGACCACTCTCTGTCTGCTAAGCAGGGTGCTAGAGTCTAGGTGGCTTCATGGAGCCCCAGCTCTGGAAACAGAACAGAGGGGCAGGCAGCTACTTCTGAAGCCAAGGCAGTCTCTGCCAGCCTGGACGGTTCCTACCTGACACCCCCATCTCCACGTTGGTAAGTGTCATCCTTCCATTGGCCTGAGAACATGCTGTCCAGCCTCTAGCTGCTTCCCTATCTGATCTCACTGGCTGGCCCACATCCTACCTCGCTACTCTCACTGTGTCTCGGCTCTGATCATCCTGCCATATAGCCTCTGGCTGACCTTGCCGTCCAGGTTCTGGCTGACCTAAATGCCGATCAGCCTTTCTGCTCATGCCTCCGAGTTCACAATGGTCTACCACTAGAGCTAGGGCAGGAACAGGTTGGCAGGCAGATCTCTCATGAGTGTCAAAGTCCCAACAGTCCAATGTTAGAGGGAGAATAGGCTGATAATAGGCCCAGTCCCACTTATTCCTTCCAGATCCATCGGCATCAGTGGGACAGACAGCTCTGGGAGTGAGTTAATTCGGTTTGTCTCAGAGATATCCATTTAACCAGGGTTGCCTTCTTTCTCCCCTCCCCCAGTGGCCACCAGTCACTGGGTTGATTGCTGGCTCCAACGTGTACCAATCTGGATTTGCTTATCCCAGGGTCTGGAAACTGAGCTTTTGATTGTTATTGCTCCAAAACCTTAAGAGGCAGCCAGCTTGGAATGCAGGCTGGACTGGACAGGACCCAAGCCAGAAGCTAGCCGCTCCCAACCTTCCACAGATGCCCTCTAGCTGAGTGCCTAGTCCAGGGTGGGGAGATGAAGGGCATTTCTGGGAAGAGCAGGTGGCTAGGGTCAGGTGGGACTAGTCGGAATGAAATGATTCGGGATCTGAGATTATTGATTAGACCCCGGAATAGATAGGAGAGTTCAGTTCAGAATTTCTGTCCCAATGTGTATTCCCTATTCTCACCTCTATCTGTCACAGACCCCGAGCCTCCCATGAGTCTGGAGAATATTTGGCTATGACCACACCTGATGGGTGAGTGAGTGACAGGAAGCCATCCCCAGGCAACCTAAGACAACATCCAGGCCCAAAGCAGCTTCTTCCCACAGTACCCCTTCCTCTACAAATTCTGAGGTCCAGCGGATAATGGATGAGAACTATGCCCCAGTCTTCAAGGTAAGGGGTTGAGACGGCCACACCAGGCTAAAGGCAGGGACCTTGACTGGGGCTCCTTCTCAGTTGTGTGGGACAATGTACTTACTCATAGATGCCTGCCTATGGGGAGACCAGACCTTGGAGTTCCAAGGAAGCAAGAACCCCAAAGAAATCTCCCCTCTACAAAACCATCTGTCCTGCAGATATAGGCCATTCCCCCACCCTGCCATCCATCTATCCACCCATCCACCCACCCATCTATCCTTCCATCCATCCATCCATCCATCCATCCATCATCCATCCATCCATCCACACATCCATCCATCCACCCACTCATCCACCTATCCATCCATTCATCCATCCATCCATCCATCCATCCATCCACACATCCATCCATCCATCCATTTATCCATCCATCCATCCATCCACCCACCCATCCACCCACCCATCCACACATCCATCCATCCATCCATCCATCCATCCATCCATCCATCCATCCATTCATCCACCCATCCACCCACCCATCCACCCATCCACACATCCATCCACCCACCCACCCATCCACACATCCACACATCCACACATCCATCCATCTATCCATCCATCCATCCATCCATCCATCCATCCATCCATCCATCTATCCATCCATCCATCCATCCATCCATCCATCCATCCACCCATCCACCCACCCATCCACACATCCACACATCCATTCATCCATCCATCTATCCATCCATCCACCCATCCACCTACTCATCCACCCATCCACACATCCATCCATCCATCCACACATCCACACATCCATCCATCCATCCATCCACCCATCCATCCATCCATCCATCCATCCATCCATCCATCCATCCATCCATAATATCCATTATTCCTCTCTCCCTTCTGGAGCCCCCACACATCCCAGCCTTGACGATATCAGTGATCAAGCAGAATTTGCCCCTGCAAGGTTAGGCCATCAGCTGGCGATTCCTCTCAGCTATTCTGGGCAGAGCAGTCAGCACTCCCTCCAGTTTGTCCGTCTGTTTTTTGAGAGACAATCTCATGTACCCCAGGCGGACTTGGCACTTGCTATGTAGTCAAAGCTATCCTTGAACTTCTGATGCTCATGCACCTGCATCCCAGGTGCTGAGGTTACAGGCCTGAGCCACCACACTCAGCTTTTACTTCATACACTCCTGTTGCCAGTCTTTCCCCCTCAGGTCCCTCTTGCCTAGAGTGCCTTTTCTTTTTCTACTTCACTTTCACTTGTTGGAATCCTGGCTCTCCTCCGGGCTGTGAGTCCAAGAATATGCTCTGACCCTCAGCTTCTGCAAGTTGCTTCCCACTGAAATTTCTCTGGGTCTCAGTGCTTCATGGGGTAAGTGGTGATAACAGCAAGAAAGCATTGTGGGAAGACTGGGGGAAGCTTGCAGAATCATAGACACGTGGTGACTGACATACAGTGTGTGCAAGGTGAAACAGAAATGCAGACGATATGTTTACAACCCCTCCTCAAATCAACAAATGTCTAAGTGCCTACTGTGTGTCTGGTGGTAGATAAACAGTGCACCTTCTACTATAGAAAAGTTTTGTTTCTTTTTGCAAACAAGACAATCCCCGTCCTTACTACCTCTTGTATGGAACAGCCCTGAGTTCTATCACAACTGTAGCCGAGCCAGGTTCAACTTCAGGAAGGTCAACCTAGAGCCCTTAGAACCACAAACCCCAGCAAATCAGTGAAGAGCAGGATGGCAGGGGATGCTGCCCCCTGGTGTCAGCGAGCTCTTGCTCTCTCACACGCTGCCTTACCATTCCCATGCATGGTGCTGAGCAGCTAAAAGATCACAATCTTCCCACAAGGCAAAGGATTGAGTGCACATTCAAACTTGCTTCCTTTGGGAGCCATGCCCCAAATGCCTAATTTTCCCGTAGTACCACCATCAATCCCAATTCTTAGCGGCCTTTCGGGGCTTCCTTCAATT
Organism: Peromyscus eremicus; assembly: GCF_949786415.1. Classification (NCBI taxonomy): domain Eukaryota; kingdom Metazoa; phylum Chordata; class Mammalia; order Rodentia; family Cricetidae; genus Peromyscus; species Peromyscus eremicus. The sequence continues at coordinate 37,427,696 of NC_081423.1, read as the reverse complement.
GCCCCAGGCCTCAAGCCAGTCATTTCCCTAGTGGACCCTGGGGCTAAGGGTGGGCTCTGATGGGGCTCTGAGCCAGGCTGTGCATGGCCAGATACCTGTCACTTCAGCCTACTGTTGCCGTGCCTCACTCCAGTAGGGCCAGGTCTATGTCCTCAGAGCAGGGATCAGGACTAGAGGCTCATCCCTGCCTTGTTATGGAACCCAGTCCCAACTCAGGCCAACCTGGGCTATATCTATTCTCATAACATAACAGTCCTTCACAACACTCCTGGCCTCCAGTCTTTTCCTCTTGACTCAGCCTGGCCATGGTGTCTAAACAGAGGACTCTTCTATGTCCCCCGATAAAATCCTCTTCTCCAAGACCCCTCCAACAACCCAGATTCTCAAGGCAGAAGACCCTGAAGGACTCAACCCCATTATGGTTCTCTCTGCATGCCTTTCACAGCTCTGACTTCCTTTATTTGACATTTGGACTACCTCTCTTTGACAAATGCCCCGTGTCCTGCAGAAGCCCACATAGATGTCACTGGTGGGTCAGGTCTGAGGTTAAGCAGGTTGGGCCTTGTATAAGAGCATAGGGCTACATCAGCCTAAAGGAAGGGGTGCCCTTCTAGAAATGTGTCCATCAGGAGTGGCACCTCTTTTCCAGTCTGCACACAGGTATCATAGAGGTGGGCAGGAGTCCCAATCCACTCATCCTCTGAGTACTTGGTAAATGGAGGGCACATTTCTTATCAGACTGAGCACCTGTCTCATGCTGGACCTATATCATTGTCTCTTTGTTTACAACTCAATACGCAGGTTAGGTCTGGAATGGTCAAGTACTGTGCAACCCAGAGTACATGGCTGCCCCTCTTCCAGGTTGCTCTTTCCCCCAACTTTCCCTGAGAGCCTTGAGGTCAACTTTTGCCAGATCAAGCCTTGTTTCCTTTGGGATCCAATAAGTAGCAAAAAGTACATAAAGAGTGACATTGACTCAGGAGTACCCTCCTGTTTGATTGAGTGGCAGGAACCTGGTAGCTACACTGGGATCCTGGATTACAAAGCAGAATTAATCCTCAGAGGTGTGTGTGTATGTGTTAACATGCATTTCTCAGACCCTTCCATCTCCAGAGAAAGCCTGAGATCTAGTTCCAAGGAGGACAGACACATGATCTACAAAGCCTCTACAACGTATCTGGGGTATAGCATCCAAGAAAAACTGTACATCAGACTCAGCCTTCTAGCAAACAGAGCAGCTTGGCCTGAGTGGAAGCAGCTGCCACCTATCACAAGAAAAGCTCCACTTGACTCTCCAAGGCCCTTATAGAGTCCCTCAGTGAGGAGGCATGACAGAAGGCCAGCCTGTTTCGGTGACAGTTGTATGCCAGCTGTAGACAAGAAACCCTCATGGTTAGGGGTGTCTTTCATGGACTAGTAATGACCCCTATCACAAGTGTGGCCCTGTAGCCTCCGACACCTTCCGGAACCACAGAAGACCAAAGCTTCAGAACCAAAGACCAAAACTGAATACATGCTGGGTGGGGTTCTTCCTGGAATAGGACAAAGAGGACCAAGTACTGGGGTGATGGTGCTCATAGGTTGTTCATCATGGAGGCAATAAATAGTGTCTGCTCCACCACCACACCACCACCACACCACCACCACCAGTTATTTTGATTAGACATGACCCCAGCTCTAGCCCGTCCTTGCCTGTTGGACACACAGCAAGACCAGAGTGGCCCTGAGCAGCCTGTCACTAGGCACTAGCAGACAGAAGGAGCTTAGGGAGCTGAGGAGATTAGAGAGGCCTTACTCTCCCCAGCTCAGGGAAAACGTCCCTGTGGCCTAACTCGGGACAATTGTGGGGGTGGGGGAAAATAATTACCTGGTCCATCATCCCCCCAGGTTCAGGCCTGATACAATCAAGCACTTGGCATGGGTTGATCAGCTAAAACTTCAGCTCAAACTCCAGTCTTTCCAGGTATTATCCATATGGCATTGGGTAAGTCAGTCTTTGAATCTCAACAATAAAAGAAGTACCACCAACCTACTAGGTTTTGCTATGAATGTTAAAAAACAAAACACATGCCTCATGAAGCGATCAACCTCGGCCCTTTCTTTCTTTAGCTCAGAAACAACTTTGCCACCACTCTGGTGGAACTGTCTGAATACCAAATAAGAAATACTAGCATGCATAGAGCATTTGCCCTGGGCTAGGCAGGTGTAACCAAGTTAAAGACCAAGCATTTTCACGTAAATTATCAGGCTTATTCTGCACAGGGTTGGGACAGAGACCCTTTAGAGGTGCTGGATGGAGACTTGGAGAGGGGAGAGGCAAGGACAGGGAAGTAGTATTGAAGGGGTGGGCCTGTAGAGAGAGTCCAGGTGTGGGTGTAGGAATTTGGGGAGAGTGCTAAGCAGGGATCCATCAGGGGTCCTAGAGCCTCCTCAGAGGGTGCAGGGATGAAAGCTGACTCCTGTAAGGAAAAGGGGAAGCCAGGACACAGCCCCGGCAGAGCTTAGGGGAAAGTAACCAGCCAATCTTGTCCTCTGGCTAAAGGGCAGCAGGGACCGGCACTGAGAAGGCTCCGGCTAGATTCAGGAAGCCCAGGTCAGCTCTGGGCTTCACCCACCGCAGGACCTGGGGGCAACAACAGAGATCAATGGGTTTTGATCTCTGGAGATGGACACGGACATGGAGTCTGCCCTTCCCTTGGCTTGGGGCCTAATCTGATCACCGGTCCTCACCACAAGGGGAGAGGGGCTTGAGGACTGAGGGAGGTTGTGGGGGGGATCTCAGTGAGCAAGGCCCTTCCTCTGAGCTGACACAGCTGCTTCCCCGACGCAGCCTGGGGCCACCGCCAGAATTGGGGGGCGGCTCGGGGACCTTGAAGGGACCGCTCAGCAGCCGCAGCGGAGGGCTCCGCAAGGTGGGGATGTCACACCCGCATCCTGGGCCAAGATACTACAGCTTCCCCGGAGATGGAGGTCGCGATCGGACCCGGACTTACCGGCAAACAGCCATAGGGAGCCACCCGACACCAGGAAGAAGGTCAGCATGTCGGCGAGTGGGCCTAGTCCGCCCCGCACTGCTTCCCGGGCCCACAGCCCCGCAGCCCCAGAGCCGCCGCTGCCGCCGCCGCCGCCGGGTATTTTTAGCCCCCGCCTCCCCGCGCCGCTGCGGAGACCCGGCGGGAGGGGGAGGGCGCGGCGCGCGCTCCTCACGGAACCCGACTCCCAGCCCCGCAGCGCGGCCGGGACTCCTGGGCGAAGACAGCTGCGTCCGAACCGCCGAGCCGGACTGGGGGAGGGGCCAGGCCGCCCGCCCCGCAACGTTCCGGGCGAAACGGGCTGGGGGTTGGGGGGACTCACGGGCGCACTGCCGCTGCCACTCACCCTTCCACCCACGAACGACCCTTACCTCCGCACGATCCGCCGCCAGGGCTTTATGGCTAGGCAGGCTCAAGTGGCAGCGGGGTCCTTTACTTCTGTCCCAGGAAGTGCACATGCTGATGGAGCAGTTCCCGGCTGACTCGGACGCCCCCTGGGACATGGTTTTGTAGACACTGGGAGTCACATCTGCAAGCCCGAGAGAGGAGGGAGCGACGGGGGGCTATCTAGGTGAGGCTAAATTGGATAATGCCCAGACTTAATGAGAATGCGCAAGGTCAGGTTGGAGGCCACACAAGGTCACAGGAAGACTCACCAGCTGCCACGTAGTCAGTCACCAGTCCCTAGGCATGTCACCTGAAGCCACAGGCAGCCACATGGAATCACAGATGCCTCCTGAGGACACAGGCAGTGATGGTTATAAGTGTGTGGTACATGAGAGCTCAAATTCCTTAGCTATATGATTAATGGCTATACAGCCACCAAGTTGCTGATGGCATTGGAATCCCTCTGTCTGGGAACAAAAGGAGGAAGCTTGGTTCTGCGATTTTCTAAAACAATAAAGGTAGGTATTCCGATGGGGGTGCTCCATGGACATCTTCAGGTGGATTTCACGAAGTTCCCCCTCCAAACTCTTGCGGTTCTTCAAGCGTTCAGAACCCACTAGGCCTCCAGCACCGAGGACAGCGCTCAGGCAGTCCAGCCTTCTGCACACACAGCTGGGCACTAGTTGAGACCAGGACCAGGACCAGGAGGAAGAGGATGAGAAACCAGACAACAGAGATCAGGAAGCAAGGGGTGGGTAGGTGAGATCAGTTGCTCTCTGTACACTTGAACTCACAGCTGGGCTGAAACTGTGTGCGTGTGTGTGTGTGTGTGTGTGTGTGTGTGTGTGTGTGTGTGTGTGTGTTGAGGGGAGGGGATCATACGGCATCTTTAGTTTTGGCATGTGTGTCCAGGACTATCTGTGTGAGCCTTAGAGATGTACAGTCTACAGACATATCTACAGTAAGTCTCTACAATAGACCATTCTATCCCATTACAGGAACCAGGTCCCAAGAGGGCTGCTCTTGCCTGACGTCAGATTCTTCCTGGCAAGGGCTTTGCTGAAATCCAAAACTTGGCATGCACCTCCATGAGAGGATCGCAGAGGCGATGTGGCAGGATTTTTCCCAGTAGGTGACACAGCAGTCAGAAATCCCCCTGTGTTCCCACCAGCAACAAACTATTGGAAAGCCTGCTCAGGAGGAGACCCAAGCAGGAGAACTTTTAGGTTGGGCAGAAGGAATGGATCTTTTCAAGTCATACTGGCCTAGGGAGTTGACCAGAAAATGTCCCCATAGGCTAGGGGAATAAATGATTAGGTCTGAACAGAGCAGGGGTCCTAGGAGCCAAGCCACAGGCTCCGGGACCCAGTCTCCTGCACCATCAAGATGCAGGAGCATTTAGGCCCTTGGGTGGCTTCTGGCAGCCTCTTCTCCAGAGTGATGTCATGGGACACATTTAGCCTGGCCTCCTGCAGAATGTCGCATTCAGTTTCTCTTCCTACAGATGCCTCTGCTTCTTGTGAGTATTACAGTTCAAAAGCCTATGCTGGAGCTGAGCTGATTACAGCTTAACTGAGTGGGGCTCTGTTTTCCCTCAAGCAATTGGCTCCTCCTGAGGGATATAGATGGGAAGGCTCTGAGCTGTCTGTGGGATCATGGCCAGGTCTCTCTTCATGCTAGGCCTTTCCCCTCTACCGAACACGTCTTGTTCCCTTCTGTGCTGCGTTACCAAGGACCCCCTGCTCCTTGTAGATTTCCATCATGAGCCAGGCGGCTGTGACTCTGAGACCTCTAGACTTCATGGGTCCAGCAACCACGAAACATGGCAAGAGAAAAGCCGGTACAGGGGGCTTTTGCATCAAGTCGTACAGTAGCTGTAGCTTTCCATTCATTCATTTATTCATTCACTCTTTAAGCTACTGTGTGTTCTGTGCCATCTCCTGGTAGGAGTTAGGGTGTAGGCAGGCGAGTCAGGAGTGGCAGGAACAGCAGTGTAGCATGGTAAGCCTGGAAACAGAAGGATGGCCCTAACCTAACCCAGGGGAGGTCTAGAGGGAAGAGCATCCGTACTGGACCTCCAACCTTAGTGTAAATGCTTAGATAGGAGGTGTCCCCTGAAAAGGCTCAGACGCTGAAGGCTTGATCCCTAGGTGGTGCTGCTCCTGAGAGATAGTAAGTGTGCCAACTCCATCAGTGGAATAATCTCTTAATAGCTGAGCGGCCTATGGGGAAGTGAGACCCGGATGAAGGAAGTAAGTGCTGAAGGCATGGCTTTGAAGGGCGTGTCTTATCCCTCATTCCTTCCTCTCCTTCCTCTCTCTCTAGCTGCCACAGAAGAGCAGCTCTGATTCCTCTCCACCACAAAGCTCTTCCTCTCTGCAGGCCCAGAAGCAGCCAAGCAACAGTGGACTGAGACCGCTGAGACCATGATTCAAGATAAAACTTCAAGTTGATATTTCTCAGGCCCTTTGTCAGAGTGGCAGAACCTTGACTAACACACCAGCCACCCAAGTCGAGCAAAGGATACTAGTTGCAGCAATGGCTCTGATTCTGTCATGGGGTTGATACCTGGAGGGTGACCTCTGCCCCTTGCTGTCTCCATCGATGCAAGTAGACACTGGCCTAGAGGCTTCTGGTACCAAGTAACAACTTGTTGCCCTTCCATCATCACAGACTCTCTGTCTACACCAGCCTCTGCCTACTCCTTGTCTGGTCTGCTAACGGCCATGAGGAACAGCCTAAGATGGATGGCTTCAGATGATGCTGCGTGTAGAATATCTGAGCCATAGCCCTTTGGTATTTGTAAATCTGAACCACGTTTTCAGCTCCACAGATGGAACCCAGGGATTCACATGTGCTAGGCCAAATGTTCTATTACTAAGAAACACCCATAGTCATTCCTATCCGTTTTGAGTGTACTTTGATAATTGCCTACATGGTAAGTACCTCTTTCTGGTGGTACCCAGAAAACTCACTTTCCAAGCCTTCCTTGAATCTAGGAATGGGTAAGTGAATTAGGCTGCGCCAATGAGCTATGTCTTCATGAGCCTCTGATCCAAACGTCAGGAATGAGTGGGAGAAAATCCTACCCATGCCATCCATCTTGCTGGCATCAGAAAAGTGGCAGAAGCAATGGATGGTGGGTGATTGTGGGAGCTGTTCTTGGAAATTTAAGACTTTTTTGAACCTCCCATAAATTCTATGAGTTATGTAACAATTTTTAGGATGCTCTTTTTATGCTAAAAAGAGTCTATATGGATTTGGTGCTGTTGTGTACAGCCAAGAACTCAGATTGTCTCCCTTGCCGACCCATTGCTCAAGGTCTTTTCAGCCCTTGAAAGCCTGTGGCTATGGAGCTAAGCATACAGCATGACACATACCTTGTCCCTCGTGGCTGCCTATACTGTGGGAGTGGAGGCTCTGGCTGGTGAGGCTTGATGAAACAGGGTCTCACTATGTAGCCTTGACTGGCTTGAAACTCACTATGCAGAGCAGGCTACTCTCAAACTCACAGAGTCCCACCTGCCTCTGCCTCCCCAGTGCTGACAGTGCAAGTGTATGCACTACCATGCTTGGCTCTGGGCTAAACCCTTGAAACTCAGCAAAGAATGCACTCAGAAGAAATAATCCACTCAGAAGAGCCACCCCATCTACCACAAAGATGTTGCAGACAAAAAGCAACAGCTAGGAAAATGTAATGTCCAGCTCCTAACCTCCAGTGAATAGTGGTGGGTTTCCTCTCAATTAATGAAGTTGCTCATGGAAGGCTGGAGAGATGAGTCAGTGATTAGGAGCACATACTGCTCTTGTAGGAGACCTAAGTTCAGTTCCCAGCATCCATGTCAAACAGCTCACAACTGCCTGTAACTCCTGCTCCAGGGACCCTGACACTCTCTTCTGGCTTCTACAGGCATTGTATTCACACATATAATCTTCTACCACCCCACCCCACCCCTAAAATTTAAAGTAAAAGTAAATTTAAAAAAAATAGAACTTGTCTAATGTAGAAAATTTTGGAAATGCGGAGAAGTATACATTAGGGTTACCTGTGGGCTGGTGAGATGGATCAACAGTTAAAAATGCTTGCTGCCAAACCTGATGACTTTAGTTTAAGGCCCTGGACTCACATGGGTGGATGGACTCCCACAAGTTGCCCTCTGACCTCCATATGTGCACCATGGCACAAGACACCCCCTCCCCCATACACACATAAATAAGTAAATGTAATTTTTTTTTTAAATTAAAAAAAATTCCTTGGGGGAAAAAAGGAGTCATAGTAGAATCAGCTTGAGAAGGTCTCTGCTTTAGGGAACTGCCATTGCTAGCATCACACGAGAATTAGCCCATTTACTTGGAAAGGGTTCTTTTAGTTGGAAACTCTTGGGCGAGCTTACCAGACAAACACAACTGAAGAGACTGTTTTTCTTTAAAAAGCCAATTAAATGACTAAGGAGTTCGTGAGAATTTCTTCAGAGTCACAGGAAGACAAATCGAAGGATGGGTAGGCCTCAAACTTGTGTCTAGCACCCCAGGGATGAGAGGTGGTCAAAACGCTGGCTCCCATAGGATCCCAAGAAGGCTTCTTGGCACGTGTCTCTGGCTGTGCAACGCTGGAGTCTGTTGCAAGACCAACTACAGTGTAAACACATGGAAAAGGAAGTAACAGAAAATATAGACGACTGTCGTATTGGCTAGGGATGGGGAAGGTCTTTCTATGAAGAAACCACAAAGGAAAAGGTTGGTAGATTTGAAGTTCTGACACATGCAAATCTCAAAGGTCTGTATGCTAAAACCACCATTAAAAGGTCTAAAAGATGAATAGACTGTAAAAAATTTGATATGTCACCCAAAGTAATAAGAAAGAGATAGAAACAGAGAGACACACGGAGACAGAGAGAGATGGAGGCAGAGACAGACACACACAGAGGTAGAGAGACAGAGACAGACAGACACACACACACACATGCTGGGGGCAGGGGAGCTGCAGATTTAGATGGACACTTCAAGGAAGAAGAAATGGTGCTCTCTTTTGCCATGTTTGGGACTTCCTGACTGCCCATGGAGGGGAGACAGGAAGCAGCTGTCGGGGTAGCCTTGTCTCCTCCCTCCAGGAAATACAGCATACAACTCTCTTCCCTCTAACCCTCATGGCCACATCTCTGATCCTGAAGCTCCACTGAAGGAGGGTACTAGTCATTAACCTAACTCACTCCATTTCGTCCTTTTATGGTTCAATTTCTGCCTCCTTAACCTCTCCCTCCCGAGTCCCTCTTTCCTTTATCTGACTTGGATTCCAGGGATGACAAGGCTGGTTGCTGGACATGTCTATGACAAGGGACGGAAGTCATCCTCCAACAACAGCAAGGCTAGGACAGAGGACCCAGCCAATGGCAGCAGTTATCTATGATGGCTAGGCCCTGCCCTGGAGCGGGAGCAGACATCTTCAGTGATGACAGTGACACCAACTTCAGACCGACTCAAAGAATCAGAACTGAGATAATGGCCTTTCTGGGATTGCATAATTATGCATACAACTTGACCTTAACCCAACTCATCCTCTATTTAAACCTAGGCTCACATGAATCCCCCGGAGACAAACTTTGGGTCACTGAATCCCTTTATCTGTCATTCTTCCCAACACAGCCACTTGGATTAGACTTCCTTTCTCTATCCTTCACTGTTACTCATCTCTCTCTCTCTCTCTCTCTCTCTCTCTCTCTCTCTCTCTCTCTCAAACTATTTTGTGTGTGTGTGTGGGGGGGCACAAAATGTTCTAGGTTGGCCTCAAACTTGGTACGTAGCTGAGTTTTGGATCCTCCTGTCTCTTCTTTCCAATGCTGGGGTGATAGTCATCCACCACCACACCCAGTCTGCAGCTCTGGGAGGAGACCCAGGGCTTCCTGTTTGATGGATGAGCACTCTGCCATTTGAACTATATACCCTGGGTCGTAGCCATCTCTTTAACTGCTGTGTTGGGATGGGGAGCTGAGCTTAGTCCGTTGGGATTCCCAGAACTGAAACTTTGTGTGTAAAACTCCAGCCACACTATCACTTTTTCCATCTGCTCAAGACGCAGGTTATTTTCCTCAGTAGCCAATGAGGCATCAACCTCACCCCAAGTCAGGCCGGATGATTTCTAGCAATAAATCAGAGATGGTAAGATAACGTGGGTGTCTGAGGATTTGACATCCTAAAGATCTTTTGGCAGACTGTGCCACAGAGTTCTTACCTAGTGATGACTGTCAATGGTTTTACTTAGGAGTTAACACAAAGCAAGACAAATCAAGATTCTATGTGCAAAAATATCATTGCCACCACCACCTCTGACCCTGTGGTCTCTGGGAATTTGCCCAAGACCCCCTGTTTTGATGTGTGGTTGAAGGACTACAGTGAACTTTGGTTGGAGACAGGGCTGAAGATGGCCATAAAGACCTTAAGAGGTTGTGGATCCCCTGGAACTGGAAGGATGCACCCCATTCTCAGAGCTCTTGATGAACTGAGAGAGAACAGGTGCACTCAGTTTCCTGGCTGCTGGCTGGGGAGGAAGAGGAAGGAGCCTAGAACAGTCTGTCCAAGAGGGAGGAAAAATATCAGAATGCTTGGGCTGGAAAGCTGCTCAGGGGTTAAACATTCTCTCTCTCTCTCCTCCTAAAGTGAGGAATAGAGAAATTTTTATGGGGAAAAGGAGAAAGCAAGAGCTAATTCTTTGGGACTGGAGAGATGGCTCAGAGGTTAAGAGCACCGACTATTCTTCCAGAGGTCCTGAGTTCAATTCCCAGCACCCACATGGTGGCTCACAACCATCTGTAATGAGATCTGGCACCCTCTTCTGTGTACATAATAAATAAAAAAATCTTTTAAAAAAGTGCTAATTCTTTGCAAAAAGGCACGTGGACTTCAAGAGCCACTCTGTGTTTTAGTAGCAAGCATAAACAGAACCTCAGCCAGCTCATCTCTGAAGCTATTTTAGTGTCTCTGTGGTTTGGGGAGGGGGCAAACCCCAGAAAAGATGAAAGAGAAGGTTCCCCGTATCTGTAGAAACACCAGGACCAACCACAAGTGCTCAGCTCTCATACAACGGGAGGGAATCCATCCGAAATACTAGCGCATTCTACATGTTAGCCCCACACAAAATAATTTCCAAAAAAGGCAACAAAAATCACAATCTACATTGTGAAACCTCCCAAACAGGAAAGTGGGGATGGAACACTAACCAGTTGGGGTAAACCTCCAGTAGAGGTGTGTGGTTAGAGGTGGTGATTTTGCAAGGTAAATTCCCAGCGGCAACAGGGTGAGGAGTGTAAGACATGACTAGGTCACCAACACCTGTGGAGAGTCAAACTGAAAGCCACAGGGCCACCCTCCCCTGACACTGGATCACCCCTGTCACTGTGCAGGCCTGCATGTTTTTCTGTCAATCACCTCTGTCACTCACTGTGCAGGCCCGCACGTAACTCTGTCATCACCTCTGTCACTGGTCACTGACGGTGCGGGCCCGCACGTAACTCAGCCATCAGGAATTGGTAAAGCAGAAGTTGGTGCTCTAGAACTGCTCAAGGAAGGAGAAATCACAAGGCAGATGTGAACCTCTGGTGGCCCTGGGAACGATTCCCTTGAGGTAGTCTTCCTATGTCAGAGTCAACAGAGGCTAAGCATCGATTTAAATCCCCAGGAAAGACCAGGAAGGTGATGTTAGTGAATGGGGTACAGACCAATTAAAATACTAAGCTTTATAACCTGGTCATTGCAGTTCGTGTCTGCCATCCCAGCATGTGGGAAGCCGAGACAGAGGACAGAGAATCTGAGCTAGCCTGGGCTATACATAGCAAAACTCTGTCTCAAAAACACCCCCAGGAACCTATCTATCTCTATACTCTGTATGTGGAGAGCATTACAGAGTGCCAATTCCTCTCCAAAGTCACATTTATATTTAATTTGTTCTCTCTCTCTCTTTTTTTTTTAGTTTAACAAAAATGATTTTAGATTTGTGTGTGTGTGTGTGTGTGTGTGTGTGTGTGTGTGTGTGTGCTAGGGACTGGAAAGATGGCTCAGCAGTTAAGAGTACTGGCTGTTCTTGCAGAGAACCTGGGCTTGATTCACAGCACACACACACACACACACACACACACACACACAGCACACACACACACACATACACACACACACACACACACACACACACACACACTGGCTCAAACTGTCTCTAAGTTTTAGTTCCAGGGAATCTGATGCCCTCTGCTGGCCTCCGTGGGCAACAGGCACACGTGTAGAAGTACACAGACATTCAGTAAAAGGAACCAAGCTGGCTAGAGGCACAGCTCAGTTGGTGAGGCGCTCACCTAGCATGCATGAAGCCCTCTAGAAACTAGGTTGTAATGGCTGGCCCATGCTTGTAATTGCAGATTTTGGGAGGTAGAGACAGGAGAATCAGAAGTTCAAGGTTATCATTTGCTATGGAGAAAAATTCCAGAGCAGCCTGAACTATAAGAGATCCCATTTTAAGCAAAAGCAAAATAAAATAAAAAATTTTTTAAAAAGAATTGACTAAGTAAAATAGAAAAGACAAATTGCAAATGGCTCATAAATATTAGTTAGCCCCACAAGTAGTTAAAGAAAATATCAATAAAATCAAAAATAAGAAAACTAGATGTAGGAATTCACATGTGCATCCCCAGCACTTGGGAGCTAGAGGCAAGAAAATTGGGAGTTCAAGGTCATCTTCAGCTGCAAAACAAGTTCAAGGCCAGCCTGAGCTACATGAGACCCTGTCTTAAAGCAAACAATAATGTTAGGATTCGTATCTTTCCTCAGTTATCAAAAGTAAGGCTCATGGGTTCCATGGAAAAGGATCAAAGACATGGGTTAAATCAAAGAGGATGGCAATTTGGCAAAATATGGACATTTTAAGCCAGCTGTGGGGCACATGCCAGTAGGCAGATGCTAAAGTGAATGAGGCAAGAGAGTCTCTAGTTCAAGGCCAGCCTGGGCTACATCTTTGCTGGGCATGGTGACCTGGGAGGAGGAAGCAGGAGGATCAGGAGTTCAAGGTCATCCTTGGATACATAGTGAATTTAAGGCCAGTCTGCTACATGAGATCCCATTCTCAAAAAAAAAAAAAAATTAAATAAACACAGTAGACCCAACAGATTCATTGTATAAATTAATCTTCAGAGAGTGGTGTGCAGAAATATGAATGCTGCAATGAACATTCAAGGATATTCTGCATACTGTTGCCCCTAACAACTGTATAACAGGCACAGTATGTAACAATAGTAGGTTAAAAAAATAAATATTTGTGTGCCCATGAGATAAAATACTATGTAACCATTAAAAGTAATGGTGGGAGATAAAAGCCCTTTTCTCATGGAGCTTATATTCCAAAACATATATGCAAAACGTATTGGCCACAACACCAAGCACAGCTCCAGTGAATAAAAAGAAGATGAGTTTGGAAGGGAGTCAGTGAAGACCCAAGCCAGTGTATCTGAAGGAAATACCTGGGGCTTTGCCGAGTGAGCATGAGGACCCTAGCTCACCACCGTCCCCAGAACTGGTGTGAAAGAAGCTGGGTGTGGTGGTGAGTGCCTGTATTTCTAGTACTAGGGAGGCAAAAATGGGAGGGTCCCTGGGGCTCACTGGCAAGCCAACCCAGCCTGCTCCTGGGGTGTTTCCGACCAACCAGAGGCTGTCTTCAAAAGCAGAGCGAACAGCTCCCGAGTAATGTCATTGATCTTATTCTCTGGCCTCCACCTACACATGCCCGTGCACAAGGACCCATAGGTGAGGAGGTCCCTGCAGGTGTCAGACAAGGAAGTGAACTGCTCGAAGAGATAAGAATGAAATCCTGGTGCAGATTGAATTAATCAACCTGGATTAGACTCGGGGCGTCTACTGACAGGCAGTTTGTTACCGATATATTTAAGCCCAGTGCAATTTGGAAAGAAGTTTCCTGGTGCAATACAATCCTGATGCACAAGGAAGCGTAATTACATTGAAACTCAACTCAGGACACATGTCATGTCTTCCAAGAGGATGGGTTCTAGAGATAGGCCACCTAGTCTAGCTTAAGGGCCTAAGGGTCTAGCCTGGTCTCGGTCATAAAGATAGCATAGAGATCATTTGGGCTATTAGTCACCTCTGGTCCTGGTTGTGGATGCTTGGGGAGCCTGTGGCTATCAGGGTCATTTAGATTACTAGCCACCTCGAGTCCTAGTTGTAGAAGCTTGATATGGCCTGGCCAGACATTTAACACAGATCACCAGGCAGTTAATCACCCCCAATTCGCAGCTTTCTGGATAGAAGAACAGATTTTTCATTTTTCCCACAGATCTCCAGAAAAACCAGGAATGTTAGGCACACAGGATTGACTTTCTCTTCTGTGGTTGCAAGGGACCTTCGTGCTGTGCTCCCACACAAGGGACCTTCGTGCTGCACTCCCACACACTGGCATGCACACAAAGAAGTAAATGTCTCTGAGCTGGGGGTTGAGGGTAGGTTTTGCATCCTTTTCAATGCTTTTTTGAGGTCTTCAAACTTTTTATTATTATTATTATTATTATTATTATTATTATTATTATTATTATTTGTGATACTGGGTGTTAAATTCAGGACCTTGTCTAGGCAAATCACTCTGCCACCAAACTCCATCCCCAGCCAATAAACTATTTTTGTCACGAACATAACTCATATTTGTGACCACAAAGAAAAAGGCTAGAAGCTTTAAAAGAATGCAAGTTAAGGGCTTGGGAGATAGATGCTTGAGGGAGGCGGAGTACAAAAATACTTCCAGGCCTGATGACCTGAGTTTAATCCTCAGGAGAGAATTGAATCCTACAAGTTGTCCTCTGACCCCCACACATGCACAGTGGCACCCTTGCACCCACACTACACCCCTCCACACATCCTAACAGAAATAAATGACTATAATTAAAATAAAAATGTAAAAGAACCTAAGCTGGGCTGGCTCCGTGGTAAAGAGCACTTCTCACTCTTGCAGAGGTCCCGGGTTTGACTCTCAGAGCCTACGTGTGGTTCACAACCATCTGTAATTTCAGTTCTGGGGGATCCCACACCTTCTGACCTCTGTGGGCACCAGGCAGACATGGTGCCCATGCAGACATGCAGGCAAAACACACACATAAAAATAAAATAAGTAAATCTTAACTTTAAAAAAAAAAAGAATACAAGCTAAGACCTTTTCCAAATCTAGGACTTGTTTTCCTGAGCACAACATCCACCATCCTCCACTGTAAAGATGGTCAGGATGGCGGGGGGCACCTGCCGTTCTGGGAGTGGAGGTGAGGGGGTATCTTGGGAAGGGAGGACCTGGCAGAGGAGTGGGTGTGGGATCCTGATAACAGAGTGAGAGGTGGGAGGAAAGAAAACTCCAGGCAGAGGAACATCTTAGAGATCTCATTTTAACACCTTCCCCCCAGCACTGTCTGATCCCGATCACCGAGGCTTTCCCGTGAGTCACGGCCAGCTCATCCCCAGGCCTGACCCAGGCCTGGAATCCCCGGAACAGCAGGGACAGGACTGTTGATTGGCTTGACTCAGCTCTTCCTAACATGGCCTTCTCTTTTACTTTCTCTTTCCTTTATTTCAGACAAGGTCTCACTATGGTTCTAGCCTTAGGACACAAACCTTCCTTGACTCCACAAACTCTCCAAATACCTCTTTTCTCTTCCCCATTTGCACTCTGGAAGAGTCATCTGTACTCCACATCTCTGCTCCTCACTCCGTGTTGCTGACATGCCCCTTGTCACTGATGGCCACTGTGTAGCCACATCCAAGGCACTTTTTTTTTTTTCTCAGCCAATGGGAATTGTTTTCCTTTCTTAATTTTGAACTTAACAACATACTCCTAGGCTCTCCACCTAGCCTTCTGGTTGCTCCTTTGTGTTCTCATGTCTTCTCCTCAGAACCTGCCAGAGCCCACTGGGCCACTATCAGGGTGGTCTTCCCAGCCTTGTGTGAGTAAGAACTATCTGTATGCCAGTGAAAGCTACAGCACTGTATCCCATCCTGGCCTCTCTCTTGAACTTCAGCCCTACGTCCTCTTGCCCCTTGGTAACACCCATGGGACATGTAAACAGCTGTTGCAGTGAACTGTGGTCTTGTGGATGTTAGTACTAGCACACTTTTCTAGACTCCATTCCTCTCTTTCCTCTTTGGTAACCAGACATTCTTCTATGAAAATGGTGTAGCCCATCCTCGTTGCCATGGTGACAGGTGATATGAATGAAAGCAATAAAACTGAACAGAGGTTCATGGATTCTAGTACAGCATTCACTGATAGAAGCTTCTACTGATGGGTGTCATGACTTGAACCAAAGTAACCTTTTCCTCACTGAGAGAAGGAAGGATGAGGACGGATGCATTCATGGGGAAGCAGACAGAAACTGGGCCAAGATCCTGCAAGTGGACTTCGCAATTATTAGTGTCAAGATATCTCTCTGATGGCCAGGCCAGTTGTGTTGTGTTTTCTGTTATTCACTGATGTTGACACCCTGACCATGGGATTGTACAAATAGGACTCATGGGCTCTTGTTGCCCCATCAAACTGATCTGTGGTCCCCTCATTTCAGCTCATCAAACATGTCTCTGAAGGGACACAGCTGGTCCTTGGATACATCCTTGACTCCTTTAATTAGCACAGCTCTATTCAGAACATGAGTGGGTTTGGGTGGTGGTGGCTCACACCTTTAATTCCAGCACCAGGGAGGCAGAGGCAGGGGGATATCTGAGTTTGAAGCCAGCCTGGTCTATAGAGCTAGTTATAGGACAGCCAGAGATACACAGAGTGACCTGTCTTGAAAAACAAACAAAACAAAAGCCACAAAACCACCACACCACCACACCACCACCACCACCACCACCACCACCACCACAAACCATGAGTGAGGATGAGGAAGGAGACAGGGCTCGGCAGCGAGGAGCACTTCTTGTCTTCCAGAAGACCTGAGTTCATCTTACAACCACCTGTGACTGCAGTTCCAGGGGATCTGACACCCTCCTCTGGCCTCCATGGGCACCCGCATACATGTGGCATACAAGCACACACACACACACACACACACACACACACACACACACACACACACACTCCAAAACAACAATACATCCTAAAATAATGCAAGGGGAGACCACCCACTTCTCCCCAGGGAACCATCACCAACTCAACCTAACCCTGTCTCCATCGCTGAGGTCTTTGCCTGAAGAAGTTCCTCACTGGTAACCCTCCCCTCACTCCTGGCCCACTGCTGGCCACTCTGTCATGGCAGCCAGATCACTCTTTGAAGAACACAAATTAGGTCGTGTCACTAGCCTACCTAAAAATACCTGACTGGGAATAGAAGACCAAGTCATGTGACCTTACCTGGTCTCCTGTCTAGGTTCATCCCCTTCCCTGCCTGCCTCCTGACTATACCAGCCTGTTCCTCCTCAGACTCCCTGGCTTCCCACACTGCCTTTGTATATCCCTCCCCCACTCTTCCTATGTCACTCTAAACTCAGATGTCCCCTTCTGAGGCAGGTCTTGCTGATGACCCGATCTCATAGGACCCATCCAGTCACACACTGCCCTAGTCTATTGTCCTATTTTATTGATAACACAGCCATCGTCTGAAATTCTCATCTGTTCTTGGTAGTCTCTCTCTCCTGCCAGAACTCCCTGGTGAGAGGCTCCGTCTCATTCACTGTAATATTTCAGGTCCTAACACTGTCTTTGGACCAACTGCAATTTCCATCTACGTCTGTGATCATTATAGAAGCAGAAAATGACTGTGGCTGCTAACATAGGAATCTCTGCCCCCACTGGAATGGGCACAAGTTCTCTGCCAGGCTTCTGGGTAGAGTGAAAGTGTGGAGGCAAGTGAGAGGTTTCTGGGGAGAATCTGTGAGGCTTTGAGAGACCAGAGTTCCAGAGGTTGGTTTACAATGGTACCCAGGGTCTATGGAAAAACGTCAAAGAAAAGGGGCCTGAGAAACTACTGTGCCTGTAGTCATGGGAAGTCCCAACTCACAGAGGCCATGGGGCAAGGGTATGTGTGAAGAGCTCTCAACTCACTGTGAGGCCTTTAGTCACAGATTCCATGTCTTTGGAACTCGGAGCCATATTGACTACCTTGACCACTATGGGGGTGGATGATGCCATCTGTGAAGGAGTGGTCACTGCTGCCATGACAGGTCTCAGATGAGATCTGAGATGTTGCTGGACTGGGCCACTAAGGCCCAGGCTAGGGAGGGGTTGCTACACAGACTTCCTGGCACAACTTCCTTTCTCCTGTCTGATGGGCAAATGTTGCTGGGGCCTTGGCCACAGTTTCCTGTCTCCTTCTGAGAGCACAAGACACACTGTCAGCACTGCCCTACCAGCTAACGTTACACCAGGACAGGGGCAGAATCTCCAGAAGACAGAGTAGACATGTGAGGATGGCCACACTGCCCTCACCCACCCATTCCATGGTGGGAATCCCATGACTTGGAGGTATACTCAGAGGCAAGTCTGATAATTTGGGGATGGCAACCATGGGCAGACTCGCTCCCAGCACAGTTCTTTTGAGAGAATCTACAGGTTTTAAGAGTTTCCCACAATTTGCTGATTGTGCTGGTTGGCTTTTGTCAACTTGACACAAATCTGGGAAGAAGGAATCTTAATTAGGAAAATATCCCCATGTGACTGGCCTGTAGGCAAGTCTATGGTATCGTCTTGATTAACGATTGGTGTTGGAGGACCTAGTTCGCATCGGGCAGTACTACACTAGGCTTGTGGTTGTGAGTGCTATAAGAAAGCAGGCTAGACAAGCCACAGAACAAAGCCCGTAAGCAGCATTATGCCATGGCCTCTGTGTCAGTTCCTACCTTCAGGTTTCTGCCCTGCTTGAGTTCCTGCCCTGACTTCCCTCAGACTATTACCTAGAAGTAGAAGATAAAATAAACCCTTCCCTCCCCAAGTTGCTTTTGATCATATTTATCACAACAGTAGAAACCTAAGACACTGACCAAGGGGTTCGTGGATTGTGGCCTGATACCCCTGGCCTGTGACCATTAGCATAGCTCTCACTGGCCTCAGAAGGAGTACCTGTTACTCATGGCCCCTACCTTCCATCTGTGGCTCTCCCTGGGTCCCAGTCTCGCTCTCCTTCAGATTGCATCTTCTGCTGACATTTTTTCCTTGACTTCTTTTCCCCCCAGAGTCATGTCATGGGGCTCTCCCCAGGAGCCCACTGTCATAGGGTTCACTTCTCCATCTGTCCTCAGCCCCTGAACATTGAGGTTCTCCAGGAGGCCGCCATGGATCTAACCTAGAGCCGCCCTTACCACCATATTCAACATCACTCTGTCTCCTCCTCTCTTCGATAAACATTGTGCCTTTATTTGTCTCTACTTCTAAGGCATTTACCACCTTCTAACACATCACTTAAGCTTTACATTAGGAGTGTGTGTATTTTCAGTTTTAGTATGTATGTATGTATGTGTACGGGCACACATGCCACAATAGGTGTGCGGGGTTTGGAAGACAACTCTCAGAAGTCTTTTCTCTCTATCCACCATTATGAGGATCCCTGGGATGGAGACTGAACCCAGGTCATCACACTTGTCGTCTAGTGACTTTATCCACTGAGCCATCTTTCTTTCCTAGGACCATCATGTTGTAGTATCTCTTTTATGCTGAGTTTCATAATGATGGGAGAGTGGGGACATTTGGCTGATGTGTTCATTTATGTACCTTAAGTCCTTTTAACTGTCTTTGGAAATTATTAGGTCTTTATTTGGTGTTGGGGATTGAGTCCAGGGCCTTGAACACACTAGGCTTTACTGCTGCGCTATAGCCCTGGTATCATGGACAGCAGCAGACAATCAGTGAGTGTTAGGGATGCATCCTGCTAGGATGTGCTGCTCTTTGAAGGCCAGATCCAAAGCTAAGTCATCACTTGGACTCAGCACTTGGTGTAGGATTGAACACAGAGCAGGCATCAATAAAGACCTTGCCTAGCATTTAAGGATCTTGTCATTTACTTCTGGCCTCACCACAAAATGGCATGGGAAGAGGTTCGGCTGAAAGAGTGGCCAGCTGGGTGGTTTTGCCTTTCTCATTGTGGGTCACTGTTGGCTGCCCAGCTTGCCAATTATGGAGTCACTGCAGGTCTTGAAAAATTAATAAAAGAAATAAAAACTTTTAATTGAGAGCCATCTTATGTATGATGATATGCACAGGCATGTACCTGACTCTGAACTTCACACACACACACACACACACACACACACACACACACACACACACACTTGTAGAAGCAGGACTTCGAATGTTGCTAATCCTAGGAGATTCATATCCCTCCTACTCCCCTAGAAGGACAAGAGACCAGTAGGCCTGATAGAATACCATGAATCAGCAAGCACCAGAGAGAAGAAACAGGCCCACAGACGACTGGAGGTTTTAAAAACAGTGACTCGGGGCTGGTGAGATGGCTGAGTGAATAAAGGTACTTGTCACCAAGACTGATGACCAGAGTCCAGTCCCAGAGGCTCACAGGATGGAAGGAAAGAACTGAATTCCTTGAGTTCTTCTGACCATCACATGATGAATCATATCAACTCTAGTACTTCATACCCCCAGAAAAAGTTAAAAAAAAATAGTGTGCTGAATGGTGGTGGAGCACACCTTTAATCCCAGCACTCAGGAGGCAGAGGCAGCTCTGTGAGTTCAAGGCCAGCCTGGTCTACAGAGCGAGTTCCAGGACAGCCAGGGCTGTTACACAGAGAAACCCTGTCCCAAGAAACCAAAATAAATAAATAAACAAATAAATAAATAAAATAGTACTTACATTTTAACATTTAGACTAGCATGTTTTAGCTAAATATTCACTAACAATAATGTTTACAAACAAAATAATATGTACAAATACATATAAGTATACAAATAAATAAATGTATTTGAGAACTGTTTTGAACTTTAATCAATAAATAAAAATTCAGATAGATTTATAGCCACCAAAAATAGTATCTTTTTATAAGTAGCAGCCAAGAGATTTTGCAATCATTGACTTCTGACTAAAGACAATTTAAAAAAATGAATTGGTGGCACTAAACAATTGATTCCAAATGGAGAATTGGAAGTGCAGGGCCAGGGAGACGGCTCAGGTTGTGCAAGCCTGGAGACCAGAGTTCGAGCCCCAGAACCCACATGGTAGAAGAGGAAGGCTTAATCCTGAGAGCTGTCTTCTGACTTTGACAGTTGTACTGTGGCACTCACACAAACATCACACACACACACACACACACACACACACACACACACACACACGCACACACACACACACACACACGCACAGTTTAAAAACAAAACTTGAGATGAAGGAAGAGCCACTCACACAAACATCACACACACATACACACACACTCACACATGCACACACACACACTCACACAAACATCACACACACACAAACATCACACACACACACACACACACTTTAAAAATAAAACTTGAGATGAAGGAAGAGCCAAGAACATGGGGAGCTAGAGTTGGACAAACAGAAATTTGAAAAACAGAAACAGTCTCCGGTAGACCTAAAACTTTTAACGAGAAGAATCCATCAGGAAAGAGGTGAACGGAACCCAGGAGTTTCTGACTCCTTGTGTTTTCTGAGAGGAAAGTAACAGTTGATTTTAGACATTAATAAGTAAAGAGTATTAACATTCCTAGGGAAACTGTTAAAAGAATAGGAGCAGAGACTAGAACTTCCAAACTAGTAGAGGAGGGAACGACAGTAAAATACCTAACTGAAAGAAAGAATAAAATAAGCAAGTCAAATGGAAGTCACCGTGCAAGGTGATGAATTCAACCCAAACAGAACACTGTCTTACGAAAAACAATTAAACAGTACAGTAAAACAAATGGAAAAGCGAAACTTGGTTATGTACTCTCTGTGAGACAAGCCTGAAATACGGCAGTTGAAAGTTAAGGAACAGAGAAGACATACACCATGAACAGCAACTGAGAGAAAATGACCAGAGTTGTGCAAAAGGAGGACAGACCCGACTTGAAGCAAATAGCCTTCCCAGAACAAGAAAGCCGCTTTTATCACAAAGAATTGTTAAACTTAAAAGACAGTAATTTAAGATTTGTGTGCATATTTGAAACGTATGAAGAAGATGGGCAGAAGTACAAAGATAAGAAAAATCCACAGTCTCAGTGTAAGATTTTCCACACATTATTCTGACTGGACAAACAAGCAGACTGAAAATTCAGTAAGGATGCCGGATCAGCTACTTCTCCACAGCCGTGATAAAACGGCCTCAGCGAAAGCAACATAAGGGAGAACAGCATTTCTTTTGGCTTAGGGTTCCAGAAGGGCAGGGTCCCTAATGGTAGAGAAGGCATGGTAACAGGCCAGGACACATGGCAGCAGGACCAGGAAGCTGGCTGATCACATTTTTATCCACATTCAAGAAGCAAAGAGGGAAAGCAGAAATAGAGTGGGACTAGAAAATCTCAAAGCCCTCCCCTAGGGACAAACTCCCTCCAGCAAGGCTCCACCTTCTAAAGGTTTCATTATCTCCCCAAACTGTGTCACCAACTGGGGACCAAGAGTTCAAACATCTTTCTTTCTTTCTTTCTTTCTTTCTTTCTTTCTTTCTTTCTTTCTTTCTTTCTTTCTTTCTTTCTTTCTTCCTTTCTTCCTTTCTTCCTTTCTTCCTTTCTTCCTTCCTTCCTTCCTTCCTTCCTTCCTTCCTTCCTTCCTTCCTTCCTTCCTTCCTTCCTTCTCCTTCTCCTTCTCCTTCTCCTTCTCCTTCTCCTTCTCCTTCTCCTTCTCCTTCTCCTTCTTCTTCTTCTTCTTTTTAATGAGACAGGGTTTCTCTGTGAAACAGTCCTGGCTGTCCTGGAACTCACTCTGTAGACCAGGCTGGCCTCAAACTTACATCGATCTGCCTGCCTTTGCCTCCTGAGTGCTGGGACTAAAAGTGTGTGCCTCCACGGCCTGTCTCAAACACATTTCCTATTCCAAACACCACAGATACTGTGATCCTTAATCTTGTCAATTTGATGAGACCTTGACCCAGGAGACAGGCCTCTGGGCATGTCTATGGGGGACTGTCTAGATTAATTGAGGTGAGAAGACCCACCCACTGTGGGTGTCACTATTCCCTGGGCTACCGTCTTGGACTGTATAAAAAGGAGAAAGTGAAAGGTGCACAGGCATTCATCACTCTGTTTCCAGACTGTGGAGTCAATGTGACCAAATGCCTGAAGCTCCTGCTGCCCGGACTGCTCTGCCATGGGGACTGTACTCTTGAATTGTGAGCCAAAATAAGACCTTTCCTCTTTGAGTCAACTTTTGTCAAGGTATTTTATCACAACTAGAAAAGTAGCTAAGATATATACAAAGGTGTGAATAAGGTTTAAATAACACACCAAGATCATCTGGTCAACAAATGTGTACAAAATGCTGCATCCAGTAACAAAAGATTGTAGGCTATTTATAAATATACATAGGACATTTATAAAAATTGACCATATACCAGACAATGCAACCTTAGAAAACTTGAAAGCATGACATTATCTATCATTCTTCAATATGGTAACTATTAGGCAAACACCAGACCCTTGATATACGGCTTGTCCTAGGATGGTGGTGCATATGGAATACATACACTGTATTTTACAGGCTTTGTCCAAGGAAGGGGGATGTAAATAGTTGTGTAAATACACATCACACATATTTTAGATATGTTACATTAAACTAAATAGATTATAAAATTAATTTCTTCCTGCTCCTTCTTACTTTTTAAAAAACTAAGCATGTGTGTATACACACACACACACACACACACACACACACACACACACACACACCAGTGCATGTGTGGAGGTCAGTGGACAACATGCAGGAGGGTAGTCTATTCCTTCCTTTCATCATGTGGTTTCTGGGGACTGAACTCGGGTCCTCAGGCTTGTTTCCAAGCACTTTTATCTGCTGAGCTATCTCAGTGACCCCATCCTTTAATCCTTTTTCATTTAAAAAACACAGCTATTAACAAATTTAAAATGACACATGGGTTTACATTGTGTTTTCCATTGAATGGCACTGACATGGGGTGCATTCTTTGACCTTAATGCAATTAAGTAGGACTCAGTAGTGAAACACATGACTCAAAAACAAGAAAACTAAGAACATCCAAACACTATTATTGAGAAACATACTTCAAAAATTTGTCTGACATCAAAGAAGAAATAAAAATGAAGCTCAGAAAATATTAGAATCGAATAATAGCATATAACATATAACATCACATTTTGTGGGATGCTACTGCATAGAACACCATTCAGAGCAAGGGCTACAAACTCCGCCCCAGTGGCCAAATCGAGATCACACATTTAGTTTGTAAATAAAGTTTTACTAAGTCACGTTCTGTCTTGTTTCTGGAGACAAGCTCTCACTCTAGCCCAGGTGGCCCTTTAACTCACTATGTAGCTCAGACAGGTCTTGAACTTGCTGTGATCTTCTTGCTTCAGCCACCCAAGCATTGAGATTACAAGCATAAGTCACCAATTCTGGAAAAACACACACATTTTTGTTGATTTGTTGCCTACCACTGCTTATGTTCTGCACCGGCAGGATTGTGTACTATAGCTGTCGGAGGCCTGACATGCCAGATATATTCACATCTGCCCTTTACAGAACAAAGTTGACTCGATACCATACATATGGCATGATAGATATCTATATACACACATGTATAGAGATATGAAAAATAATAAAGGATGGACCGGGCGGTGGTGGCGCACGCCTTTAATCCCAGCACCTGGGAGGCAGAGCCAGGTGGATCTTTGTGAGTTCAAGGCAGCCTGGTCTACAGAGTGAGTTCCAGGAAAGGTGCAAAGCTACACAGAGAAACCCTGTCTCAAAAAAAAAAACCAAAAAAAAAAAATAATAATAATAATAAAGGATGGAAGTTAAAACATTAAGAATCCATGTTAAGAAATTTGACAAAGAACAGCAAAACAAACCCAAAGAAAATAGTAAATAAGAGAAGGCAATGAGGGAAAATGTCGTGTAATAGAGGAATGACAAAGTTCAACTTTTTGTTGAAGAAACGAAAACAATGACCACGTTTCCAGTGGAGAAACAGAAATAAGAGGGGGCCTTCAAGCATTACTACACAAGCGACACAGATTAAACAGAGAAGCTCGTGTTTTCTTTCCCTCTTGGCTTTGGTCTTTCAAGACAGGGTTTCTCTGTGTAACAGTCCTGGCTGTCCAAGAACTCGCTCTGTAGACCAAGCTGGTCTCGAACTCACAGAGATCTGCATGCCTCTGCCTCCAGAGTTCTAGGATTAAAGGTATGCACCACCACCACCCGGCATAGCTCACATTTAAAAATTTTTATTATGTTCATTCATTTGTATGTGCAATGTGTGTATGTGTGTATGCATGCGTGCACACGCACAAGTGCACACATGCACGTGCACACACATACATGGGTGTGCCATGGCACATATGTGGTGATCAGAAGACATTATGGGAATTAGTTCTTTCTTTCTACCATGTGTACCCTGGGGATAAAACTCAGTTCATCAGGCTTGGTAGCAAGTGCCTTTTTCCACTGAGCCATTTCTCTGGCCTGAGAAGCTCATATTTCAAAAGCCATATACTAGCAAAATTGAGAAATAGGATGTCAAAGTAACAGAAAAGTACAACCTCAAATTGGTATAAGAAGAAATGAAAATAGACGCATAATTGTATAACCTATATAAACATTGTATCCAGTAAGAGTGCTCTCACCCCCAGAAGACTCCAGCACCACATGCTATCAAATACATCAGAAAGATATGGTTCCTGTTCAGACAGACTCTTCTGGAAACTACAGCATGAGGAAATGAAACTGTGACACCAAAACTGGGAAGAGAGAATAGGACACTACAACCAGAGAGACGGGAGACTCTACTGTCCCACCCAAGGCACTTCCGGAATGGAAGGGCTATGACTGAAGAATGGTTCAAGGCAGGTGATGCTCCACTGCCCAGCACAGCTCCCTCACTCAGCAAACTATTCTTCCTTGTATGAATGAACGGATGGATGGATGGATGGATGGATGGATGGATGATACCAGGGTAACATGTGTAAACTGAAGTTTTCCCAGGCAAACCAAGACATACAGCTCCCCAAACCTCACATGTGAATGTTAAGTCCAAACAAAACCTAAGAAATAAGATATAAAAACTAGCAGTACATAAAAATGGTCACAGTGGATTTATCTGGACTATGTATTATTTGAATAATTAGGAAATGAATTTGTGTGATCCACTACATTAGAAGATAAAAGAAGAAAATATCTGTGATGGTCTCACTATATGTGGAACAATCAACATGTGTTCACCCTAAAAATTCTTAGCCAACCTGGGAATCAAGGGGGAACTTCCTTAATCTGATAAAACGTATCTGGCATCGCCTGAGAGGAAACATCATGCTTAATGGTAAAATGACGAGATGTTTTACTCTGAAGTCTGTAATGAGACAAGGATTCCTGAACACATGACTTCATGCAGCAAATTGCAGGGTCCTGACCTGTGCAGCGAGGAAAGACAAAGAAGTAAAATGTATGAAAACAGGAGAAGTCGACAGAAATCTTCATAGATGGATGATCTATGTATGTTGTTTTTAGTAATATTCCTAAATTCCAAGATTTAAATCTGATGAACGTTGTATAAGCCTTGTGCTGAAAAAAAAAAAAAAACTTTACTGAGAGATTTTTTTTTTTTTTCAGAGCTGAGGACCGAACCCAGGGCCTTGTGCTTGCTAGGCAAGCACTCTACCACTGAGCTAAATCCCCAACCCCTATGTAATTTAATATCTATTTATTTTTATCTTAGGTGTATAGCTGTTTTGCCTGCTTATATGTATGTACACTATGTGCACATCACAGAGGCCAGAAGAAGGTGTCAGATTTCCTAGAACTGGAGTTACAGATGGTTGTGAACTGCCATGTGAGTACTGGGAATCAAATGTAGGTCCTCTGCAAGAACAAATATGCTTAATTACTAAGCCAGCTCTCCAGTTCCAATTGAGAGATATTAAAGAAATAAAAACAGATATGTAGCTGGAAGTTTCTTCAGTCCTTCCTGGCCCTGTGGTCAAGATGAATATCTCCCATCCGCGTCCCGCAGCCGCTTGGTCCCAAGTAAACACACCGAGACTTATATTATTTACAAGCTGTATGGCCTATGGGTCAGGCTTCTTGCTAGCTAGCTCCTATAACTTAACTCAACCTACTTCTATTAATCTGTATGTTGCCATGTGGCTGTGATCTTATCGGTCTGCTGCCATCTTGTTGCTCCTTGGGCATAGGTGCACACATGCACATGTGTGAGCACCCCCCCCCCACACACACACATGTGCATGCACAAATGTGCCTGCCACTATGTACTAGTGGTAGTCAGACAATTATTTGTGTGATTCAACTCCCTTCTTCCACCATGTGGGTGCCTGGGGTTGAATTTCGGCCATCAGGCTTGGTGGTGAGCATCTTCACCCACTGAGGATCTCCTCTGGGCAGACAGTTCAGTGAGTGAAGTGTTCGCTGAACATGGATGAGGGCATGAGTTTGGAGACTCTGCAATGCATGTAAGAAAGAAAAAGAAAGAAAGAAAAGAAAGACAGCTGTGGAGTCACAAACCCATCACCCCAGAGCTGGTAGGGGAAAGGTGCAGAGGCGGGCTGATTTTTGCAGCTGTTGGTCAGCCAGTCTAGACAGCCGGTGAGCTCTGGCGTCAATGAGAGACCTTGTCTCCAAAGATAAGAATGAGAGTGATAGAGAAGGATGCCTGACTTTGACCCTGTCTCTGTATGCACACACACACACACACACACATGCACGCACATACACAGAGAAAGAAAACCTTGAAGGAAAAAGACAAAAATAGGATAATTTTCTCTACCATACACCAAGATGTATTATAAAGACATCTGTGATGCTGTAGTGTTAATTCAAGGAGGGATGCCTGGAACAGTGCTAACAGACTAGAGAGCAAGGAAAGACCCACACCCACACCCCTGAACCTTTGAAATATGACAGAGGCAGCAAGGCAAATCAGCAGAGAAAAGGCGGCCTTTGAGACAGTAAAGGTGGAACAAATGAGCATTACTACGGAAACAATTCAATCAAAGCCTGGTTCACACAGCCCCGAGTGATTAAAGGTGTCACTATGAAAGGCAAAACCACAGAGCTTTCAGATAGTTCAGAAGAAAAAGGCCTCAGGACTCTGAGGTTCAGATGGAACTCCTACACAAGATACAGGGGCCCATAAAGTTTGAACTACCTTAAAATTCAGAACTTTGGAGTGAAAAGATGAGCTGAGTGGGGGCGGGGCGGGGAGGGGGCGAAGATGCTGGTGACGGAGATAATTCACAGTCTTAGCATCCAGAGTGTTTAGAGTATTCCAGGAAAGGAGATCACAGACGAGTTCCTAGCAAGCCGGCCAAACCCCTGAGCACCATGGAAGTTCAACTGGTCGGTCAGTGTGTGAAGGGGCTGGGGAGATGGCCTAGTTTGATTTTCTGAGGCTGCGATAAAACAACTAAGGGAAGACAGGACTTGCTGATCACAGTCCGTGATGAGGGAAGCTAGAGCAGGAGCTGGAGGCCGGAACTGAAGCGGAGACCACGGAGGAGTGCTGCTTACCAGCTTGCTCCCCGTGGCTTGCTCCCCTTGTTTTTTTATACAATTCAGAACCACCTGCCCAGGTGTGGCACTGCCCACAGTAGACTGGGCATCCTCCCTCAACCATTAATCTAGAATGATCCACAGCCATGCAACAGGTCAATACGATGGAGGTAGCTCCTCAACTGCGGTCCCCTCATCCCAGGTTTGTGGGGATGTTTGTGGCAGGCTGACAAAAGCAGATGGCTTAGCTCCTAGGAGCAACTGGAGTTTGGTTCCCAGCCTATGCCAGGCTCTCATAACCATCTGCAACTCCAGCTCCAGGAGACCCGACACCCTCTTCTGTTCCCCTCAGGCACCTGTACTCATGCGCACATACCCATTTACAGACACACAGGATAAACACCCTTTAAAAAAATTTAAGGCCTGGTGGGTGGTAGCGGACGCCTTTAATCCCAGCACTCAGGAGGCAGAGCCAGGTGGATCTCTGTGAGTTCGAGGCTAGCCTGGACTACAGAGTGAGATCCAGGACAGGCACCAGAACTACACAGAGAAACCCTGTCTCGAAAAACCAAAAACAAACAAACAAACAAAAACTTTAAAAAGAAAAACAGAAAAATCTTGGAAAAGGCCCTCAACATTGTTGGTAATCAGCACAAAGCAAATGCAGGCCCATCATGAGATATCATTTATGACCAGTATAAATAAAAATAATTTGATAACTTCAGACAGTTTTACACACTGACAAAGGATGTTAGGCAAGAGGGATTCTTAAATACCACTGAGCAGAGCATAAATTATACAAGTTGGTGAGACCATTTAACATTTCGCAGTAAAACTGAACATATTATGTAACATATAAGGTCAAATAATATATGACACATGATATAACATATTATAATATATAATAAACAAAGGTTTTGCCTTCTGGTCTTAGAGGTGAGGAACCCTAAGGTCAAGGTATTGGCGGAGCTACATTCCTTTAGGAAGAATCTTACACAGAGAGAGAGGACTGCAAGGGTGGGAGACTGGCAGGGGTGGACAAGCATTGCACTCCGGGCAGGTGAGAGGTCAGAGGTGATGCAGAAGAGGGAATACCAGCTGAGACTCAAGACACGGAGGAGCTTGTCAGACTAGAAAGCAGCTGAGAGTCCCCAGGCTGAGGAAAGGCCAGGGATCAGGGCAGAGGCCACCTTGAGATGGGTGTCCAGAGGCCCCTGTCTCCAGGGGGAGAGATTTGAGTGGTGGGAAACCTTAGGAAGAGTCTCAGGTTCTGCTTAGGAAACACCTGGGCTAGAGATATGTGTGTACTCATGTGTACATGTGTGTATAGCTCAATGACAAGAAGCACACTCACATGATGCAGTCACCACCGCCTACCTCCGCTTTTCCTCCTTCCCAAACTGAAACTCTGTCCCTGTGACACACTGGTGCCCATGGGTGCTTCCTCCTCATCCCTAGTATCCACCCTTCTAATCTCTACTGCTGTGAATTCGGTTGTTCTAGCGCTGTAAGGCAAGAGCTATAAAGTATTTGTCCTTTACGTTGGATTATCTAGTACACAGTCTTCAAGGTTCACCATATGTGTTAGAATTCCTGTGTCAGGTGTACATTGCATGTTGTTTATTCTCTCCTTCACCTGCCCAGGGACACGGGACCATGGCTGCCTTCTGGCTGCAATGTTGGTGTCACCGCCTGAATGATTTTGTAACTACAACTCACACAAACAAATGCTTGGTGTCAGGGGATTTGGGGCAGAGCCTTTGGTAATGACTGGGTCATGAAAACCAAGCCCTCATAAACTGGATCAGTACCCTTATAAAAGAGACCCCCAAAGAACTCCCTTCCCCCTTCTTCCATGTGAACTTAAGGAGAGAAGATGGCTGTCTATGAACTAGGAAGTTGGTCTATCCTTTTAACAAATCTAGTGTTGAGGTTAGACTTTCCAGCTCCTGGAGAGGGAGGAATAATTTTCTGTTCTTTATCAGCCATCCTGTTTATGACATTTTGTTACAGTAACAGAAACAAGCCAAGGCAGCAGCTATGAAAATTGGTATCCAAAGGAGACACTAGATGATTTAAAGAAGACGACTACTGGAGACCAGGTTGAAGATGATGATCCAAACCACAAGAGACTCCTGGGCTCCAAAGCCACTTCCCATTTTCTGTTGGTGACTTCATGACCCTGCTGACATGGACATACAGGCAGAAATAAAGTGTGGTCTTTCCAGACCATGGACTCTTAATAAACATAGCTGGAACCTCACCCCCAGCCTCACTAGAGTGCTCGACATTTATTGAATGTGACTCAGTAGTTGAATCTGAAAAAGTTCTCATTGCTGAAAAGGCCCATTGTAAGCCTGTGAGACCCAGAACATGAGGCAGTGCCTGGGCCACATTAGTGCATGGCAGTTAGGCAGATGTTTTAACACTGGACTCCTGCAAACCTCAGGTGAGCCCTAGAAGAGGTCAACTGAGCTCTTCCCTGACTGTGACCGGCTCATTCTAGTTCACCTGGGATGGTCTTCATTTTATAAAATTGAAAGTCGATCCTGTGTACCTGCCCAGCCTGGTGAATGCAGCTCTCATCCCTCATCAAGGCAGCTCTGTTCTGCAGCAGAGTGGGATAATCACGGAAATCCACAACTGGTCAAATGCAGACAACTGATTGTAGGATGCCCGGCCCCAGGGCTGAAGCATCCAGGTTCCGACTGCTCACCACACATCCCCAGCTGCTGCAATTCATAGCTACCCACCATCTGCACTGGAACCTAAGGGTCATGAATGGAGGCCACTCCTGACCCTCAAAACACCTGAGCTAGATCAGCAGGCCTGAGCTAAGCTTGAGTCCTTCCTAGGGGTAGGTTCAGCCCCTGCAAAGGTGGAGATTCTGGCAACTTCTTGAACAGAGTCTGACAGAAGAGGGGGTCTGAAAGAAGGGCTTTCTCTGAGAAGATGGGGACAATCTAGGATCTTCCATCTTGATGGTCTCCTATTAAACTGACATCTTATAATTATACATACATGTGGGGGTACAATGTAATGTTTCTACCGACACAATGTATTATGGTTAAATCAGGGCGACAACCTTATCCATTAACTTAAATATCTATCATTTCTTAGATGGGGTATTAAAAATCCTCTTTATTGGCTGAAAAAAGGTACTACTGCCTGCCATTTATGGCTCCCCCACTGTGTGCAGACCATTAAACACCTGCTCATGACTGGCTGCCTTTTATGTCTCCCAGAGCAATAGATCAGGTCTCACTCAGCATCCTGTTAAATGCTGAGGGGATGGGTTAGCACTAGCAGGCAGCCTCGGGCTGACAGCAACCTTGAAAGAAGACATCACTGAGGTCACCTAGTGTCTGTCCAAGTCATATGGAGCTTCATGAGACAGCTTCAGAACATGAAAAAATGGGAGCATGGTTCACGCCTCGTGACGCAGGCTCCTAGGAATTAGAAGTCTGGCTCCAGACTCTGGCTCCCAGAGCTGGAGAAACTCTTCATCAGAGCTAAGGGAGTTTGGAGAACAAGATTACACAATGAAAGAGACCAATTGTTCCCTAGACCACAAGCAGCCCTATGAGTCCTCAGTGGGATGTTCATAGGAAGAAAGACTCGCTAAGCTCTTGGGGCCTGGCCTGGTCATGGTGGACCAGCCGTAAGTCACTGAAAAGGAAAGAACAGAACATAAGAATCTAGAAAGCTGCCGGGATGGCTGAAAGAGGCAGGGCCTGAGAGTTGTGATAGGAATTCGGGTGGGTAGCTTTGGTCCACAATACCGGGTGACTGAAGGGACCACAGGAAGTGGAGCAGAGGGGCACTAGGAGGCTGGTATGGCCGTGAGGAGAGGCATAAGGCAGGGTGGGGCTGATGGTGATAATGGAGCCTGGGACAGAGCCTGGGTGAGCCCATTGAGGAGACAAGACAGAAATACCAGGAAATACTGCAAGAGAAAGTCCCAGAAGGAATCAAAGAAATTAACTGTGGAGCAGAAAGCATGACCTTGGCTGAGTCAAAGCGAGACAACCTCTGGAAAGTCAACACTGAAGACGAAATTATTCCTTACAAAGCTTGTGAAGATACGCTTTTGATATCTGAAATGCAAATTAAAATGGCTATGTGCTTCCTCTGAGAGTTCAGAGCCTCTCCAACGGGCAACACCACTAGAACAAGTATGAGCATAATGCGGAGGAGAGGGGCTTCACAATAAACAAACTACTACAAACACGGAGACTGCACATGAGACCTCTGAAGCCAGGGCTTCAGTCACGGGCACATGTGATCCAGTGACTTTGCTCACGGGATGGCAAGGAGGAAGACTAGTGCCCACATTCTATACCTGGCTCCAAGCTATGGGATCTCAGAGGACAAAGTCCTGGGAGAGTTGCTCAGTGCTTTAACAAGACTTTGGGAGACAATGTGGAGTTTTCAGAGAAATACTCAGTTTCCTTGAGTAAGCTGAGTACACTAGAAAGCCAGACAAGGTGTGGAGAAGGGGAAAGGGCAGGTGCCGGGCAGAGCCCAGCTGGCAGCCTATCAGAGGTGTTCATGCCATAGCTGACGCAAATATAACCAAGTACCAAGCGCATGACAAGGGGTACCATGTAGGGATCCAGGGGGTGGTCCCGGCTTACATCTTCCCCAGTATGGGGGTGTGGGGACATGGGTGATGGTGAAGCTTGAGGAGAAAATTCAGAAGAACAAATTGATATCTTTTCTTGGTGTGTTATCTTTCTGACAAGGACATTGGTGTATGTATCATTTTCTGAAACTTACCATTTGTAAAAATTTATTATTATTATTATTATTATTATTATTATTATTATTGAAATAGAATGGCATCAGTTTCCCCTTCTTTTCCTCCTTCCAGGCCCATGTTTCTCTGCAAGCTGATAGCCTTTTTCTTTGATTATTATTGTTACATATATTTGTTTATATAATATATATATTTTTTATATATATATAACACCTGCTGAATCTGTTTTTGTTGCTTGAATATATATGATTTCATGGCTGATTACTCTGCATTGAATAACCAAAAAGGGGCCCTGGGAGAGGCTAATTCTTCTCCTAGAAGTCATTAGTTGCCTATAGATCTTTGTCTAGAGTTGAACCCCACAAAATTTCCCCCCTTTCACATTCTCATGCCCAGTGATACTCCAATTGTTCCAGTCTTGTTTGTGCGGCCACTAGAAACTGAGGCAGCTTAATAGGGCTAGTGAGGTCTTGGACCTTAGAAAAGAATCTATCACTGTCACTTTGCTAGACAAGCCTATCTCCTTACTATATTCTAAATCATATCCTTAACTCTACAGAAAAGTGTAGCTATCAGCCCTCATCAAGGAAACTGCTCTTTACAGCAAATAGAGGTCATCACAGAAAAACCACAACTGGGCACAATGCAGAGATTATGGGTAGCCCGGCACCAAATGGATACATTCACACCACAGCTCCTGTATCTGTGGCTCAGGGAACATCACGGAAGGGGATGGAAAGTCTGTAAGAGCCAGAACAGCAGAAGTCTGCTGTGAAACAGTCTCTCCATGGGTAAAATTTGAAAAGGCGTTTGGAAAGGTTTCCTCATCAAGGAAAGGGAGAGCTGGCTATCTCCGGGGAGAGTGGGCGCGGGTGAAGGGCAGCCAGTGTCTACGCTCACATGGGCCTGTGTTTTCCCAGGCTCAGCCAAGTTCTGGTTCTGCCATCTTGAAAGGAACTCTGACCTGCAAGCTGCTTCTTCCATCTCTGCCCGAGAGGCAGAGAGAAGTTTGCCTGGCAACGTCATCTACACAGCTACCGAGCCGCCATTTATCCAAAGGCTCACCCACCTGGACAAGCATTTGCTGAGGGCCTGAAATAATGAGTCAATAGCTTGTAAGCCTCAAATTTTTTACCCTTTGAGACTGGAGAACACAGAGCTGAGGACTCTGCATCTTTGCTCCTTCCTCAGCTCTTGGTTTTGTCCAAGATAAATATGACAAACCCAAACAGAATGCGTGGTCCCAATGTTCATATTCCAAGTAGACACCAAGAGAATGACAGTCACTGTTAAGAGAGTGACAGGTTCATCGGTCATTACGGACAACAGGAACAAGGTGGCCACTCCCAGTTACCCAAATATTAGAAACACCTACAGCCCTAACCCCACCTCTGCTTGGGAGCACGTCCTCTGCCTTGCTCCAGCCCATCCTTCAGGGGTCAGTGGTCTCTTCTGCCCATCCTCTCAACAGTCGAGGCTCTGCTCCATACTTGAGACACAATGACAGTGGCCAGCAGGAAGGTGGTGACCCCCAGTATTGGAATTTTGGGCTCTCCTGCCAGAGAAGCTTTTGTGCTTAGACTCCATTTTCTGTAGGGCCAGAGAAGAACCCAGCTGTGCCCTGGCCTGGGTGTAAGTCAAGTTGTCCAAGGGCATCATTCCAAATAGGATTATGTACCTGTCTTCACTACCAGTGGTCAAGTACTAGGATTAGCCTGGGGCCTGTGAGGCCTGTGTCTCTACAGCATGGGATGGAAAGCTGAGGGTGAAGTCTCTGGGGGAAGGTTGCAGAGCCTTGTGGGGCAGCAATCTAGGCCTTCCTGTCTGGACCACCCAATGGGCCGTTTCCTGAGCCTCTCACTCAAGTGGGCACAAGATACCTACCCGATGATGCCACTGAGCCATCCAGGGGCCCCAAGCTGCCTACTGTAGAGACAAAACCAGGCCACGTGGTCAGGGCCACCAGCGGAAGCACAACTGAGGTCATGGGCAGACAATATCTGTCATGTGATGCCATGGAGAGAGTAGCAGAGGAGCTTGTCATAGCCACTGAGGCCTGTGAGTCCCTGCCAGCGGTGGATACCTCAGAAAATTCCACTGGGCTATGGGGGCGGATGATGACAAGAAGCAGGTGTGACTCTCTAGTCACGATGGGCCCCTAGGGTGACTACCCTGACCCTGTATCACATAATGGATCCAGTGAGGCCAGAGTAGATCATTCAGATGAGGTCTAGAGACCACAAAACCTCCAGGGCCTCTGTGCCACATTGCTGGCCTTAGCCTAGCCAGGCAGTCTGTCAGGCATGCCTTAGCTGAGAAAGCACGAGAAGCTGTAGCCTTTCGGAGATAGTAATCAGCCCGTCTGTGGAAGAGGCTTCCCGGGTTGGGCTGACGCAAGTATCAGGGGTGGAATAATCACTGTCTTCCAGGGGGTTAGACACCACCAAGGCCCACGGGGAAGGGAGGAAGTGGGTTTCTGTGATTTTACCAAAGTTGTTTCTGTAGATTAAGACCTCAAAGAAGACTCCTAGGGAGGCACAAGTTCCGCTTCTTGCTAAAATGACATCATAGAGGTGACAAGTACCCAGTTACCTGCAGTGGGGGTAGCTAGGTGGCCCCCTGACAATCACATTGGTTGTATAGGAATGGGATTTTTCATTGTCCCTGGTTCCCTGGGCAGCAGCAGGTATCCGAGTTGCATACACAGGGTCTCTCCTGGGACCATATCTGCCTCCTTAGAGCAGGCCTTTTACTCCCTTCAAGCTTTTGTGGCCTACTCTCTTGGGCCCAGCACCCTGCCTCAGGAGTGTTCCATTCCTCTGACCATCAGAGGGTCTTCCCAACTAACTCACTCTCTGACACTAGGCTGTCAAATCCCCTCAAGGTCACCCCAGAAAATAAACTCAGGCCACTCAACCCTACTGTCCCTCCACCTCTGACCCCATCTCCCTCAGGGTCTGACCTAGCTCAGAGAGGACACAGAAGCCATTTTTCCTCTCTTCACATTAAACCTGGGACCCCAACACACTGCACCTTCTGCACCAGACAGGTGGGACACTCACAGGCAGCCTTGTCCTAAGGTCTCTGTCAAGGGGATGCTGTGACCTCTGGTGAGGGGGCCCTTCCTGTGTAAGTCCCATCAGGCTTGTGTTCACCTACACCACCAGCCAGTTTGTCCCTGTCTAGAAAGGTCCTTCTCTAAATCTATGACTCTGCTAGATGCCCCCATGCTTCAGACTCTTATAGAGGACCTGGATTCAGTTCTCTGCACCCACATGGCGGCTCACAACTATCTGTAACTCCAGTTCCAGGGGACCAACACCCTCTTCTGGTTTCTGCAGGTACTGGGCAGGCACATGGTACACATACAGACATTCAGGCAAAACACCACACACACAGAGATATACTTTGTATACACAAATATACAAAGTGAGAACAAATTTTAAAAAGGACACATTTGGAGAGTCTTCTGTTTTCTTGCTCGGTCCTCCGCTCAAGGCCACTGGCTTCCACCCAGCACCACAGTGTGGCTGTTTCCAGAAGCTTCAAGACCTTCTCATCGAAATAAGACACGTCCTCCTCATCCTACCGGCCCCTCCAGCCATGCTGCATCATCTCCTAAATCCGCCCCTTTCTGTGCTGTGGAGGGGACACTTGGCCTCTGGAGCCAGACTGACCTACTCACATTCTGTCCTGGTGATGTCACCTCAGCATCTTGAGCCCAGACTCTCTGAACCTCAGTGTCCTCATCTGTAAAATGGAGATAATGATAGCCTTGCCTGATAGGCCTATCGCTGTCACTTCACCATGACAAGGACTTCGCTCGTGGCACCTCCTAAGTGCCGCTTGATAGACTTAGCCGCAACAGCCCTGAGCACCATCTAGAGCTCCCCATCCCCATCAGAACCGAGTCCAGCCTCTCCACTCTTTAGATCCAGAGGGATCCCCCAAGCCCTTCTCTGACTGCTTCCCAATGTCTCAGCCATCTCAAACTAGACAAAGCTTCCTGGGACACTTGACTGTATCCTCCTCTTGCTGGCAACCAACATGTTTTAATGCTATAGCATGAAGAATCATTCCCTTTCAATAAACTTTGTAATTACTTTTATTGATTAAAAGTGTTGTTATTAGTATTTGAGATAGCTCTTGTCACATTGCCCAAGTGGCTTCAAACTCCTGTGTTCAGACGATCCTCCTGCCTCTGCCTCTGAGCGGCTGGGACTACAGGTCAGCTACCATATCCAGCTTAGTACCATATTTCCAACAAGAAATAAACCCTACTAACGCCAATGTTCCCTCCTTTCCCTTTTTTCTTTAAAAATAAAACAAACAAAAAAAAAACCTGGTTCCTTTCTTTGTGTGTGTGAGCTAGATGTGTACAAGTATATATATATATATATATATATATATATATATATATATATATATATATATATATGCATGCGTATACATGTATGATGTGTATTATATGTGAACATAAGTGGTGTATGCATATGTGTGTGTACATGCACGTGTGTGCACCTGTGTGTATGTATATGTGTGCCTGTGCAACTGTGTACGTGTGTGTGTAGAGGGTACACATGCCAGTGCACACACGTGAGGCCAGAGAAGGACCTCTGGTGCCCTGCTCTATCCTCTCCACCTTAAGAGAATATCTCCCGCCGGGCGGTGGTGGCGCACGCCTTTAATCCCAGCACTCGGGAGGCAGAGCCAGGTGGATCTCTGTGAGTTCGAGGCCAGCCTGGGCTACCAAGTGAGTTCCAGGAAAGGTGCAAAGCTACACAGAGAAACCCTGTCTCAAAAAAACCAAAAAAAAATAATAATAATAATAATAAAATAAAATAAAAAATAAGAGAATATCTCCCACTATACCTGGAGCTGGGCTGGCAGCCAGCAAGCCCTGTAATCCTGTCTGTGGTGTGCCATGCTTGGATTACAGGCCCACGTGGCTGCGCCTGGTGGCACACGTGGCTGTGCCTGGCTTTTTATGTGGGTGTTGGAGAGTCAAGTGCTCTTACGCGCTAGCCATCTTCCTGGTCCCTGTCATTTTTTTTTCTAAACACCAGTGCGGATTCATTGTACAAAAGGGAAGGTCTCATTATGGCATTTTCATAAACCTTGCTCGTACTCTGCCGCCCCCACCGTCTCTACACGTCCAAGAGTGCTGCTGGCGGGTCTTCATCGCTGCAACACAAAACCAGGACTTTTAAGCAGGCAAAGAGCACACGGAAGAATGTTTTATTACCATAGCTTTAAAATTCTTTGTTTGGGAGCCGGGCGGTGGTGGCGCACGCCTTTAATCCCAGCACTCGGGAGGCAGAGGCAGGCTGATCTCTGTGAGTTCTAAGGCCAGCCTGGGCTACAGAGTGAGTTCCAGGACAGCCAGGACTAAACAGAGAAACCCTGTCTCGAAAAACCAAATCCCTCCTCCCCCCCACAAAAAAGTTCATTGTTTTTGTTTTGAATTCTCTCTCAAAAAAATCTTACTTACATAAAAACAGAGGTTTTCCTCCATGAGGAATCACACTCTGCATGCTCCAGTCTTCAAAGTGCTTATACCAAAAGTAACAGCAAGCAGTAGGGAGCTCAGGGAGCAAACCCCGGCCCTGGGGCACTGGGGACTTTGCCTGAGTTAAAGTCACTGGTAGGTTTGAATCAGAGCTCCTCAAATGTCACCGAAGGTCTCATCAGAATGAAAACCTTTGGTTCTGAAAGCCGAGAGTGCCATGCTGACATTGCTGTCCTGAGGACCCCGGAAAGAGGAATGGGCCTGCACACAGCAATTGCAAGTCATTTGGTTGGGTAATGCCTCCTGGGCACTCAGACTGGTCCTAAGACTCCCGTGTGCTGCCTACTGAGATTCCCCTTAGTTATGGAGCATGCTCTTGTCCGCGTTCGGAGTCAAGTCCCCTAGCTCTGCTTGGCTGGGCTGGGAGTACACGGGCCATAGACACTCGTCCCCTCAATCGAAGCCTTTACTTCCCCTGCTGCGACACCCTTATCTTTCACCATAGTTACTTCTGAGGACAGAAGCACTCAATTTCCCCTGCCTCAGCACAACGTGCTAGTCTTCATCTTCATCTCCCCATGCTGATCACATCATACCACACCCCAACCCAAGGCCTGGTTTCTCCACCTGATTCCCCATAGGCCAGCCCAGTTATCTTGAAGAAACATTTTTCTAGCTCCATCACATACATCTTAGCAAAACTCCAGCTCCCCATGTGTCATGGCCTATTGACCTGCCTCATGGGCAAGGGAGCCACCTCATCCTTCAGGGACTGTCCCCTGGCTCTCTACCCTTCTGGCTTTCCCACTTTCTCTCTGGATGTGGTTTCTCAGGTCCTTTTTGGACTCCCCCATAACTGTCCCTGTTCACTTCCCACCGCTGCAGGTCAGCAACCTCTGCATTCATGCTCCAGGGCGGACTGGGATGTAAACCCCTCACTGTACCTTTCCTTCAGGGAGTTTCTCTCCTCTCTCCTCTCTTCTCTCTCCATGTACCCTCCTCGCTCAAACTTGTCAATGCCACCTGCTAAACCTTCCAGTACCATGCTTCCTCCAACTCCCAGTGACACCGTTCCCGAGGGCCACCTTTGTCCTTAAGTCCCCAAGCCTAATTATCTGTGCTATCAGAAGGAAGACCCAGGACTTGTAGCCATATCGCCATCAAGGGCTTTTTCCTCTAGACGTGGGCCTCAGCACATTGTCCTGCTGCACTGTCCCGACATCAGATTCATTTAAGAGAAGGCTGAGCGCCATCTACCACCTGCCAGGAATAAGGGTCAAGGGAGAAGCTGCCTAAAGACCTAACTAGCTCTAGCTACCACCTGCCAGAGTGCTTGACTGTGTGTCAGAATGCCCACCAAGCTCAAGTCTTCTGCAGTGACTCCGGTGGCCACCTCCACCAGGTGGAGTTCAGTAAGGATCGGGTTTGTGCAAGGGATGGTGGGATGAGGTCCCACTGCACAGAGGGCCTGGGCTGGCCCAGGGCCAGCCACTCCCACTGCTCTTTTCCACTCCATCCATCTCTATGACAAAGGAAGACGATGGCCTTTGAATAAGCAGTCTTGCTTCCCATGTCGATGATCTCGAGTACTAGAAAGTGATGAATAAGTCTGTGGTTTGCTATGGAGGTTCCATGTCAGATAAAGCTCCTTCCGATGCCTCCCCCTCCCCCCACTGCCCCGCCCCTACAAGTTGTCAGCGCATATAAGGTGGAGGCCACTGTGGCTTCTTCAGAATCCGCTTGAAGGACCAGAACGAGACACAATGGTTCTTGCCAGCTCCACCACCAGCGTCCTCTCCATGCTGCTCCTGCTCCCGATGCTGTTCCACTGGGGACTCCAGACTCCAGTCAGGACCTCACCTCTCTCAGGCACAGCCAGCACACTGAGTTGCTCCTCAATTGCCAAGGAGATTATGAGGAAGCTCAACGTGAGTATCTGGCTGAGGTTGGCCTGGTGTAGGCTGGCTCCAACGGGTGCCTCAGGCCCACAAGCTCCATGATTCTTTCTCCCTGTGTCCCCACAGGCATCCGAACTCACTGACGATGATGTCAGAGATCAACTCAGGGTAAGAGCTTGACCCGGCTTTGGGGTATACTTGGGTCGCATCTATCTCCTACCTGGGTGACTTCGGCCATGTCACACTCCACTCTGCCTTGTTCAGTGTTTGTATCTGTCTCAGTGGGGCTGTCAAGAGAACCACCAAATGACTCTAGGCCTCACCCTTAGCTGGGGTTCAGTACACGCCACAGTCTTGGCTGGAAAAAGGAAAGTTACATTTTAGGATATACAATGAAATGACAGCTGTGGGTGAACCCTGTCACAGGCCTCTGGCTGCATGTTCAGTGGGGAGCCATGGACTGGCAAATGGGTTGTCCTCTGTGACCGTGTCTGTGTCCTTTGTCCTCTTTAAAGCTGTCCGTGTTTTCCACTTCCACCAGCCCCAGACATTACTTTCCTAGTTCCAGCCAGATGCAATGGCTCTGGCTCATCTTCATTTGCTTGGACCTAAAACGAAGTCCTTTCCAAGCCTGGTGGATGTCTACCTGTCCCCTCCTTGGGCATGCTAGGGTCCACAAGGGTTTTCTTCTAGGTGTCTAGAAATTCTTGTTTGGGTTGAAGCGTTAACCTTGGCATCTGGCATCTTGGGCATAAGTATTTCCCCTAGCCAATTCTCTGCCTTTTCCAGAGCTTGTTTGGGGAGGTGTGTTTTCCTCAAGTACAGACAGATCTGCCCAGGCCCTTCGCACAGCCCACAGCCAGCCAGGGGTTAGGACTTGGTGCTTGGGAGGGGTGGGTCCTTGTCTGGGACATGCACGTGCTCTTAGGTCCCAAGAAGGGACCAGGAATGAGGCTGTTCAAAGAAACCTCTAACAGCAGGTTCAGCCCCCTAGCTCTCAGCTTTTACCTCCTTGCCCCCGCCCCTCAGCTCTCACATGGAGGATTCTTTGCCCTTTCAGAATGAGACCTTACAGAGAGCAAACCTGTGCGAATTCCTGCAAATGAGAAAGCAGTTGAAGATAGAGGCTATCAAGACCAATCTTGAGGTGTGTGAAACTGCTGAGGGCTTAGAGGATCCCTGCCTTCATTCTTCCCAGCATTTGGTGTGGAGGGAAGCAGGGCCTGCTCCTTTTTTGAGGGATCTGACTGTGTCTTGGTGTCTCTCCCCAGTACCTTGAGCGTTGCCTGCCGGCAGCTGTGAATGCCTCCAAGGTAAGGTGCCCTTCCCTCTACATGCCTTGTAGGTAGTGTCTTTGTCCACAATCAGACTTATAGCTTGCTATGGCCCTCAGCAGCCTGTTTACCTCTAATGCCGTTTTCTCCGGTCCTTCACAGATGACAGACATCTTCCTTGAAAAGAATTCGAATGACTTCCAGAAGAAACTAAAGTACTATGTGAGCCAACTTAAGAATCTGCAGCTAACACCCACCCCTGGGTCACCTCATCCAACATCTGACTCTGCTTTTTGCCCCGAGTCCAAGTAATGATAAAACAACAGAGCGACAGAAATCTGAATGTCCCTCTTGGTCCATGCCAGGAGGGAGATTTCATTTTGCCCCGTAGCATCAGATGTAGGATCAATTTATCTACTCTCTGAATTATGTTCCCATTTTATTCCATCGAGGCTATTTATTTATGTATTTATGTATTTATTTATTTATTACCTTCTGCAATGTGAAGTATATCTATTTTAGCTGAGGAGTGGTTTCTCCATGTTTTGAAAGAAAAAAATGACTCCAAGGAAGAAGGGGACATGTTCCTTTGTTCCTTGTGTTTTAAACAGGCTTTTAAACACTTGTGGAAATAAATAATAAATTATTATATAAATAATAAATTATAATAAATAATTTTGAACAAATGAGCTTTTTTTGGTCCAGTGTCTTGGTTTGGCTTCGTCTCTGTGACAGTCTGGGTGAGACTTGTGGGTCATGATCTTTGGGTGCAGGATAGAGCCTGCTCCCCGAGCTCCTTCTCCTGTCACCTTCCTGCCATCCCCTGCACAGAGGCATGACCTCAACTCCCACATGGCAAGCAGCCACACAGCATGCAACGTGTGCCAGATCTTGGTCTGGACATTTAACCTGTGCTATTGAATACTTTCCTCATCCTAAACCAGAGTGTGAGATTTCTGTTTTATGGGAATACTGAAGTTCAGTGTGGCAAAGCAATGTCCCAGTAAACACAGCTTCTAAGAAGTGCCCCAACTCTAGCTTGGCTGGGGCTTGGCTCCTCTGGATCATTATGCTGAGGACTGAAATCCCATGGAATGCCACCCCTAGTGGTCACGCTTAAAACTGCAGCGGTACCCGCAACTCCTTCCCTAGAGGAAACCTGGCAACAGTCTCTGAATTCCCACATGGCGGTGCCCTCTGAGGATGCAGGCTACTCAGACTCATAAACTGTACTCTTTCCAGAAGTTTCCATGCCTACCTGGGCTTCCGGCTTCTCTTGGCTGATTTAGTCTTCCTAACTCCGTGCCTGACTCCAGACTGGCCCTGGGATACATGGCCTATAGAGTCAGATTGAGCTTTCAAAATGCATCTTTGACCGTTAACCCCAAATCTTTGGGGCCTTCATGGGCTTGTCCACCAGTCTGTATCCTAAGGCTGTCAGGTGCGACCCACCTTCATCTCTTATGATAAACCCCATGTTTATCAACCTCTTGGGAGCTCCAGCAAATGTGGCTTCCCAGACTTCCCCCTCCCTCAAACCCCTCACCCATCTTAGCTTGGTCCTACGGTAGGACCAACACTGCTACTTCTGAATTGTCCGCATTGA
Source organism: Peromyscus eremicus (assembly GCF_949786415.1). NCBI lineage: Eukaryota > Metazoa > Chordata > Mammalia > Rodentia > Cricetidae > Peromyscus > Peromyscus eremicus. The sequence continues at coordinate 37,384,566 of NC_081423.1, read as the reverse complement.
CTCATATAGGGCTCTTCTCTGAAAGGGAAGGGCAGACAGCTTGTGCTATCCAGTTCCAGAAACCAGCCTGGATGGTGGAGACCTGGTGTTCAGTCTGCCACCTGACTCTCTGGTCCTGTGTGTCTCTCTGTCTGGCTCCCTGAACCCTGCCTGGTGAGTCCTCAAGCCTAGGAACTGGGCTGGGACGGGGGGTTGGGGGCACAGGACAAGAGGCCAGATAAGCCTTCTTCCTCTCTCACTTTGCTAGGAAGTAGTAGCCTCCCTGATTCCCGAAGAGTCCCCTAAAGGCAGCTTTGGAGACTGACACCAGACTCTGGGGCTCATTCCACTTTATTTTTCTTTTCTATCTTTATCTCTTTAAGTTCCAAGTCAGGAACAGCCCAGTTGCTTGAAGATGTACGAGGATGTGGGCAATTTATCTGCTACTAGCTCAGAAATGTATCCTTCTACATCCCTCCTCCCAATACACTTTTAAATTCCCAAAGAAATAAACCCCTCCAACCTTCCTCTCCCTCCTCCCCTTCCTGACATACCGGTACCCGGAAGGCCTTGGGGTGCTCAGAGGGCAGAGACATTGCTGCAGTTCTTGAAATGACCACTAGGTGGAGATATGCCCCTAGTCTTAGGGTGCACCTAAGAACTACGGGGAAGATGGGGTCTGAGGCATCCAGTTAACTTGAAATCTAGACCGGATTCCCCAATCCTCCTGAGTGTCCACTTTTACTCACTTGCCTTCACTCACAGATTTTTTTTGGGGTCTGGTTCTATTTTCAGCCTATCTGAGACGGCATCTGTGCTCCCCTCCAAGTCCCTCTGATGAGTCATAGCTTGCCATCAACCCCACTTTCCTCTGTGGTCTGCTACCAGCTGCCTGCTGCCCTGGTCAGCCATGCTGCTCCCATAACTAGTCCACAGGACCAGAGTCAGTGGTGAGCTGAGACCAGCTCATACTGGCTCATGGAGCCAAGTGTTAAAGGTTTAAAAAAGAAATTCTAGAACTTCTGGGTAAGGTGGTAGATTAGAAGCAGCATGTGTGTGCATAGATGAAAACTAGATACAACCACAATAGATCTATTCACATATGAAAAGGAGCTAAAGAAAACAGAAATAAGCTGACTAGGAGTTTCTTCACAAACAAGGAGCCACGTCAACCATAACTCCACTCCTGCTGGCCAGCTGCAAATTGAGGGTAGGTGGAATCCTCAAGGGCTAGAGAGAGGGGGCCCAGGCTCTGGAAACACAACCAGAGGTTGGATAAAGCGTGCACAGATTGTGGCTGGTGCACCTGAGAGACCAGAGGCTGAGACCAGGAGATACCCACCAGAAAAGACAAGGGCCCCTCCCCCGCCACTGCCTGTGAGCTGCACTGGACTATGAGAGTGCTGTGGGACCTTGATGGCACACGAAGGTAAGCTCAGGTGTGCAGGCCTCACACCCTCTGGAACCTGCCACCCAAAGCCCGGGGCCTTAAAACACCAGAGGCAAGGTTGGAGCTTGCAAGCAGCAGGCCTCAGAGCAGGGGATGCCGGCAGAAGGTGGATTTTAGTGGCCGAGATCTTCCTCACTTGGAAGGACTCACTGACTTGACTTGTTGAGACTAGCAGCCCCTCCCCACTTGTGGAGACTGATACCCTCACAGGCAGGCCCTTTTCTGCAGGAGTTTCTCTGCTCCTCACAACTCAAGCCTGAGGCTCTCCTTCTCATTCCTACCTCACCACCTCTTCCCTCCTTTCTCCATGTCTCCTCCATTTCACCAGTCACATCTTGATCCCCTTAGCCCTAAAAGAAATGATAAAACACACTTTCCCCAGCCAGTGCCTGGGAATGTGGTATCCAAACTTATCAGGAACACCCCCCAAGTACACAAATGTCTTCTGCAAGCCAACACCAGGACAGCTGTTAGCTCATGTACGTTACCGATGTTGCCTCCCCTCTTAATAACAGCAGGTGTATCAGCTCACCAGAAAGACTCCCATAAAATAAAACCAGGAACAAGAGGAGTAGGGGAAAGAAAAAACTGAAGGACTTATCTGTCCGGCAGATGCATAAAACACAACCAAGAATCACCAAAACTAGGAGACTACACCGTTACAGGACCATAGTTAGCTCACAATTCCTCTGTCTAAAGAAAATGAAATAGCTGAAACGCTAGAAGATCACAGAGTCCAACCTCATAACGGACAAATAAGTACATAAAGCTCTCCCCGGCTCCCACTGCCCAAAGCAGTGAAGAAATCGATTCAGGACTGAAACAAAACAATCAGTAACTTGAAGGAGAAACTCAAAACCATGGAGAAACAAAAATCCAACAAGGGAATTGCAAGACTGAAAAAGAACCAAACAGAAAAGTTTAGAAATGAAAGAATCAATAAATCAAATTAAAAAGACAGTGGATGGGGTGGCGAGACGGCTCAGTGGACAGAGGTGCTTGTGTGAGGGTCTAATAACCCAGGTTTGATCCCTGGAACCCACCCACAAGGTGACAGGAGAGAACCAACTCCCAAGAGTTGTTCTCTGACCTCCACACATGCGCCTGCACTCACACACACACACACACACACACACACACACACACACACACTTTAAAAATCCGAGTGGACAAGAACAAGCTGAAGAATGAATTTCAGGGAGGGAGAACAAGGTCATGATAACACATGCAGATATACATAAAGACGACATGAGAAGACATGGCCAAAACTTCCCAAAACTCAAGTACACATTCAAGAGAGCAAAGACTGAAGGGGCAGTAAAAACTCTCCCAGTAAGGAAAGTCCCAAACTTCAAGGGTTCACCATCCAATTCTCCCAGACCCTTGAAGAAGCGCTAACTCCAATCTCCCACAAACTGTCCATAAAACAGAAAGGAACAGTTAACAGACAATAACAGCGCTACAAAATTCAGTACAAACCCAGGACTGCCCTGACACCAAAGCTAGATAAGCACACAATAAACAGTTCACTGTCCAGTATCCCCAGTGAACACACACACACACACACACACACACACACACACACACACACACGCACAAACACACATTTCCAATAAAATATTTGCAAACTGAATTCAAGAACACATTGAGGCCGGGCGGTGGTGGCGCACGCCTTTAATCCCAGCACTCGGGAGGCAGAGCCAGGCGGATCTCTGTGAGTTCGAGGCCAGCCTGGACTACCAAGTGAGTCCCAGGAAAGGCGCAAAGCTACACAGAGAAACCCTGTCTCAAAAAAACCAAAAAAAAAAAAAAAAAAAAAAAAAAAAAGAACACATTGAGAAGATCATATACCATGACCAGATTGGTTTCACATCAAAGATTCAAGTTTGGGTCAACACACACAAATCAATAAGTACAATACACCACACAAATAGACTTAAGGACAGAAATCATACTATCATCTCTATAGGTCCAGAAAAGGCATTTGACAAAGTTTAACATGCCTTCATTATGAAAGTCCCAAAGTCATTCAGAAGGAGCATACTTCAACATAATAAATATTACGTGTAGCAAACCTGTAGTCAACAATGAACTAAACAGGCAAAAGCTGAGAGCATTTCTTCAAAACCTAGAACAGAATAAGTGTGTCCACTTTCTCCACTCTTATTCAGTATAATAATAATAATAATAATAATGATATAATAAATAAATAATTATTATTATACTGAATAAAAATACATAATTTATATATGTAAATTATAATAAATATATAAAATATAATAAATATAATAATATTACTAAAGTCCTAGCCAATAGGCAAAGGAAAAAAATAAAAACAGCTATAAATAGAGAATAAAGAAGTCAAATTATCCTTATCTGCAGATAGCATGAATGTGCTTAAAAGACCTTATTTAGAGTTTCCAACAGAAAATCCTTAGATTTGACAAATATTCACAGCAAAGTTTCAGAACACAAAATCTATATACACAAAATCAGTAGCTTTTCTATATACTAGTAAAAAATTTTCTGAGAAAGAAACTAGAAAAACACATCATTCACAATAGCTCCAAAATTTAAAATACCTAGACAGGAGGATATTAAACCCAGCCAATGAGATGACAGAATTCCACAATAAAAACTTTACGACACTGAAAATAGAAATTATGAGCAGAATGAATATTGTGAAAATGACTACATCACCAAAAATAGTCTATAGTTTCAATGTGATTTCCATTAAAATCCCAGTGACATTCTTTACAGATCCAGAAAAAAAATTCTGAAACTGTTCTACCCCAAGTAGCTGAGAGAATCCTAGGCAAAAAGAATAATGCTTGAATTATGGTGATATCTAACCTCAAATTTTGCTACAAAGCCATAGTGACAAATACAGAGAGAACAGATACACACACCAATGGGACAGAATAGAGACCCCAACCATAAACCCACACAGCTATAGTCACCTAATATTTGACAAAGGCATTAAAACACACACTGGAAAAAAAAAGGCACCCTCTTCTAACAGGTGCTCAGGAAACTGGCTATCCATATGCAGAATAGTGAAAGCAGACCTCTCTCTCCCACACTGCATAAATGTCAATTAAAAACTAATTTAAAACCTGAATATAAAGTGCTAAAACTGCTAGAGAGAAAACACTCCAAACATAGACATGAGCAAAAACCCTTAGAAGGACTCCAGCAGCAGAGCAACTCACCCTAGGAACTGACAATAGTATCAGTGAAATTAAGTTTCTACACAGCCAAAGAAACTATCAGCAAAGTGAAGAGACAGAAGAACACTTTAACTAGGTATACAACTGGCTGAGGGTTAATATCTATCATATACAAAGAACTGCAAAAATTAAACAACAAACCTCCACATCTTCCAAGCAATAAATGGGATGCTGAGTTGAATAGACAGATCTCAAGAAAAGAAACAAAAGGTGAATTAATATTTGGAAAAGTTCTTAGCCATCAAGGCTACTCAAAACTACTTTGAGATTCCATCTCACTCCAGTCAGAATAGCACACACACACACACACACACACACACACACACACACACACACACAAATGGTAGTCAGTATGTGGAGAAAGAAACTCTTACTTATTGGGAGTATAAACTGGCATAGCCACTATGGAAATTGATATGGAAGCTTCTCAAAAAAACAAAAAGGGGACTACCATGTGACCACTTCCATATCTAAAAGGCTCTAAGTCCTACCGCAGAGATACTTGCACATCCTTGTAGTGGGTAGCCATTCCAACTTTGATCTGGAAGTTCCAACCAGAGGGCACCAGATCTCATTACAGATGGTTGTGAGCCACCATGTGGTTGCTGGGTATTGAACTCAGGACCATTGGAAGAGCAGTCAGTATTCTTAACCTCTGATCCATCTCTCTAGCCCTGGTTTGGATCAGAGATTAAGAGCACTGACTGCTCTTCCAAAGGTCCTGAGTTCAATACCCAGCAACCACATGGTGGCTCACAACCATCTGTAATGAGATCTGGTGCCCTCTTCTGCCTGCACATCCTTCCTATTCACATTAGCCAGGAAATGGAATCAGCCTAGATGTCCATCAATGGAGGAGTAGACAAAGCAGATATGGTTTACATAGTGGAGTTTTATGCAGCCATAAAGAAAAATGAAATCATGGGATTTCTGGGGTGGGGGGGGGAAGCATAGAACTGGAAACTACTGTATTAAGAGAAGTAATCCAGACTTAGGAAGACAAATATCATTTATTTTCTCCCTAATGAGAGTCCTGTATTTTAATCTTTATACATGTGTCTATATGTGGGTGTGGTTATAGGTCATGAAACTAGAAAGGGGACCATAAGAGGACACAGAGGTCTTACAAGAGGTGAGAGGGGACAGTTAATAAAATAGCTTCCAAAGCAGAATCAGGGGAAGGGGACCAACAGGAGGGGTATGGGGGAGGCTGAGGGCAGGGATGGGGTTTCAAAGAAAGTGTGTTTGAAATTGCATAATGAAATCCACTACTTTGGGTGCTAATTTTTTAAACTCTAAAAAAAACATAATAATTGTCAGACAATGATCTGTGATCTGTAGTGTGACAGTCCTTAGTCTCAGTGATAGGATTTACAACCATGCAAACTGAGAAATGTTTCTCTACTGTGATAACACACTAACCAAAAGCAACTTGCAGAGGAAAGGATCTCTTAGACTTACAAATCCGTCTGTCACCAAGCAAGCCGAAGCAGGAACTCGAGGCAGGAACCTGGAGGCAGGAACCGAAGCAGAGACCAGGAAGGAATGCTGCTTACCGGCTTGCTCAGTCTGCCTTCTTATAGGACCCCTGGCCATCTGCCCACCTACAGTGGGCTGGGCCCTCCCACATCAGTCATTAATCAAGAGACTCCCCCTCAGACCCGCCCACAGCCAATCTGATGGAGGCATTTCTTTAACTCAAGTTTCCTCTTCCCAGGTGACTCTGTTTGTGTCAACTTGACAAAAAGTGAATTAGCACACCTCCCCAGAGACTCCTTCCTGGAATTCTGCTTCCCTTTTACCAGCTGCCAGAGCCTCCCTCACTGAGAATGGGGCAGCAGTACATCCATCATTTTACTCTTGCCCAGTGTCTCACTGAAAGACCCACTTCGTGATGCTCCTGTCCCATGGCTGTGAATTCTCTCCAGCTGAAGGGCACTATGTTCCCACAGTGCCTTGCGGTTCATGGTGCACATTGGTTAAGCCCCCGTGTAGGAGGCTCTGTTCTAGCCTTGTGGACCTGTCAGTGAACTAAATAGAGGGGCCTCTGGGGGATTACTTTAGATTGGTTTGTGAAAGTTTCTCTGAGGAAGCTGACGTATAAGTGGAGACCTGAGTGACAAGAATGTGCCAGCTGTGTGACTACCAGAGGAGAAAAAAAAGCTATGGGCAGAGGGAACAATACCTGGGTACCACAATGTACTGAGAGTATTCATGGGACAGAAGGACCTGAGATGTCTGCCATCCCCCCAGCCTCTCTCCTTCTCTCCCCAGTTCTGGGCTGGGCACTGGGGTGCTCCAGGTCTGTACTGCTGAGGAAACTTACAATGAGCAGAAGTTATTGACTGGGTCAGACACAGACCTGGCGCAGGAGGATGTGCAGGTGTGAGGAGAGAGGTCAGAAACACAAGGCCCATTGCAGGAATGGAGTGGCAGATGGAGGTGATGTTCCTGAAGTGGGAATGAGTCTTCGCAGACATCTTGTGGACACATTAATGTCCTTCTGGAATTGTCCAGTCTGCAGCCTACAGCCAGCTTGAGTCAGGAATGACCAGTGACATGTCTCACTTAAGTTTACCTTTGGCCCCAAACCTCAGACCCTATCTGGGGACAGCACAGCCTGGCCCAAACATAGCCCTGGGTTGGAGTCCAGAATCAAGTTGTGGTTGGTTCTTGGTAGGATTTGGGGAGTATCTATATGCTTTGGATTTAGACTAAATGTGTGCTCCTAAATACTTGTGTAACAGTATTTGCTAGTGGGGTTTTGAGAAAGAGATTAAGTGCATAGGGGCTCATAAGTGGGAATGATGTCTTAAATAAAGGATGTCTGGGCTAGAGAGACGGCTCGGCAGTTAGGAGCAGGGACTGCTCCTGTGGAGTTCATGTCCTAACACCTATGTTGAGTGGCTCACAACTGCCTCCTCCAAGTGGCCACCTCCAAGGAATCTAGCGCCTTCTTCTGGCCCCTGAGAGCACTTGCACTAATATGCACATAAGCCCCCCCCCCAACATAATTAAAAACACATCTTGAAAAAGTACCCCTGGAAGCTCCTCAAGTCCCCCTTTCATGTGAGAACAGTGTGACAGCTGCCCGTGAAGCTGGAGGTGGGCTAAAGAGCATTGAGCTGTTAGTACCTACTCTGTGGAGTTCCCATCCTCTAGAACTATGAAAGACAGACAGAAAGAAAGAAAGAAAGAAAGAAAGAAAGAAAGAAAGAAAGAAAGAAAGAAAGAGAGAGAGAGAAAGAAAGAAAGAAAAAAAGAAAGGAAGGAAGGAAGGAAGGGAAGAAGGAAGGAAGGAAGGAAAAGAAAAGAAAGGAAAAGAAAAAGAAAAATCCCTGTTGTGCCCAATCCTTTATAAGGCCCAGACAGACAGGTCTTTGTCATGCCTAGCCACTGGCAGGAAAGGTGCTGGCCCCCTGATCCAACAGGAGGCAGGGCTGCCTTGCATCCCCCCTGCAGTTGTCATGGTACCCAGACTGTCCTTTGTGGGTCAATAAGTCCAAAGGGCAGCAGAGGGCAGCAATAGTCCATGGCAAATCCTAGAGCAGGCCATCTTCCTGTATCTGAGGCACCTCTTCTGGGGAGTAGGTCACACCACCTAATCACGAGTTTCACTTTCATCTTTTATCTTAACTTTACAAGTACAGCTTTTCACTGGGTGGACCAGATGGAAAGCATATCTTTGCTTGACCAAAAATAAATATGAGAACACAGAAAAATGAATCAAAGGGAAAATTCTAGAAAGGCAAGTATCTAAGGAAGGTAGAAATAGAGAACCTGGTTAAACTCACCCCACAATTTAAACCCTCCTAGACTAGGAAGAGTTCTTCCCTCCCTGGCTTTGAATTCCCACTTGAATCAGTTGCTGAGGCTTCCCCAAGAAGAAGTGGGGTTAATGAGATACAGGCTAGAACTTTTGGGGGCCTCCTGGTTCTGTCCTGTCAGCCGGCACGATCCAGGGACAGGGGTCAGTGCAGGACAAAAGGGATGGATGGATGCTGATCTCAGGTGCTTCCCACTGGAAGGGATGTCCAGGAGCTCACTCAAGTGGCAGGACTCCACCAGGCACAAGAGGATGGCCAAGACGCAGGGAGGAGTCAGGCAGATGGCACCGAACAGCAAAGGCATGGACACCTAACAGCGTAGGATGAATTAGGCACAGGGGGATCTAATCACACTGGACCATTCAGTGTGACTGAGTACCAGGTGACCAAGGTGGAGGTCGGACCCCTTCTGGCCTCAACTGGTCCCTTCACCTCATTCATGCTTCCCCACTCCCAGGATGGTCCAGCCAGCATGACAATCATGGAGAGGAGAAAACAGGATGACCAAGGCCTGGGTTGTGGTGGGTGTAGAGATGCAAGAGAGTTAGGATGGGACCTTGAAGATACTGAGCTCACACCAACAGGAAAGAGCCAGGGCAGAGGAAGGGAGCTGCAGGCAGAAGCAGAGACCAGTCCTGCAGAAGGGAGGGGGAGGTCTTCCTGCGATGATGAGGGCACATGGCGGAGAGGGAGATCTGGGCTGAGGGGATGGAGTTCTCATGGGGTGAGTAGGGTGACCTTTCTCCTTTGAAACCTTGAAGTTGGGCTGGTGGATGTGGATGTGTATTGGGCAAGGACGCTGTCTTTCTGGAGTGAAAAGGGATGTAGACAATCCCAACAAGGACTGAAGAAGTCTAGGATCACCCCTATATGATGGTGGAGAGACTGAGGCACAGTGTAATTCAGACAATGGGACTCACAGGCTGCTGAAGCCCTAAGCCACAGTGTGTCTGCTGGTCTAAGAGTATAAAAAGAGCCTTTCACCTGACCCAGGGTCCTTCTGGGGTCTCCCCCTGTCTGGACATGGGCCTCCACTGAGAGCTTGTGATGTACCACATTCTCCCAGATGCAGCCTGAGTGTGCACCTGTCACTCAGCTCCGTCTGCGTTCGCCAAACAACCCCCATATACACTTGAACATGGTTTTTGATCCCCCTTTTCTAGTTCCCTGCCTCCATTACACCGGAGTTGAGATCCCTCTGTGATTGCCTCTGTGTCCTCAAATCCCCCTTCGTGCCTCAGAGAGACAATGTTCATTATCTCCTTGCAGTCCCCACTGACACTGGTCGTCATGGCTTCCTCTATTTCTCACAGCCTCTGAAGACCCCAGGGTCACCTTCCACTTCCAGCCTGGGTCATGCCGACATTTCCACCTCCCTGGGCACTCCATGATCCCCAGGGTGTGTAGAATTCTAGTCTCGGGACTTCTTACTATCCCCCTCAGATGGGAGGCTTCAACCTTGGCTCTTGGGACTTCCTTTAGTAGATTCTCCAGTTGAACCTTGCCAGGAGTGCCCAGGGCTGTCCTGGAGACTAGTGTGGGCAGCACAGACAGCTGATGTGGAGACAGGGTGCCTCTACGAGCAGGGAGCTCAGGACATGTTAGAGAGGAGGCTGGACACTAGGGGTTCATGTCTGGCATGGGCTTCCCTTCTTTTCCTCTTCTAGGAGCATACACTGGGACGTGTTTTGTGTCCTGGCCCCATGTGCTGGGGTGAGTGCGATAATAAAAATATTGAACAGCTCGGCCAAATGGGATGGCTTGGTGGCACCTGCCATCAGAGTTTGTTCTCTAGGACTAGCAACAGTGGGGAAAGGCACTTGCTACCACACCTGATGACCTAAGGTCTATCCTGGGCACTCATGGCGGAAGGAGAGAGCTGTCCTCTGACCCCTACACACAAGCCATGGCATGCATGCACCACACAAATAAATAAGTGAATACTGAAAAAAATTAATAAATAGACAGCTACTGCTAGCCTTCGGCAGGACTATGTGCTTCGAATCCAGAGGGGCGGTAAGCCACCTGGGCCAAGCAATATTGCTAAATTTGATATCCCTGCCCTCCTCAAGCAAACAGAGTTAGGCTGCTTATTCCTACAGGGTTTGACCCTGGGTGTCTGATCGCCTATAACTGCCTCCTCCTAGCCAGGATAGGGGGCAGGATAGGGAAGATGGTCTTGTTTCCTAATTGGCTCTTTACAGGAAAATGGGTGTAGCGCAGCCACCTTTGCAGCCTGCCCAGATTCCTGCACAGTACTGCACAGGCTGCCTTTGCCTCTTGAGGGTATGCATGGGGACATCTTGGGGTACTAGGGCAGGTCTGCATGGCATGGTGATTATATTTCTCCATCGGGGACAATTTAATCTATTTGTCCTTCATGTAGAATGCCGACCTGCCCAGATCCCGGTGATGATTTCCTCTCTTTGAAGGTTTGGGAAACTGAGGCTGGAATGGAGACCTCCCAACTAGCCCAAACAGAAAACCTAAGCAGAAAAAAACTCTTCATCCACTAAGCTCTTGGCAAAATTTAGGAAGTACCTTTGGTGCCAATCTGCAGGCATCTCCGCAGTGACCTGCAGAGGTCTCCACCCCCCTGTGAAGATGAAGCGTGGGCCTAGAGGACAATGGTTCGGAAGCACAGTGGCCGGGCCTGAAGGAAGGTCTGCACCTGCAGCTCTGCACCCATGACAGTTGAGACTGCTGCTTCCTAGGGGGTGCATGAGGGACTTGGCACCACCCTCATATAAAGCAGCAATTGCTGCTTCAGTTGTGACCCCTCAGTTCCTGAAGCTGGCAGGTACCAGAGCCAACACAGGGTCTGTGCCTCCCGCTGCACCTTGAGCGGGAAGAAGGGCCCTCAGCACACCGGGATGCTATAACGGCTTCTAGTCTCATTTCTCCTCCTTATTTTTTTCTAACATGTATCCCCAATGATTCTTTCAAGGAGGGCAAATAAAGACAGTGTCCCCTCTAGTGCCCGATGATCTCTCAGTTGGCGATAAGGCTTGGGGCAGAGATTCAGGGGTGGGGCACGATCCTAACCCTGGAGGGAGAATCCTGGGTAAAGAGAAGGCCAGGCAGTGGCAGGGCATTGTGGGAGGCAGACCTGGTGCTTTCATGCGTTGTGTGCCCACAGGACTTACCTGCCTGTGTGGGGCTGGCAGAGTTGCTAGGTCCTGGGGAGGCAGCAAGGAGCCCTAAGAGTAAGAAATAAAACCAGTGAGGAGGTCTTATTTACCCTTGATCCATCCTGAAAAGCCAGCATCCCAGTGCAGCCCACTGGGACACCCCAATGCCCTTCCAGGGTTAGGCCTTAAGTGCTGGACCAAAATATTGACCAAGTGTTTGGGGACATTATTGGCTTTCCCTTTGCCTCATCCAGCCCAGTCTGGCTGACATCCCAAACCTTACTGCTGGCTTGTATTTCCCCCACTGAAGCAAATGACCTCTAACTCAGCTGGCCGACCTGGACCCCGAGCTTCAGAGACACCTCCTTCGCTGGCTGCCCCATTTACTCTCACCACGGCTCTCTTCATGGCTGTTTGATCTTTGTTGGCGCTCTCAGTCCCTTGCCTGTGAATCGAGGCCTGGTGGTCCCTGTCCTCTGTCCCATAGGGACACAGACAGAGCTCTCTGAGAGCGAAGAGCATATCGTACACCCTCCTGGAGGCTTGGCTGAATGGATTTGTCAGGATTCTGACAAATCAGCGCCAGGGGTCTGAGGATACCCAGGTAGCTGGGACAGAACTAGAGGGAAATTTGGTCTTTTAAAATGTATTGGGGGGGGGGGTCAGAGAATGTGGGAGGGGTCATCTTGGAACGGAGACACCAAAGGCTGGAGTTGTGGCTCTATGTGTCTGGTGTGGCAGTGAGGGATAAGACCACCTTCTCAGGGAAGCACAAGCCATCCAGGGTGTTGTATCATAGTCTCAGAGTGGGGCAAAACTCCATAAGCTTTGACTTGGATGGAGGCTATCTCCCTACCACCTTCACCACATCTGTCCAGAAAGATGCTCCTGGGGACCGGGACAGGACAAGGCCCAACAGTCCTCGAACATTCCAGAAATTCTGGGTCTTCTGCCAGGTTAGGACTTCCCCAGGATGGGGAAGGTATCAGAATGCTGCCCCCCCCACCCCCCAGGAAAGTCTTCCTATAAACTTTCCAGCGGCAGACACAGCATCCATCAAGTGGATGATGCAATGGAAGTCAGGGAGCGGTACTTTCCTGGGATATTCCAGAATTCACGCTGGCTGAGTAGAGAGACAAGAGCCCAAGCCCGGGGCATAGCAATGTCTAGATAGATGGTAGAATCTGCTGGGAGAATTCTCCTTCAGCTCCAAGATGTCCTTGGGACAGTCACAGGCCACTCATGCCTTCCTGCCAGTGTAGAAGTGTCCCTTTATAGCTGCCCTGATGGACAAGTGTGCTAGGCCCACCATTTTCTGGACCAGGCAGGTGACCAGAATTTCCCAAGTTATCCCCCAGGGTAGTAGAAAGCATCTGAGTGCAGGAATAGGCATGAGTTCAGGTCCTGGCTCTGCTGACAGCTTTGCCTGTGGACTGAGCTGAAAGTGGTCTTCTGGACCTCAGACCCCATTGAGGACAAAGACCTTCCTAAGGAGTGTCAGTCGCAAGGATGAGCCAGACCATCTTAGATGCTCATGTGTCTGTCCTGTGGGATGTGAGGGACTTTGGGGCCCATTTCCTTCCCCCAGTGAAGACTTCCTCTTGTGATAAGGATCCCGGGGCAGCCAGCGATTCTGGTTCCCCCAGGGCCCATGTCAAGGGACACTCCCAGGAAACTCCTTTCAGAGGGTTCTCTCCTGGCCTTGTGGGTCACTCCACCCATCTGGTCCCCACCTCCGCCCTGCCACAGCCCCACCGAGGCCCTTGAGTCAGCAAAGCTGTCTGATGTTACTGCCGCTTCTTTCCACGTGTGCAGTCTAGGAATCCCTGCCCGTGTTACCGCCTCCACCCTGATGTCATCTTTCTAGGAGAAAGATACGTATCTGCCCACAAACTGCATCCCCAAACCCTTGGAGCTCTGCCCGTATGCACCAACTTTGGCTTTTCTCCCTTTCTGCTATTCCCCAAGGCTTTTGGCCACTTCCTTGCCACATGTTGCATCCGGGAAACATGTCTTTAGCAGCCGTTCTGACCGTCGGTCTTTCTTCCTGAAGGACTCTGGTGGCCTTGTCCTGAGTTCCACCTGTTTTCTGACCCGTGAAAGTCCTCACTTGGGTCCAATTTCAACAGTCCACTGAATCAGCTTCTTGGGCCCGAAAACACGTTGCTTAGCCTAGAGGCCTCCTCTCCTATCAAAAGGGCACTGCCAGAAACCCAAAGGCTCTCACAAAGCAGGTGAAATAAGTGGGGCTCACATTAGAGGCACCCTTATGTAGCACCTCCTCTGTCTTGACACGCTCCTGTGAGTACATGCACATCTAGCCCCACCAGCATACCCAGACAGACATATGCAGCGCCATGCCCTCCGACTTCCTGCACGGGAGGTGTGGGCCGGATCCCTTGTGCAAACACAAACACGTGCTGTCTTCTCCAGAACCCATTGTGAAAATCAAACACTTGTTAGCCCCTCAAGAGCCTGCCGCTTTTCCAGAAGCAGTTCCTGCTTCCACAGAAAGGCCTCCTGAGGGGGAGGTGGGCCGGAGCAAGGGGCTGTTCAGGAAACTACTAAGCCTGGGAGAACTTGCTGGAGAAGCCAGAGGCCCCTGCGCCCGATACCCGGCAGCTACCATCTTGCAGTCAGCCTCAGAGGCTCCAGGTGGGACCGATAGCAGTGGCGTGCCCTCTTTGAAGGGGCAGGCTGACCTGAAGAGGGGAAAGAGGTTCACATAACTCAGAGGGCCAGAATCAGCGGTCAGACTGGGGGGCTTGACCTGCCCCAGCCAGGAGCTCCAGCCACGCTGTGAACCTTTAGGATTGAACATGCCTTTGTAAACTGGGATCCTAAGAAGTCAGTTGGGATGGCACCATAAGAGAACATGCTGTAGTCTGGCTGGCTTCTATACTCTTCGATGTCATTCCCTCTGCTCTCAAGGTCAGGGCGATGGGGGTGGCCGGGAGGCTTGACTGGGCCAAATTTGCCCATGACTCTGTGTCCGCAGTGGGAGTCTGTGGAGACCATCATAGAACTGTGCCATTTGGCTAGACTTTATCTAATTAGATAATGGGATGGGCTTGTGAGAGGTCCAAATCTCAGAAGAAGGCTGGGGAGAGAATGGGACAGGGCTGGGGCTGGAATGAGCCACCATTCCAGAGGTCCAAATCTCAGAAGAAGGCTGGGGAGAGAATGGGACAGGGCTGGGGCTGGAATGAGCCACCATTCCAGAGGTCCAAATCTCAGAAGAAGGCTGGGGAGAGAATGGGACAGGGCTGGGGCTGGAATGAGCCACCATTCCAGAGGTCCAAATCTCAGAAGAAGGCTGGGGAGAGAATGGGACAGGGCTGGGGCTGGAATGAGCCACCATTCCAGAGGTCCAAATCTCAGGAGAAGGCTGGGGAGAGAATGGGACAGGGCTGGGGCTGGAATGAGCCACCATTCCAGAGGTCCAAATCTCAGAAGAAGGCTGGGGAGAGAATGGGACAGGGCTGGGGCTGGAATGAGCCACCATTCCAGAGGTCCAAATCTCAGAAGAAGGCTGGGGAGAGAATGGGACAGGGCTGGGGCTGGAATGAGCCACCATTCCAGAGGTCCAAATCTCAGGAGAAGGCTGGGGAGAGAATGGGACAGGGCTGGGGCTGGAATGAGCCACCATTCCAGAGGTCCAAATCTCAGAAGAAGGCTGGGGAGAGAATGGGACAGGGCTGGGGCTGGAATGAGCCACCATTCCAGAGGTCCAAATCTCAGAAGAAGGCTGGGGAGAGAATGGGACAGGGCTGGGGCTGGAATGAGCCACCATTCCAGAGAGAGGGTACGGCTTGCCTTGAGGCCTCCAGGGACAGCAGGCGGGATGCAAACAGGAGCCCCACTCCTGTCTGCCAAGCCCCGCCCCAGCCACTCCAGGCCAGGAAGTCCAAATTTGCCTGGAGGCCCCTCAGAAGGAGAGGATAGCCAGAGGCTGGGTCAGACTGCCCAGGCAGGGTGGGAGAGCCCCCCAAGGAAGCAGGCAGGTGGGTTGCCAGTTCTTGGAAGGGCTCATTAATGAAAACCCCCAAGCCTGACAACCTGGGGGAAGGCTCACTGGCCCCATGTGTAGCTGATAAGGGACAGGAGATTCCACAACTCAGGTAGTTCCCCCGCCCCCCTGGAGTTCTGTGGTCACCATTAATCATTTCCTCTAACTGTGTATATAAGAGCTCTTCTGCAGTGAGCCCAGTACTCAGAGAGAAAGGCTAAGGTCCTGAGGAGGATGTGGCTGCAGATCTTACTTTTCCTTGGCATTGTGGTCTGTAGCTTTTCTGCACCCACTCGCTCACCCGCTCCTGTCACCCAGCCCTGGAATCATGTCGATGCCATCAAAGAAGCCCTGAGCCTCCTGAATAACACGCCTGACATGGAGGTGAGTGAGGGAGAGGGTTTGGCTGTTTCCAGACCACCTGCTGGCCCGTGCCTGTCAGCTTGGTAACATGGCCCTTTCCTTTTACAGAATGAAGATGTGGAAATTGTCTCTGAGGAGTTCTCTGTCCAGGTAAGCTGCTTCCCTCTGATGTAGCTTCCCAGGGTCCCTGCAGAGCTGTTTTAAATAGTCCTTTGCAAGGTTGTCTTAACTCCTGTCAGCTGACTGCTGGGCGGAGGGGGCAGAGTCTGGGTAGTCAAGATGTCCATAGCCATTCCTCTGCGGAGGTCATGTGCACGCTTTTATCGTCCACAGCCATGCCCCTGTGGCGGGCAGTCATGTGCAGTCTTTTATCAACTGAGCAATAAGTTTGGGCAGAGCTAACATTCAAAGGTCGGGGATCTGCAGGGGATGATGGGAAAGTGAGAGTCACTTTATGAGATGGTCTTGTTTACCTCGAAGTCTTCACTGTGCCCTTTGACCATGGAGAGAGGATATTGACGACAGAGGGGGTACAGAGGGGTTTCTGGAACAAGGCTCGCCCACAAAGAGGCTTGGGGGATTTCCCCACTCTATCCAGCCCCTTCTCCTAGAATAGTAGCAAGTGGCCTTCGCTTGCAAAGTTAGGGGTCTCGGAACTGGGAATCTCTTGAGGTAGCAGACTATAGAATGTGGCCATGCCAGCTCAAAGTGACCTGGGCCGGGCAGGGAGAAGGGCAGTGGTTAGACAGTGTCATGACTAGACCCATCCTGTGCCACTCGGTGGGAACATAAAGGAGTGAAGAGAAAGTAGCCTGTATTCGGTGAGCACTTGGCCTTTGCTTATCAATGAATGGATACTTCTCGCAGAGGCCAACATGTGTGCAGGCCCGCCTGAGGGTATACGAGCAGGGCCTACGGGGCAACCTCACCAAACTGAAGGGCACCTTGAAAATGATGGCCAGCCACTACCAGAAGAACTGCCCCACAACCCCGGTGAGTGCACAGCATTAGGGTCCCAAAGCAGGACTGTTTTGTTTCAGTCTGGGAGGGTAAGGCCAGTGAGGAGGGACCTCTGGCTGTTCAGGATCCTGACAAGTGTCATTGGACAGGTCACAGGAGCCCCTCAAGAACAGGCCATGGCTCCTGTTCATCCCTAGAGGCTAAGCTGAGGAGCAGCAGAGCCCCGCTGCTCCCGGCAGGAGCAGGAACCACCCGCCCTTGTCATACATGTCATTATCAGGCGTGAGGTCAGAGGTGAGGCAAACCCGAGGAAACTCAGAGCTTGTCCAAGCCCAGAAGAGCTAGCACGTAGGCACCACTTCCTGACAGGGCTTTCCTGTGGGGTGCCCATATTCCATGGATACAGGGATGGGGCTCCTAGAACGGGCAGACACCCCAAATATTCCCCTTTTCTTTTCCTCATGGAAGAGTAAGTCCTGCGCCTCCTTAGAGGCGAGGAGATGCCTCCAGCTGGCTGGCTGCCTCTCACCTGGAACCAAAGAGGCTGCCCCATGAATCTAAAGACGGGGCAGGCCTTCTGTCAGGGCACAGTCCCTGGATGCCATCGGCAGATCTGTGCATGCCCTAGGCAGCACCCAGGCAGCGGTATAGTCACCTGATCCTTTCAAACGGGCTTCTGGCCTCTGAGTTCTCAGTGGTACAAAGAACTACACAGCTACTTCCCTGTGTCACCCACTCACCTGGACTCAAGTGCTTTTTTTTTTTTCTTTTCTTCCTTATCCCCTTCAGAAAAATGACTGTAAGACACACATCACCACATATGAGGATTTTGTAGACAACCTTAAAGGCTTTCTGTTCGACATTCCCTTTGACTGCTGGAAGCCAGTCCAGAAATGAGGCGGCCCAGGCCAGCTCGGATCCAACCTCTCAGATTGCTGCTTTTGCTCCCTGCAAAATGAGCCAGGAAAGCAGGAGTTCTGCCTCGAAGGGACCGAGGGTGGGCCACAGCGACATCAGGGGGCAGTACAGACCTTCTCTGAAAATGCTGACTCTGTCACAGCAGCGGGGGACAAATGAGGGGGATTTTCTACCGATGGGGACCAGTAATATTTATTTATATATTTATATATTTTCTAAAAATATTTATTTATTTATTTATTTAAGCTCACAACTGTATTTATTCAGGATGTCTATTACCCTAATAATAAATTATTCGAACTTGTGTTTGTGTGGTTATCTGGTTTATTTTTAAGAGGGGAGGAATTGGGGTGGTAGGTGGTGGTGGGGTAGCTCCTGGGGTAGGGAATTGATGAGGGGCCATTGCTGTCATGGTCAGAGGGAGGTGAGATCAAGGCCTGGGTACAGCATGGGCCTGGGTACAGTACTCATATGCCTTGGTAGAACTTCTGGGGTGCTCAAGAGCTTCTGCTCCAGAGAAAGGACTCAGGGTTCACCAGGATATTGAAGTAACTGGTTCACAGACCTGGCCCAGAGAAGGGGTGTCATCCTTTCTAGGAGATAAGGGGCTTCTGGTGTTGGTGGTCACTGTCTAAACAAGTCAACCCTGGCATCCAGCAAAACTACAGTCTCCCTTTGAGACCATGGACTCTGTGTCCCTATTCTGTCCTCACACTTGGGGCCTCAACCACTTAAAGTAAATCAGCAAATAGACTAACTGTTCAGAGAAAAAGAAACCAAACCACAGGGGTCAGAGCTCAGCATATTCACCCAACTTTCCCCCAAGTGGGTGATCTTAATCTTTAGCAGTCAGAATGTCAGTTTGGTGTATGTTGGGGCAGAGCTATAAGGTGACACTTTTCTTATTAGGTTTTTATTTTTCCATTAAATTTTGACTCTCATTGGTATTTTCTACTAAAACCCAGAGCCTTGGGGATAAAAGAAATGCAGTTATCCTGTCTTTGCTTGACAACCAGGCTGAAGATCTTGTCCCCAATTTGTTACCCTGTGTTTCTTGTCAGGACCACCAGGAAGTGAGTGTGTGCCCAAAGCTGGGGACTGGGCAGTGGGACCAGCCTTCTTCCTGCAGTGGCCTGAGGAAGCTGGCTGTTTAAGGTCCCTGCAGGTGCTAGGATGCAGTGATCACCCACCGATCCCTGTGCTCCAGCCTGCAGAGCATGATGGCTCAGTCCCAGCCAGACATCTGCTTCAGGCAAAAAGGCCATGACACCATTTGCAATTGCAAATAAAAATTCTTAGAGCAATCCCGAATCTCAGCAAAGAGAAGAATCCATGGAGCAATAAGGTCCCCTCTGTCTTCTTCAGAAGCCATTGGTAACTGATAAGCGGCATCTACACTTCCTTAGACTCATATGCACATATGTAGGTGCCCTTCCACTGAAATGCTGTCAAACAAGCCAAGCGTAGATTTGCTGTGAGTCACCTCTGAGACTATGCATCTGTGTATGTTCCTGGCTTTTGTACTTTGGGGGTCAGAAAGGCATTGTGCCCCAACAAAGGTAGCTGCCATTGGCTCTCCAGAAAAATCACGTGACTCTCTGTGCTGATATTGAGCAAGAACTGTCTGAGGACTAGAAGACTTACCACATAGGTCTGACTTTCCATCAATCCCCGCACACTCACGCCTGTGACCCTTCACGACCAACTTCTCTTATTTGCGGGCCTACTTCAGTAGACCCCAGAACACCAGTAAGGTAAGAAGCGTCTAACGCCTTCGACCTTTATGCCCACAGCTGAATGGGGAGAGAGGGATTACCTTGATCAGCAAACAGGGTGGAGATAAAAATGAGAAATGCTGAGGATTGGAGAACAGAACCTCTGGCTCAGTCAATCGACAAGCCAGTGGCCAAGTGCCGAACTTTGCCAGCCTCTCCAGACACCCTCCCAACATAGCCATCCCAAGGGGAGATGAAGGTATCCATCACTTCCACTGCATAGCCTGCAGGATCCACAAGTCTCCTGTAAGGTCTTTGGTCCAGGGTGAGCAGGGGTGAGTGAGAAGGGTGTCTGCTAGTATTCTGCGGTGCAGGCCCACCACCCAGGTGCCTCTACCCCTGTTTTAGGAGCTTTGCTATGGAAAGTTTACAAAGGACTTCACCTCTACCCTGAAGGAGCTGTCTGATAGATATGACAAGCAGGACCCACACTCAACAAAAATTTACAACGACATGAAACTCCACACAGAAATCTGCATAAAGCTGGAAGTAAGTTGCTGCTTGCTTTGAGGGGAACCTGAGACTCCATTTGCTTGCACAACAGCATGGGATCCAGAGAGACAGAGGTCCTTGAACACTACTTGCCTCTCCCAAGGTGGGGGATTCAAGCCATACAGGTATCCTTTGGGATCATCTCAAAGCCAAAAGAAATCTCCTCGTTGACAGGTTAGAGAATGGGGAGTAGAAAACTGTACGGAGTTGGAGGGGGGTCAATTCAAGGATACTTCTGGGGGTCTCTGCCTGTGTCCTACCCAGGATCCAGGTGGGGCAGGTCTGAGACAGGTCAAACAGGTTGGTCACTGACTCAGCTGGACAAAGGAAAACCAAGCCCGTTCCAGGTTGCTACACCCTTGAGGCCTCTTCTGGGCTGAAGAGCCCCTTGGAGAGCCTTGAGGAGACTGCAGTGTGGGGGAACATGAAGAGACACGACTGAGCTGTGCTCTCTTTGCTTGCATGGTCCCACGGACCCCTGTTTTCTCACCCTCGAGACCTTATCTGGAATAGCACATGGGATCTGCATCACATTCTTTGCTTCCTTCCCACCGCTCTGGTCCTCAGACTCTAGATCTCAATGTCATAGGTGGTTCCCTACTCATGCTCAGACACGGGGGGTGGGGGGGGTGTCTCCCTGAATTACTCCCCTGTGGCTGGCAAGGCAAGTTTCCTTTGTTTTTTTCCTGTGAAGAAGATGATTTTGATCATGTGTTCCTCCAGCCTTCAGATCCACCAGAGGACTGTATTACTGAGCAAAGTGATTTCTCAAAGTTCAAGGAAGCCTTAAGAAGAGTTGTCAGTGCCGGGCAGTGGTGGCGCACGCCTTTAATCCCAGCACTTGGGAGGCAGAGCCAGGTGGATCTCTGTGAGTTCGAGGCCAGCCTGGGCTACCAAGTGAGTTCTAGGAGAGGCGCAAAGCTACACAGAGAAACCCTGTCTCGAAAAACCAAAAAATAAAAAAAAAGAAGAGTTGTCAGCCGGGCGGTGGTGGCACACGTCTTTAATCCCAGCACTCGGGCGGCAAAGCCAGGTGGATCTCTATGAGTTCAAGGCAGCTTGGGCTAGAGTGAGTTCCAGGACAGGCGCAAAGCTACACAGAGAAACCTTGTCTCGAAAAACAAAACAAAACAAAAAAAGAAAAAAAAAAAAAGAAGAGTTATCATCTCCATAGAAGGATGGAAATCATGTCAGAAAACTAAGGGCAACTTCTGGGGCTCCATCTTTTCCTGGGGTTGGAGCTGAAGGAAATGGGGTTGGAGGGGTCTCAGAAATTATTTGCAATGGGTAGAGAAGAGATGGGAGTCTGGTGCTTGGCTGGGAGACGAGGCTGTGGGTGAGCCATAGTGGAGAATACCTAAGACCACACATCTGTAACTTATCTGTTAGTGCTTGCTGCTTCAATAAAGCCTGAGTGTGAAAAAACTGGGTACAGCCTTGCCTGGGGCCTCATGGACTGGGAGGGAGAGGGAGGAAGCATGAAACACTTTCATCATGAAGCACTTGACCTGGAGTCCTCCACACAGGAAGTACTCCTTTGACTGCTTCCTGTTCCCTCATCTGATCCAAATCTGATCTTTTCCCAGAATCTCCTTCTCAGCCCAATACCTACCCACCTCCAAGACCCAAGCATGAAACATATGGCTTAAATCATTTCCTCCCTTGTTCTCAACTACGGCTCCTGGGCAGCTCCACAGATCCACCTCCACTTGTCCCTGACCCAGAGTGGGGCCAGGGAGACTCTCATGCTACCTACTGAAGATTAGGTATAGTGTAGGACTTGGCCAGAAAGGATGTCCACAGAGCTCAGGAATCCTTACACCCCCAGCTCTCCCAGCACCAGAAGAGGGTTATCTACCCACTGAGTAAAAGCCCCTCATCTGGCCTATATAACACTTCCCAACACACCCTCCCAACACTTCCTGGGTGTCTGGTATGACATCTTATCTTTGACCCTTAACACTTTCATCTCCCACACCCACAGCCAGTTTTGCTTAGGTCTTGAAGTGCTGGTAGATAGAACTCCCAAACTCTAACCCCCACCCTCAACACCAGCCCTCACCCTAATCATTTGGACAGTTCATTGGGGATGCCTGGGATTACCCTACAATTCAAACAGCTTCCCACAACCCAAAGCTCTGAGACCAGAGCTTCAACAAGCTAGAATAGAAAAGGCTCTGCTTATCCCGAAGTGCAATTAGCTGCCATGAGACAATACCTGCCTCCTGACAGGCTGTGTCCAGCTGTGAAGGCCATCCGCACACCTGCCATCCCTGCCAATGGATGCTGGGCCACAACTTCTCATCTCTGTCTGGAGATACCAGATACCACAAAGGCTAGAGATCAGAAATGGGCCCAGGCAAAGTTGTCTGGGTATCTCAGAATACAGGAGACAATCCTGTGGCTCTGGGTCAGGTGTCCGGGGCTGCTACAGGGCCAGGGGCCAAGGCTGGTTTCAGCTTGGAGAAAGACGTGGTCTGGCTCCTAAAGGCTGTGAGCTCTTGAGTGAATGGCACGGATACTCAGCATTCCTAAGGCCGCTCCTCTGTAACTAGCAGTCAAGTCTGCCTAGGGCTGCTGGGACATCCTTCCAGGACCCACTCCTTTATGTCATTAGCTTCCTGTGAGTTGGTGTATGGGTTCTCTGACCTTGAACTCCTGACAAAGCCTGAGGCACCTGTAATGGAATTGGGAACTTGTCACCTCCACTGTTTGCTAAGTGACCTTGGATGAATCCCTTAGTCACTTAGCTACAGAGTTCACAAAGGTAGGATGAACTTCAGCACTGGAGGCCACACCTCAGCCTGAGTCCAAGAGCTTCAGTCAAGCTGAACTGCTGCAGAGCATCAGGCTCACTCAGGGGACACTGAGGTCAGAGAGCATGTGGAGCTGGGAAGGCACAGGTACAAAGGGGATGAACTATCCCAAGTCCTTAGTCAAAGTCACCGGACAGCCACCCACGAAGAGACAGGTCCTGCAGGGAGGGTCTCTTGGGTTTTCTACGCGCCACAGTTTTCCCTCTAGGTAGGCTCAGCTCTGCATGTGGTGGTGGGAAGTATCCTGGGGCTGCACACATAAGGGTACTGTTCCCGAGAGCCGTGCGTCTGAGTCCACAGCTCCCTGCACTTGGGTTTAAGAAGACATTGCTCTAGTGAAAAGCTGGGACTCTGGGATGGATACTCAGTCCACAAAACATGACCTTGACCTGACATGGTCTGGGTTAAGCCCCGGGCACTTCCTTTCCCTAACAGGCCAGGGACCAGGATAAAATTGTAGCTTCTATAGGTGGCACCCAAGAGTAGGCCTGGCTCAGATGAAATGTGTTTGGCTTCTTTGAGCCCATCTCGAGCCCAGGAGGGACAGTAGGGCTGGCTGGCTGAGAGACAGACACATCCACTTATCCTGACTTTCTAGAATACTGGAATAGCCCCACTCACCCCAGAGGCCTCCTGGGTGTTTTTCCTCACAGTTATCAACAGGACTCTAAGAAATCCATGAGAGTAGCCATAGGAGCCTTGCTTATGATGGGCCTGAGAATTGGACCAACCCATGGACAGCCTCATGCAGTCTTTGAACACAGTGTGGTCACAGAGAGGTAACACAGGAGGGAAGATTCACCCACAAGAAGGGACAATCTGTCTGTCTAGGATACAGAATGATAGACTCTATAATGGCTAATTTTGGTTGCCAACTTCATGCACCCGGGGAAGAGGAACCTCAACTGAGGAAACGCCTCTCTCAATTTGCCTGTGGGCATATCTATGGGGTATTTTCTTCATTGCCCATTGATGTAGGAGGTCCCACCCCAGACAGATGATGGCAACCCCTGGTTGGCCTGGGCTGAATAAAAAAGGTAACTGAACAAGCCAGTAAGCAATGTTGTCTCTGCTCCCATTCCTGCCTTGGATTCCTTCAGTGATGGACTTCAACCTGTAAACAGGATAAACTCCTCTACCATGTTGGTTTTGGTCATGGTGTTTATCACAGCAACAGAACCCCAAATTAGAACAGATACTAGGTTACCATGGCAACTCAGAGAGGCTGCTGTGAAAGGCCCAACATGGTACCCACGCTGAAATGACCCCACATGGGCCAAGAGATGGAACTGGGACAAGATGTGAGGAGAGGCGAGAAGAGACCTTTCTCCATGACTTCCTGGGGAGAGATGCTGCGTCCAAGGTCAGTGGACATCACTGGATCACTTTCCCTTTGCTCATAGTAAATTTGCATTTTCAACATCCCTGCATAGCATCTGAAGAGTCCCCAAATGAGTCGTTCAGCCAAGATGCTGAGGTGAGCTTGCAATGGCTAATGTAACAGATCCTCCCAAAGGACTGGGGCAGGAGACAAGACGCCCCTCAGCCTGGACACTGAAGAGGTTAATTGGCTCTTCACTGGTAGTAGGCAGCACCATCCTTGGAGTGTACCTGGAAGAGGGGCGAGGTGTCATTTGGCATCCTCTACCTCCCCACCACCAGAATCTCAGGTGCTGACAGCCCTCAGGCTGCCCATGTGGCCTGTGGCACCAGGCTCTAAATGTTCTGGACTGGCCCTGGAAACCAGGTGTGCTGTGTTCCTGAGCCCTTCTTGTGATCCCTGGCTGCCTGCATATATAGGTGTTTGGTGGCCTGAGTCTGTCTGAAGGAAGTGGAGGACAGGGTAAGGGAGACGACTTAGTGGGTAGAATGCTTGCCAGGTAAGCATGTGGACCGGAGTTCAGATCCTCAGTGCTCATGTAACCTCAAACCCAATGCTGGGAGGCAGAGACAGGAGAATGCTGGGGACTCTTGGCCAGCCAGTCTAGCCAATCAGATAGCTTCGTGGTCAGTGAGTTACCTGTCTCAAAAAATAAGGTGTAGAGTGACATTGGATATCAACTTCTGGCCCTTACTTGAGACTGCACACACACGTGTATACACACACACACACACACACACACACACACACACAGCAGAGGCAGGACCACAGGGATCAAGCACAGACTGTATCCACACAGCTGCAGGTTTGTGTTGAGGCACATGCCAATCAATCATTATGGATCCAGCACTTCCTGACCTGGAACCTTCCACACTGTTTCAGTTAAGACATACTGGGTTGATTTTGATCTCTGGCCTCATGTTTCTTATATGTGTGGTGGGGTACAGGCATAAATGGAGGGGCCCCAGCCCCAGCCAGCCCACCCTGACACAAGAGGCCTAGAAGCTGTAGTGACTGAGAGAAAGAGAGAGAGAGAGAGAGAGAGAGAGAGAGAGAGAGAGAGAGAGAGAGAGAGAGAGAGAGAGCGCCCAGTGCAGGCACAGGGAGGCCACACACTCATAGCACACAGGGCTGTTGAGTAACAGCAGGCCCGAGGATAGGGACGCGGCCCAGGGGAGACTTTGGGCCTACATTCTCTAGAAGCTCCCCACCTTCACACCTCAGAGAGATGGGGACTTCCTCAGAATAACATAGGAGGTGAGCCAGACAGAATTCTTAGCCTGGCCCATAGAAGCCCCCTTGGTGGGCCCTCAGGAGGGCTGCTGGGTGCAGGCCTCGCCCTCACAAATGGATGACCAATTTCCCTTCTGTGAAGAGACCCTGAGACCCGAGCTGCCCGGAAAGCTGCAGGTTCGGGGGTATTTTTCACTGTGGTTTGAGATGTGAGGAGTGAGACAGTTTCGTGTTGCTGCCACTGATGTTATCACCAAACTGACTGGCTCTGTCAACCTGCAAGGATTAACAGCGGCCCTTTCCCTTTCCCTTTCCCTCTGAGGGACCGTGAGCAAGCAGCCCGGGGCCTGAGATCAGTGCCACCTGGGCCTCATCCCGGGGGGAAGCTGGCCTGCTACACACTGCTCTACATGTCAATCATCAGTATACAATCAAGTCTGTAAAATGTGCACAATTTAGACTTTTCACAAATATCCACATCCCTAGAACCAACATCCAGAGAGTAGAACATTTCCCAGCAGCCACTAAGTGCCTCCACTATCCCATCATGAAACAGTTTTTGATATTCCTGGTCTTCATTTCAGCGGAAGCCTGAGCTCATATTGTCTTTTGGGTCTGAGCTCCTGTTACCACGTAGTATCACACTATACAACCATCCCACGATTTACTCAATTCTAATTTTTTTACGTTTACTTATTTAGTGTGGGAGGATTACATGTGTGCCACTGTGTAGTCAGAGACAACGTGTGGGAGTAGGTTCTTTCCTTCAACCATATGGGGTCTGGGAACCGAACTCAGGTCTTCAGCCTTGGTGGCAAGCGACCATCTCACCAGGCCAACTATCTCACAGTTTATTTCTCCGTTTTACTGTCGATGGACAGTTAGTCTGTTTCCATCTACGGCTAATAATAAAGTCACCTTGGGCATTCTGTACGTGTGTTTGGGTCCTTAGTGTTTCCACTCTTTGTTTTAATTCTGAGTTTGGTGTGGAACTGCTGGTCACAATATATGCACGTTAGGTTTAAGAGAGGGCACTAAACATTTTTCTAAGGCAGACTTTGAGAAGCAAGATTTTTTGGCTAGACACTGCTTACCCATCTCCAACATTGGGTCTCCTCTCTTTTTCACAGGCTGCTTCCCAAGCACCCTTATATCACTAGGAAGGTTCCTTTCCACTGTCTATCATTGTCAACATTCTGACAATTCCAACTGTCAGGAAACAAAACACAAATCCGATTGAACCCTAACTCGTATCCCAGGCCTGCCCTGGGAAGCAAGATTTACAGGCCAAGGTGATGTGTACACAGTATCTAGAGACAGATTAGGTGGTTTATGGTTTGCTAGTGCCCATACCCACCCTTTCAATCTCATGGCTAGGAAGATGCTACCTTCATTCCCAAAATCTCCTTATGGGAGGTCAAAAGGGTTCATACAGGGTCCCTTGACATGGATACGAGTGATTGCTAGGGCCTTCGTAGGACCTTTGTTGATGAGGTTCAGGCCTCAGAGCCTCTGGGAGACTCCAGGGAAATTAGCCTGCTTCTATGCTATGTAGAGAGACCACGCCAAGGGACAGAGCCCCTGGGCACAGTCCCGGGTTCCTCTTGGGAGGCTGGCGGTCACAGTCCCCTGTCAGTGCCCTACTGTGTCCTGATGCATTCACTTCCCTGGCCTCTTTTACCTCTGCCTACTTCTCTCTGTCCTTATGGCCTTACTCCAACTCACCTCACGAATGCAGGTACCTCAGACTTTCAGAGGCTCACACCTCCCATTCTCCTCTCCACAGCTGCCACCCATTAATTCACCCTGGAAGTATTCATGGACACCTGTGGAATATCAGGGACCATGGCGGGCACTGTGGGACTCTGAACCCTGGAGATGTTCACATTTTAGGGCACTGCCACACTGGGTTGCCTGCTAACTCAGGGTGAACTCTGACCTGGCATAAGACACTGCTCTCCCACTCCGGCCCCCACAGTCCCACTGCTTACCACCCTGTCGCCTCACATTAGCCCTGAGCCGCAGAACACAAGCCAGCCACAGTTCTGCTCACTGGCCCTTCTGCCTGGAATGTACTCCAGCCAAGTAGCTGACATCTGGCTCCTAAGAAGACAGAGTAAGATCCAGGAAGGTGGAGAGATGTCCCACTGGGCACTGCTTCCTCAACATCCACTCTGGAACTCGTTCCTGGTCCCAGAGGTGCACTGCCACCTGATTTTCTGGGGATGAGGGGTTTCTGCCCTATTCCTCAGGTCTGAGGAGGCTCTCACCCTCTAGGTTCCAGATATGGCTATTTCCCAGTGAGGAAATAAGCCTTTCCTTGCCTCTGATTCGAAGAAACACTCACAGATCTTAGGGAAACAGGACAGGAGAGGTAATGTAAAGCTTCCAAGGTTTAGAAAATGCTCTTTGTGGGTTGGGAAGATGGCTCAGCAGGCAAAATGCTGTCTACCAAGCATGACCACTGGAAGTCAGTTCTCCAAGATCCATGTAGTGGAAGAAGAGAACCAAAGATGTCCTCTGACCTCCACACATGCACTTCGGCATGAGTGAAAAGTAAACAGAGAGGAGGCTTGTGGGGGATACATTTTAAAAAATTTTTTAACAGAAAGAAAATGTCCTTTGGGGAAAAGCCTCCTGGGAGCTCTGAAAGGGTACTAGAACACAGACAGGATGCTGTTATGCACGTGAGAGGTGAGCCAGGAGGATGCTCTGGGCCCGGAGCCCACAGCTAGCTCTTTTCCCACTTAGTGAACCTGGGAACCACCTCAAAGGAAGCAGCAGGATGGAGAGAAGCCCAGCTCTTTGGCAATCTGTCACACTTCCTCCAGCCCAGAAGCTGGGGCAGCCCCAAGCTCTCCTGGCACCTGCCCAGCCTTTTCCTCTAGCCAGGGTGAGGTCATGTGCTGGGAGCGGTGGCCAGGGAGACAGCAATTGCTCCCAGGGCCATAGCTCCAAGTCAGAAATGACATAACAACAGATAACTCACCATCCCCTTTCTCCCCACACCCTAAGAAACCCCGACTTCCAGTCCAAGTCCCTTCCCCCACCGGATTCTCTCCAGGCACTTTCTGATGGTCTTTTTCAAGTCCTAAATGGAAGCACAAGTTCCGTATTCCATCAAGCCTTGGGGCCAGGGCTGTGGATCTGATAGACACTAACACCCGACCCATGGACTCAACGTCCCCTTGGCATCCCAACCAACGTAAAAATAAGAGGGAACTACACACCTCTGCTTGTGCCTGGCCCATGGCTACTCCAAAGATTCCTGTGCCTGTGGGCACCATGGACAGACAGACACTGGAGCTCTGGGAGCAAACTGAAGGGCCATGATCTAGGACTCCCGGCTAAGATGAGTCCCCATGGTGGGAAGGAGTGTCTTCCCTTAGAGCTCACAGGTTGAGGGCCCATAAGTCACAGGGAAGCAGACAGATGGACATCAAAGGTCCATGACAGTGAATGAGAAATAGATAAATGGACAGATAGATGGACATGATCGACAGCCAGAGCTGCAAGGGTCAGATGGAGAGACCAGTTGGGAACTTGGGCAGTGACTTATTGAACGACAGAAAGGTAGGTCATGAGACAGAGAACTTCTAGCATGGAAGGCGCAGCTGAGAGAGGAGGTTCCTGAGAGAGCTGGAGTCACAGCTCCATCAGACACAGCAAGTATCCTGTTCACAGTCCCCCTTCCTCTCCACACTCAAGATCTCTCTGCTGGAATGACCCCTCACCTCTAGGTCATTTCTCTCGCCGGGACAGTTTGCGGCCCGGGCACCATTAATAGATGACAGTTCTGTCTCTGAACACAGAAGGCTCAAAGGTTCCCGTTTGGACACAGTGATCAGATACACTGAGACTCTTGGGGCCCTTCTATTCATGTTTGCTATGCTCCCTGACAAGTGCACACACACACACACACACACACACACACACATATGTATGTGTTAAATTCAGGATCCAGCTGCCTGTCTCAGGCTGGGTTCTCTGGAGACGGGACCCTAAGACGAAGCCCAGTATGTTTATGGGAAGGAGGGGAGGTAGCAGGAGTAAACGAAGGAGAACCCGGTCTGCTAGGCAGTCATGACAAGTATCTCAGCTGACCCAGGGAGGAATTCCAGAGCTGGCACAGCCTGCCAGTTTTCCTGTGACAGGGTGAGGAAGTAGAGCCTGTGTGTCTTTGTGTTGATATGGAACTGGATGTAAGTTGCCCATGGAAGAAGGCATGACCTCACATGTGACAATTTTCTTCAGCTCAGGAAATTCCCAAGGAAGAATGCCTGCCAACAACTGTCATCCTCCAACAGAGCCTGCAAACACGGACACGCTCTTGATGCTCGAAGGACATTCTGGGTAACATATTTCAGTACCTACCGCAGTCTGCCCCCACAAGGTCCACTTCCTTCTCTCTCTCTCTCTCTCTCTCTCTCTGTCTCTCTCTTCTTTCTTTCTTTCTTTTTCTTTTACTTTTTCTTTCTTTTTTTTTTTTTTTTTTTTTTTTTTTGGTTTTTCGAGACAGGGTTTCTCTGTGTGGCTTTGCGCCTTTCCTGGAACTCACTTGGTAGCCCAGGCTGGCCTCGAACTCACAAAGATCCACCTGCCTCTGCCTCCCGAGTGCTGGGATTAAAGGTGTGCGCCACCACCGCCCGGCTTTCTTTCTTTCTTTCTTTCTTTCTTTCTTTCTTTCTTTCTTTCTTTCTTTCTTCTCTTTCTTTTTTTCCTTTCTCTCTCTCCCTCCCCCCTCTTCCTTCCTTCTTTCCTTCCTTCCTTCCTGGTTCTTTTAAGGAATAACACTAAAACAAAATAAGATATAATAAAAAACTAACATATCAAAGCCAGACAAAACAAACAAACAAACAAACAAACAAACAAACAAACAAACAGAAGGAAAAGAGCCCAAGAAAAAGCACAAGTGTCAGAGGTCCACTCATTCGCACACTCAAGAATCCCATAAAAGCTCTAAACTGGAAGCCATAGCATATATGCAGAGGACCTGGTGCAGACCCATGCGGGCTCTGTGCGTGCTACCTCAGTCTCTCTGAGTTCACATGAACTTTGCTCATGTTCACTTAGACGGTCTTGCTTTCTTGGTGTCCTCCACCCTCTCTGGCTCTTACACTCTTTCTGCCTCCTCTTCCATGGGGTTCCCTGAGTCCTGAGAAGAGGTATTTGATGGAGACATCCCATTCAGGGCTGAGTATTCTAAGGCCTCTCACTCTCTACATATTGTCTGGCTGTGGGTCTTTGTATTTTTTCCAATCTGCTGCAGGAGGAAGGGTCTCTGATGATGGCTGAGAAAGGCACAGATGTATGAGAATAGCAGAACGTCATGTATTACTAATCTTTTTTTTAGAACAATATTGTTTGGTTTTACCCTAGCCCCCAAGGTGATCTAGTCTCTGGTTCATGGTCACCCAAGCAGTGTTGGGTGTAGGTTCCATCTTGTGGAGTGGGCATTAAGTCAAATCAGATATTGATTGATTATTCCCACAAGATTCACGACACCATTGCATTAGCATGTCTTGCAGGTAGGGCACCACTGTAGATCAAAGGGTTTATGGCTGGTTTGGCGTTTATGTTTCTCTTTCGAATCACACAAAATAGCTTCCTGTACCTGGAATGTAGGGGTGAAGGCTCCATGTAGGCACCAGCTCGACTTCTCCAGGTTCGATGAGTTGTGTAGGTGTTGTCTTCAGCAATGGGGCCTTGCTGTCACTTTGTGGAGAGCAATCTATGTCTTGGCAACAGCTTGGGTTGTTTGGGGATTCCCATGGGACCCTTTTGGCTAACAATTCAATTAGATGTAATCTAATCCCAGTACTGGAAGCTTCATTTGCTGACAAGAGAGAGCCAGTTGGGACTCTGTCTCCTCCATTATTTGGCAGCTTAATTTAGATTACCTTCACACAGACACACACACACACACACACACACACACACACACACACACACACACACACTTTTTTAGGAAGTTTCTATGGTATTTGGTTTCCATATTACCCCTCAAGTGGCCCTTACTTCAGCTGTCTCTCCCTATGTTCTCTCTCCTTGTCCCTGTCTCCCTCCCCCTCCCCACTTGATCCTCCTATTCTAGCCCCCACCCCATCCATCTAGAACTATCTATTCTATTTCCCTTTCCTAATGAGATCTGTATGTTCTCCCAGTCCCTCACACTATTAGGCCCACTTCCCATAAGTCCCAGAATTCCAGAGCAGCACTATTGACAACTGCCTAAGTCCTAACCTGCAGTGATTTCAAAGTGTCATGATGCAAGTACTCTGTCACCAGGTTTCAAGCTACCAGTGGCTTCAAAACAGCCTGGCAGAAATTTAGCAATTGACTCTCACACTTAAGTAGCTAGCCCAGCATGTCTGCAATGTCGTTGGCCATCTCTCACTGGGGGAAATCGGAACGGGGAAAGTTGGTAATGAATTAGAGCGGACCACATGGCCACCACAGATATCAATCATTTCCTCTTCTGCTCTCTACTCCAGCTTCCCTTCAACCTTGGCACTGGTCTTCATCTGGCCCCTTGCTGGTGGCATCTATGAGTTGTCTGATCCCAGGTCTCCTCTCATCTCAAGGTGAAGTTGCCAAATAGAAAAACGAAATACTGGGGAGCCTGAGAAGATGGCTTTACCAACTTAAACTGCTTGCCACATATATGTAAGGATCCGAGTTCAAATCCTTGGCACCCATGTTTACAAAACAACAACAACAAAACCCCGGCAAGTATGCTGACACATGCCTGAATCTCAATGCTGGGGAGTCAGAGACAGGAAGACCCTGGGGGTCGCTGGCCAGCCAGTCCAGCTGAATTGGTGAGTTTCAGGTTCAGTGAGACTTTGTCTCATGACACAAAGTAGAGGACAAATGAAGAAGACATCTGACATCATCCTCAGGCCTCTACAAGGCGTATGTGCGTGCGTGCGTGTGTGCGTGTGTGTGTGTGTGTGTGTGTGTGTGTGTGTGTGTGTGTGTGTATAATATATGTACCAAAGTCCTGAAGCTGATCACTTGGGAGAGGAGATGCATCCCTCTCACTCCCACTGTGTAGCCTGACCTCTTCCTTTTAATCAATGTAAGCACTCCCACCTAGATGGTGACTCTTCTCTCCCTGGGCAGAAGGAAGTGGAAGTGCTCTGGCAGCAGCGTTCACTATAGTCCAACAGGATTCTTGCTTTGGCTTTCAATGGAAATACTTCTTCTCAGGGAACCAAGACCACAGAGCACTGATGGGAGGCAAAAAATATTCCAAATGGTTCACCAGGGATGATCCTATCAGGGACCATTCCTGCTTCTATCCCAAGATGCTCATGTATAGCCTATTACAGTGTTTAATTAACGGTAAGAATTGTGGCCTTGAGGAGCCTATGACCCTGTAAAATGTCACTTCCAGATTGTTCTTCCATGATGCCTTCCATTGGTCATTGCCCAACATGCTATCAGATTGACAGCATTTACGTGGTGGGGTCTGTGGGGAGCAGCGATTCCATGGTTTCGGACTCTCAACTTCAATGCTGATGTATTATGTGGAGTCCTATACTAGTAGATCAAAAACTCTGAAAGGCCCTGGACGGTGGTGTTGTCTGAGTCCCTGCAGGGAAAGGCAAATCTGCCGAGGGTTGGACTGATCAACCGAGGCTTTTCCTGAGGCTCTGATGTATGGAGAAGGACCACACTTGGCAAAGCCAGGGATAGCCTGAGGCCAGGGCCTTGGGAGTTTGTCCCTGAGGCCTTGATGAGTGGAAAAGCAACTGTGTTCCTTCTGTTAAGCCAGGAATGTTCTTGGACAGAGATGGTAATAGCCTGTGGCTTTAGATCAGGAGGACTCAGACCTTACTACCATATGAGGCTATGGTTATCAGTCCCAAGGCTGCTGCTGTGTGCTCCATCTGTAATGTTCTTGAGATAACCCTGTGTTCCCCTTAAGCAACATTGTTTGACTCAGTCCCATTTTATGACAGTTTCTGCTATCTTCATCCCATTTCTCCTATGGAAATAGTATATAAGATGCTATACTTCTTAATAAGCTTGCTTGGCATAAGGCATAACTTTGGCAAGACCTCCTGATCCCAAACTTATCTGTCTCCTTATCTTCTGAACCCCTGGTCCCCTTTCCCAGGACACTGTCCCTGAAGAACGACCTGTTGGTCCAGGTCACAAACCCATATCTGGAATGTATGTTTGTCTTTTAAAAATGACTCATTGACTCTTCCAGGTTATAAGAGGATAGAGCTAGTTAACTAACAACCACATAGTTTATTGATAACTTCAAAATCCAGTATTATATCTGCATGTATTTATGCATGTGTGCATGGTCCTCATTAGTTGGCATTAAAGGATCACTCATGAAGCGATAGGTATGAGCCAGGATGAAAGTTTGGGTGTCATGAGATGGACAGTGCGGGGCTTGTATGACTTGTACTATCTCCAGTCCTGTTGATGTTGAGTACAAGTGTATTATCTCTAGCTTATGATCAACTGTTGCTGCACTCCGGTTTTTGAGGAATCTACTCTGAGTAGTTCTTGCTGTATAGACACTTCATCGAGCCTTCTAAATTCACCAGGGTTCAGCAGTCTGACAGGTGTTTTCCAAAGGTGTATAGTCTCCAATATAGATGTGGATGCTTTTTAGCATAGAATCAGATGTCTTTGGGGCCCACATGTGGAACTATTTGAACCCTGGCCTGAAAATACTACAGAGATCTTTCCTGCCTGGATGCCCACCCAAAGGAGGCAGGATTTTATGTAACTGCCAGATATATGGGTCAGAGTAATAACCTCAGGTTATTAACCTCTATAATAGGTTACCTCTGTCACCCTAGAAAGCATGCCACAGCTGTTCTTTCTTCAAGAAGGGAAGCACACGATGTCATAATTTGCCACATACTTCTTGGGAAATTTCCTGGCATGCTCCAGGATCCATGATCATGATCTCTAAACAGCTTACTGATGTGATAGCCTCTGGTGCCCAAAGGCCTCATCTCCTGGACTGCCATGCCTTGCTATAGCCAACTGGTCTAGTGTTATTGATAGGCCAAACCAGTAGGATATTATAAAGGATGTTCCAGAAAGTTCAGAACCTTATAACAAAGGTCAAGAGAATCAACCTTGTCTGAAAAATGTAAGCTTCTTTGACCCAAGGAATGCAAACCACATCCAGCATAGAATGAAAAGAATAGTGTCACCAGACCAGGGGCCAGCTGCCCCATTGCCTAAGGCCAGGTTCATACACTGTGGCAAAGACACGCTATCTGGGAAGTACATTGATACAACCTTGGCTACACTTTGATGGATAGGTACCAGCCCACCTGCCGTTATATTCCAAGACCGATCTGGATCTTGATGGTCAATGAAGTGAGATGCTATGGACTCCCTTTTAGATCCTTAATGATGTCACTGACTGCTGCCAATACCTCCAAGATAGGCTGTTGTTTTTCTTTTATTTCTTTCTTTAGCTAGAAGAGGGAGAAAATTGGAGGCTTCCACTTAGCCCTTGCTATATAGACCACAGCCCAATGTAGAGGTTGTGCTAATCAACAAATGTATTTACCCTGTTATACTACTGGGAGGGCCTATGGCCTGGCAGGTGGTTCGAGTATGACTCTAGCCAGGAATCCACTTCTTACTCGGCCCACATATATCTACCCACAGCTCAAACAAGAGGGTTGTGATGCCATGACAGTCTCCAGGTAATAATGTCAACTCAACTTCTGTGCTCTGTGGTCCTCAAAATGTTTGGCCATCCCCCTTTTTTTATGAGCATGTATGTATACCCAGGTGAATGACAACATGTCCCCTTGGCACATGTTCATGCCTGCTTGCTGTGGTTGTGTAGGTCTGCCCTTCATTTGAGGGACCTAGCTAATTCTTTAACCAAAGGGGACATTTTGCCGAGGTGTCTGGATTGATTATCTGCCCTTGTCTCATTCCTGCTGCTGTAGTCAAAAAACAAAACAAGCCGGGCAGTGGTGGCGCAGGCCTTTAATCCCAGCGCTCAGGCGGATCTCTGTGAGTTCGAGGCCAGCCTGGTCTGCAGAGAAAGTTCCAGGACAGCCATAGCTGTTACACAGAGAAACTCTGTTAAAATCAAACAACAAACAAACAAAAACCACCTTACTGTGTTACTTACTTTTCTTTCACTGTGATAAGACACCATGACCAAGGTAACTTAGAGAAGAAAGGGTGTATTGGGGGCTTTTAGTTCAGAGGGGAAGTCCATGACCATCACAGCAGGAGTCATGGCTCTGGAGCAGTAGCTGAGAGCTTACACCTCTATCCTCAAGCGGGAGTGTTGTTCGAATCTTAGATGGTCTTGTAATAGAAAACCTGGTGCCAGATATGGGGGTAAAAGCTGAAAGATCAGAGAAGCAGAGCAAGCCACAGCCACCACCTATTACCTCACCAACTCCTCGAATCCTCAGACTGAAAACCTCTGAGTCCTCACCTGAAGGGTCTCTGCTGAACTGCTTTAGTTTCTGTTTCCTCATGCCTTATATACCTTTCTCCGCCCTGCCGTCACTTCCTGGGATTAAAGGCGTGTGTGCTTCCCAGTACTGGGATTAAAGGTGTGTGCCACCACTGCCTGGCTCTGTTTCCAGTGTGGCCTTGAACTCACAGAGACCCAGACTGATCTCTGCCTCCCGAGTGATAGGATTAAGGGTGTGTGGTGTGTGCCACCACTGTCTGGCCTCTATGTCCAATCTAGTGGCTGGCTCTGTCCTCTGATCTCCAGGCAAGCTTTATTGGAGTACACAATATATCACTACACATGAGGCAGAGAGAGAGAGAGAGAGAGAGAGAGAGAGAGAGAGAGAGAGAGAGAGAGAGAGAGAGAGTTAACTGGAAATGACATGGATTTTTGAAATGTCAAAGCCTATTCCCAGTGACACACCTCCTTCCAACAAGATGACACCTCCTAAGCCTTCCCAAGCAGTTCCACTAATTAGGGACCAAACATTCAAATATATGAGCCTACAGGGGCCATTCTCATTCAAACCACCACAAGACAAAAAGCAATTTAGGGGAAAAAGGGTTTTAGCTCTCAATTCCAGATTACAGTCCATGACAGCAGGGAAGTCCCACTACCAGGGGCTTAAGAAAGCTGGTCATTCACAGCCAAGAGCAGAAAGGGGACAGACGGCTAGCACTCAGTTCATGTTCTCTACTCTTACACAGTCCAGGACCCAGCCCCAAGGAATGGTGTTGCCCACATTCAGGGTGGTTCTCCTCACCTCAATTAACCCAGTTACAGAAAACATGGACGGGTCAATCTTGTCTGAGCAATCCCTCTTTGGGATTCT
Source organism: Peromyscus eremicus (assembly GCF_949786415.1). Taxonomy (NCBI): domain Eukaryota; kingdom Metazoa; phylum Chordata; class Mammalia; order Rodentia; family Cricetidae; genus Peromyscus; species Peromyscus eremicus. The sequence continues at coordinate 37,347,696 of NC_081423.1, read as the reverse complement.
CCTCCCGGTGGTTCTAGATTCCATTAAGTTTAAGAATAAAACTAACTATCACACTGTCCATGATTGATTCTTTTGACTGCAAACAATGAGTAGTTTGGGAGCTGGAAAGATGGCTCTGTGGTGTCAAGGACAGGTTCAAATCTCAGCATCTACATGGTGGCTCACAATAACTCATGCTCATAACTCTAGTTCCAGGGAACCCAGTGCCCTCTTTTGACTCTCACAAACACTAGGCATGCACACAGCACACATACATATATACATACATACATACATACATACATACATACATACATACATACAGGCAAAACATTCATTCACATAAAATAAAGTAAATAAATCTAAAAAAAAGAATGAGCCGTTACTTGTTGGTCTCTAGTCTATTTTGATGCTAAGGATGCTGTGTTCCATGGACCGTCTTCATAGCTTGCTGTGAGTCAGGCCCTTCATGCTGTCACTCTGACTTTGCCAGCTAGAACTGGGCTACATACCATCATCAGTAGTTATTTCAGAATCCCGTCATCCCATCACTAATAGTGATCCTAGTTCCCTGAAGACCTGTCCTATTGTAGATATTGGCCTGCAGAGAGCTTTACTTCAGAGCAATATTGATGCCTTTCTTTCCAGAACATTCCTTCCTATTTTGGTATCTTCTAGACCCTCAGGCTTTTTTTTTTTTAAACCTTGCTTGCACACCTAATTCCTGGCAATTTTTATACTACTACAGCAATTCCAGCATTTCTAGATGACATAATGTGTGCCACCTTTCCCCAGTGTTTCTAGGAGCCACTGTATCAATGTTCATACCCTCTCCTTGGGCCTTGCTTTAGTTTAAACCCTGTATCCTTGGAGAGTCCTTCTGAAACAATGAATGTTTCCATCCAGACTTATATTTAATTGGCCCCAAATCACGTCCTACACATTCTCCCTCAATTCTTGCTGGTACGTGATAGCAAGGATGCATGCATCTTTCTCCATGTCCTTTCTTCCAGTTATCAACTGTGATAGTTGGTTTTAATGTCAACATTTTTGAATCACCTGAGCTGGGAACCTGACTTGAGGAATTGTCCTGGTTGCCTTCACTGATGTGGGATGGGCCCCTCTAAATGCGGGCAATCTGGTAGCAGATCAAAAAGGACATGGCCGACCAAAGATCACTTGCCTTTTGCTTGCTTGGTCTTCCATCTTGCTGCCAAATTGATTCATCTCATTGTTGTTGCTTATTCCTCTACTGATACTAAAACAGGTGTCCCTAGGCTGCCTTCACTGACTAGGGACCAGTGGCTCTCCAAAAACCCTCCAGGTCTTCAGCACCAGATTGGGATTACTAAGGCAACCAGCCAGTAAGCCTCATTGCTGTGGTTCCTGCCTCCAGGTTCTGACCCTAAGTTCCTGCCTTAGCTTTCCTCAATGATGGATGGTAACTTGTAAAATAACAAATTCTTTCCCATGTTGCTTTTGGTCATTGTATTTATCACAGCAAATTAGAACTTCAATTGGGCACATCCAGCCAGGTTATAGTGACTGTAGTTTATTGGCCTACTGTCCAAGAGGAGATGTGGGAGCAGAAGACAGAGGCTCTGCATTGTCTTTTTAAAGCAAGAGGGAATTTCCATCTCAAGAGAGTTGAACAAGTTACTTTTGAAGCTCTGAGGTTTGGGAGGAGTCGGAGGGTTCAAGATTTTCAGTGCAGCAGAACTCCCTAGATCGTGTGTAAACGTCTTGTTCTTTCTCAATGGAGGCTCTGTCCTTGGCATAGGGTAGAGCTGGGAGTTTGCCCACTGGAGCCCATCTATTTCTGCTACTTTATCAAAATATCTGAAGCTGGGTATTTGTAAAGAAAAGGACTGTATCTCACAGCTCTGGAGGCTTCGAGGGCAAGCAGCATGGCACTAGTGCTGGCAACCCTCCCCCCCAGCTACATTACATCATGGTGGTTGGAATCTTGGCTGGAGTGTGTGCAACAAGAAGAGAACACGTGAGAAGACAGGAAGCCAGAGAGAAAGAGAGAGATTCATGGATTAGGCGTGATGTTTTATAACAGTCACTCTTGTGAGAACAAATGACTCACTCCACAAGACCAGTAGCAACCCTTTCCAAGGGCAGCACCCCTACCCATGACCTAGTTACCTCTTAGTGGGTCCATCACCTTCCACGGACTAAGCTTCCAATATTGGAAGCCATGGAGTACACACTCAAACTATGTCCCAGACATAGACATTGCTATTGACAAGTCTTGGACTTGATTCTCAGCCTTTTCTTCTCTCCTGTAAGAGGCAAGAGCTGTTTCTCGGCACTAACGAGGCCTTTCACATTTAGATTTTTCACTGCCAATTGATTACTCCAATCCCTTCATTATCTTTTCCTGAGACTCAGTTAAACTTGCCAATACTATTGTCTCCATAGTAGGAAATTCCCTGTATTTCTCCAACATCTGGGGCCACGTGCAAGCTAATACCTCATCTTCTAACATGGGTGAAAGTTTTAACAATTGCATCAGAGGTTGCTTCATCTGCCTCTTGGGATGGGTCCTCACTGATAGCCAGATAAGGGGTGAATCCAGCTCAAGACCCCAAACATTGCCTGCACCCACTTCCCCTCCCAATCATTCTTGGAACGAGATGGTATAGATTAGGCGCTGTCGGAAGTGGACTCTGAGTCATACAGGACCTTTACCATAAAGAGCTCTTGTGGTTGGGTCCTGTGGAAAAGGAAGGCCCGAAGCAGGATTGGGTAGGAGGAGCGATTGAGCTGTCATGCTTTTTTTTGCTGTGGTCCCAGCTGAGCCCCCCAAGAGCTGTTCTTAGGATAGTCCCTTAGAGTTTTCTAAAAGATCAGTGGATATGGGCTACCTTAAGCGACTTTCTAAGTACAAGCCAACCCTAAAGAGGGTTGACAGCAGTGGCTATCTTTTGAAGACCTCCCAATAGCTTGTAGAAATTCTTCACTCCTCACGGAAGGCCTGAAATACCCCAATCTTGTTGGGACATTCCCAAAACTATCTCAAAATGCCATGGACAAACCTGGCCCCTAGGCAAATGAGTCAGAAGCCTGATTACAACCTTTACAACGAGATTCCATTGCTTTAGGGAAACACCCCAAGTGCCTATCAGCTGATGAAAGAATAGAGGATATACTCACATACACAGCAGGATAGTACTTGGCCATCAGAAAGAAGAAATTCTGCCATTTAGAGCATGGCTAGAACTGGGCTTCATTGTGGCCAATGAAATAAGCAAGCCACAGAAAGACAAACACCACCTGGTCTCAGCCACACGTGGGATCTACAAACGTAGATCTCACAGAAGCTGGCAGTGCCATGGTGGGTTACAAGAGGACAGCATGGAGGAAGAGAAGGGTTGGCCACTGGGCACTAAGTTATACACTGACGGGAGCAAGACACTGAGGTACTGCTGTGCTGTAGAGTAACTCCAGGTGACACCTGTAGAGTACAAGTTTGAAAATGCTAGAATGGATTTTGAAAGCTTACAGTTGTGAGAAGGGATGCGTGTTTGAGAAGATGGAAATATTTCACCTAACTTACAAAACGCATATGTGTATTAAACATTACATGGCAACCCCATTAACAAGTACAACATTTAAGTTTTGTGTGTCAGTTAAATAAATAAAAACAAACTAATTCCTTAAACTAATGAGGGAAACAAAGTTTCCATTGCTTTATCTTAGGTTTCTTTCCTTTGGGGACACACCCAGTCAGAGAAGACCTTCACTCTACCATTCCTAGGCATGCAGCAGCTCCTCAAGGGAAATGGCTTCGGGATGACCCTTTTCCCCTCTAATATTGGATGTCCACGGTGTCTCAGCCACCAAGTGCCATAGACACCACCTCATAGTCCCTTGCCCCTATTAACAGTGAGCAGATTCAGCCCCACCTCAGTTGGGGGTGGGGTACTATGCTTGAGAACAGTTGTCTTAAGCAGGTACATACACCATCAGGGAGGTCTGTGCAGGGAGGAAGAGTCATCTCCTAGGAGATAATGAGCATGCCTGTGGTGGGATCCCTTGGGGGGAGTCATTCATTCATTCCAGATGGTCTAGTGAGAGCTTGACAGAGATAGGCTGAAGTCATCTCTGAGAATTCTGCATCAACAGTTCATGGTTAAGATGGCCCCATGACAAAGAAGGCCAAGCAGAGACATGTCTCGGGATACCACTCATCTGAGATGCTGCTCATGAGGTGGCAGGTTAAGAAAGAGCAGGGACACTGGTCAGAGGGTGCAAGCCATACTGTGGCTTTCAGACCATCAGCCTGAGACCTAGAAGTTGAACAGAGAAAGGAGAAGCTTCAGAATAATCCAGTAAGAGCTGATTATTGAGAACAATGAGAACCAGTTGGGGCAAAGGGTGAGTTCTCCATGGAAACACCTCTGATCCTAAAGGGAGCAGTTCAGTGTGAAGGTGAGGTGGGGAGTCTTGGGGCAGGTGGGGGAGGGAGTCTTGGGGCAAGTGGGGGACATGGAGAGATGATGTGGGTAGAAGGATTCTAGATAGAGGCTTGAGTTGGGGGCCTTTGGGTAGGCTGGACAGTGACAGAATTCAGAGAAGGACAACCTCAGGCCTGCAGGTCACATCAACTGTTCCACGCCGAGCTTCCCCCAGGGCTTCGCTAGAACAGGGTGGATAGGAACAGGTCAGATGACAACTCATGTCTGGGTTTCCCCAAGGGGCAAGTCTGACCAGTCCACCCGTCCATTCTGGCAGCTCCTAGTTCTCAGTCAGGACTACATCCATCCGTTTCCACGGCTTTTCTACAGGGAAACCCCAGCCCTGGGCAAACAGACCCCTACTTCCTGACTAAGGCCTCCAGAATTTGGGCCAGGAGCTAGGGTGGGGCAAGTCACTGAGTCAGGACAGTGGTTTTTGAGCTTCCTTAGCTTACCTCCCCAGGCATCCTCACTCCCCTGCATGATGACCCTGATAGGAGTGAGGACCTGAAGCCCAGGAGTCACTGGAATGACTTCTGTTACTTCTTTAAGACTCACCACAGTCATGTGAATGAAAGAAAGAGGGAGGGAGAGAGAGGGACATGACCCCATCTCACAGATGACGTAATCGGAGCTGTGAGCAGAGACGCATGACCTGTCCAGGATCACACACCCAGAGAGTAGCAGAGATGGGACCCGATCCAGAGCCTCTGAAGCTCACCAGGTGCTTGTCTGGACCACTGCAGCCACTCAGCACAGTAGGACGTGACACTGAGAGGCACACCAGGCCCTGTGATACTGTATGGCTGCCAGATAGATGTTGGGCCCTCCAGTGTCTGCCCTCCACCTGACGTGGCAAACTTCAGCTTGCGCTCTTCCCGTCAGCCTCCTCTAGCCCAGGCTGCCTCTCCAACCTGCAATCTCAACCCTCTAGCCCTTCACTCCTCCAGGAGACTGGAGCTTCTCATACCTGCCAGTGTGGGTAGAGCCGATTTTACCAATGGAAAGACTAAAAAGAGGGGGGAGGGGAGCCAAGGGTAGAAAAATACAAGGGTCTAATACCCCCATGACCCTGGGCAGCCCCCAAGTGTCCAGGCGTAAGCATTAAAAGGGACAGAAGCTCTGCATCTTGACCACTTGAGAGGACAAGTGTGAGGCCTGTGGGACAGCCCCAGATTAAGGGCCTTCAGAGGGGATCTCCTCTCCAAGCTCTCCACAGGAAGCATGTGGGGTTGTCAGCCAGCCTCTGAGGTCTGGGCATCCCCAGGGAGAAGCACAGGGGTGGTTGGCAGCCTCCATTTCCCAGCCTCTGGCCTTCTTCCCATTCTTATCTCCAGAGTCTAACTTCCTGTTGCTTTGAAAAAGGCACACAGCTGCCGCTAGACCAAAAGGCCTCTGCTTCTGGGACCACAGGATACATCAGTCGCCACACAGCAGCACCCAGATTATCTGGGGACAGCCCAGCAGCCCAGCAGCTGGCCACATAGATCTCCTGAAGGACCTATCCACCTATCCATTCAGTAAACACATAGCCCCGGTGGATCTGGAACTTGTGATCCTCCTGTCTCAAGCTCCCAAGCCCTGCGATTATAGGAATGCATCACCACTCCTGGTTTTACACACTGCTGGAGCTCAAACCCAGGGCTTTGTGCATGCTAGACATGCACTCTACAGACTGAGCTACATCCTCAGCATGGAGTCGGTCTTGAGATCCAGCAAGTATCATTCTTCCTGGATCTCTGTTACCCTGAACCGTGAGAACAGAGAGATCAGTATCAATGCCGCTGCCCACTGCCTGCCACTCAGTACTTGACCTGCCTTTGATCTGGGCTAACACCTGAGGGTGACACCCACTGAAGCTGCAGGATATTGCTCATCAGCTGGCCCAGCTGGCATGCTATCGGTGTGAAGCAGCATCTGAGCTCCCAGCTCCAGGGGAGCAAAGAGGGGGTCTTTCACGAGCTTAGTGATCCATGCGGGCTTGCTGGAAGACTCCCTGGAAAAGAGCCAACATCTACTGGAGTCCCACAGCTCACCACTGGTAGAGCAATCCTCTCCACTGAGTTTCCAAGCCCCTGCAAGGCTAAAGCAGGAGGGCCAGGGATGCCGACGCCAACCGGGCAGCATTGCGAGTGTGAAAGTTACAGTGTAATGGAGTATCAGGGAAGAGAGAGGAGCACTGTGGGAGCACTCCGTGTCAGAGCAAAAGTGATCATCAAAGTCACGGTCATCTGCAAACTGTGGATGCGCCAGGTGGGGCGGATGCCTATGATCAGGTATTCACATCCTCTCTAGTAGGTATGACACCCCACATTGGAATGCGAGTTCAGAGAGTGTGTAACACTGTAACATTTTCAAGAGCAGCGCTGCTCTGGACTCTAACAATGAGCCCAGCAGGGTTCAAAAGGGACGTTCCCTAGAAACTGATACCCCAGCTTGAAGGCCAATACGAGGATGCTCACTTTCTATACCTTTTTATAGCTTCCTTGAGAGACCCCTTGGAAAGCTGGCCTGTCTCATGACCTCCTTTAGAGGCCAAGAAAGCCTGCCTATTTGGGACTCACTTGCTAATTAATAGCTGTGGTGCCTGGCGCCCATGAACCAAACCTCCAGAATTTAACCAACCCAGAAAATAGCCTGTTCTCATGTGTGCCAGAGCTACAAGGGGCCCTTAAGCAGAGCCCTTGGATACAAAAACCATTAGTTATCTTAGAACTCTCAAAGATGTCCCAATTTACCTGGTACCCTCCCACTGCCAAGCAGAACAGAGAGCAACAATGTGATTCTCAGTTTGTTTACACATTTCTTCCAGGTATAAAGGCCCTCTAAGAATCAGGTGAGTGAGCAAAAGTGAGCACCAAAGAGAAGAGAGAGAGGTCTTAAATGGCCCCAACTCACACTTCCCATTTATCCTATCCCATTCAAATTACAAGGTTAGCTGGGCTCTCAGACAAAGCAACCGTAGCCACTGAACACAGTTCATCGTCTAAGTAGCACCCAATCTCACTGAAACATCACCAAGAGATCACAAAAATTAGCCAAAAAGTCAAGTATGGCAGCGCACATCTGTCATCCCAGCTCCGAGAAGGCAGGGATAGGAATATCCCTGGACTTTACCAGCCTTTGAGCTCAGATTCAGTGAGAGATCCTGCCTCAAAACGAATAGGGTGGAGAGCAATAGGAAGACCCCTGGTGTTGACCTCTGGCCTACACAAGCACACAAATGCCAAAACAGAGAGACAGACAGACAAGAAAAACAAAAACAAAAAACAACAACAACAAAAACTAACCATTCAATTGTCTTTTTTTTTTGTTTTTGCCAATTGTCTTAATAATGATGCAAGTTTATGGTTAAACATTTTCAAACAAGAAAACTCTGAACATCCCCTGTGTAGAGATGACACTTCCAGGCGCCTCGGGTTCTCTGACAACAGAATCCAGTGCGGATCCATTCCCTATGGATGTGTAACTTTTTCTGTTTTTGTGCATTCATCAACTAATCAAGTGTGTCACATGCCGGCAATGTCACTCAGAGTCAAATGACTAAAGGAACTCAGAGAAAGTTGTCACCTGGTGTTACATTAGCTAATTATCTTTTGATAAGAGGAACTTCTAGAGGAGTTCCTTCCCCTTCTAGCACACAGAAGCACGTCTTGAGCTACTGAGATGGCATTTATAATGGCTGAGCCAAAGAGATGGCTCAGCAGGTGAAGGTGTTTGTTGCCAAACTTGAGTTCAATCCCTGGTACCCACGTGATAAAAGGAGAGAACCAACTCTCTCAAATTGTCCTCTGCCATCCATACAAGCAATGTGGCATGCATGTGCACACATGCACGCGAGTGCACACACACACACACACACACACACACACACACACACACACACCATACACTAAATAAATAAAAATTAAATTAAATTTAAAACACCATAGCTAACACTTATCAGACACGTGGGAGGCACAGTACTGCTCAGACTTTTCCAAACACTGATTCACTGAAGTCATGGAGTAAGCATCTCTGAGTCTTTGTTCTTCATTGGAAAGTGGGAGTGACCCATACCCGTCTCACGGGTGATCTGTCAACAGTTACAAGGCAGTTAGAGTGGCCTTGGGGATGTGAATGAGATGCTGTCATGGGGGTGATTAGGGCACACCTCCTCTTCTCTGACATCTGAGGGGCAGGAGGAAAGGCAAAGGCACAGGAGAAGCTGCCTTGACCCCACAGCACTAGTGACACAGAGACTCCTCAACCACCTGCCCCCATGTCAGCATCGCTGAGAAACCTCTGACAAATCCAAAGGCCCTGTTGTCAACAGCGAAAGTTCTCCTCTGAAGGGCAAGAAAATCACCCTGGAGGAGGCTGTTTTGGCTTCAGATGAGCTCATTGTTGCTATAGAAACCTGCTTGGGGACCCCCAGTGGCTCACACTTCACCCAGCCTGGTGTATGATGAATGAGGGAGAGAAAAAGTGGTTCCACATCCCCCGTCTGCTAGCTAATCTTGCCACACCCGGTAACATTCTCATTTTTCTCTGTCTGTCTGTCTCTCCCTCCTTCTCCGTCTCCCTGTTTCTTTGTCTGTCTCTCTCTCTCTCTCTCTCTCTCTCTCTCTCTCTCTCTCTCTCTCTCTCACGCAGGGTCTCTCATGTAGTCCAGGCTGGTTACAAACTCACTATGCAAAGGACGACTTTCTCACCCTCCTGCCTCCAACCTCCTGAGCACTGGCACTATAGGTAAGTGCCAGCAGACCTGTTCTACGCAGTGCTAGGGATCAAACGCAGGGCTTCGTGTGTGCTAGGCGCACACTTGGTGTGTTTTTTGATATGCTCTGAGCTGAGCGCCTGAAGGTCCCTCAAGCCTGTCTTCCCAGCTACTCAGAACTCAGCCCTCAGAGCCTTTGACTCAGCTCTCTCTGCCATTTGCACCTCCAACCCAGCAGCCCTCGAGGGCTCTCTTTTCAAAGCATATCTAGAATCCACCATTTCTCACCACTGCTCCCAATGTGGTTCAAGTCACGGCTCTCAATGGCTAATACCCACTTGCATTGGCACTCTGCTCTCAATGTAGCAACCAGCGTACTCCTATTACAATGTTGGTCAGATGGTGCCACCCTGTCCAGAACCCTCCAGGGGCCCCTGGCTTTGTCACAGACTCTGATGAGTTCCTTTTATCCTCCCATCACCTCCCTGACTCCATCCCCTTCCTCTTCCAACCACTTTGACCTCTTGGCTGTTCTTACAGCACATCAGCCCCAGGGCCTTTGCACTGTCTCTTCCTCTTTCCAACTCCTTAACCATCTCCAAATCTTAGCTCAGATGTTATCTCCTTAGAGACCTTCCATGTCCACACTACTCAGGATTTCAGCCTTCTCCACTCTCAGTCCAGAGCTGTTCCCCCTTATTTTCCTGTTTCTGTAGACAAGCACTCTATACTGAGTTACATCCCCTACCCATCTGTGCTGGCTGGTTTTATGTCAACTTAACACTAGCTATAGTTATGGAGAGGAGGGCACCTCACCTGAGAAAATGCCTCTATAAGACTGAGCTGCAGCAAAGCCTGTAGGGCATTTTCTTAATTAGTGATCAACGGGGGAGGTCCAGCCCATTGTGGGTGTGCACCCTGGGCAGGTGGTCCTGGGTTCTAGAAGAAAGCAGGCTGAGCAAGCCAGTAAGCAGCACCTGTCTATGGCCTCTGCATCAGCTCCTGCCTCCAGGTTCCTGCCGTGTTTGAGTTCCCATCCCGTCTTCCTTCAGTGATGGACTATGATGTGGAAGCATGAGCTAAGTAATCCCTTTCCTTCCTTGCTTTTGGTCAGGGGTGTTTCATCATAGCACTAGTAACCCTAACTAAGACACCATTGTTCTGTATGCCTCTGCACTTACCTCCTCCCAAGGTGTCAATGGGTTTATTCTAACTTTGTATCATCCATGATTTCTTTTTACATTTTTACAGAGATGTATTTTGCTTTTAATTATGTGTATGTGTGTGGGTACACATGAATACAGATGTCCACGGAGACAAAAGAGGGCATCAGATTCCTAGGAGCTAGAATTACAGGCAGTTGTGAGTTGCCTGACGTGGGTACTAGGAACTGAACTTGGGTCTTCTGCAAGAACAGTATGCACATTTAATTGATGAGTCATCTCTCTAGTCAAACATGGTATGGTTTTTAATTCTTTAATTACAACTTAAAATTTAAAAAAAGTTGGGTTTTTTTTTTGTTTTGTTTTTTGTGTGTGTGTGTTTAGTTTTGTTTGAGATATGGTTTCCCTGTCTATCCCTGGCTGGCCTGGAACTCACTATGTAGATCAGAATGGCCGCAAAGTCACAGAGATCTGCCTACTTCTGCTTCCTCGGTGCTGGTCTTACAAGTGTGAACCATCATGTCCAACTCATACACACACACACACACACACACACCACCACCACCACCACCACCACCACCACCACAACAACACACACACACACACACACACACACACACACACACACACACACACACACACAGAGGCAAGAATACTTAACTGCATCCTCTATTCATCACTCCCAAGTGCCCAAACCAGCACCCAGCACACAGAGATGCCCAGGCAGAATGAATAAACTTAACAGGGGTGAACTATTAGGGAATTGCCCAAATCTTAGCAGCAGGATTCAGTCAGGAATTGGAGGCAGATATCTTGGACTCTACAGATAAGGCTATTTCTACCAAGTTGCTTGCCCCGCCCCCCACAACCTGCTCCCAACAGAACAAGACAACGAAGAGCAGTTGACTTGTGGGACTTCTGGTCTCTTGACAATCAGGGAACACGTAGACTTGGTTCCATTGTATCCTCAGCTAGGTTCAGTAAACAATGGCCGGTCCCACTGTGGCCTTGACTCACTGAGAAGGTTATTGGCTGTGGTCAGCACTGTTGATTAAGGTGGGGATGTGTGAGAAACTGAAAAGTATGCCTACTTAAGAAGGTTTCAGCCACGTCAAGGGCTAACTCACCTGTGTTGTCTGAGAGACTTCCACACCAATGCGTATACTTGCTTTTTGGAGGGTGGGTGATGGTTACTGGTTGTCCTCTCAGTTTCTTGTCTGTGGTTTGAACTCCATTCACCCTCATTTACCTGCCAAGCCTTCCTCTGAACTGGCACTGGGCACACTGCCCGCTGAATGTAGCTCCTGCCTCCATGAATGGGTTTATTCCCATTCAGAATTCCCCATGCTGAGAAAGCTTTTCCCTACAAGACAGGCCAAAGCTTTGAGGCTAATTTGCTTCCCAGACCACTCCTCTGACATATAGGAGTATCAAGTGGTACACAGGAGGGTGGTATCTTTCATGACTTCACAGTCCTTGACAGAGTCCTGCATGTTCCAAAATAGGACACCAGGCCAGTCATGAGTCCCTCCAGAGTCACGGCAATGACCTAGGTCTTTGGAGAAAAAAAGGTTGACTTTCAGAACAACAGCCAAGAGCAACACATAGTCCTAGTGCCCCTAAACAAACACTAGGAAAAGTCCCCCACTCTGACAAGTCACTTGACTGCTCCCATGGGTTTGGGGCTGGGTGTCTTAACCTCTAGGTGTGGTGGCACTGTGGAGTAGGAATGTTTCTCAGAAACACCAGGGAGTTCAGGAGCTGTGATGAGACCCTCTAGGATCTGCAGATGAATTCCCAGAGGCCCTGGAGACCCAGGTGTGACCACAGACTAACACGACCCTGTCTGTCTAATGGGCAAGAGCTCTCAGGCCGTGTGATTTCCTGAGAGTGTCACCAGGCAGTCCCCCAGGAATGCCTGCATCCTCAGGCTCTCTCTCTCTTAAATAGACCATCCCCAGAAAGGCCGCAGGCTGGGGAGGTTTTCTCTTTGGTAAACTTTGTTAAAACTACTGTACCCACACCCTTCCATGAGATGATGAGAGATCTCTTGCCCGGGAAGGATGAAGTACTGAAGAGGTTGGAATGGGGCTGTGAGGCCAACATATAGAGTCATAGAAGACCAGATGTGGGTGCCCAGGGCCTCCCTGGTTCCAGCTATGGCTGAGGAGGCAAGGCTGCAGACAGACTCTTAGAGCCATCCTCCACACTTTGAGCCTTCTGCAACACAGGGGTTGGGGGCCGGGGGGCGGGGCAGGGGTCACTTTCATGACTAATAACCTAATCATGGAAAATGACAGTTTCCTGAGCTACTCTACCAGAGGTGGCCACAAAACTCTTTATGATGTGGCCAAAAATTCCTCCTGTCGCCACAGCCCTAGAAAGTGGGTCAAAGGCATCTTCTATGGAGCTCTCAAAGCAGGACTTAGCTCACACCATCTGCTGTGTGTCACCAACCTGAAAACACTGGGGCTGCTTTGACAACAAGGTCTCCCTCCCTGGTGTGAGCTCAGCCTTGACTCGGAGTCAGTCATTAGTCCTATCCTGCTTGCTCCTCCTCAGGGGCATGTTAAGTTACAGAAGTCATAAAGGCTGTGTGGTGTTTGTCTCTGGAAACGTGTACATGGTGTCTCTGAGGTCTGCAGAAGTAGCTCCTCATGAGACACTTGCAAATGGCGCAGGACTGTGTCAGCCTAAATATCTGTCATCCAAGATGACATGCTCTTTTTCTCTCTCAGTGCATGTGTGCACGTTCACTGGTGTGTGTGTGTGTGTGTGTGTGTGTGTGTGTGTGTGTGTGTGTGTGTGGTGTGTGGCTGGGTGTAGAGGTCATCAGGTAGAGAGTGTAGGTGGTATTCATCAAGTGCTATCCGCCTTGTTTTATTTTGTGACAGGGTCTCTCCACATCTGGAACTCACCTGTTAGTTTAGGCTGTCTTCACTTCTCTGACACTTGATAACATGCATGCTTGTGTCACCACTCCTGGGTTTTTGTTTGTTTGTTTGTTTGTTTGTTTGTTTGTTTTTTGTTTCGTTTTTTGCACGTGGTTCTGGGAATTAAACTCAGGTCCTCACGCTCACACAGCAAATACTTTACCCACTGAGCCAGCTCCCCAACCCCAACAACAGGTTCCTTTGGCTTGAAGCTTCATATAATCTCAGTCAAATCCCCCGGGTCTACCCTCCACCTCTTAGGCTGTCCTTCCTTTACCCTGGAGTGGGGGCAAATGGTGGGTCAGGAACTGACTGATTTGGAGAGTGCTTTCCCTGGCCTCAGGTGAGTGACAGCAGCTGACAGCTGGCTGCTAGATCCCATGCATGCAGAGCTCTCCCCCTGAACAGCAGGCATCCCATTGACAGAGTGGTACAGCTTGCAGCTGGTCCGCTCTTGGTACCTGGATGGACGGTGGGCCCTGGGCCATCTCTCTCAGCACCCCGGGATTTAGCTACTTCCTAGATATTGGGGATCGCATCCTGTTGTAAGGGTTACTGTGGAAGTCCTAGAAACGGAACAACGGACTGAACTGTGGTGGAGGGCCTTTGTGGAGGTGAGCAAGGAGTTCCAGCTTCAGGCAGTGGAAGAACAAAGTGCTCAGCTCTGAGAGCTCCATCCAGTGAGGCCTCCGTGCCAGCAGTCTCTCCAGCTCTGATACCCCAGCTTCCAGCAGGGCCCCAGGACCGAAGCAGGGATGGGATCTCCAGTGTGGACAGACAATGGGTCTGAGGAGAACTTGGGTCTGAAAGGCTCAGGATGGGTTGACCTAAATGGCTATCATCCAAGATGACATTTCCTTTGGTCCAGAAGCCTCAGTCTCTGGCCATGACTGGGTGAGGGCTGATGGTCCTGTCCTGACAGGACCCTGAGAAGCCTCTAGTTAGTCTTTAGCTAGGGACAAGAGTTCCTGTGTCTGCCTGGCCTAGTGCCAGGCTCATGCTGATTCATAGAACTCTGCTTGGAGTCTGGGGCCACGATGATTCAGGCAGCCTGGAATCCAGGGAAAACCAGCTTCGCTTTCCACCAGAGAGAGCAGCCCAGCTGGGTATGAGCTCACTGGCCAGACAGTGACAGGGACAGAGGGAAACTGCCCATCCCTTCTAAGCAAGAAGAATAAGGGGCTGAGCTTTGAGCCTGAAACATTCTTTGAAAACCCCATATCAACCTACCTAAAATTAGCTTTCGGCATCTCAATCACTTCCTGTTACAAAAACCGCAGGCCCTGATGCTTCAACTCATCACCCTGCCTGCTCAAAGGGAGTTGGGGGGCTGGTGATGGAGGGGTGCTGCACATTAAAAACTGTTACGATTCAAACGAGGCATAGGAATTGGGAGTCCCTCTCCCTCACAGCGGAAGGACTGATAAGCAAGGTCCATGAAGGTCGCTGCTGCAGGGAAGGGACCATTGTGAGCAAGTGTGTGCAGGTATGTGCACGACACACATGCGCGAACAGCCAGACTCACATGCTTGTAGACACAGACCGGAGTCTTCTCTCTTTCTGCAGAAGGCCCACATGGACGGCTTCAGCACATCTCTGCTGTGGCTCTTCTGTTGTTTGGTTTAGAGACAGGGTCTCTCTCCAGAGCCCGGGCTATCCTGGAACTCACTATGTAGACCAGGCTGACCTTGAATTCACTATCTAGACCCGACTGGCCTTGAATTCACAGAGACCTACCCGCCTCTGCCTCCCAAGTGCAGGAATTAAAGGCATGTGTATCACACCCGGCTGCTGTGGCTCTTCCAAACACAGACTGCGTGAAGAGAGGAGGGCAGGTGTCTGGCCTGCTTGCAGCACCTATAGCTCTTGACTTCTCTTAAACTTTCTAACAGGCTATCAACAAGCAAGTTTAGCTCTGCGCTTAGCACCAGGCCTTAAGTCTTTGTTTCAGCAACTGCCCACTGTTTTCTGTGTCGGGGAAACCAGGTGGAACATGGGCTGGGTACGTGAGGCAAGTCAGAGGCCATCTTTGCGTGTGAGGAGCTGAAGGGGAGGGAGCTATTTGAATCTCAAAACTCTTCAGAAACCTGTTATTCTTCTTCCCTTAGGCCATGCCCTGATCCCAGCTCCAGATGTGGACTGCAGTTTGCCAGCAGCTGAGGACAGAGGAGCAGCATAGTCTCGAAGGAGGAACTGATCATCTGTCACAAGCCTGGTGAGTCTCAGTGCCATCCAAACCCTGAGGGAAACCGGGTATGCACCCAGGTGTTTTATTAAGTGTGCTGCTGTTCCCCTAGGGCCCTTAGCAGTGACACCTGGTATCCAGAAGTTTCTTAGTAGATGCCTATGAGGTAAAAACAACAACAAAAACCCAGAGATGGAAGACTGGATGATGTTAGCACTGAAAAACACAGACTATCCACTGGCTCCCAACCTGGGCACAGAAGCATCAAGTCACTGAGTAGTGCTTCTACAGCATGGTTGCTGAGGTAGCAGGTAGCTGGCTGCTTCCATAGGAGGGATCTGACTGGGTGGCCTTGGTGGTAGTGGTTTCATCCCATAAGCACAATGGCTGATGTCAGATAAATCATGTTCAGAGTGATAGAAGCCTGGCATCCAACAGGAGTCTTTCTATAAGGATGACAGCTGTGCCCATTGCACCCCTCACAGCTTCATGGTAAAGACACCCAAGCTCCAGGTGACGGATATGTGAGGTAACCATGCTTGTTGTCAAAGTGAGATGTCAGGTGACCCCACTTTCAGCTGTTGCTAGTGCATTTAGGAAATAATATTTCAGGAAGAGAAGTCCTGTTGTACAGTAACGACACCTCAGCTCAGGGTACTAGGGATTTGCAGGATTCTGCCTTTGAGTATGCTTGGACAGCAGTGGTAGAGGACTTTCATCTGAGGGCGTGGAGGATCATGGAGAATCCAGAGCTCCTCACAGGCCAGCAGGGTGACTGTGAGGTTAACAAAGCAAGTGGGGGCCCCCAGCACTGGAATGGCTATTGTCTGGGTCAAGGCTAAATGGGGGCTTTCTAGAGAGCTGGACTACCTGCCATGGAGTGGTCAGCATTATTCTAGAGAACAGGCAATTTTCCATATGCCTCGTTTAAGCTAGGTCCTATCTGGTCACTCGGGACCCAGTGAGGGGGTAACTCTGTCCCTCTATAATCACACATCCCACCAAAGACAAGCAGTTGTAAGTTTTTTGAAACAGGATCTCAAATAGCTCAGGCTGGCCTTAAACTCAAAATGTAGCTTTAGAGGACCTTGAACTCCTGAACTTCCTGCCTCCATCTCCAAAGTGCTGGGATTACAGGTGTGTGCCATCATACCCAGTTTATACTTAGTTTTGGGGATCAAACCTGGGGATTTGGGCATGCTAGGCAAGCATTCTTACCAACTGAGCTACATCCCCAACCCCCAAGATAGGTAATTATAATGCCAAATTGTAAGTACAAAACCAGGGAGGTTCTTGGGAAAGATGGGGTGCTGTGGGTGCATAGAGAAGGCACATGCAACCCAGTCTAGGGGCAAGGTATGGTTATGGTAGAAACTTAGTGTGGTAGAGCTCAACAGACTCAAGCATCACCAAACTGAATGAAGAGAACAAGAGATGACGATCAACGGGTGTATCCCCAGAGTTTGGGGAAATTTGACCATGGAAAATCTTCTAATGTAATTTCCCATGGTAGTGGATAGATTAAAAAATGTCATCAGAGACGCCTACTCTGAGGAAAACTCTGTATGCTGCTGTTGGGTTTTGGATAGGGCTGAGTGGTTCAAGAGAGCACAGAGATAGGTTACCAAGGAATAAGGAGTCTATTAGAAAGTTATTAATGCCATAGACAGACAGAGGGGGCAACTGTACAGTGGGGACACCAGAGACAGATGGCATGGTGGAGTTTCTAGAGAGAACCAGAGCCCGTATGACAGAGGAGGGAGCTTCTTCTTATCCTTTTTGAGGATGGATGAAGGTTCACAGCCAAAGCCTACAGCCAGGTTCTCTGATTCCTGGACTGGACACAGGGAAGTGGGTGGGGAGCAGGATATGGTACCTCTTCGATGTAAACTCACTACCCAGGTAAAGAGGTCCTGGCACCAGCAAAGGGACTCACAGACGGTGTCTCAGGAGATGCCTGGAGGTATCTGTGAGAGGCCTGAGCAAAGGCTGGATTCTAACATGCATCCTTACGATTAAGGCTGAGTGGTACCCTTTGAGCTCCAGGATTGCATCAGGAAGCTATGGGGATGTATTTAATAGTGCAGCCCTAGAAGAGGGGGCAACCAAAAGTGAAACAATGCTGGTTGTTGGTGCTGTTTGTTCTTCAAGCATGACTAGTGAGGTCTCCGCCATTGCATTGAGATACAAAAAACAGGAATAGAATATTAAAAGTAAATTTTATAGTTTAGATCAGTAGTTCTCAACCTCTTGGTCCCAACCCTTTGGGAGGCTCAAATGACCCTTTCATAGGTCGCATGTCAGATATTCTGTATATCAGGTATTTATATTACAATTCATAACTGTAGCAAAATTACAGTAATGAAGTAGCAATGAAAATAATTTTATGGTTGGGGGTTATTACAACATGAGGAACTGTATTAAGGGGTCACAACATTAGGAAGGTTGAGAAGCACTGCTTTAGATAAACTGAAAAGAACTACTGCCTATTTTATGTGAAATCAGTTAGTCCTGACAACCACCTTATAAAGTAAGTATTAGTGTCAAACATAATTTTCTTAGATGAGAAAAACTACTAATAAAGATGTTTGAAAAATGAAAGAAGTCATTAAGAAAAAAAAAGATGTTTGAGTACTTGGCTAGGAAACAGCCCAGCTAGACTTTAACCTCAGAAGATGTTTGACAACAGTTTATGCTGCTCAGCATGGAACCACTTTGCCACTTGGCAGTAGGAAACTACACAGGAATTCCAGATAAACAAACCAAACTGGAGAATATTCCTTTACACTGTGTGACTATTATGTCACTGTGACTGGTTTAATAAAGAAGCTGACTGGCCAATAGCTGGACAGGATACAGTTAGGCAGGAAAGCCAAACTGAGAATGATGGGAAGAAGAAGGGCAGAGTGAGAGGAGACATCAGCAGATGCAGAGGATGCAGGAGTATAGAAAACGAGGTAACAAGCCATGAGCCACGTGGCAGAGTGTAGATAAGAAATATCAATCAATTTAAAATATGAGTTAACTAGTAACAAGCCTGAGCTATTGGCCGGGCATTTACAATTAATATTAAGTCTCTCCATATGGGTTATTTGGGAACTGGCAGGTGAGAAAGGAAAGTTCACCAACACCAAACATCAGAGTCTTTCCATATACAAGGATGATTTCCCTTCCAAGCATCCTAAATCCCAATTCTATCAAAATCAAAATCTGCATAGGATTCCTCACATAGCTGGACAGGCTAACTGTGAAATTCATATTAAAGAAGATCTCCTTTGGGGGAATGAGAGTGGAAGATGCAGCCTACCTTATATTAAAGTAGGAAGGACTCAACGCCATGGTGCTGATGCCGAGGTAAAGAAGTGAACCCACAAATCAGAACAAAGAATCCAGAAAAACCGAGTATTACCAAGTTCAGGTTGCAGGACAGGTAAGAATGCTGACGTCAGGCCGGGAGGTGGTGGCACACGCCTTTAATCCCAGCACTTGGGAGGCAGAGGCAAGTGGATCTTTGTGAGTTCGAGGCCAGCCTGGTCTATAGAGTGAGATCCAGGACAGGCTCCAAAACTACACAGAGAAACCCTGTCTCAAAAAACAAAAAACAAGCCGGGCGGTGGTGGCGCACGCCTTTAATCCCAGCACTCGGGAGGCAGAGCCAGGCGGATCTCTGTGAGTTCGAGGACAGCCTGGGCTACCAAGTGAGTTCCAGGAAAGGCGCAAAGCTACACAGAGAAACCCTGTCTTGAAAAACCAAAAAAAAAACAAAAAACAAAAACAAAAAACAAAACAAACAAACAAACAAAAAAATGCTGACCTCAACACTATGCCAGGTCACTCTCATTTTGGTTTGCCCCAGTGTGGTTAATAATCAGGAGTATAAGGATACTTGTACAACGAGGATGCATGTGGGGCATGGCACCTCACTGCCATTCTCCCTCTCACAAGAGCACCCCCAAGTTTGATGATTTGGGCAACTTATATAAAATGAGGTGTGCATTGTAAAAGCCTGGATTCCAGCACTTGTTGCCTTCTACAGTCTGGTCCATGTGAGCATGAGAAATAGTCATTCTGCTCCTCAGAATGCCACACCACATAGGGCCATGTGAATTCTAGGACTTGAAAATGTTGGTTGCCAAGTGTGATGTTTAATTGTCAATGTGATACAACCTAGAATTAACTCAGAAGAGAGTCTGAAAGGACTGTCTGCATTGGGTTGGCCTGTGGGCAGATCTGTGGGAAACTAATTAACTTAGTTGATATGGGATGATACAGCCCACTGTGAGTGGCACCATTCCCAAGGCTGGAGGTTCCTGAACTGCATAGGAGTGAAGAAATGGAGCTGAGCACAAGCAGGCAAGTAAGCAGCATGTATTCATCTCTCTGCTCTTGACTACGGAGGCCCTACGACTGTCTGTCTTGTGCTCTTGCTGCTGTAACTTCCCATGGGTGATGGACTCTTATCTGGAATTGTGAGCTAAAATAAACACTTTCTCTCCTAAGTTAATTTTTGTCAGGGAATTTTATCATAACACCAGAGATGAAAGGAGAGACATCAGGAATTTCAGCAATGTATCCTGGTTGTGAAGTCTTGGGGAGTCTTCTGCCCATGTACACTCCCCTTTCAGTAAGCAGGGCTGATGAGTAGAGTCTAACACAGGAATAGTTCATGTCATTGTGAACTAGATGACGCTTTCGATAAATATTATATAGACAGTTGTTCATTAAATTTCTTAGGAATACTTTCATTTTTAAATAATGAAAAAATAAGCTTAAATAGACTTAAGGAATAAGGAAAACATATCAGCTTATATAAAAGACAATGTCCAAAATAGATTAGATGTCAGAACAAAGCTGACCATAGAAGAGCCAGTGGGTGGAGGATGGATTAAAAAGGGGTCCTCTGTTGAAAGAAGTTCAAAGGCAGAAAGCAACGAAGGTCATGGCAAGTTCAGCCCTGGAGGTCAGTGCCCAACATTCAGACTGAGATGGAGCACCTCCCATCTGAGTGGTACCCCACTCCTAAAGTATTTTTCCCAAACTCTGAAAGACTGTCCCTCAGCCCATCTTTGGGCAATGGCTGGGAACAGAAGTCTAGGGTAGCATGGCAGAAAAGGGGATGAATGGGAATTGATACAGAACAGGATGGATCCTTCCAGACCCACAGCCAGGTGTGTGTCTGTTCACATCCACAGGGAGGGGCTAAGGATGGAATCATCACCTACTCCTTCCTCTAATGAGGAGAAAAATGTCTTTTACCCAGATGTACTAGTCCTAATTCCCTTCAGTTAGCCAAGTTAGAGAGGAAAAAGCCTGCCCATCAGCCAGGGCAAAGAAAGTCATTCTTTCCATGGAGAGATGCCGGAGGTACTCGAGGCAGAGGGAAGTCCTTCTAAGTCATGGTCCAAAGGCCTGGGGAGGATGGCTAGAGATGCTGCAGCCTTACCTGCAGGAAACGGAATGCTGGGGGTGGTGTGGTTCAGAAAAATACCCTTTGGTTTTTATTGATCCACTTCTAAGTTTACCAAGAAAGTTCAGCCCAGAGCGGCACCCTCGCCTCTCTCCACCCACTCTGCAGTGACTTCAGAGGAAACTTGTGGGGATTGAAGGCTCCATCCCAGCAAGAGGAGAAGAGGAGGAACTCTCCCCTGAGGTTAAGGTGTGAGATGATATGGGCTACAGCGCCATGGAAGATCTTTCAGTGCTGAGACTTCCTGTGTCCACCTCCAGCCCCTCTCAGAGACCAGAGGAAGGTGACGAGTTCACCAGGCTCTTCACAGGAAGGCAAACAGAGCTTTCACTATCATTTATAGTGACCTGCCCTCAACAGGGCCACCAAGTATATGTGTTTATTATTTATTTATACCAGGACACAGGGCCCACTTTGAAAGGAAGAGTGACCAGGGATAGGAACAATGGTACAGCTCACTAAACCCCCAACCCCACCCACCCCACCCCACCCTACCCCCACCCCACCCCACCCCATGAGTAGTCTGAAGAGTTCCATCTCGCCTTAGGGACCTCCATTCAGGCAAAAACAGGATTGATGCCTTTGAGGAGGGAAAGAATTTCAAGACAGACCAAAATGAAGCAGAGTTGGAGATTTATTAGGAGACATTTTTAACACAGGGGTTACTAGAGATGCGGTTGGGGGAGGGAGGAGACTTATCCAACTATGGTACGAGCTTCTCCAGGGAGTCACACTTCGGTGTCTCCACAGTGGGCATTGAGTGTCTCAATTTACATCCACGGAGGGTAGTGAGAAACAGTACCACAAGACACAGACCTCAAGATGATGGTGCTGGGCAAGATGACGGTGCTCGTACTGTGGAATAAGCTCTTGGGCACTGCAGATCTTCTTGCACAAGTGAGGTTTAAGGGAGAGTCAAGGACAGGCATGGTGGGATAGATACAGTGGGTTCTGGGTGGAAAAACCTGTGTTTGCATCCCAAGTAGTAAGAAGTCCCACTTTGGCTATGGAAGAAGGAAGCTCTTGTTAGGACACAGTGCACAGTGTTTTCCAGAGAGTGACCTTGACTTTCTAACCATTAGACTCTGAGACCATCTCATGAGCCCTGTGGCAAAGTGGCTCTTCAGATGATGCAGAAAGCCTCACCAGGGGTTCTCAACCTGTGGGTTGCAGCCCCTTTGGGGGTCACATATCAGATATATTGCATATCAGATAGTTACATTATGATTCATAACAGCAGAAACATTACAGTTACGAAGCAGCAATGAAAATGTTTTTATGGCTGAGGGTCACCATAACACGAGGAACTGAATTAAAGGGCTGCAACATTAGGAAGGTTGAGAACCACTGCCTTAGATGCTTAGTGAGCCCACCATCTCTTCCCCCCCCCACCCCGCTTCAAGGCATAATGTGACACTCTCTCATCTGTTTCTCAAGGATCATCTCCACAAGACACATGATAGGAATTTTCCCTCAACATTTGCCCTGTAGGCCCTCAGGTCAGAGTCCAGGATGCAGAATTCCCCTTTGAGAAAGTTGAGGGTCTGCTTATACAGAGTACTACAGCTCAGACTAGGGTAGCTAGGAACAAATGACCTCATTCCTACTTTGAAGATGGAAGGACTAAAAAGCCACTCCAGGGAACACCCCAGAAGGCTGACCCCGATGGAGGAAGGGGAAAATAAATAGCAAAAAGGCAGACAAAGTTAAGAAGGAAAGTCAACAGGATACCTCTCATCACATCATACAGTTGGAAATGTATCAGCATGACTTCCTGGAACAGTGCTAACCATTGAATCAAATGCCTCCAACCTGCAGCCATGGTAAAGGCACAAGTCTTTTTTTTTTTTAATTTTAATATGGTGCATTTATTGAAGGTTTTTTTTTTCATTTTTCTTTTTCTTTTCTTTCTTTTTTTTTCAAGCACATAAGGGTCCTTTTATTCAGTTTCAACCTGGGCCACCACATGGCAGATGGAAGGAAATGTGATGATGGCCACAGCCCAGGTGTAGAGGGGTTTTATAGGGAAAAACCACAAGCCAGGAATTGGCAACTTGGGATTGGGTAGAAGGGGCAAGGTGATTTTTTGAAACTATTGGTCTAGACTTTTGGCAGGGAACCACAACCTGCTGAACAGGATTATCTGGACTGCTCAACAGGATTATCTAGATATCTCCAAGGGCCAAAAACCAGACAGGATCCTGTTAAGCTTTCCTTTCCTGTATAAACAGCAGACAGGATGTCTGCAGGAAGATACTGCTCTGTGTCCGTTTGAGCTATCATGGCATATTCCTGAGCCTGTAAAATTAAGTCTAGGCCTTCACATTCCCTCTTTCACAAGTACCAATCACAGGACTCAATCATGAGTCCTACCTGTCCAGAGGTTCAAGGGTACTGGGACCTAAGAACCATTAGCTAACAGATTTTTCTAGGGCAGTGACATCTGTATCTATTGCCATTATTTAAGGCCCTGTAGTTCTGATCTTTGAGTACAACCAGATTATAATCTTATACAGTACCTCTTTGGTTCTGCATAAAGAAGGTCAAGTGTCTTATCTTACTGCAGAACCATTTTAGTTAATAAATTTATCTATTGGCAACTCTGAACCTATTTTCATAGTATGTCAATGAGCATTATAGTCGGCCATCTTGCCTCTATGCCAGAGTGTCCTTTCGGCCTAGCATTTCAACCTTTTCTGAACAGGGAACATGGGACGATGTGTTCTCTTCTGGAACTGCTTCGAGCTGGCATTGAGGTGCCATTGACAGGGCCCCAAAAAGGCTGAAAGGCAGGTCAAAGGCTGGGCAGTGGGGCATCTGTCAGAAGCATGTGGCTGTCTGACACCATAGAGACAGAGAACAATCGCGTTGGCTGGGCAGGTCCATGTCAGCTTTTAGCAAGTCTGGAGCTCACAGCTGTCCAGAGCAGTGTAGTCAGCAACTGAAGCTTGGAGGTATCTGCCAGCCAAGTGGAAATCTGTTGAGACAAACTTAAACTAGGAACAGAAGTTAAAATTTATGAACTTATTTGGAACCCTTAGGCCCATACCCTTAGTAACTGGGAAAAGCAGGAGTCTCAAGACCAGGAGAGAGGAAAAAATACCATCTTTAGGAATAAGCTGCACTTATCTGGTCTACAACTCCTGCAAGGCTGGGGAACATTCTTTTGATGAAAGGGACTATGCCTGTATTATACATGGCTCTTCTCTTCACTAACCCCATCCCATTCCATGACATTCTTACCTAACTCAGAATCATGTGAGCATTCAGGGATAGATTTAATCTGTGACAAAACCCACCTGAACTAGTCCTAGACACACTCAGGCCTCTGCAATGAAAACCAAACCAACCAAAAATTGTACTGTTCAAAGGGAGAGGGACTAAGTTTTCTGATGTGACTCAGAGGGATGGAACATAAGCAGAGTGGAAAAATGTAAAGAAAATAACTTGATCATAAAATTACAATTTTAGATCCCAGCAGAAGCAATGGATGTAATACAATATAATACACGAAACAGAATGAGTGAATTAGGGAGAAAAACTGGAGAGTAATTTTCCAACACACAGAAGGAAAAATCACAAAAACAAGAACACAATGAAGGACTGGTAAGTTAGACAGGTGGAATGTATAAGACGGAAATCTTAGTGCTGGGAAGGTGGCTTTGCAGCGCAATGCTTTCTGCACAGGCACGAGGACCCAAGTTTGGGGCTCCAGTACTTACACAAATGCTGAGCATAGTGTGCACCTATAATCCCCGGCCAGGAAGATGGAGGTAGAAGGATTCTTAGGGCTCATTGGACAGTTAGTCTTGCCAATTTGGTGGATCCCAGGTTCAGTGAGAGATCCTGTCTCAAAAAAATAATGTGGAAAGCAATTGAGGAAGGCACCCAGTGTTGACCTCTAGTTCCACATTTACCACAGTTCAAGCACATATCATATATATATATATATATATATATATATATATATATATATATGGACACATGGACACATGGACAGACACACACACACACACACACACACACACACACACACACACACACACACACTGAAGTAAATGCCTGAGATATGAAAGCCTACCAACAGATGTTGGGATACAGCTGTGTAGAGAGCGTGGAAGCCCCAAGTAAGTGAAGTATTGAGTGAACATATGCTGTTGACATGGGCACAGCCATGTCAAGGACTCTAGCACCTCAGACCCATGGAGGAATGCCAAGGCCTCCCCTACACTCTGGGATGAAGCTCAGAGGAAAAAAACTGCAAAACCTTCCTTGGGTCCATGTGTGGATGTTGATAGTGTGTGCTGAAAATATCCACCATATCACTCCCAAGATTATGGCATGAAGACTGCTCTCCTACAGAGAATGCTCCTGAAGATTAGTCAAACCTGTCTTCCTTGACCCAGTGGTATACTGTAAACCCCGCCTCCTTGTTTATCTGTATGCAATAACCCCATCTCCCTGTTCAACTCTATATAATAAGCACACTAAGCTTCCCAGGGTTTGCAGTTTCTCCACCCAGGAGCCCAGTCCTCCTGACACTAGCTTTTTTTTTTTTAAATGTGTCCATCTGTTTGTCTTTTCTTCATTCCCTCACTGACTTTAGTCAGGTCAAGTCCCTGAAGCTGTTCAAGGACATAGCATAGCTGTCAACTCACACAAGGAACTCACTCTAAGTAAACAGATAACATGATCAAGAATATTTCAGATGTGCATAAACACTTTTAAGGCTTAGTCTTAATTGTCAACTTGACACCATCTACAATCACCTAGAAAGGAGTCTCAATGAGGCAGGATGGCCTATGTTCAAATCTGTGGAAGACTGTCTTGAATACATTTATCAAGGTAGGAAGACCTAGCCCACTGTGGGTAGCACCATTCCCCAAGCACAGGATCCTGGATTGTATCAGAGTGGAGAGAGCGAACGGAACACTGGCATGCCTGCATTAATTCATTGTGCTCTGCTCTTGACTGGGGATATGATATGTCCAGTTTGTTTTGAGTTTCCCACAGTGGTGGACTGTAACCTGAAACTATCAACCCAACACAACCTTTCTCCATTGAATTGCTTTTGTTGTTGCATTTTATTAAACAAGAAATAAAAGTAAGACACATTTCAAAGGAAACCACTAACAACAGAGCAGTTTGATGATGACTGTTCTGCTGTTAACTAGGGAGTCAGGGAAAAGTACCCAGGAGGAAACAAGTGTGCTGAGGCCTGAAGGAAAGAAGGCAAAACATGAGAAGTCTTCTAAGGAGAGAGGCTAAGTAGTCAAGCATGACATGGTTAAGGAAAAGAATTAAGGTCAAGATGACCACAATGAGGCAGGAGAGTAGGGCAGAGTGGGGTGCAGAAAGCCCACGAGATTAGCATATGAAAGAAGCTGATTTGCATAAAGGAAGACTGGAAACCTCTCAAAGGACCACAGGCAACAGAGAGGGCATGCGTGGGGAAAGCCCACTATGTACAAAGGCACAAGAAAGTCAGAGCTATGCAAACATCTTAGGAAGGATCCCAGGCCTCAGAGCACAGAGCCATTGTTGTAGCTTGTTTCTCTATTGCTGTGTTAAACACCATGCCCCAAAGCAACCTGGACAGGAAAGGGTGCATCATCACTGATGAAAGCTAAGGCTGGATCCCGAGCAGAAACTGAAGCAGAGCCCATGGAGGAACACTGTTTACCGGCTTGCTCGCTCTGGCTTCTTCAGCTAGCTTTTTTTTTACAGAGCCCACGCCACTTGTCTAGGGATGGCGTCACTCACAGAGGGCCGGGCCCTTCCAGGTCAATTAGCAGTCAAGAAAATGTCTCACAGACATGCCCACAGGCCAGGGAGAGGGAGGCGATTCTTCAGTGGAGGTTTCCTCTCTTAAGGTATGTCAAGGCTTTTATCACAGTGCTGACTAGGGTTAGCCGTCACAGTCACGGAGCGTCTAGCCTTTCTCCCATCCGTGACCTCACTTTTCCCTTTGGTGGTGCACTCTTTCTTGATAACTATTCTGAGACTGCTACTATTCATGTGTCTCTGCTCAGGTGTTTTTTTTGTTTGTTTGTTTGTTTTGTTTTTTGTTTTTTTTAAACTTCAGGATGCAAGAACCTGAAAATCCCAGCAGTTGCTGACCAGGCTCTGATAACTACTGATAACAACACATTGAGCAAAGGGGGGTGCGGGGGAGTGGTAGGCAGTGAGAAAGCGGAAGTAGGCTGGGAGAACATGATGATTAAGCACAGCCATGACAATGGGAAAAAAATCTTGTGAGGTGCCACAGGAGAATTTGGCCTAGACACTGCTCCATTTGGTCAAATGGAGAGTGGTTTGTCACAGGTAGAGTAAGGGACTTATTAGGAACATATTTCAATAGCATCTACACCAATGGTTCTCAGCCTGTGGGTCACAACCCTTTGGGGGTTGAATGACCCTTTCACAGGAGTCAGCTAAGACCATCAGAAAACACAAATATTTACATTACGATTCATAACAGTAGTAAAATTACAGTTATTAAATAGCAATGAAAATAAGTTTATGGTTAAGGGTCACCACTACATGAGGAACTGTATTAAAGGGTCACAGCATTAGGAAGGTTGAAAACCACTGATCTAGACATAAGATGGCAGTAAACTTGTACCTGAGTCTTATTTTAAAAAAGTCATATACATTTTAATATAATATATATTAGCATATGTCACCTATAAGGTACTTTGGTGATATTTATCTCCCATTCATTACCCTCTCCCCTGACTCTTGCTGGGTCCCTTCTTCTTTCCAAAGAATTCCCTCTTCTTCATAAGTTTAAAAATTACCTGTTATCTAGATTCTGCCTATGAAAGAAAGCATGTAGTATCTACTGTTCTGAGCCCGGCTTATTTTGCTTAACATAATCTCCACTTCCATCTATTTTCCTGCAAATGACATAATTTCATATTCCTTTATGGCTGAATTATATACTCCATTGTGTGTTTATGCCATATTCTTTTATACATTCTTCTGTTGCTGAGCCTCTACACTGGTCCCACAGTGTCACCATAAATAGGTACACGAGGTCTCTGTTGTCTGCTGACTTGGATTTCTTTGGGTATAAGGAATGCCATGACTAGATCACATGATGCTTCTAGTTTCGTTTTTTTTGAGGAACCTCTATACAGACTTCCATCGTGGCCACACTAATTTACATTCCCACCAAAAGTGTGAAGAGTGTTTCCCCTTTCGCACATATTCAGCAGCATTTATTGTTTTCTTCATGATAACTATTCACACTAGTTGCAAAGGAAACTTGAGGTAGCTTTAACTCCATTCCCCTTATGGCTAAAGATATCGAACACCTCTTCGTGTATTAACTGCTCTTTGTGCTTCTTTTGAGAACCGTCCATTTAGTTTATTTGCCCATTTGCTCTTCAGGTGTTTATTTCCTTGAATTATTCATATATTCTGATTAATCTCCTACCTGGTAACAGTTTTCTCACGTTTTCTAGACTAGTGGTTCTCACCTTTCCTCATGCCATGACCCTTTAATACACTTCCTCATGTTGTGGTGACCCCTAGCCATAACATTATTTTTATTGCTACTTCATAACTGTAATTTTGCTACTGTTATGAATCGTAATATAATTATTTTTGGAGATAGAGGTTTGCTAAAAGGGTCGTGACCCAAAGGTTGAGAACCATTGTTCTAGAATGTTTCTTCAGTCTATGAATTGTTTCCCTTGCTGTGTGGAAGATTTTTAATTTGATGCCATCTCATTTTTCAATTCTTGCTTTTTTTCCTGAGTTAGTAAGTGCTCTATTCATAAAGTTGTTGCTTTCCTCTCCTAACTCCAGGGTCTTGGATTTTTTTTTTTTTTTTTTTTTTTTTTTTTTGGTTTTTCGAGACAAGGTTTCTCTGTGTAGCTTTGCGCCTTTCCTGGAACTCACTCTGTAGACCAGGCTGGCCTCAAACTCACAGAGATCCGCCTGCCTCTGCCTCCCGAGTGCTGGGATTAAAGGCATGTGCCACCATCGCCCGGCGGGGTTTTGGATTTTATACATTAATGTCTTTGGTCTATTTTAAATTGATTTTTGCGCAAAATGAGAGATAGAAGTTTCAGTCTTTTACATGTTTTCCCAGCACCGTTTGCTGGAGACTGCCTCCTTTACAACAAATGTTTCTGTTATCTTTGTCAAAAATAGCCAGTAAACGGAACCAGTCTAGATGTCTATCAACAGATGGGTAGATAAAAAAAATACGCTATATATACACAATGGAATTTCATTCTGCAGTGAAGAAAAATGAAATCATGATGTTTACAGGAAAATAGATAGACTAGGGAATTATTATATTTAAAAATGTAAAAGACTCAAAGACAAACACCATATGTTTTCCTTCACATATAGAAGCTAGAATTTAAATGATGTTAATTTATTGATACATACAATGTATATTAGTATATATATAATATACATACATATGAATGTGTTTATGTGTATCTGTGGAGAGGTCACTAGAGGGGTCATCATGAGAGGTAAAACGTAACGGGATACACATGATAAGAAATTGTAAGGAGGAAGGAAGGGATGCCTCCAGAAAGGGGCAGAAGGCGGGAAGTGGGGGAGGACGAGCATGTGAAAATTCCACAGTAAAACCATTTATTTTATATGCTAACAAACTAAAATTTAAAAACAGAAAATCAAATGGCTTCAGCTGCACAGGTTTGTTTCTGAGACCTCTACTCCATGGGTGTATGTATCTATTCTTTGGAATCACACCATGCTGGTTTGTGATATATTGATTTGTGCAGACTGTATATATTTAAGGTCTTTGTGGCTTCTAGATCCATTTAGGACTATTTTCTATTTCTGGGCAGAGCGTCACTGGCATTTTGATAATATTAACTGCACTGATTCTGTGGGTGGCTTTTGGCAACATGGTCATTTTCACAATACTGATTCTTCATAATCTAGAGGTGTGGGAGGTTTTTCTTTCCTAGTATTGAATTTGTGGTTTGGAAGTAGACATAAGCAGCACCAGAAGATAGGTTAAAATAAAGAGGGGAAATAGATGAGACAAGGAGAAATCAGAAGTCTTAAGAGACAAAAATGACTAAACAAAATGAAACTAATTTGTTATAACCCAAAATAAAGATAAATATTTAGAAAAATTTGTAAGCTGAATTATAGCTTTGAAAATAACCAAGGCAATAATAAAGAAGAAGACTGATTGCAAAATTGATAACACTGTAATCATAATATGCATTCTAAGCATAATTATCTCTAACTTTAATAGAACAGAGAAATATCTAGAAATTTAACCATTATTAAAAAATAAATAAACTGAGCTTACTAGAGATAGTAAATACCATATTTTATAAACATTGATTATACATTTTGCTAAAAGACTCATAAAAACAATCTCAATATATTTCTATAAAATTGATTATATATTTTGCTAAAAAACTCATAAAAACAATCTCAATATATTTCCCAAAGCAAAATATTGTCTTGATTTTTTGAACCATAATATTATAATAAAAATAAGGAGAAGGTTAAACAAAACTGCCCTAAATAAATGAAATAAAACATCATCTAAGTAACTTTGAGCCAAATAAATCCCAAACTTCGATGCTAAGGGGATGGCTCTGCAAATATGAGGACCTGAGCTGGGACCCTCGGCCTGTAAAAGCTAGGTGCAGCCTGCACATCTGTGACCCTGGGGCTGGCGGTCCCTGGCCAGCTCAGTTGGTGAGCTCCGGGTTTGGTGAGCTAGGTGCAGCCTGCACATCTGTGACCCTGGTGCTGGCGCTCACTGGCCAGCTCAGTTGGTGAGCTCCAGGTTTGGTGAGAGACTGTGGCTCAAAAAATAAGGTGGAGAGTGATGGTGGAAGATATTTGATGTTGACCTCTGGCCTCTTCATGCATACATATATGTATGCATGTACATCACCTACACCTGCCACATGCACATAAACACATACCTATAATACACACACACACACACACACACACACACACACACACACAGAGAATATAAAAATTTCAAATAAATAAAAGCAAACACCATAGTATTTATGTATTAAAGACATATGGGATGGATTACAGAAAACAATTAATTCTAAGAAAAATTCCAGGATGTAGAAAGTTGCAAAAGTACTGCCTACACCCTCATACAACAACATCTGGATACATTATAAAATCATAATCTTTCCCAAGCCAATCAGAATCCCAAGATCCCTGGGTAATCAAAATGCTTAAAAACCTAAGAGACAGCTGGGTACAGTGGTGCATGCCTTTAATCCCAGCACTTGGGAGGCAGAGGCAGGTGGATCTTGGTGAGGTTTTTTTTTTCCAAGACAGGGTTTCTCTGTGTAGTTTTGGGCCTTTCCTGGAACTCGCTTTGTAGACCAGGCTGGCCTCGAACTCACAGAGATCCACCTGCCTCTGCCTCCCATGTGCTGGGATTAAAGGCGTGCGCCACCACTGCCCGGCTGGATCTCGGTGAGTTTGAGGCCAGCCTGGTCTATAGAGTCAGCTCCAGAGTAGCCAAGGCTGCACAGAGAAACCCTATCTTTAAAAAAATCAAAACGACAACAACAAGAACCTAAGAGACAAACTTGCAGCCCCCAGAATGGTAAGAAATAGAAGTACTAGGTCACCCATGGCAAAACACACAGGGGAGAAATATTGGGTACCACAGATAAAGGTAAGATGACTTTCTGTAGACAACCTAAGCCCATGCATAGGCACAGCAGGGTTGGTGTGAGAGTAGGCAGCTCCTGGGCGTTACATAGTGTGGGAGGAGCCTCACTGCTCACGTGGTGCTTTGCACAGGTCTTACTACATGCTCACAAAACAGAGTGGCCCCTATCCCTGGGGACCTCTCAGGGATGCCTTCCTTTTGAGGCAGACATAACCTTCCTTCATACTTCCCACAGCTGGTAGCAGGAGAGTGTGGTCTCCTCCCATAGTGGTAGAACAGCCCAGTGACCTGGGGCCAGGTAATTTACTGTCTTCTCATGGTTTGACACAATTTCCAGAGTCTGGAGAAGGACAGCAGAGCTGTCCACTGGTCTCCATCACTGGGCAGGCAATTGTAAACTGGAAGCAACAGATCGCTCCTGGAGGAGGGAGAAGAGTGTGTCAGGAAATATCCCTTAGACATCCATGCACGAAGTCTAAAAGCTGTAGAGCAGGACCACAAAACACACAAGCAAGTACTCTGAGAGGCAGTATCTGCCCTAGGCTCAATGTTTTGAAGCTGGGAGTCTGCAGAAGGCAGCCATAAAGTTAAAAATAAAAACAAAACTAAAGTTAGCAATAATAAGAATAGCAAGAATAAGATACCATGGGTTTGAGAGGCAAGGGCATATGGGAGGGATTGGGGTAGGAGGAGGAAATGATGTAATTATTTACATGTAATTGCTTACATGATTTTGCATATCAATCTCAGTGTGTGATCAAAATTAAAGAGGCAGACATGTTAAGAGACACAGCAGTTATTTTAGGAATGACTGATATTTGAAATATCCAATTAGGAATTTACTGTACCTATGGTTAATAAAGTTAATTCTTGAGTGTAGGAAAAGGATGGCATGCATAAACACATAGAGAATTTGAGAAGTTGGAAACCTTAAGATCTGATGGAAATGCCAGAAGTGAGCAAATGAAATAGAGAGAACCAAGAGGTGCTTTGATGCGCTCATTGTACCCAGGATGCAGCTTCCTGGTCTCAATCTATCCTGGAACCTGAGACCCAGTGTGGCGGTGCTGAGGAGTGGGGGGGCTTTAAGAGGATAGTCACAGAGTGGAAAGCTTGTGAGTGGGCTGAGGGACTTCATGAAAGATCTGAGGGACTGACTAGGCTCTTTCTGCCCTTCCATTCCTTCCGCCATGTGAGGGCCCTGTATTCAAGGTGCTGTCCCAGAAGTGGAGACCAAGCCTCAGCGCCTAATCTTCATTTTCAGTTGCTGGAACTGTAAGAAAATATTTTTATCACTGAAAATATTAAAAAGGCAATACTTGAATTTGCACATGTGTTGCAGAATATTTGCTTTACTATGCAAAGATGTGTTGCATTTGTTTAACTATGTAAAGGTGTGTTGCATTTGTTTATGTTGTGGAATAGTTAACTATGTAAAGATGTGCTGCTGTTTTACCTTGCCTGCCTAAGGCACCTGATTGTCTAATAAAAAGCAAGGGAGGAAGTATAGATGAGATTTCCAGGCAGGGAGAGTAAGTAGGAGGAGCTTGGGGAAGAAAGAAAAAGAGATGCCAGGGAGACACCAGGGGCCAGACAGACAGACACAGAGGAAGCAAGAGAGTAGGACATACAGAATGAAAGGAAGGTAAAAAGCCCTGAGGCAAAATGTAGATGAATAGAAACAGGTTAAATTAAGTTAAAAGAGCTAGTGGGACCAGACTAAGCTAAGGTTGAGGATTCATAATTAATAATAAGTCTCCATGTCTTTATTTGGGAGCTACTTGGTAGTCTAAAGAAAAAGTCAGCTGTATATATGCCCCGCCCTGTGCCGGGTCTGTGCAGGTGCAGGCATGTGTAAGCACACGGGCAGCCTCACAGATCTTCAGTCTTGCTCCTACACTCTGCTCAGCACTGTTTGCCTCAGGCCCCATTCATTTGTGTGCTTGGAGTTCAGCTCATAACAGATGTGTCTGCACTCAAGCCCCAGGTCTGTTTTCCTTGTCACTCCCTAAGCAACAGAGCGCAGCTATTTATACAGCATTTACATGAAGTCTGGAGATGTTTTCAAGTACATGGGACGGGGCTGGAGAGATGGTTCAGCCTTTAAGGGTGTAGTTGGCTCTTACAGAGGGGCCAGGCTTTGTTCCCAGCACCCAAATGGTGATCACAATGAATTACAGGGGATCCAACATCTTCTTCTGCTCTCTGCAGGCACCGGGCATGCACTCAGTATACATACATACACGCAGGCAAAACACACACATACAATAACATAAACAAGTCTTAAAGAATAAACAAATCAAGTATATGGAAGGATGTGCGCATATGATGGCTAATGCCGATTGCCAACTTGACAGGATCTAAACTCATCTTGGAGACACATCTCCAGACACATTTCTGAGGAGCTTCTAAACTGGGCTAAACCTAGATGGCAGCATTTTGTGAGTACATAAAATTCAGACAGTGAGCTGAGCACCAGGGTTTCTCTCTCTGTCTCTGTCTCTGTCTCTGTCTCTGTCTCTGTCTCTCTCTCTCTGCCTTCCAGCTGCGGACACAGTGTGACTGGCTGCTCCACACTCCTCCCACCATGCCTTCCCCACCTTTAAGCTGTGAGCCAAAACAAACACATAGTGGCTTCTTTCAGGCATTTTGTCATAGCAGAGACAAATAATTGCTACACATAGGTAAAGTGAAGATACTATCCCCCGCCCCCGTTTTTTTTTTTTTTTTTTTAAAGAAGGAAGGGCCTTGAGCATCCTCAAATGTTGGGTTCCTAGACAGCAGAGTGAACTTTTAAATGAACTATCAATCCAGAATTCCATGACTAGAGAAATAATCTTTAAAATTAATTTTAAACAGACTTGATGGCTTTGAGCAATTTGCACACACACAAAAAAATGGGAGAGAAAGGACAGAATTTGCATGTCATCCCAACCCCTGCCCATGTCCAACCTCCTCC
Source organism: Peromyscus eremicus (assembly GCF_949786415.1). NCBI lineage: Eukaryota > Metazoa > Chordata > Mammalia > Rodentia > Cricetidae > Peromyscus > Peromyscus eremicus. Next base: position 37,313,179 of record NC_081423.1, on the reverse strand, counting down.
ACTGCTAGACCCCTCCCCACCATGGTGTATGTGTTATACCAACAAATCTTCATGCTGACGTGTGCTTAATGCTGTAAGTCCGCAGTTTACCGTTCACACTGGGCATGGATATCTGAGGACATTGACAAACACGTTCTGTAGTATCCACAAGAATGCTTCCATTTCCCTAAAACTCCCCTGTGTGGTGCCCATTAACCCCTAGTCATCACTGACCTCACTATCTTGAGAATTTAACCTTTGCCAAAATGTCTTAGATGTAGTAGAGACTTTATGTAGCCTTTCAGATGAGCTGCCTTCACACAGCATGCCCTTAAGCCTCCTCTGTATCTTCTTGTGCTTAATAACTGAATAGTCTCAGTGTGTGAATGTCCCACGTCTTTGTCTGGAGGCAAGCAGGATTTGGAAACTATGAAAAAAGCACCACTAAGCATCTACATGCAAGTTTTTCTGTGAGCATACGTTTTTTTCTTTTTTAAGTGTTGGTGTTTTATCTTATTAATTAAATTTGTTCTTTGGCTATTTTATATACTATATAGTCAGGGTTCTCTAGAGAAACAAAAGTGACAGGACAAATATATAATCACATATAACATATATATGGATTTTTAGAGGCTGTGGTCTGGCTAGTCCAATAATGGCTATCTCCCAGTGGAAAAGCAAGGAATCTTGGTGTTTGTTCCTTCCACGAGGCTGGATGTCTTGGCTGGTCTTTGGTCTACGTTAGAGGCCCGAAGAAATAGGTTCTAACACAGTGAAGGAATGTCTCAGGAGCAGAATAGATGACTTTCCAGTGAGAGTGAGGGCTAGCAGGCAAAAAGCAAGAGCTTCCTTCTCCTATGTCCTTTTTCACAGGCTGCTACCAGGAGGTGTGGTCCAGATTCAGGCTGGGTCTTCCTACCTCCAATGATCCAGATTAGGAGAGGGGGGTCTTCTCATCTCAGATGATATCATCAAGAAAAGTCCCTTACAGATGTGCCTGGCTGCTTGGGTTTTAGTGGATTCCAGGTGTGTTAAGTTGATGACCAAGATTAGCCATCACAACAATGACAACTTTCCTATGTAATGTACATGTGCAATTTGAGCTCACTGAGAAGCTAGCCCTAGAGGCAGGATCCCCCTGCTCTATTTCAGAGCTAAGCATGTTTGTTTTGCAGTATCCTCCCTCTCGTGTGAGATGGGCTACTGCCCTGACTCTGTGACAGAGTGGGGAGAACAGCAGCCCAGGAAGAAAAACACTGTGGTCTGATGACAGCTAGAAGCTGAACCACCCCCAATAGATGTTTCTATTGTTTGTCCAAGATACAAAAGCACCTGCGGTGTGAAATAGAAGCCAGATGTTCCACAAAAGAAACACTCATTTGGGAACTCCAAGGGCTGCCTCAACTTCCCCAGTTGGTTTCTGCTGGATACTTTGAGTGCCTGGTTCGATGATGTCGTTATCTGTTGCTATTTCTTTCATTTAGAAGCCTCAGATCAAGGGCACCCTCTGCTCTGCCACTGGCTGCCTTACAGAGCCGCCCTCAGACAATTTCTGCTGGACATTTGGAGCATTTCCATCATGTTTTGCTCTCTGCTGCTTCTATCCACCTGCTACTTGCTATTTCTTCTTTTACTTCGGCATCCTGTATACATTATAAACTCATTCAGAATAAAAAACATAGCTATCATTGATTGTTCTCCATACTGTTCAGAGCACACGTGTGTGTACTGCATTCCAATGCTCTCACTCCCTATCTTTTGTCTCCCCCTGACCCTGCTCACCCCCGTTACAAATTCTTTCCCACATAAATGTCTTTTTGTTTTGTTTTGTGACCCGCCAGTTTTAACCAGGGTGTGGGGCGTTTACCCACCACCCCCACAGTTCCCCAGAGTTTTCTTGAGTGCAAGCAGCAGGAAATATTAGATAGAAGGATTTATTGCGGAGAATCTTGTGGAGATGAACAGATAGAAAATAAAGGATAGCCTCGAGAGGGCCTGGAACCTATTCCAACCGGCCCTGACTGTCTCTGCCCCAGGGTTTTTTTGTTTGTTTGTTTGTTTTGTTTTTTGTTTTTCGAGACAGGGTTTCTCTGTGTAGCTTTGCGCCTTTCCTGGAACTCACTTGGTAGCCCAGGCTGGCCTCGAACTCACAGAGATCCGCCTGGCTCTGCCTCCCGAGTGCTGGGATTAAAGGCGTGCACCACCACTGCCCGGCTGCCCCAGAGTTTTTATAGAGATGCCAAGGGGTGGAGCAAAAGACCTCCTCCCCCAGCACAGCCAAGTGCAGACCATCCCAGACACCTGCACTTAGGCCCGTGGTCTAATCATCCTCTATGTGGACCTGCTGGGTAAAGCCACGAGGAACCAAGAACAGGCTCCCACACCAGGGTCACCTGTTGGAACTACCCAATGGAGACCGATAGACTCATCAGTGAGTACAAACAAAGACAACTAATGGTCCTAGTCCTAAATCCTAGTCAACCACAGTTCATCTGCAAGGAGTGAGGCCTCATAAACTCTTTCCTCATCCATGAGTGATGGTTGACAAGCTCAATCTTGTACAGGCCAATTCAAGGCAACTACAGCTACTGTGAGTTATTTTAATGACTGTGTCACGCTCTGAAGGCAGCATTTTCAGGCTCTTTTCCCACCTTCCAGCTCTCATAGTCTTTCCACTCCCTCTTCTAAGACGTTCTCTGTCTTAGTTAGGGTTTCTATTGCTGTGATGAGACACCATGACCAAGGCAACTCTTATGCAGAAAACATTTCACTGCAGTTCAGGAGTTTAGTCTATTATCATGGTGGGATATGGTGGCACGTAGGCAGACATGGTGCTGGAGAAGGATCTGTGAGTTCTACATCTTGATCCGCAGGCAACAGAAAGTGAACTGTATCACTGGGCGTAGCTTGAGCACAGGAGACCTCAAAGCCCACCCCCCCCCCCACGGTGACACACTTCCTCCAACAAAGCCACACCTCCTATTAGTACCACTCCCTATGAGGGCCATGTTCTTTCAAAACACCACATTCTCTGAGCCTTAAAGGGACTGATATAAAAGTCCTGTTTAGGGCTGAGCACTCAATGGTCACTGAGTCCCAGTACTTGGAGCAGCCATGAGTCCCTATGTCGATTGCTGTTCATTACAATGAGAAGCTTCTCTGATTAAGGCTGACGATAATGTTTATCTATGGTTTGTGTCATGTCAATTTAGCTGAACAACAGTAGCAAGCTCTCTGCTAGGGCCTATGACCTCCCAGCCATGGTTTTGTTTGACTTTGACTGAACTTAAAGTACCAGGCATGAATTTCCTCTTGTGGAGGAGACCTCAGATCCATTTAGAATTACTAATTCTAATTATTAATTATCCCCACAGCAGTTGCTCCACCGCTGCACCAGTGGACCCATCTTGCCTGGCAGGTTGGTGGTGTAGTTTATAAGGGTTTACAGATGAGCAAGACAGGTGATACCTTTTCTCTCCTCGCAGTCCGCGTAGCCATGAAAGCTCACCAGCAGGGAGGAAGCTTCCAGCCCACTTGTCTTGAGTTCTCTATGTCTTGCAGCCAAGGTGTGTGGTGTTGTCAGCAATAGGGTCTTATCACCATGGCAATAGCCTGTATTGTTTGGGGGGAGGCCTGGGACCTCCCTGAAGAGAAGCGTCATGTGGGTTTAAGTTTTCAACGTGTGTGGGTAAATACCAGAGTGTGGTTATTGGATCACAGAGGAAGAATATATTTGGTTTTGTGAAAGCCTGAGATTGCTTTCCAGAATGACTGTAAGTTAGCACTTAGCATATTTTTAGACCCCGTTCTTTGTTTCTGTTTTGGTCTGCCACTTTCTTTACGCGTTTTGTGATATTCCCCAAGCATTCAGGCCTTCCATTTCTCTCCTTTCTTAGAAGTTATATTTTCTTTCTTTGCCATCTTAAGTGGTTGCCTTAGCGTTTGACACCACATTTCCCACAGTGTCAAGTCCAGTGTCAAAAACACACATTGCGGCATGTATGTTACAAGTACCTTATGTACCTGAATTGAAGAAATGTTTGTAATTCTTCTTTCCTGTTGCTGCATAACTGTTACAGTTTCAATTAAGGGTAAGAAAATCGTGGGCTCAATGATAAGAGGATTTGTTTAGCAAGAGCGAGGCTATGATTCCATCCACAGCAATGGAAAAGCGGAACAAAGCTCGAAATGAAAAGGTGTTCTGTGCACTTTCGAGGCTACGGCTGTGGACACCAGACCCTGGGCCTTCACTAAGTCAGTGCAGGATACACCTAACAAAGGTATGTTACTAAGATACATAAAGGGACCCATTTGTCCCTATGCACCGGGCAGATGTTTAAGCACTGTTAAAACAGTACTACTAAAAACTCTGTTAAAAATCAGGAGCTGGGCAGATGGCTCAGTGGATAAAGCATTTGCTCCTCCAACATGAGAACCAGAGGTTCCACCCCTAGAACCCATGTTAAAGCTTGGCAGGTGTGGCAGCGACCTGCAATCCCAGCATGTGGAAGGCAGAGACTGGGGATCCCTGGGGCAAGCTTGCTAACTAGACTAGCCAGAATGTGTGAGCTCCAGGTTCAGTGCTAGACCTTGCTTCAATAAATAGGAAGACATGTTACATCAACTTCAGGCCTCCACACACATGTGTGTATGCCAATTGTTTTCAAAATCACTTACTGCTAATCACAAGTCCTTCAAGTGTCTACTATAAACACTCTTAATTTACATTTTATGTAAATAGGCAAAGATGCTGGGCACGGGGCAGCTTGACTCCCTGTCAGCAGCTGTTGGACTCTCCCTTGCTGCTCTGGTTGCCTGAAGCTAAGAAACCATCACTCCGTCAGCCAGCTGGATTTTCCTTAGGACAGCAGCAGGCTTCTCAAACACTCCAAGGACACCTCGAGACAACTGCACAGTCTGGAGCAACTGTTGCAACTCCGGCCCTCCTGTTTGACACAGAGGAACTACAGATGACCCTCCAACTATTGCCTCCTTAGCGAGAACCCACTTCCCATGGTGATCTAGCACAGGGACTGTGGCCATTCTGTAAGGGCAAGGCTGGGCTTGGTCCAAACAAATGGCTGTGATGGGTCCACACGTCCCTTTCTTGGGATGATAGGCCAGCAGTTCAGGCTCAGTTAGTCAACTGGGAGGTTTTGAAACCTAAAGAAGAGATCTCATAATGAAAAACCCTATGGAAATCTAATCCCACTGCAGAAAGTGTCCCTCCCCCAAGAAAGTAAGATGATTGGACTCACCTTCAACTATTGAGGGATGGGTACCAGACGAATATTACTAACAGTACCTCCCAGATGGTCCATCATTTGACATTGTGACACAAAAACTGTACAATCAAGTTACCAAGGGTGTGCACGCACGCGTGCATGCATGCATGCATGCACGCACACAAACAACAATCTCATGATGTTTTAATTGAGTTTTTAAGGTTGGATATGCCCAATTGTTAATAAGTTAAAACTCTATCATAAGACTGGCTAGATAAATTGAGTATAGAAGTGAAATGGGGACAGAGTTGGGGGGATGTCAACAAATAACTTTGTAAATGCAGAGGGCCAGAGGTTGCCTGGCCACAGCTGTGAAGTAAGAATGCATCTGAGGCTGAGGTGGCTGCTCAGCAGGATCTACAAGGTGTGTTGTTAGTTCTCTGACCTGTGCCTCCCTAGGGAGAGTCTCTCACCACTGACCATTAGAGATCTCAACATGTTAATCAGTGCTTTAGATTCAGGTGTGGTAATTCCAAAACCTATGGCTTAACTGGATCTTTGTGCTTTTAGGGAACTGGAGAGATGATGTTAGCAGATGAAGAGCTTCAAGTATAAGGGCCAGAGTTAAGGTCCCCAAAACTCAAGTAAAAAGCTGACTGGAGATAGAGGCCTGACTGCAATTCCAGCTTTGGAAAGCAACATGGGGGCGGGGGAGATCGACAGCACAAGCTGGCTTGCTGGAGCCCCTATCAGCAAGCTCTGGGTTTGATTGAGAGACCCTGACTTGAAGTATAAAGTAGAAGAGGGCCGGAGGATGATTCTAGAGTCAACATCAGACCTGCACGTGCATTCTGTGGAGAGTCTGTGCCCTGGAATATGAACTTCTCCAGTGTATCTCAGAGTCTGTCCCCTTAGGAGCAGCAGGATGGCAAAAGTTCCCCTAAGATGGTCTGCCTCTTTCCCCATGTTCTTCAAGTTTTAATAAAACCCCAGCAGGTCACGCTCTGGCAAACAATTTCTCCCAAAGGAAGACTTTGTTAAGAAAACAGAATTTTACAACGTTTCAAAATGAGTCTTTTCTTCCCTGTGAGAATATGAAAGATCTCCTGGAAGGAAATATGGAAAAGTGTGGTGGTTGCCTGGGGGCCTGGGGGCTCGCTCAGTTTTTACCTCTTAAGTGTGTCCACCCAGAGCTCCCAGCAATGGGACGATCAGGTTCTTCTGTGTCAGTCCTGGGCTTCTGAGAAGTGGGGCTTCTGCTCTGGGAGATTGTGGGTTGACTTCACTTGTTTTGTGTGGGTTTTTTGCCCTTTATTTTCTCCAGTTTGGAGACAGAGGCCGTCTTGTGACCTCACTTTCAGACCCCTTGGAAAACTGTTTGGCTTTTTTCTCTCAGTCTGATCTTCTTTTTATTTATTTTTAGGACACAGTAGCAACTTCTACTCACTTAGATGCCAGAAGTTCTAAATCTTTTCACACAAAAGCTGAGAAAATTCATTGTCCACAGACTTGTCCCACAAAAGAAATAAAGGTGATTGGAAATAAATAAATGATAATAATAAATATTTTCAATGCAGGGGATGAAGAAGGGTGAGCAGTTAACCCACTGGCTGCCCTTTGCCCTTACAGAGGACCAGGGATTGGGTCCCAGCACCCATGTCACACGGTAGCTCACAATCATCCAAAACTCCAGTTATAGCAGATATGAAGCCTTGTGATCTCCACAGGCACTAAGCACGCTGCACACGTGGTGTGTGTGTGTGTGTGTGTGTGTGTGTGTGTGTGTGTGTGTGAAAGAGAGCACACAAGTATGTGTGTGTATGAAAGAGAGGGCATACATGTGTGGGGGGAAGAATGTGAAAAGATGCTAAACATCATGCTGCAGATGTCATTTGTAATTTGCACATGGACATGTTGCAAATTAAGACAACAATGAGACTCCTACACACATGTTATACACCTGTGTAAGAACAGAACAGTGAGAAACAGAAACCTGTACAGTGTTAAATGCTGGTGAGAACAGGAAGTTACAGAAACCTCATTCATTACTAGTAGGAGTGAAGAAATAGTACAGTCATCTTGGAAGATAGTTTGGCAAGTTTCACACAAACCCAAATGCTCTTAACCTGTGATCCAGTAACCACACTCGCTGGTAGTTAGCCAAGTGAGTTGAAAATGCACGCCCCCACAAAAGATTTGCATATCCATATTTTGGCAGCTTTACTCACAGTTTCCAAAACATGCTTGCAGCCAATAGACAGAAGGACCGACAAGCTGTAGTACAGCTATACAACGGAATAGTGTTCTGCAATAAAACAGAACGACTGGGAACTACACACAGAACTGTGGAGGACTATAAATGTGTATTGTTAAGTGAAAATGCCTCATTGAAGGGCTATATAGTATAAGACTCTACAAGACATTTTGGAGAAAACCAAACTACAGAGGCAGTAAAGACTAGTGGTTAGGAGGGGCCAGGGGGATGAATCGGTGGAAGGCACAACTTTTGGAATTTTTAGAGTATGATGCTTATTCTGTGTGATCCTCTAAGGACTAATACACCTTGCGGAACATCTGTCAGAGGCCATAGACCTGTGCATCCCAGAGTGAATCCCAATAACCTATGAACTTTGGTTGTCCTGAGGTAGAAACATCTGCTGATTGGTTATAACAAATGTATCACATGGATGCAAGATGTTAGAGGGGAAACTGTGGAGAGATGACACAGGGCAAGTGAGAATACTTCCTGTTCAGTTTCTCTGTAAACTTAAAGTAAACCTGTAAACCTAAAACTAAAGTCTAAAGGCTGCAGACAGGACTTACAAGATGCCTCAGCTGGTAAAGGTGCTTGCCACCAAGACTGATAACCTGAGTTCGAGCCACAGGACTCATGTCGTGGGAAAGAAAGGAGATGACCCCCCCAAGTTGTCCTCAGAATTCCATCTGCATGCTGTGGCAAGTGTGCACACACACATACATTTGCAATAAATAAGTAAATTAAATGCAACAAAAATATTTTTAAAGGTTTGAGGTATAGTTAGTTTAGTGGTCAAATGAATACTGGACTCAGTTCCCAGTCTCAATGGTAAAACAAGTTTAATAAAAGCAAGATGACTATTTTGTATTATTAAAACATAATTCAGGGGCAGTGCCAAGGCTCACTTGGTTAAGAAAGGCACTGACCACCGGAGTCTGTTTCCTGGGATCCATAGATGGTAGGGTAACAACTGACTCCAGCAAGTTGTCCTCTGACCTCTAGACATGTGCTGTGCGGTGTGAGCACTCAGCAGCACACACACAATTGTAATTTTAAAAAGTTTTATAATCACAAGTCAGAGCAAGGCTGGAGTGGCTATATTAATATCAGACAAATAAGAGTTCAGAACAAGAAATCGGAATATGTATAAAAGTAATGTCTATGTATATTATAACATCTGTGTATAATATAAAAGTAAATATCTATGCTGATAAAGTGGTAGGTAAATTAGCCCAGAAGATATAGCAATCCTAATTTCCTGTATGTTTGACAAAGACTTTCCAAATAAATGAAGCAAAAAGACGACAGAGCCAGGAGTGTAGCACAGTTCTGTAATCCTAGAACTTGGAAAGCTAAGACAGAAGGATTGTCAAGTTTGAAGCCACCCTAGGCTACACAGTGAGACCCTGTCTCAGAAAAACAACAACCCTCCTCCACAAAAAAACCAAACAAACAAGGAACCTAAGAGAAGTGAGTAGAAATCTATAATTATAATGAAATGTCAACTCTTCTCTGTTGTCAATGAACAGAGAAAATTGATCAAAACACCAAAGACCTGAACAACACTACTAACCCACTGACCTTGCTGCTATCTGAGGCACATTCAACCCAGCAATACGGACTATTCACTGAAGTGGCCACTACATTCTTGACACAAAGGCAAATCTCAACAAGTTTACAAGCATTTGGAGCACACAAAGAATGTCCCCTGACCACAACAGAATAGAATTACAAGTAAATAACAAAAGTATCTGGAAAAAACCCCAAATACTTGATAATTAGGCAACATGCTATGAAATAACTCATGAGTCAAAGTGGAAGTCATAAGGGAAATTAGATAATATTCCCAATAGAGTTGAAACACAAAACAGCTCAAAATCTGTATGGTAACCTTGACTAAATAACCAATGTTTGCTTCATCAGTATCACTGTGTGCCTCTAAATGCTGGGTGCAAGGCCATACAGCCCATCCATAACTTCAGTTAAGTCATAAGAAAGCAGCAGATAAGTCTCAGGTGATGGTCATAGATTAAAATGTCTGAATGGATTTCTTTGTCTTGTCAAGACCATGAACAACAAGGAAGGGATGACCACAGGAGACATGACAAGTGCATGTTCTGAGGTGTCCTGGAACAAAGGAGGGACATCAGCAGGAAAGTTAGTGAGGGCTGGGGAGATGGCATGTAGTGCTCTTACAGAGGATCCAAGTTCAGCTCTCAGTACCCATACTGGGTGGCTCACAACCATCTGTAACTCCAGCTCCAAGGAGCACAGTGTCCTCTTCTGGCTGTACAAGCAACTGTACCCATGTGGCTGGCACACACACACACACACACACACACACACACACACACAAAGAGAGAAAGAGAGAGAGAGAGAGAGAGAGAGAGAGAGAGAGAGAGAGAGAGAGAAAATAAATCTTTTTTTTTTTAAATCAAAGTCAACATAAATAGTGGAAAGTGTGCTCAAGTGTCATAAGACTCAGAACTCTGTCATCATTTTGTTTTATTTTGAGACGAGGTCTCCATATGTAACCTGGCTGACCTTGAACTCACAATCCTCCTCCTGCCTCTACCTCTTGAGTGCTGAGATTGTAGCTGTGCATTGGTTCTCAAAATTCTTAAGACATTAATTCTCTTCAAAATGACCTGTAGAACCAGTGATAATTCCAACAGGAACCCCAGCATTCATGAAAATGAGTAAGACTTTTATTTACTCATAGTCTGTCTGGGTGACTATCACACACACCTCAAGCTGGACAATTCATTGACAAAAGACCTTATTTCTCACACAGTTCTGAATGTGCAGAAGCCTAGGATCAAGGAGCCTGCTGATTCATTGTCTGTAAGGGTTTATTCTCTGCTCCACAGATAGCTGTCTTGCTGCAGCATATTCATGTGATGGAAGAGTGGGAGGGTTAACCTCACTCCCTAAAGCCCTTTTATAAGTCAGTGAGCCCAGGAGATGGAGCCACCATCATCTCCCTCCCCATAGACCCTGCCTCTGGATACTATCGTCTTAGACATGCTAAGTTCCAACACAGAAATTCTGGAGGAAGAACAACATGCAGGCCAGAGCAGACCGATCAGCGATGAACACTAGGAACTTGAAGCTAGAAAATAATTCCACCCAGAGGCAGACAAGATGATTCAGACACTTGCTGTCCAGCCTGAGTTGGTGCTCTCAGACCCACAGGGTAGAAAGAACGGACTCCAGTGAGTTGTCCTATGACGTCCGCATGTTCTCTGCCACACAGTCATGTCCCCTCCACTGCCACACACATACAAAAATGAAAAAAAAAAAAAACAGTATCAAGAAGAACAGCATACGATACATGCAGAACCCCATGACAATAGAACCTGAATCTACAGGGAGCTTCAGGCATGAGCCTCTCACAAACTCAAAATGGAGATGTGCCTAAGGAAACGATGAGAGTTCCTTGGAAGAGTTATAAAAAGAAAGTACCTAAAAAACAGTGTATGAATGAGAGCTTGTCAGCTCCTCAAAATAGAAGTACAAAATAAAGGCATGTCTGAAGAGAAAGTGGAAAATATAAACTTTTTTTTTTTTTAAAAAAATCCCCAGAAAAGTAGGGCACGGCAAATTCATGCCTATGTCCAAAGAAGGTGTTATCTGTCTGTCAAAATTAGAAATACTTAGTAAAAAAGTAGCCATTAAAGAAAACCCAGAACAACCTAAAGCTATGGTCTGCTTATAAACTGTAAGGTGTGTAAGGTGATAATGTTAATCCTTCTAAAGTTAATTTAGAGAAGCAATAAAATCTGAATAAAAAATATCCCCAGAAATCTATGACTTGATGCAATGGGGGGGCTCAGCAACACTGCATCCTAATTCAGAATCAGAGGAGGAGGAAGAGGGAGGAGGAAGGAAGTGGGGAGAAGGGAGAGAGGAGAGGAGGAAGGAAGTGGGGAGGAGGGAGAGGAGGAAGAGGGGGGAAGGAAGTGGGGAGGAGGGAGAGGAGGAAGAGAGGGGAAGGAAGTGGGGAGGAGGGAGAGGAGGAAAAGAGGAGAAGGGGAAGGAAGTGGGGAGGAGGGAGAGGAGGAAGAGGGGGGAAGGAAGTGGGGAGGAGGGAGAGGAGGAAGAGGGGGGAAGGAAGTGGGGAGGAGGGAGAGGAGGAAGAGAGGGGAAGGAAGTGGGGAGGAGGGAGAGGAGGAAGAGGGGGGAAGGAAGTGGGGAGGAGGGAGAGGAGGAAAAGGGGAGAAGGGGAAGGAAGTGGGGAGGAGGGAGAGGAGGAAAAGGGGAGAAGGGGAAGGAAGTGGGGAGGAGGGAGAGGAGGAAGAGGGGGAAGGAAGTGGGGAGAAGGAAGAGATGGAAAAGGGGAGAAGGGGAAGGAAGTGGGGAGGAGGAAGAGGTGGAAGCAATAAGGGAAGAAGAGGAGAAAGGAAGGGGAAGAGGAGAGGGAGAAGGATAAAGGGAATGGGGGAAGAAGATAAGGAGGAGGGCAAAGGAAGGATGGGAAGGAGGAGAAATAAAAGGAGGAAGGAGAGGAGAAGAAGGTGTTGGAGGAAGAGGAGGCCAACTCTGGACTTGATAAAATGCAGAAGGTGAAGAATGCGTTGAGATTCCTGAAGAAACAGAAGACGGTGTGGGGAAGCCAGACACCAAGGAAGGTACAGAGAAACAAACTCAGAAAGCTGGAGACTTGGCAAAGATTTCCCTGAAAAAGGAGCCATTGTGTGTGGGTGTGATGATGAAGAGCTGCCACCCTGGATGATGCTGGCCAGGAATGTGAGGCTCTGGTGCCTTTTAGTAAGAAATGCTATTTCTAGGGCCTGGAGATATGACTCAGTTGGCCAAGTTCTTGCCACAGAAGCATGAGAAGTTTTATCCCCACCATCATGTAAGAAGCTAGGTGTGGTGGCCTGCACCTGTCACCCCAGCATGGAGAGGCAGGGACAGGCACATTCGTGGAGCCATTGGCCAGTCAGTCTAGCCTAATGGTTCCGCTTGAGGTTCAGGGAAAGACCATAGTTCAAAAAATAAGGTTCAGGGAAAGACCATAGTTCAAAAAATAATGGTAACTAAGGAACACACTTGACATCCACCTCTGGCTTCCATGTATTGGTGAAATTATTAAGGCCACTCCACGTAGTTAAAAGGAGATTTATTTAATGGCGTAACTTACAAATTAAGGGATAAGTAGGTCGCAGGGTCTGGGGAAGGTGTATCGCAGTCCAGCGGTGTTCTCTGGAGCTCTGCTTGGTCCACCTCCACCATCCAGGGTCCTGGCACCCAGCGAGCGCTCGCCGATCCAGATCTCGGGTCCCCAGGCGCCTCCCTTGGCCCTGCCTTGTAGGTGTGACAGTTGCCAAAGTCTCAATGGGGGTTGGAACTTCCAGATCAAAGCTGGAATGGCTACCCACTACATCCATGTGCACGTATAATTTCATATTTTTTATTTAAATTTTAAAAAATCGGTCAAAAAAAAGAAAGACCATTCCTAAACCCAAATTGTTGTGAGGTTCATCATGGAGATTCTCTCAGGCTTTTCTGCTTTTGGAGCTGGAGTGTGGGACTTTTCCAAATCACACTACACACAGCCCTCAGATCCAAACGGTCACTTGGGGAAGGATTCAGCAAAGACTAAAGCCCTGAATAGACTCAGTTTGAAAGTACAATAACGTAAACAAACAAACAAAAAATCTGGTCACTAAAGAAACATGGAACTCAATGTTCTATCATATGTGGAGTGAAAATGAGGCCATGGAGAACACAAGGTGCTGTCTCACACTGGCCTCCCGAGCTTGTTTCTGCTCTGTTTTTGTTACATCCATGCACAAGGGCGGGTTGACAGCTCAGAGCGGAATGAGCAGGAAAACATGGGATGGATGTTTGGGCAGGAGATTTAGTTTTTTGTTTTTTGTTTTTTTATCAAAGGGCAGGAAAGATGGCTGAGTGGTTAAGAGCACTTATTGCTCTTGCAGAAAACATAGGTTCAATTCCCAGCACCTACATGGAGCCTCACAACTGTCTATAACTCCACTTCCACGAGATCCAGTGCCCTCTTCTAGTCTCTATGAGAACTGCATGCACACGGAACACATACATACATACATACATACATACATACATACATACATACATGCAGGCACAATACCACATATACATATGAATGGACTGAAGCTAATGCCCATTACTCCTCATTTCCTCACTTCCAACTAGTGCCTTCTTTTTTTTACATTAGCATTTTATTTTTATTTATATACATAATTATGGTATATGATTATATGTAATGTATTAAATATATATTTAAAATTCTTGTCCAAGATAACACTAAGTTGCTGGGAAATGTGGAGTGACTGAGCAATACTGTGTTCTTTGAGGTTTGTGGCTATGAAGCATCAATTGTCACTCTGATTCAAAGGACATTTCTAACCATTTGTAAGTGGGAGGGTAAGCTAGGCAGGGGCCCTGTATAATGGGAAGTCTAGAGAGGAAAGGTTGGTTAGTGAGAGCCAACCGTGTAGCCATGCCATGTTTTAATACGTTAGATTTTAAAATGTAGGGCTGGGGAGATGACTCGGTGCTTATGAGCACTTGCTACTCTTTCAGAGTACCAGAGGTGAGTCCCCAACACCCACACAGGTCCACTCACAGCCAGCTTTATGGGACTCTAGCTCCAGGACATCTGACACCCTCTTCTGGCCTCACATAAATAAAAAATAATGATAAAGAACTGAACAATATAATGCAATATTTCCTAACAATTATAAAACGTAAGTGGAAAAAACAAGCCTTTTGTGTGTCAAAGAAAATCATCAAGAAAGGGTTCGGAATGCAGTCAGAGCACACATAACAAACAACCCACTTAGAGAGCCAAGAATCTGAGTAGGTATTTTCCAAAGATATACAAATGACCGGTAGGTACATGAAAAGATACTCAGCAGTATTAACCATTATGGAAATATAATATTAAACCACAGGATATCCCATGAAGCAGGGGCTGGAGACATGGCTTAGCATTAAGAGTGCTTCCTACTCTTACAGATGATCCAAGTTCAGTTTCCAGCACCCATGTAAGGCAGTTCTGCCTATAGCTCTTACTCCAGGTGATCTGACGCCCTCTTCTGGCCTCTGTGAGTGCCTGCACTTGCTTGTACATACCTACACATAGACACACATACACATGGTTTTTAAAAAATAATAAAATGATACAGCAGAAAATAGTGTTGATGACAGCATGAAGAAGTAGGAACACAGACGTGGAACTTCCAGTTCGTCAGGTAATGAGACCCTTGAACGGATACCATCACCAGAGGACGTTAACAGCTACCTAGCAAGTTAATTGGACCCCTTCCACCCAGAAATGCGTTCATGTTGATGGAGATCAGCTGCCCCAGAGACTCAGGCAACACTATTACCCAAAAGCAGAGTGTTTGGCCCACCATCATGGGATCCGTGAAACATGTCCTCAGACTAAGACATGCACTAAGCAAAATGCACGTGGGCATGGAAAAACGACCAAAGCAACCACTGATCTCATTATACTATCCATCGTCAATAAACTGGCCACTTGATAGGATAAAGGATGGTCTCTCGAAGCTGTGTGTAAGATGTCAGCTTGGAAATTGTGTTCTGCAAAGACAGCTTCCTCTTCCAAGGCTGCACTGTACATCCCAAATCAACAAGCACGACATGTAGAATACATGGGTCTGGAAACTGAAAGGTGGAAATAAGAATGACCCCTCCAAGTGCTGGAGTGACTCATCGGAAGAGTGTTTCCTCCCCCTTCATTCTTAGACAACTGCACTATCTAATAAGGTAGCCATCTAACCATGTGTGGGTGTTTGCACTTCAATGTAATTAAAAATGCAGTTCCCCATTTGCAGGTGGCACATTTCAAGTGCTCAGTGGCCACGTGAAAAAGTAATAAGGATATTGGACAGAGCGGAAGGTTTCCATTATTGCAAAACATCCCATCAGACTGCACTGCTCTATGGGCCTGAATCCCAGAGGGAAATGCTTGCATCAGAGGAGATGGGCCATCTCAGTGGAATTTAAATTATGTCAGTTCCCCTGTCACATTGAGGCTCTCGTGTTTTGCAGACCAGCAGGAAACACAGAGTCATATTGGCCAAAGTCATTAGTTCTACTCATCAAGAGGGGGTAGTGATCCTGTTACACAGTGACAGGGTAGAGTGTGGCTCTAGGTGACTCGCTGGAGGACTCTTAGAGCTCCCTGCCAATTTTCAGCAGCAGATGGGCAAGTGCATTGTACATGCTTTCAGAAGAGAACGGTGAATGGGGACTCAGAGCCCTAAAGGATGAATCTTGTTGTATGTTTTACTCTTTTTTTTTGGGGGGGGGGCCGCCACCCAGCTCCTAAATAAATCACACAGAGGTTTATACGTAATTATGAACGGCCGGCCTTAGCTTGGCTTAGTTCTAGCCAGCTTTCCTTAAATTATCCCGACTACCTTTTTCCTCTGGGCTCTTCCTGTTCTCTTTCTTCTGTAAATCTTAGTCTTACTCCGTGGCTTGCTGGTTGTGTAGCTGGGTGGCTGGCCCCTGGAGTCCTCCTCCTTCTCTGGCTGCTAGATCTTAGCTCCTTTCTCCCAGATTTCTACCTCTATATATTCTCTCTGCCTGCCAGCCCCACCTATCCTTTCTCCTGCCTTGCTATTGGCCAGTTCTTTATTAGACCATCAGGTGTTTTAGACAGGCACAGTAACACAGACTCACAGAGTTAAACAAATGCAATATAAACAAAAGTAACACACCTTAAAATATTCTACTGCAGATGAAGGTTTAGGTCAGCCTACCCCAGTGAGTGGATGCCTCAGACTCAAGGTCCAAATAGACAGACCTTGGTGCTTTAGTGTTCAAAGCTCCTTGGAACTCTAATACTTCTGGAACTCCTAACTTTGAAAGCTAGGTGATTAGGACTGTCTGTGGCTAGATTCCTGTAAATACGGAGAAGACCGTAACTAAAGCAGGAAGGGCGACTTCCAAATACGATCTTGATCAGGCTTGCCTTCCTCGTGCCCTTTGTACCTGATTGACCTCTGGCCTAGGATACTCACTTTCTAGACCGTTCACAAGTTGGCTCCTTACCATTCTGGTGTCATTTTCCTTTCAATAGTTGATGTCATTTGATTGGTGTGTGTGCAGGTGTATGTGAATGGGCATACATGTATGTTCATGCAGAGAACAGAGGTCAGCCTCAGGGACTGTCTACCTTATGTTTTAAATTTATTTTTAATTACATGGGGAAGGGTGCACATGAGTGTGATGCTCATAGAGGTATCCGATCTGCCTGCAGCTGGAGTTATAGACAGTTGTTAGCTGCCTGGGCACTGGGGATTAAACTCAATCTTTTACAAGAGCAGTCAGTACCTGCTCTTAACTGCTTACCTAATATATTTATGTAGTTATTTTGAGACAGTTTTTCCCTGGGGCCTGAGACTCATGGATTCAGCTAGCTTGCCTGGCCACTGGGCTCCAGGGATTCACTAGTCTCTGCCTCCCTGGAAACAAGGTTATAAATATATGCTGCCAAGTCCAGGTTTTTACATGGGTGCTGGATCCCACTAGGGTGCTCCTGCCTGCACAGCCATCACTTAACTGAGCAATCTCTTCGAGTCCCTTCAATTGGCATCTTTAAAAAAAAAAAAGATTTATTTGTCCCTAACAAACTCCTCCTCCGTAGATAATTTCCTTCAAACCGTTCTAACTACTGTCTTTACTAGGACTCTAAAATAGATATTTTATTCAGTATTCAGACCTACCACTGGGATTTCATCTCCGTAAAGGCCAAAGCTTGGCAGCTGTTCCCTTCAGCCTCTTCAGCTCCGACACCACTTGGCACTTCACAGGTATCCAGTGTCCAGTCACTGTCTGACTGTTAAGAGATAAGCGAATGTTGGAGATGGTCGTCTTGATAAGTCAACAAGAGCTGGACAAGCTGGAGCATGTTTGTAATCCCCATACTCAGGAGGATGAAGCAGGAGAATTACCATGAGTTTGAGGCCAGCCTGGGCTACATAGAAAGACTCTCAAAAAAAGAAAGAAAGGAAGAAAGAAAGAAAGAAAGAAAGAAAGAAAGAAAGAAAGAAAGAAAGAAAGAAAGGAAGGAAGGAAGGAAGGAAGGGAGGAAGGGAGGAAGGAAGGAAGGAAGGAAGGAAGGAAGGAAGGAAGGAAGGAAAGAAACAAGAAAGAAAGGAAGAAGGAAAGAAGGGAGAAAAGTCAGCAATGGCAAAAAACAAACAAACAAAAACCCAAAACAAACCACCTTGAGGAAAGAATTTGCCAAATATTTACATCTAGCTCTAGAAAACTGAGCCTCAAAATCACAGTTTTGTGGTAGAGAATGCCTAGTTCTTTCCATGGAGTCATTTATAATGAAGGAAATGATGGGTACTAGGATTGTTCTAGAACATGGCAAGTGGCACTGATGTCAGACAAGAAAACAAAGAAGTGAACTGTAATTATTGTCAGCTTTGCCCCCGCCTCCTGGCTGTCACTGAGGGTCACACAGGTGCTCCCAGATGCCCACTGCGGCAGCAGAGCCTGGGAGAGATCAGGTACATTCAGTTCAAGGCAGGGTGTGCTCTGCCTCTCTGACCACCCCTCTCTACGTCTCCCCATCTCCTTGAGGCCTCACAGGTGTGGCTCCAGGGCTCAGGTACAGAGAAGCTGACCTGAGGTTTTGCTGTGGATGATCCATACTGCGAACAGAACACTCTGGAAGCAGGACAATGAAAGAGGTCCACAACACCACGTGCTTGGTTTTGGTTTGTAAACTTGTTTTTCCTACTTCACCTTGGAAAAACAAATTGTGGGTACTGTTCTTTAGACTCAGGTCCTGAGCCCATGTTCTGAATCATCTGTACACACTGCAACCAAGAGAACAATCCATGCAAAAGAAAAAGTACCTGTAAGAATCCTGATCAATTTGATCAATTTGATCAGGATCCTTTTGTCCCCCTACTAAGCTGTGATGCTGTTACTGAGACCTCTGAAGAGGATCGTCACAGACAATAACCTCAAACTGGGGTTAAAAAAAAAAAAGTAATGGAATTTCAATATTATTAGTCATTTCTTCTAAAAAGGAGTGAGTCAGACACAAAACACTTAGCTCCAGGGCGGAGAGAAATCAGTAACTTTCTTTCCTACTGTCTCACTTTCAGAGTGCTGGAAGGTGCCATTCACACTGCAGGAGAGAAGGCCTCGACAGTATTACCCGTCTGTGAACTGTGAGTGCCCCAGTACTGACCAGCCAGGCACAGTGTGCAATGGAGGGCTAACTGTTATTAGGATAACCGACTTCTTTCTGCCTGGACCTGAGGCTGAATCCACAGGAAGGGATTTGTGTTTGCCACGGCAAACCTGGTCAAATGCCCATGTCTTGTAACAGACATGTTGCCAAACTGCCTTCCAAATATGTGTGTTTATATCGATAGATCATTGCTGCTCTCAACCGTGGCTGGAGAAGCTGCTTCTGTGGTGGTCAGCAGTTAACACAGAGACTCATGACTAATCAAAGTGCTGGGTAAAGTGATCGCTGAGTGTTCGTTCCTAAATGGGATATCTATATTAACAGTCTCAAGGCTCAGGGTACATTTTGGAAAGGAAGGCAGAAAAAAAAAAAGTAAGTAAGAGGCAGAGAAAGAGAAAAGTGCTGTGACACGCTTTCTTCTGGATACGGCACGGCTGTCACACTCATGAACTCACAGCACAGAATCAAATGATTACCTGCATGAAATCGAACCAACACGATCAGCCAATATTCCCATACAAAGGGTTAAAAAACGAGAAGATGTGAAGATAAAAGGGGGTGTACTGGCAATGCGAGGTGGGAGTTATGATTAACATGTGATCCATATGAAATTGTCAGTGACTAAATAAAAGATTTTTTTTTAAAAGAGTGAGTCAAATCTTCGAAGCAACCACCAGTTCAGAGCAAAGTTGTCCAGCGCTATCACCCACAGGAGTGGAGGCCTAAGACTGCCAGGCCTTCAGAAACCAGAAAGCTGAAGAGCAGGGTGCCCGTGACTGAATGCTATGGGGTACAACTTGGAGCAGAGATAGGAAAATGTCTTGTGTATGTTATCTAGAAGTCCTGAGATTCATTTTTTAAATCTCCCATTGTCCTTTCATAAAGACTAGCTAAGCCAGGGGCTCAAGAGTTGGCTCAGCAGGTGTAGGCGATGGCCATGGGAGACTGGAGACCTCAGCTTGAGTGAGCTCCAGGACTCGGGTAGGAGGAGAGAAGAGATTCTATACAGTTGTCCTGTGATCTGCACATGCCCCCCCCCATAATAATAATAAATTTAATTTTAAAAAAATAGCTAAATAAGATATGGGGGAGGGAAGACAAAGTAGGTAATGGGGTAATGAATATAAAAATAGGGTATATGGAGGTAAGATGCCCAATATTGTACGCAATGAACATATGCCAGTAAAATCAGCTACAATCGAACAATTATTTTAAGAAGAAAAAAAGTAGTCTTAATCTCGAGGAGGGAATGACACCTGATTGATAAGACAATGGTCCTAGGTCTTGGGCCCTCAGTGGAGAGACTGATAATGTAAGGAGTCACAGAATGCACAGGTGTTGGTAACACGGCAAAGTCCTGATTGGCTGCATCCCCTCCTCTCTACCCTACCTTCTCTTTCCACCTCTAGACACCCTGTGATAGAGGCCACTCCACCAGGCCAGTCATTACAATTCCGTTACATGATGTCATCTCTCGTATGTGGAGGCTTTAGAAAGACGGTAACTGGGTTATGGAATGGTGGTCCCAGGAGGCTGGAAGTGCCCAGGGCAAAGTTGGATGATTGACATTAGGGTAGTTAGGTCAAAGGAACAGGGTCTATGTTTGACTGCACAGTGGGCTGGTCACAGTTCAGTACTGCCTGGTGTGTATTGTACGAGCATCTGAAAGTAAGGGGTTCAAAGGTTCCAGACAAAGAAACCACACAGAAAGGGCAATGCTGACTGCCAGCTCACGCTCTGTGCCTCTGTTGTTATACAGTTAAAGCAGCTTAAGGAAAAGAAAATGGGGGCTGAGGCTGTAGCTTGGTAGTGTGCATGCCTAACATGCATGAATCCCTGGGTTCCAAATCAGCCCCTGCATGAACCATACATGGTAGCACATACCTATCACCCCAGGCCTTGGGAGGTAAAGGAAAAGTTCAAAGTATTCTTCAGGAAAAATAATAAAAATTTAAAATGAACTAAAGACACCTGGAGAGTTTTATGTTCATGTTTGCTTTTTAAAGACAGATGTTATTGGATCTTAACCCTCAAGAGCTGGCTTCAATGTGAGCCTTTCAACCCACGCTGTGGGGGAATTCTACACATTCTATTGGCCTTACTCAACAAACATCACCATACAATGCCCCGTCTTATCAGGTTCCAAAGCTTCAGTCTCAAATGGCCATGAATTTGAAGTGAAAATAAATATGGCAACCTTAGACATTTCTTTTCAAAATCATGGAAGACAGTTACTGCCCTACCATTTTAAATAAGGATGTGGGTGATATGGAAAAACCCATCTCAGCCAGACAATGACCACACCTTCAGGATAAAGGGCGGGGGCAGACAGAGCAGGTGAGACCGGAAGTGACCGGAAGGGCAGCCCCAAAACAAACACCAATGCATGCATTTGCTCATGGTAGAAAAGAGGGGTCAACACGGGGAGTGAATTAGAAACAAGAACGATGAGGAATGCTACACCCAACATATGCTCAGGCCCAGGGCTAGCCACCCTGGGGACAGTTCACAGACTGCTCAACAGGGTGGAGAGGTGAGTTTTTGCTTTCAAAGTGCATGTGGCTTTCTTGGGAAAGTTATTTTGACAGCATCAAGATGGAGAGGGCTTCAGTGGGCAGCAGCCTAGCAATGGGATTTGGGGACTAGAGACCTTCAGAACAAGCAGGCAACTGAGGCACACTGCTCCAGGAAAGGGCAAGCTGGGGGCCAAGACAGAGTCTGCGCTCAAGACAATCGGCACCTCTCACCAACAGGTTAATCTCTTTGGCTGCAATAAGCTGAATTCTTTGGCCATTCACACAGACTTCCTCCATTGTCAGAAGTACACAAAGTGGGCAAAATCAAGAGGGAATGGGAGAGGGAGGCAGGGGGAGCGTGTGAGTCAGGAGAAATGGAGCGAAAATGATGGGCCCTAGGGTGTGCTCAGAGACAACTCCTCTTATCTGTGGATATAATCACAACAGTTGCTTCTGGTGCAGATATGCCCTGCAGGGAGGTTACAGATCCTCACAGTCGACACCCATGGGGCCCTTGGAATTCTCCTCCCCCACCCTTCTCATCTGACAGTGGGACTCCTAGGGGCCTCCCAATTTTTTAAACAAAACTAAGTGAGTCAAATTCCTATCTATGAACAACATGCAGGGTAGAAATCATCACTCCTGGGACCCACAAATCCCACAAAGCAAGCTAGAGAGATAACTCTGTGGGTAAGGATGCATGCTTTGCAAGCAAGAAGACCAGATTTTTTTTTTTATCCCAGTACCAATTTTAAAGTCTACAGACATGTCTGTAACTCCAGTGCTGGAGGTTGAGGACGGGGAGAGAGTGAGAGAACTGGCCAGCCATGCAGCGTAGTGGGAAACGGAGGAGGGGGAAGGGAAATGTGAATTTCAGTTCAGTGAGAGACCCTGTCTCAAGGGAATAAGGATAAGACAGAGAGTGATAGAGGAGGACACATGCACACACACAAAATCCCAATACACACAGGCACACCATCACATGCACGCACACACAAGTGTGGACATATGCACAGAAGGATAGTGTGAGAGGCAAGCGGTAAAACAGGAGGAGAGACACCAGGTGGACATCTGGTTCAGAAAGGGATCATGGGAAGCATGCCAAACCACGCTACCCACCAAGCTACCTTTGGCTGACCCTCACTTTTGACGTGGTTAAGTAGAAGCTGAAGTGGCAGGAAAGACTCTGAGACCCTTGACACGGACAACCCAGCTTGCACAGTCCCACTTCACTCCCACTTACAATGCTCGTGTCCAGGGGCCCTAGACAGGGCCGTCATTCATTCTTTTGAGGCTTTATTCTGAACTACTGCAGCATACAGTTAAGAAGAGCACACATTCACAGGTACTTCACCCAGGCATGTCGGTCTGGACATTAATCATAAGAGGCAAAAACTAGCTACTCACAGGGCTGGCTGGAGAGCTGGCTCAATGGTTAAGACCACTTCCTGCTCTTGCAGAGGAACTGAGTTGAGTTCCAAGCACCCGTGTCGGGCAATGCACAACTGCCTCTAATCCCAGCTCCAGCAGACCCAACACCCTCTTCTGTATGTGTAGGTCACATGTGCTATGATACTCATGTGACAAGGGACACATTGAGGGAGTTGATTTTCTCCTTCTACCACATGGCTCCCTAGGATTGAACTCAGGCCCTCAAGGTTGGCAGCAAGAACTTCTCCCCACTGAGCCACTGAGCCAGCCCCTGTTCCTCACTTTCTGACTCAGCACCGTATTCTGTGAGACATCTAGGAGCAGCACGAAGCTCCGGATCCCTTGTTTCCATAACAACTGAGAATCGGCTTGTGTGCGGGGTCCGCCGACTGGGCATCCATTCTCTCTGATGGACATTCAGCTTTCTACAGCCTTCTGCGATTAAATGACCTTTGCATTTCAACTCTGTGTTCACACGCTCAGGTGTGGATGATACTGGTCTTCAGATCAGGGTATGGATAGATACTGTGAGGTTTACACAGTTTAGTGAGAAACACACAAGGTCTGGTGACCAGATCTTCACTTTCTTTCAAAACTCTGTTCACCTTCCCTTTTAGAACAGCATTTCTTTCCACACCTACACTTTGACCGGGACGTGCTGTTCCCAGGCACGCACTTTCCCAGGGCATCAGTCATAGAGAGCAATATGAAATGCTTTTTTGGGTAAACATTGTCTACAACTAGTGAAGGACTCGTGCGCTGGCTAGTTTTATGTGAACATAAGGCAGGCTAGACTCATCAGAGGAGGGAACCTCAATTAAGAAATTGCCTCCATAAAATTGAGCTGTAAGCAAGACTGTAGGGCACATGAGGCAAAAATATTTACATTATGATTCATAACAGTAGCAAAATTATAGTTGTAAAGCAGTAATGAAAATAATTTTATGATTGAGGGTCACCACAACATGAGGAACTGTATTAAAGCGTTACAGCATTAGGAACGTTGAGAACTATGGAGGGGTGGGAAGCTGGTCCATTGTTAGTGGTGCAATCCCTGGGCTGGTGGCCTTGGGTGCTATCAGGAAGCAGGCTGAGCAATCCATGAGGAGCAAGTCAGTAAGCAGCACTCCTCCATGGCTTCTGCAACAGCTCCAGTCTCCAGGTGCCTGCCCTGGTTGCTTTTGATGATGAACTGTGATGAGGAAGCATAGGTGAAATAAACCCTTCCCTCCCCAACTTGCTTCTGCTCTTGGGGGCTCATGACAGCAACAGTAATCTGTAGCTGAAGTTTTTTCCTGTGTCCCACCCAGTCTGCATACAGAGCGATATCCACAGCAGTAACCCTGGCTACGACAATTCATTACATTCAAAATAGGGTTTTCTGAATTTAACTTTCTTCTGTTGAACATCACACATGGCATTTTATTGTTGTTGTTGTTTTCAAAACAGGGTTTCTCTGTGTAGCTTTGGAGCCTGTCCTGGAACTTGCTCTGTAGACCAGGCTGGTCTTGAACTCACAGAGATCTGCCTGCCTCTGCCTCCCAAGTGCCGGGATTAAAGGCATGCACCACCACCACCTGGCTAACTTATTTTATTAGTCCTAGCTGGGCTGTTTGGAATAAACATCTTTTATAAAGTGGGG
Organism: Peromyscus eremicus; assembly: GCF_949786415.1. NCBI lineage: Eukaryota > Metazoa > Chordata > Mammalia > Rodentia > Cricetidae > Peromyscus > Peromyscus eremicus. The sequence continues at coordinate 37,288,890 of NC_081423.1, read as the reverse complement.
CAATGGAAGTGATAGATATTTTTGGCTGATAATTTTGTCTCTTCTGCCGCTTGACCGTTTTCAACAAACATCAGGTATTAGTAGAATGTCCCAGGAATGCCTAATGAAGAGTCAAGTTTAGAGCTGTAGAGACAATGGTACTAAATGTCTCGTTTTGTTTGTTTGTGAGACAGGGTCTTACTGTGTAACCTTGGCTGATTTGGTTTGGAACATGTTGCATAAACCACGATGATGTTGAACTCACAGAGATCTGCCTGCTTCTGCCTCCCCAGTGCTAGGATCAAAGGTGTGCACCTCCATGCCTAGCTGACATGTAGTTTTAATGGTGGTGATAAATACAGAATATCATCTAAGGTCTTGCTTCTAGAAGGAAAGGGCTCCTCTGTGTTGGAAAAATGCTGAGAAAGTGTCTGAGAACTCAGACCATTGCACTGGCTTCTGGATATTTTTGACAAGAGAGCTTAGAAAACCTGCTAGACCACAGGTCACAGTGCAGAGAAGGTACTGTCTAGGGGTGAAAAAGGAACCTTGGAAAGTGAAATGTCCTTTAGAGGTTTGGTGGTGAGGAGAAGGAGGAAGTGGCTGAGGGCAAAGGTCTTTTATAAGCATATAAGAAACAATTCAAAGAAGGCTGAACAAGAAGCATCATTGAAGGGACCACAGCGCAAGCAGAAGAGAAACACTTGCCCTGGGAGCGATGATACAGAAAGTCCAACACAATAGCCATGAAAATAAAGGAGATGTCACTGCCTGTGCTAACCATAAATAGCAAAATACAAAACGAAAACCATCTCTTTAGAAATTGAAAACCCAACAAGACCATTAAGTCCTGACCAAGAAAATGAGACGATAATAAAATAGTGACTCATGAACTACAGTTAGACTGTTGTTAATAGGATATCACAGATCACAACTGATACTCACGAGAAAAGCTCAGGAGTAAGAAAGAATCAATCTCAGGACAGACTACAAGAAACACAGCTCAGAAATGAAGGTTAAATCGTAAGGTATCCAAGAAAGGAGAGTTGGAAAGTTGTCCAAATGTGCTTAGAAACACAGAGGTCAAAAAGAAAAAAAATTAAGAAAATAAAACAGATGAGCATAAAAGAAACAGGACTAGAAACAGTGGAAGACAAATAAATGAGAAACATGGATGTGAATGGAGGGAAAAAAGGGGGGGCGGAGAGGAAAAGCCAGGCTGGGACTGATAGCTCTGTCAGTAAAATAAAATGCTCGCCATGCAAGCAAGCATGAGGACCTGAGCCCACGTGCAGAAGCTGAACATGGCGGCAACTGCATTCAAAATCCCAGCTTGGGAGAAGCAAAGGCAGGTGGCTCCTGGAGCTCCCTAGCCAGCCAGCCCAGTTGGTTGCATGAATCCTAAATGGTCTTACAATAAAAACCCACAACCACCACCTCTTACCTCACCAACTCCTCAGCCTGTCTCCTCACACCTTATATTCTTCTCTCTGTCCAGCCATATCACTTCCTGTCTCAACCTTCCTAGCACTGGGATTAAAGGTGTGTGATCCCAAGTGCTGGAATTAAAGGTGTGTGCCATCACTGCCTGGCTCTGTTTCTCTTTCAGACTGGATTAATCTCATGTAGCCCAGTGTGGCCTTGAACTCACAGAAAGCCAGAAACATCTCTGTGTTAGGATTAAAGGTGTGTGTACCACCAACTGCCTGACCTCTGTGACTAACTCTGTGGCTCGCTCTGTCCTCTGATCTTCAAGCAAGCTTTATTTCCTAGATTACAAATAATATATCACCACATTTTCCCTTTTTTGTCTAAAATAATAAAAGAAGATTATAACTAATATAAGAAAAACTATATACAATAAGTACAATAACTATATACAATATATACAGGGAATAATTACATTAGCAATATCTAGTCCATTAACATTTGACAAATTCAGAGAAAATACTCCATTATTTATTCTATTTTGGTAAATCCAAAATGTTGTACCTAATTCACTTTCTTTTTTTTTGTTTTTTTGTTTTTTTGTTTTTCGAGACAGGGTTTCTCTGTGAAGCTTTGCGCCTTTCCTGGGACTCACTTGGTAGCCCAGGCTGGCCTCAAACTCACAGAGATCCTCCTGGCTCTGCCTCCTGAGTGCTGGGATTAAAGGCGTGCACCACCACCACCCAGCCCTAATTCACTTTCTATCTTACTTGTATTACCAACAGAAAACTGAAAACCAAGTTTGATGTCTTTCAAACTGACACACTTTACACCTCTTCAGTGAATTTCTTTTCTGAATTTGTTAACAAGAAAAACTATAACTATCTAGTCTTCAACTCCATCAGAGACCCAAGAAGAAAATAATATTACCTGAGTAAACAGGAAGTGCAAACAGGACTTCCAAAAACTTGTGAGAAATGACAGAAACAGCTCGCTGCCTGGACAATTACCCAAGGTTCCTCTGCAATGTTGGGGCATCCATCTTCAGCCCACAGGCCTACCATATCTGACAAATTCATCTGTAAAGCAGGATTTTCTAAAGAGCCTTCCTATCTTGTCTTGGCAAGGTTCAGCAGTCCTTTCTTTTGTATCCTGCTTGTCCCATTTGGAGAGCATACTGTCAGCAGTCGAGGCAAGGGTAGTTTCTGGCCCAGTGGCTAACTTTTGCTACAAAAAAAGTAAACTCCATATGGAGTTTCTTCTATGCCCATCATCTTCTCTGAAGTGAATTGGTGCTGCCAGGAGCAGACATGTCTCATAGTCATAAAAAAAAAATCTATGTTATTAAAACATCTTAAATGCCATATTCTGTAGATCTCTGAAGTGTTTGAAGATAACTTGTCTATCTAAAATATATCTCTGTTTGACCTTGAAAACATACCTAATATGGCTACAAGTTCAATTGTAATAGGTAACTAGCTACTAACCTACATTTCTTTATTATCCTAAATAGTTTGTAATAATAACTTTCAAGGACTAAAAAATTGCATTACATTGTTAAATAAGCCGTATAGGTACAAAAACCTTGAATAAGAGTAGAAATATATGTACAGTATGTTCCAACGAAAATAATCTCAACTTTGTATCAATATACACAATTTGTATACAATATACAAAAATCCAATCCAATATAAAATATTTAAAACTAGCAGTTGCTTTTTAAAAGTAGATTCAATAATCTACCTTTTATCTTATAGCTATATCCTCTTTTTTTTCTTTTCAAAACAAGAACCCTGAATCTAATCTCCTTTGTTTAGCTTTTTTCCTGACCATTAGCAATAACAACTTATAATCAACCACCAAAACAACGACAAATATTCATAACTCATTGAAAGACCAAAAACCACCCACCCCACCTCTTGGGAATGTGGGCATCGTGTTCTTAAATTTACTTCCTGCTCTCTGGGGGGTGAAGGCATCTTTAGGGGATCCTGAAAAGAAAATTTTGGGTTAATTGTCAAATCTTGGGAGAGTAAGCTGTATCATTTGTTGTCTAGTCTCTGCATAATGGGAAAGTACAGGGCTTATCTCAAGTCCTGGCTAGAGTAGTCTGAGAGGCTGGATCATCTCAGCCAGCCATCTCAAAATTGTCCTGAGCAGTTTGTAGTCCAAAGACAATCTTTGGGTGTTTGTCAGCTTAATAATAGTCCATATGAAATCATCCTTGTGGGGCTCCATCATCCTTTTGGAGACTTCAAAGGTCACTGTTAGGTGTGGTCCTGGTTCACTACAGAAAACTGATAGAGTCTCAAACCTGAAATCATGTACAGGAAGCTAGATGAAGCCTTTTTCCTAGAATTAGTTAGTACTCTATATGACCACTAATAAATATCATGACAAAAGTTTAAAATATATATATAAATCTTACAAATTTTTATATAAAATTCATACCTTAAGAAAAGTTTTAAAGAGTCAAAATAAAACCAAAGGATCATGAGATTAGTAGTAACAGAACAGTCCCTTAATTTTGTTTTCTCTTCTGTCCCATATCAGGTGGCTCTTCTGACATTATACAGAGATTTTTGCATTTTCCTTTAACAAGCATGCTTGGGTTTAGAGAAGGAGAGAGCCACACTCCAACTCCAAAGCCAGCTTTAATTTTTAATTGTGTCTGTAGAGACAGCAGAAACAAACATTTAGGAAGACTTATGAAATTTTATCCTGTCAGGCATGTGATATACCAATGGGCCAATTTACTCTTTTTCTTGGGACATTTCTTCTGGATGATTTGTCCTTTTTCTTCAGATGTCTCATTTGTCCAGTGTTCTTCAGATTCCTTAGCATTCATTCTCCTGAAAGACAAAAACAAAACCCTACCCCAACCCTAACTTTAGGGAGGTTCCCTTTTGGCAAGTTATATCTGGTCAAATGAAAAGCATTTGTTAGTCCTATTAGTTAGTTTAAATTGAATGGTCATGCTGGCTGATGAACTATCATCTCTTCTAATTAAGAGGTCTCTCTTGTTCAAATTGAATTTTGATAGTATCCGTAGTTTTTCTTCTCCTGTGGAAACAAAAGCAAAACCTCGTCCCCAACGTAACACATATCCTTGTTTCTATTCTATCCAATGTCTCTCTGCAGCTATTGTTCCTTTCTCATTAGCATTGAGAAAATTCAAAGTTATAAAGCATTATGTAATCTATTTCTGGGGGTCTTTATTACCTCTTTCTGTTTATTTAGCATATATATCCTTTAGGGTTCAATTTGATCTTTCTATGACTGCTTGGCGTGTAGGATTGTATGGTATACCTGTAATTTGCTTTATATTGTAATAGGCAAAAACTGTTTCATTTTACCAGAGATATATGCTGGAGTATTGTCAGTTTTAATTTATACAGGTATACCCATGATGACCATAACATCTAGCAAATATGTGATTACAGAATCAGTCTTTTCAGAACTCAGAGCAGTTGCCCATTTCAATCCTGAATAGGTATCAATGGTGTGGTGTACATATTTTAATTTTCCAAATTCTACAAAATGAAACACATCCATCTGCCAGATTTCATTCCTCTCAGTACCCTTTGGGTTATAAAGCTGCCCTGAAGATCAGAGGACAGAGCTAGCCACAGAGTTAGCCATAGAGGTCAGGCAGTGGTGGCACACACCTTTAATCCTAGTGCTCAGGAGACAGAGGCAGAGATCCTTCTGGCTTTCTGTGAGTTCAAGGCCACACTGGGCTACATGAGATTAGTCCAGTCTAAAGGAGAAACAGAGCCAGGCAGTGGTGGCATACACCTTTAATTCCAGCACTTGGGATCACACACCTTTAATCCAAGCACTAAAAAGATTGAGACAGGAAGTGATATGGCTGGGCAGAGAAAGGAATACAAGGCAGGAGGATCAGAAACTTGCTCTCTTTCAGGTTGAGGAGTTGATGAGGTAAGAGGTTGTGGCTGTGGCTTGCTCTGCTTCTCTGATCTTTCAGCCTTCACCCTGATATCTGGCTCTGGGTTTTTATTATAAGACCAACTAGGATTCATGCAACATTGGTTGATGAATCTCAGGTCCCAGTGAGAGACCCTGCCTCAAAAAGAAAGGTGGAAGTCAGATATGGCAGGCCGTCCATGCCTTTGGTTCAAGCAGATCTTAGACAGTCAGATCTCTTATAAATGGTGCATTTTAATTTTCTGTTTAAAGTGTCTGTTTCTATTATATAAAATCTTGCTAAATTCACTAAATGACAGTAGTATGTGTATTGTTTTAGACTTTCTACAGTTAGGGACAATCATAGCTACGCTTTTCCTTTCAAATACATATTGACTTTTCTTGCATTCAACACCAACGCCTCTAGCATGCATTTAAAAAACATAAATACTGAGAAGAAATATCTAGGTTTGTTCCTAAATTCATAGAAAAATGCTAAGTATTTCACCATTAAGTTGGATGTAAAGTGGGGAGTTCTGGTTTTATTTTGACAAACCCTTTATCAGATTAAGGACATTTCCCTCTCTTCTTTGAGGTTTTATCAGAAGCAGGTGTTGGGTGTTATAAAATTCTCTTCTCACTAGCTATAAAGAAGATCTTGTAGACTTTTTTTTCTCTTAATTCTTTTACTGTGGTAAATTAGGTTAATTTACTTTTAACAGGAAACCAACCTTCCACTAATGAAACAGATCTAATTTGATTAGAGGCTGCCTCCTTTCATTTCTGTTGCTGTGACTAATACCCTAACCAAAGAGCAGCATATGGAGGAAGTGTTTGCTTGACTCACAATTCTAGGTGACAGTCCATCACAGCAGGGATGTGGCAGCCAGTCAGTTCATATTCATGATCAAGAGCAAGAGAGGATGAACACATCCTTGCTTGCTTGTCTCAGCTAGCTTTTTCCTCTTACACTGTTCAAGACCCCTGGTGTAGGGAATGGTATCACCCACAGTGGGCTAGGTCTTCCCACGCCAAGTAAGAATTAAGACAGTCCCTTACAGACATACCCACAGTCCAACCTTAGCTAGATAATTCCTCAGTTAAGACTCTCTTTCCCGGGTGATTCTAGGTGGTCAAGTTGACAGTCAGAAATCAGCCATCCAAGATGTCTTTGTGCATTTTGCACATTGTTGGATTCGATGTGCATAAGGTTTTGATCTGTGTTCAAGGAAGATGTCGCCTGGAGTTTTCCTTTTATACGATCTTTGTTGAATTTTGCTATAAGGCTTTTGGTGACCTTCTAAAAACAGCTGAAAAATTTTTAGATAGTCTTTAAGAACAGATCGTTCTTGTGCTAAACTAGTCCAGGATGTAGAAAGAGCAAAAGTGATACAAAAGTGTCAAAAAAGTGAAAGTGTTTCACATTGCAGGCACAACTATAATACCAAATGTTTCATTAAAGCAGCTTAAAGGATACAGCTATAAAATATGATTTAATAGGAAGAAAGCTTTGAGGGCCAATGAGATGGCTCAGTGAGGAAAAGCCTGACAACCTGGGTTTGATCCCCAGGACCCACAGAGTGGAAGGAAAAAAACCGATTCTCACAGTTGTCCTCTGACCTGCACACCATAGAACCTGCATGTGAGCACGCATACACACCATACACAGACAAAAGAAAGTTCTCTCCTTCTCACTAATAAGAATAGAAGCAAAGTCGTAGGAATATGGATGAGTACGATTTCCTGATGCCTTCAATATATCCTGCAAGACTGAAAAGGAGAAATAGACTTTTTAGTTTCTGAAGGATTGCCGCAAACTGATTACAAAAACAAACAATAAAAAAGCCCCCCAACTACCTACTAAAGCTATTTTAGAAAGAAAGATGCTTTCCATGGAAGCAGACTCGCCCAGAGGCATCAGTCACCCAGAATCCATGTGTGGTTTATTTGAGAGCTGGTGGCAGTCCTCCCAAAGAGACAAAGAGTTAAAAAAACAAACAAACAAACAAAAAACAACATAACATCACCACTTTGGGTTAAGATTCCAGCATATAAACTGGGCGGCAGTGGCGCATGCCTTTAATCCCAGCACTCTGTGAGTTACAGGCCAGCCTGGTCTACAAGTGAGATCCAGGTCAGGCACCAAAAACTACATGGAGAAACCCTGTCTTGAAAAACAAAACAAAACAAACAAATAAACAAAATTAAAAAAAAGATTGTAGCATATAAACATTGATTCAGACTACAGCAGTGACCCTGGTACCCTCTCTGCAGCAGACACTCTCACAGGCTCCCCGTTGCTCAGATGGTCCAGTGAATTCTCAGGGACATTAGTGAATGTCTACTTCTTGGTCTCTGACACCCTGTTCTCAAAATTTCTTGCCCTTTCTTCCTCTGTCAACCTCATGAAGTATGGCAGATTCAACTGATGATGTTCATGACAACCCTGAGTAGAGGAAACCTGAGAAGTGGGGGCATGGTAACAATCTGGGGAGGTCACTTAGGAAAGGTGTAAGAATCTCCTCTATCAAGCCAATCTGACAAACCTGTATGGAATTTGAACATGGTCCAGAATAAGACTGTTGTGGTTTGAATGTGAAATGCGTCCTTCAAGCTGATGTTTGAGCACGTGGTCCCCAGCGGGTGGCGCTCTTTTGGAAGGTTGTAGAATCCTCACTGGGGGAGGTGGGTGACTGGGAGCGGGCCCTGACTTCTCATAGCTTCGCTCCACTCACTGTCCAATCAATCTGTACTGTAAGATTCCTACCACCGTGCAGCTGCCAGCCATCATGCTCTCTCTCCCACGACAGACTATGTTCCCTTAAACTGTGAGACAGAGTAAACCCTTCCTTCCTTCAGTTGCTTCTTTTTGGGTATTTGATCGAAGAAACAAGAAAACTGATACAAGGACTGAGAGAGGAAGCCTCACTGCTCCCCCAGTCCCAGGGGCTCTAGACAAGGCAGGCAGAGTTCTGCCTTTCCCCACCCAACAGCTTCGCACCTGGTTCCTGATGTTTCTATTACAATTAACACGTGCCAATCACACTAGGATGTACACTAGAGTCCCAGGTGACCTGGATCTTCCCAGATATCTTCAGCCTGAGTCATTCATTGCCTCACAGGCCCTCACCCCACACAAGGGGAAAGCGTGCTGGATCCCACTGTAATCAAAGAGCTGAAGTCAGAGTCATACTGGGGGCCGGGGGGATGAACCAATCAGAACTACCACCCAGATGTCTCCTAGTCTAAGGGACTTACCAAAATGTTCAAGGGAGTTTCCAAAGTCATGAAGGATATGAAGGACTCTTTCATACCAGCCAAAGTCTAAGAAAGAGCTCTTGTAAAAGTGTCAGCACACTGACTCAGGGAAGCAGTGAAGTCAAATTGTGTGAAAATCATCCCAAATATAAAACAAGTTTTTTGTGATGGCATAGTTGCTTTTAATGAAAAATAAACACAGGGTAGTTAAATTAGATGTGGCTCATTCATCATCTATGAATCTGGCATTTGACTACTTTTCCCTGAACACAGTACTTGGGACTCCCAACATACTAGTTTCCATAACGCCTTGCCTTGTCTACTGTCCCTGTGTCCAGCGAGAACCTCTGCCATTCTGAGCACAAACTGAACAAGTCTCACTTGTGTGCCTAGTGGAGCATCTAGCATGCAACAGGCCCGATAGGTTCCCCAAATTTATCAAAATGTAGGTTGCCCCATCACACCCCTTGTTGGTTGTCTGCTCTGCAGCTGAAGGTTTGTTTGAAAGGGAAGGGAAGGTGCCATCTGTCAAGGAGCTTTTGGATCCACTTTTTAGAAATTATGTCTGAAACGGGGGTGGGGGGGGTGGGTATGATCATATTTCATCATACACACATAGGAAGTTCTCAAAGAAAAGATTAGTAATAACAACAGTAATGAAATTACGTTTAATTTCACTTCACTCCAAACTCAAGCTTATCTAGTCATCATAACTTATCTGTGTGTTTGTGGGCCCATCTCCAGGGCCAGAGGCTGCAAACACAACCAGCTGTGCTACTTCCTTGGTTTGTGTTTCAGTGAGGGGCAGGTGGGAGCGACAGCAGAGGAAGTCCAGTAGTGTTCGAGTCGCTGCGGGCCTTGGGAATCATGACTCTTAGCCTTGCATGTTACAGCTCTCGGGCAGGCTTAGGAAGGGAGGATTGACTCCTCAGCCCTTGCAGCATCTTACCCTGCATCTTCTGGGCAGGCCTAGGTGTAGGGATTCCACAGCCTCTTTTTCAGATGCCAAGCAGCCGAGTGGCTTGACAATTATTTTAAATATTTATTTATTCTTGGTAGTGGGGATTGAACCCGGGGCCACATGTGTGCTGGGCAAGTAAGTGCTCTACTACTATTTAGCCGCAGTTTCAGGCCTGTCTTCCCAGCTTTTCGGCTTGGCCTGCTGAGCCCTCTCGTGCCACGGCTCCTCCAACTGTCCCGCTCTGCTGTTGCTCCAAGTCCGCTGCCTCTGCTCCTTCTGTTCTCATTTTCCAAGCCTAGCCTCCACTACTGAAAATAGGAAGGAAAAGACACCAAGGGGAGCCTTCGCTGGGCCTCATGGGAAGGCAGTGCAGGAAGGTGTCAAGGGTCAGCTCTCTAAGCGGCCTGCTTACATAACCCAAGAAGGGGTGTGTAGACCAATCACAGCACACCCTGCATGAAAACAGGGGTTTGTGGGGTCCTACTCACAGCCTTCAGCACCAGTCAGCCGGCCCTCAGTCTAGGTGCTCCCCATCTGACCTAGGGGGGATATAGTTGCAGGGTCATCTAGAGTTCACTGAGGCCTGTGCTAGCAAAACCCAGTTATAAACTGTTCCAAACATCCCTGGCTGCAGCTGCACCTGCAAGACCCAGAGACATCTCTTCTGGAGACTTCCATGTGTGTTCAAGACAGCTAACAGCTGGCTGTTCAGCTGACAGTTCTTCCATACAAGGTAGCCAGGACAGGAAGGAGGAGTCCCTCTGCTGACCAGGGAATCATATTGCCGCTGCATCTCCCATCTTGAAATCTGAGATGATAGTGTTTGATGCACAAGCTTGAGGGCCTGAGTTAGATCCTCAGAATTCATGTAAAGAGCGCTGAACATTGCAACTGGAGAGATGTCTCAGTGTGTAGGTGTACAGACCGCTCTTGCTGAGGACCCAAGTTCAGTTCCCAGTACCCCCGGGCAGCTCACAACTGCCTGTAACTCCAGCTACGTGAAGTTCCAATGCTTCTAGCCTCTGAGCGTATTGGGACACATGTGTATAACACACACATACACACATACACACACACACACACACACACATACACACACACACATAAATTGAAAGAAAGGCATAGTAGTAGAGTGGTGTACATTTGTAGACCCAGCATTAGAAAGCAGAAACAATTGGATCCCTGGTGCTCATTAGCCAGTCAGGGTAGCCTATTCACCCAGTTCTAAGCTAATGAGAGACCCTGCCTCAAAAACACAAGGTGGATGGCAAGGAATAACACCTTTCTTCTCCCACTCACTGTTAGTATATAAATAAATTCCAAAGAAGTCCAAGACTTCTTCAAGTCATACAACTGTACAATAGAGTCAGGATGTGAACCCAGGTATGGGTAACCCCTAAGCTAATTTTTATAACCACGAGACTTTACATTCACAATGGCAATGGAATAGGCTCAGAGAGAAGATAAACTCTCTTGTGCACTGTCAACCAGAGAGGCACTTCTGAAGGGCAATCTTGCAAGTCTAGAACATAGCAATTCCGTTTTCATGACTCCAACTCCATTTTTTTAAAAAGGTAGAGATTGAAAAATGGACCTCTCACTGAAGCTGTTCACCAAGTACTTTAAATGCTCGGCAACATGATTTTTTGACTTATGACTCAGATGCATAACTGAAATCTATGACACCATTAAAATGAACATCTAGCAGGCTAAAGAAATGGCTCAGTGGCTAGATGTGCTTGCTGCTCTCACAGAGTTTGGTTCCCAGCACCCACAATGGGCAGCTTACAAGCCCACCTTTAGTTCCAACTCCGAAAGATCTAATGCCCTCTTCTGGCCTCTGAAGGCACTGCACACACATGTGCATACACATACACAGACATATAAAAGTACACATCATTTAAAATTTTTAAGTCTAAAACAATGAACATTTGGTAACAGAAAGGCACAAGAAGCCACGATGTCAAAAATGAAGGTGAAGAAGAAGCAACAGTGCAGTAGAAATCTTTAAAATAAAGATGGTTTTGTAAACTGTGAGTTGCCTCTTTGAACTTCAAGGTAAGACTATTGCTGAAGACACCACACATTTTGGACACAGGATCAGAAGGAGGTGAGCTAGAACTGACTTGGAAGCCTCCTCCATGAGGACCAGCTCCCAGGACATCGGAGGGCACCATGCAAGCTGCTAAAGGAGAAAACTAACCCAAGACCCTACCCAGCTGTGGAGCCTAGGAAGCACAACAGTGACCGATCCAGCAAGCTATCTTCATGACGCAATAGTGGCACTTTTATCTCGTGGGTAACCAACTGTTGTCTAACTGGACCTAAGGCCGACTCGATGGGAGGAAATTCACGCCTGGTACTGCAGACTTCACACACTACCTGTGAGAGAGGCCACAGGCTCCAGAGGAGCACCGACTACTGGTATACCTTTTAAAACCAATGCAATTTCTAACTGATATCTAAATACTCACCTTTAGACCCACGACAAGCAGTCCTGTCACTCCTCACCAAAGAAGCTTCTTTTCACGACAGATGGGAACTGTCAGAGAAAGCCACAACTTTCTGTGAAAACTAGAGCATAAGTGACTGTGGGTGCCCAACCTCAGTGGTTACATTTACAATGCAACCCCTCTACCTAAGGCTCGGGGACCATCACAGAAGGCGGGGGAGGGGAGGAGAAGGACTGTAAGAGCCAAAGAACCGATGCCTACTGCCAGACAGAGTGTCCTAGACATGACAGACAAGCTGAACTCATGAAACCTCAACAGTATGGTTTCCTAAACAACATTTGCAATAATGACACAAGCCAGCATGTGGATAGGGGGAATCTCACAAGGCCCCACTCATAGATAAAGAACTACAGGCAATCAATGGCTGCTTAGAGACAGGCTCTCTCTTCCTCAGGGATGAGCCTCAGATGGGATAGGGTAACCTATCCCAAGGGGTCAGCCCTAAACACATCTGCATAGCAGCAACACTGAATGTACTCAGCATGGTGTGTGTGTGTGTGTGTGTGTGTGTGTGTGTGTGTGTGTGTGTTGTTTTATTTCATTTAGCTTTTTGAGAAAGGGTCTCAATCTTTGGTGTCAGATGCTGTGGAACTTGACTTCCTTCTACCTCAGCATCCTGAATGATGGGATGACTGGTGTACGGCACCAGACCTAGGTCTTCATGAAATCTATTTCTTCACAGTCTTTCTTTCCGTTTTCTTTCTTCTCTTTTTCTAGAACTCCCTTTGTGTATACTTTGGAGCACATCATGTTTTCCTGTAGGCCAACCTGGCTCTCCTTGTTTTCCTCCATCCCTTTCTTTACCTCAGACTGAGAAAAGACTGATTTTTTTTTTCTTTTAGTAACTTAAATCTGAATGTTAACCTCGGTACAATTTGTGTTTTAGTTAAAATTTTAGCTACTTTTATACACATTTTTATCTACTTACATTCTCGATTTGTTAAGAAGACACCCACATCCTTTTGTTCTTTCGACACAGCAATCACTAGTTCACGGAAAATACTTATTAATAGCTGGTTTGGTGTTTTTGTTTAGTAATTTCAGAGTCTGGGCTTCCAGAGTTTTCCCCTCACAGCCATACTTCCTTTTTCTTACATGTCTTGCATTTTTGGTTGAAAGCTGAACATTTCAAGCAGGATGATACAGGAACTGATAATGACACGTTCCCTGGTGTCCTGCTCCAATGACTTGGTGGTGGTGATATCTGCTCCATGACTTTGCTGGACTCTGAGTCCCTAAAGCGTGTTTTCTCTGTCTTGCTTGGCAACTGATGTCTCCACTCGAGTTAACTTGGTGGCCCACTAATGCCCGGAGAGATTTCCTTAGCATCCCCAACCACTGAGTTCCCCTGCTTTTGCTGAGAGATTTGTGCCTTGGGGTACGCTTTCAGTAGGCTGATAATTATTTCTACTCTTAAAAGTGTTGGTCCGAAAAACAGCCTGGCTCAAATTTTGGTGAAAGAGGAATTCCTCAGGACCTGTTATCCTCATCCTTGTTTGCCACGTCTTGCTCTCTCTGTGATGTAGGCTGGAGGAACGCCAGCCCCCCCACCCCCAAGCTGATCTTCTCTTCTCGGTCTCCCGTTCTCCCATGACCTGTGCCTCATCTGTTGGGTTTTGGTCAGAGTCCAGTCAGTAAAACAACAAATGAGGAAGGGACAGGGACCATGCCGTGAAGTCAGAGACAGCACTGTGGAGAACGGGCCATAGAAAAGAGCGCCCAGACGGGAACGCTACGAGCAGCTCCAGACCCACGACGAGGGCACGTGGGGAAGAGGCGCCAGCGTTAAACCGCAAGCGTTAAACCGAGAGCCTTGGTTTAAACCCATGAGTCCTGCAGAGCTGTAAGCAAGACCCCGGAAAAGTGCGACGCTGTCCAAGTGTTCCCGGGACTCCAAAGGGGACACCGAGGTCCCGGGACACTGAGGTCCCAGGACACGGAGCGCCAAGAAGGGAGACGATTCCCTTGGAGAAGTGCTTGTTTGCAAGCATGAGGGTCTGAGTTTCATCCCCAGAAGCCACATAAAAAATGCCAGGCCTGGGGGGCGGGGGCAGAGACGGGCAGATCAGTGGGGCTCATCGCACTTGCGAACTTGATGAGCTCCAGGTCACTGAGAGACCCTGTCTCGAAAAGAAAAGTGGACAACTCCTAAAGAATGATGCCTGAGATTGACCTCTAGCCTACACACACACACACACACACACACACACACACACACACACACACACACACACACACACAGAAAGAACACCACTCACTGGTATTGCTATCTGTGTACAAGCAATAAGCATATTTCTACAAAAAAAAGAGACACTTCTAGAAGACTGGAGAGAAGATAGAAAGTCCAAACCCACCGTGAGGGTTTCAGAACTGTTGTGGGACTGACCTGGACAGGAACAGCCTGGCAAACAGGAAGGAGCAGTGGCCCCCTCCTCCTGGGCTCTGGTGTCCCGAGTTGGCAGAATCTGACAGGAAACCAACTATCAGAGGGGAAGTGTAGTTTGCCAAGTCGTGACTCAGAACCACAAAGCAGAGCACAGGAGGGAAGTGGAGTGATGACCCTGATGCCTCCAGTTTGTTCCTAGCCAGTGAACCCTCAATTTCAAGGCCCAGTTCTCGATCGGATCTCGGTGCCTTTTTGAGGGAACCGTGCTACTTCCTTGCCTTCTCGATCATCCATCGTATGCACAATCCTTTCAAACATACATCTCTCCTAAGCGTTCATTCTGCTTTTGACTGTCTTTTGCTAACAAGATGAATCCTTTGGGGGACTTAGACTGTGAATTCAGCTGGCAGGAAGCCAACTGTCAAAAGGCAGTGGTTTGCCAAGTCCTGGCACCAGGACCAACCACGCAGAGCAGAGGCCTGGATGTCTCACCTCACACAAAACTTAAACTCGTACCCTGGTACCTTGGAAGTCTTATCTCTAGACTCAGATTGGTGTTGATGTCTATGGGGCCGGGGGTAAAAGGAGGCTAGTCCTAGTCAGCCTGTGGGTGAGAAAGTTACTTTTCCAGAGAGTTTTCCTTCACTCAACAGGACACAGGCTTTCATACTCTTTCTCACAGAAATGAAGATGCCTGTGTGCCCTGGGAGAAGAGGGTGGTGTTAGTCAGAACAGGACACATGACGTCTGAGCTTGCGTCACTGATGCGAGCGCCTCAAGCAAAGACAGGCTCTGTGATCCAGGACTCTTCCTGGACCTCCAGGTATTAAGACCGACAAGCTCTATTGTTCACGTGCTTCTAGCCTCTGGCTTCAAAATCAGAGAAAGATGAGAACTCCCGTAGAGATGTTCAAGATTACGGCCTGCACAGTGTTTTTGATCTTCAGGAAGGAGGCTGCATCTCACCTTTCACCTTAAAGCTAACTATGTCATGTGTTGTGAGTGGCACAGAAGCCCTGACGGGCAGAGTCTCTTCAGCACACAAGAACACGCTCTGATGTTTCAAGGGGTAAGAAGGGCCGCAGACAAGATTCCAGCCATGGATCACACTTTACCCGTGATCGGTGACCTTCCACAAGAGGTGCGTAACAGTCCGGAGGCCATGAGAATATTTAACACCTTAGGGAAAAGGACACACCACAGTTGTTTGCCTCTGGGGCGGCAGGGAATCTTTGCATCGCTAAACTCCAGTCCTTTCATGGCCTCCAAAGAAGTATCAATAGCTAGTCCACTCACACTGTCTGCAAAACATGGGGAAAATATGTGAATGAGGGTTTCCCATCCTGGTGAGAGCAGGTGGACCCCGAAGGCTGTTACAGTTTCGTTTCTACTGCTGTGACAGACACCTTGACAAAAAGCAGTTGAGGGAGGAAGGTTTTAGTCACCTTACAATTCATTACTTCAGGGAAACCAAGACAGAAACTCGAGCGGCTAGTCCCCTCACATCTCTCAAGAGCAGAGAGAGAGAAACGTGCCCATACTCCCTGATTGCTTGCTGCTTCTACTCAGCCAGCTTTCTCTTCTCATACACTCCGGGCCCCCAAGCCAAGGGAATGGCGCCGCCCAACAGAGGCTGGGTATTTCCACATCAATTAAAAATTAAGACAACCCTCACAGACATGCCCACAGGCCAACCTGACCTAGATAAGCCCTCGTTAAAACTCTCTGCCCAAACCTGTTTAAGAGCCTGTTTGACTGGGAAGCAGTATGGTCTATCTCCTTGTCTTGGATCTAAAAAGGAACTGGCTTGGACTTACCAAGTTGAAGGTATGACCAAAAGGGTTCAGATGGCCTTCAATGCTCATGTGGTCCCTAGCCGCTAGTCCCTAGGATGTACCTCCTAGTGGTGATGAGATACAGGGCCAAGAGCTCAGATCCTTTGGTGGCGGCACATGTCAGGACATCCTTGCAAGGAATCTTTCCTGTATCTGCTTTACCACCTCTGGTCTGTGACAACTGACAAATGCAGGGATGGTACCTTTGTCTCGGGTCCTGTGGAAACTGCTCATCACCTCTCTGACTGTGACAATCCGAAAGTCATTGCTGCTTGCCATCATTCGCCATCCCTTCTATAGCAGGTTGCACCTTCCACATTCTGACGCTTTCATGCCCATTGTGAACAAGAGAGTAACTCTGGCCCCCTTGGTACCCATTACCCAGTGATAGAGGACCATGTGGCCAGGACCAGCCTTGCTACTATGCCTAAACTATTGGGATAACCAAATGGTTATGTGTAGAGACAGTAATGACACAAAAGTCCTCAAGCTCATACCATCTTGTGAAGTCTACATATTTATTATTTCCTTTGAGATGGAAGGGCCACAGCAGAGGTGCCCACTGTAGTGAGCTCTAAATGAATAAAAGCAGAGGACTCCTACATCAAACCTCAGGAGTCTGGGAACAAAAAAAAAATGAATGGTGGTACCCATATAAAAGCATATTTGTTGTATATTTTGATCGCATTCTGACGCTCCCGAGACTACCAATAAAGTTTGCTTTGAATCAGAGGGCGGAGATAGCTACTAGCTGACCAAAATTAACCATAGAGGAGGAGTGAGGACAGACAGAGACACAGGAAGTAGTCAGGTGGGTCTTAGAGAGGGTCTCAGCCTCTTTTGGGTTAAGGAATGGGGGGAGCACGGGGGTCACCGATGGCTTCTCTGATCATGCTTGTTCTTACCCTGATATCTGACTCCTGCATTTTTATTGATAAAGAATAATTAGATAAATATTTTACATATTGAGAAGGCACTCTTCCTGCCTAAGAAACTTTGGGGCATTTGCTCTATATTTAAGACCTTTTGCATTTCCATTGGATATACCTTTAGGTTGGATTTTAGCTAAACTTCTGACTTTCATATACGCATACTGTTTTTAGAATAGTGAAAGAGTCCTGTTTGTTGTGCTGAAATGAAAAGTTGATGACGGAAGTCTGTTATGAATGAACTAATAGTTAAGTAACTCAGTAAAGGATTACAAGTTTATTTCATATTTTAATTTGTATAATAAAAGGGTTTCATTCTTAATTAAAAAAATGCTGCACAGTTATTTAACTAATAAAAGGTAAATGCTGCTCCTTTTTAAAAATTAGTAAGATGAACATATGCCATGCTGGTGTATAAATATAGCAGAAGTGGTCTTATGAAATTTTAGTCCTTAAAATATGAAACTTAAAAAATTATTTTTCATTTTGGGCTTCAATGTTTGTTTGTTTGTTTAAGACTATTTTCCCAATCGATTACAGGATGTGTCAAGTTGACAGTTAAAATTAACCAGGATGGCAGCTAAAAATCATTTGTAGAAAACACTGGCCCACCTGGTCAGTACCAACAGATGTGAGAACTTCAGGCGGTGTGAAGCCCGGGAGCCTGAAGCAGGTCATCAGCGCCACGGGGACTATTCACTTCGTGGTTTCAGAGGTCAGCATCTGCATGGCATTTAGTGACACTCCTTAGTCTGCTGCAGTTGTTTCAAACGACTGATGTGAGGAAACTAATACACAAACACACATGTGCGGACAACACGGGACCGAAGCCAAATAACTAAGGGGCAGTGTAAACGCTTAAAGGAGCCCATGTCACTACACGGAAACTAGACAGCGAAGAAGCATCTTGCCAGGATGTAACCAGGACTTAAGCATGGTATAAATAGTTTGGTCTGAAGATGAAGCAAACAGGCTGGGCACAGGGGTCACACCAGGGTCGGCTCCAATCTCTTAACTGGAGCCTTTGGTGCTCACAGTGATGATCATCAAAAATAGCGTAGATGGGGGCTGGAAAGATGGCTTTGCAGGTAAGAGTGCTTGGTGCTCTTCCAGGGGACCTAGGTTTGGTTCCCAGCACCCATATCTGGCAGCTCACAACCACCTGTAACTCCAGCTCCAGGGATCTGATGTCCTCTTACCCCCACATAGACACACAGACATAGACACACAGACACACACACAAATAAAAATAAATCTTTGAAAACTGGCAGAGATTTTCAAGGAAACAGGATAGAATAGATAAGGAACAAACCTGGATTTAACAAATTACTTGGATGTTTGGTCCAAAATCAAGAAAGCAAGGTGTGTCTTCAAAAGTTTCCAATTTCACTGGAAGAATAAGCAAGAATGTAAGAAATGCATATTATTTAAAAAGCTGTCCATAAGCACACAGGGGACATGAAGCCTCCACTTACCTTTCACAGGAAAAAGTTCTTTATCAGTAGGATAATGTATCAGGCGTAGTGATCATTAAGGTCACCTCTGGTTCCATTTGCATCTATGATACTCATCAAAACCCATTTCAAAGAAGAAATACAGGTTTGTATTTTTGTGGTAGCTATAGAACAAGAGATTTTCCATTTACAAGCTGCAATATCTTGGGCAAATTAGTTCAACTTCCTAAGTCCTGTTTCTTACTGTGTAATGTGGTTAGTGTAATAAGAATTAAAATAAATGTGACATGTTTGGCAAACAGCCATCTATGGTAACTAGTCATCATTGTCTCATACATGTAAATTATGTGATTGTTTTTAGAATTCCCATATTTCCCAAATTCTGCTCTTGGTGTCCTTCTTGCTTTCTACATTTTAAATAATGATTGTAGCTACATTTATTGAGACGTTACCACAAACAAGGCCCGGTTGTGAATGACAAATAGGTATAAATTCATTTAGTACTTATAACAATTCCAGAGAGATGAGAGAACTTACCATAATTTAATAAAGCAGGGAGTTGGACCCTGAGAGTTTAGTAACCTATCCAGATCACACAGTCAAGTGTCAGAGCCAAGCAAGCCAACCGTGAAGACCACGTGTCAGTCACTGGGCCAGAGCTGTCTCAGCTCCGACCACACAGCAGACCCTTCCCAAATCTAGTATTTGAGCCCCGTGGAGCAACAGAAACAGGGCTGGAGCTATGTGAGTGTGGTTCCTGTCCCTGTGGGTTGGGTCCCAGTGATCAAAGTTGCAATAACCAAAACGTACTGTCCAATCAGCTAATGGTGATAAAGGTAGGGGTGTCTGCTGCCAAGCCTAACAACCTGAGTCTGATTCCTAGGGCCCACAAAGTGGAAGGTGTTCTCTCATCTCCGTGGCTGCATTCATATACACACACTCACTCATGCACACTTACACATGCACACACACACACACACACACACACACATGCACACAATAAATAAATAAATATAATTTAAACATTTTAAAGTAGGGATAAGGCAAGGCTTCTTTCAGAGGACCCCCAACCTCTAGCACACACTCATTACACAGGCTCGCACACCAATGGCTGTCACCCTTCTTAGGAAGACTTTTCCGTGTCCTCTCAGGCTTGTCTCTACCCTCTGGAGTACATCCTGCAGGTAGAGTCTGAATGAGTTTAGGAAAGGTTATCCCCTTACACACACACACACACACACACACACACACACACACACACACACACACCATAGCATGGAATAGAGCTGGGGATGTGGAACAGTTCAGGGCTTCTTACTTGCTTGCGTGCTGGGAAATCACAGAGCCCACGTGTGTGCATGCAAGGCACGCACTCTCCCACCAGGCTACAACCTCAGCCCCACTCCATGCTTTTAAAGTCTGCTATTTCCTAAGGCCAGCATACCTGGCATTTAGAACATACAACTTTGTAAATATTTGATCCTCACCTCAGTCATTCACACACTGTTAAGCCTGCTCAACCAAAAGGCGGTTGACTCATTTCTGACTTCTCTTTTTCCTTCCACAGCACACATGCAACCCATTACCATATCCTGTCATCTTTATCTTCCAAATGGAGGCCAGGCCCAATCAACTCTCTCTGCTTCCACCACAGCCTCTGTACTGTAACCTCTCCTGGGATGACGCAATGATCGAAAGACAGCCTCTTCCTTCCACTCCCATTAACCCTCTCCTGTCTTTCTCACAGTGCAGTGAGAAGAGAGCCCCCATGACCTACAGGACACATCCCTAAAGCCTTGCCCTGCCTCCATGGGCCTGCACGCCCTCTGGCTGCTTCATCTACTGGATTGTCCTGCCCTGCTTTGTCCACTCTGAGCTAACTTGACCTTCCCTGTTCTTCAGAAAACTGTTTCCCAACCCCAGGTAGTCCACACTTATTATTATCCCCGCCTGAAATTCTCTTGTCCTTGATTACATTCAGAACTCCAACCAAAGGATTCTACGAGGAAAGGCCTTTCCTGCTCTATGGGAAACAATAGACTCTGGCCTGTGAACAGTGGCCACACTTGCCATCCCAGGAGACTGTTACTGTCCTCATAAATCCACCAGGAGTCAACCACGGAGGCTCCAGCTTTACAACATCCTATCCTAATCATCCCCATAGTCATTTCCACCTTCTCCTCAATGCCTCACAGGGGAGGTCAAACTTTAGTTGTGTTGGGGAATGGGGAGAAACAAGCCATATTTAAATCATGGCAACTGTAACAAAACATAATACAACGCTATAATATAAAACATAATACCCATAGTGACTGCTAAACTACATCCTTAAGATGTAGTTACTATGAGCGAGGTGCTGAACCCTAACTCAATCGATATGGCTTTGTGGCTAGCAGCTACAGGGCCGGACAAGGCGGTCATGGACAACTATGTCACTACAAAGTGATTACATCTAGAGTGGAGTCTCAACTTGGGCACCACAAACTTTAGGGACAGTATGGGGATGTGACTGCACAGCACATTGTGGAGCACCTCCACCTGTGGATTTCAGTAGCGTCCCCTCAATGAAGACAGTTAAAATTATCACCAGACAGGAAGCAAATGTCACCCAGGGGTAAGTTGTCCCAGCTGAGAATCCGCTGCTCTAGAGGCAGGAGGGAAAGGGGCAGAGGAGACACCACAGCACTTTGCTCGAGTGAGCATGTTCATACACACTGTGTATATAGTAGCTGACAAAACTAAGTCTATCATTTTGCTTTCTGTTGCTGTGATAAACACCATGATCAAAAGCAACCGGGGTGGGGGGGAGGGGGAAGGTTTATTTCATCATATAGGTTACAGTCCATCATTGAGGGATACTAAAGCAGGAAGTTGAGGCAGAAACCTGGAGAGAAACCACAGGGAACACTCTTCCTGGCTTGCTCCCAGGCTCCCGTTCAGGTTCTTTACCATCTTTATATAGATCCAGTTCACCTGCCTAGGGGATAGCACCACCCACAATGGACTGACCTTTTACATGAATTAGCAGTCCAGGAAATGCCCCATAGACATACCCACAGGCCAGTCTGATGGGGACAAATCTTCAGCTGAGATTCCCTCTGCCCAATTGTGTCAAATTGGCAACCAAGATTAACCATCACACATCTCTGGACAAAATGGAAATTGTATACCTAAAAACCTACAGTGTTCCTAAATAGTGACAGCATAGTAGAAACAAATCAATAATTTCCTGGTTCCATGGGGAGAAAAATCAATAAAAGAAAGTTCACATGAATAGTTAACAAGATCCATGAAGAGAGATTCTCCACCAATCAGGTTTGTGACCAGGAGAAAATAATGTTTTGGGGTTTTTTTTTCCCCATTCACAAAGACAGGAAAATCAGAAACAGAAACTTCCTTAGGGGAAGTACAATTGTCCTTTGAGTCTTTGTGCATGTAGTAGGGTAGGTAGCTTTAGGACACACATCCCATACCCAAACCTGAAGACCCTCAAGTGTCTTATACAAAATGGCACAACTGGAGAGATGGTTCAGTGGTTATGAGCATGTACTGTTCTTGCAAAGGACCCTTGCACCCATGTTGGTGCACTCATAACCACCTATAAGTCCAGCTCCAGAGGATCAGATACCATCTTCTGGCCTCTGTGGGCACTTGCACTCAGGTACACACACACACACACACACACACACACACACACACACACACACGTACATAATTTAAAAATAATAAAAATAAAATGTAAACAAATAAATAAAATGACCCAACATTTGCATATAACATACACACACTCTTCTGGCCTCTTCAGTTCCTCTCTAGATTATTTATACCATCTAACATAATGTAAATGCTATATGATTGTTTGGTACGTTGTTTTATTTAGGGAATGATGGCAAGGAATAAAACCTACACCTGGTCCATACAGATACAATTAAAATTATTTTGATGAGAATAAGTGATTTCTTAATACTCAGTCTTAAATGGGATGTCTATATCACACACCCCAAGGCTCAGGGAATGGCACAGAAAAGGAGGTGGAAAGAATTTAAGAATGAGGAGAGGGTGTGGAATGTTGTGGAACACTGGCTAAGGGCCATGAGATGACTATCATCAAACTCTTGAGCACTCAGCAGCTGTGATTTCCTGTGTAAGCCTTGCACAAAATTGAGCCCATTGACAATCCATCTGGTTAGGAAGATGGGGGAGGGGCTCACGGGGTCCCCATCTTCCCTGAGGCTTTATAGGCATTTAACTGTTGCTGGAAGACAGACATTTTCTTCAGTGATGTAGCTACTGGTGAGTTGCCCTTGCTCCTGTAGACCCCTGGCTCTTGCTCATGTAATTACACTCATTGGTTCACAAACAACAACAACACATGGAAGTAGATGAGTTCTTGTTGCCATGACAAACTACTTGACCAAAAGAACTTAAGGAAGAAAAGGGTCTGAAGCAGATCATCGAATCTACTCTGAGAAAAAAGATAAAGAAATAATAGGATAAATGGGTAGATCACTGAATCTACTGTAAAAAGAAAAAAGGGAAGATATAAAAATGACAAAAGGTGGATTACTGAATCTATTATGAAAAGAAAAAATACTTTTAAAAGGAACTACTTGTTTTAAATAGGATAAGTAATGAATTTTTGTCTGAGTTTATCAAATGTTACTGGACTGGACATTGTTTTATATATATATATAAATATATATAAATATAAATATATATATAATGGAATTTTCTGTCTGAATCTGTCAAATGTTAATGGACTAGACATCGTTAACGTAATCTTGACTGTGTATATTATATATACTTATTGGATATAATTTTTCTTGTATTAGTTATAATCTTTTTTAATTTTAGACAAAAAGAGAGGAAATATGGTGGTATTGTGTTCCCCAAAATATTGTGTACCCTAATAAACTTATCTGGGGTCAGAGAACAGAAAAGCCACAATATTAAACATAGAAGTTAGGCAGTGGTAGCACACGCCTTTAATCCTAGCATTCCAGAGGCAGAAATCCATGTGTTCAAGGATACAGCCAAGCATGGTGACTCACACCTTTAATCCCAGAAAGCAAGCCTTTAATCCCAGGGAGTGGTAGTAGAAAGCAGAAAGGTATATAAGGCATGAGGACCAGAAACTAGAAGCATTTAGCCTGGTTAAGCATTTGGCCTGGTTAAGCATTCAGGCTTCTAGCAGCAAGGGTCATTTTAGCTCACAGTTCAAATGTATAGTTCGTCACAGCGAGGAACGCTTGTGTCTTCATTATTGCTGTGACAAATCACAATCAAGACAACTTATAAAAGAAAGCATTTATTGGGCTTATGGTTTCTAGAGGGTCAGAGTCCATGATGGCAGAGCAAAGGCATGGATGGCAGCAGGAACAGCTGAGAGCTCACATCTTGACCCACAAGCAGAGACAGAAAGAGACACGGGAATGGCACAAGTCTTTGGAAACCTCAAGCCTGCACATAGTGTCACACACCAAGGCCACACCTCCCAATGCTTCCCAACCTGAGACCAAGGATTCAAACATTCAAGTCTAAGGGGGCCACTGTCATTCAAAACACCACAGCTTAGGAACAGGAACAGGAGGCAGACGGATGCATTGCATCTGCAATCAGGACATAGAGGAAAATGAATGCTTTTATTCAGCATTCTCTCTCTCTCTCTCTCTCTCTCTCTCTCTCTCTCTCTCTCTCCCTCCCTCCCTCCCTCCCTCCCTCTCTCCCTCCCTTTTATTCAGGCAGGATCCCAGTCCATGCAATGGTATTGCTTACAGTTTGGGTGGGTTTTCCTACCTCCCCACCTCACCTTCCCACCTTAGGTAAACCCTTCACAGACAAGTCCACTGTGATTCTGTGCTGTTTTACCTTGCCACAGAGGCTGCCCCGTAAACTACTAGCAGCCCAGCTGCTCAAGCCATAGCCTGGGGGGTGTGGGGGTGGAATTCTGTTCCCCCAGACAATGGCTCTGTCGCTTTAACTAAACCTCTATCATTCTAGTAAAACTCAAGATTCAAAGGCTATGTTGAAAACCTGTGAGCGCAGAGTTAGAGCCGCAACTGGCTAACTTTCTCTGTCTGGTGGCATCCCCTGAAGCCTCTCTCTTTCCACACTGCCCCAACTAATGAACCTATGCTCGCTCCCTCCTTGCTACCTCCTGTCACCTAGTTGCTAACCCTGCCTCTCTGAGCCCAGGTTAATTTTATTTAAATGAATGCAAATGCAACGCATCTTTACTTAGTTAAACAAATGAAGCATAAACAAATGTAACACATCTTTGCCTAGTTAACCAAATAGTCCCCAATAATTCTGTATACCATCAAGCAGCCATCAAGATTAGCCATCACAATGGGGACTAGTTAGGAAGAAGAAGGTGATGAGCAGGGGTGGGAGAGGGACAAGAGAGGACAATGGTCATGAGAGAAACAGGATCACAATACATTCATGGGCACGTAGTATAATGCCATAATGAAACCAACTATGATGTGTAATCAATATACGCCAATACCACTTGAGAACAGAACCTGAGCTGTAACTAAGGGAAGGTGATACAGAGGAAAGAATTTGGAAACTGTAGTCAGAGAGACTGAAGGAACCACAGAAGACGCCTGGGTCGTGGAAGCTACGGCTGGTGGGGAGAATCAAGCAGCTACTGTCAAATATTAGGTACCATATTGGCACAGGCACAAAAGAGCCGAGAGCCACAACTCAGGAGACCGAATCAATGTCAGAGCGTGCCTCACTGACTG
Source organism: Peromyscus eremicus (assembly GCF_949786415.1). NCBI lineage: Eukaryota > Metazoa > Chordata > Mammalia > Rodentia > Cricetidae > Peromyscus > Peromyscus eremicus. The sequence continues at coordinate 37,263,471 of NC_081423.1, read as the reverse complement.
TATTACTTATCCCGTCTCTGTGGCCCCGCAGTGGCTTACTCGGGTTCACTGTCCAGAGGAATAAAGTCGTTTGTGACGGGGGAGGCCTCAGCCCAGGGTGCCCCCGGGGAAGCAGAAGTGAGAGTACTCAGCTGACTTCCTTCTTTCCCTCTTTTTATTCAACCCACATGACCGTGCCACCATGTTCAGGGTGCCCTGCTCCTCAGGGGAACCTCTCTGGCTACCCTCACAGGCACATGCCAAAATGGGCATCATTAACTCACCAGGGAGTTCTACTTTAAAACAAAACAAGGTTTCATTCTGCAGCCCAGGCTGGCATCACACTCGTGGCAATCCTCCTGTCTTAGCATCTCAAGTGCTGGGATCACAAGTGTGAGCCACCACACCCAGCTCCCTGGGTGTTTCTTAACCCAATTGAGTTGACGATGTCAACCATCACAACGGCCATCAAGGTGATGACATTGGAACGAGGGAAATAACAGGGATGGTTGGTTCTGCCAGAAGAAAACCCGAGGCTTCAGGGGCTCTTTGGTCCTGGCCTGTTCACACAGGAGCCTCAGGAATGCTTGTGCCTTCCTAAGGAAAAGAACAGGTTAAACTCGAGTGGTTCCTGAAGGTCTGTGGTCTGTCCTGGCTAAGGACTCTGAAACACACAGCCCACGCTAATCCAGAGCTCGTCTAGGCTCCTGACTACTCATTCTGCGGTGCTAAAGACGATTTCCACAGATCAGACTTGCAGATTAGCCAAGGTTCATATTTGGAGGCAGGAAAATGATGCCCTCTACAGTGCTCTTCCGCTAATGCACACTTTTATTTTAAGCATCACTTCAGGAAGCTCTAACACAAAATCTAAATTCTTGAACTGTCAGTAGGACCAAGACTCTCTGAAACTGTAGGGAGCTTTTGTTTTTGTTTCTGTTTTTTTAAGGGAAAGTCTTGGACATCTTCAGATTCTCAAGATTCTGAAGACATCAGTTACACTGAAAGTTTTTGTTTGTTTGTTTTTGTTTTTGTTTTGTTTTGTTGGTTTTTTCGAGACAGGGTTTCTCTGTGTAGCTTTGGAGCCTTTCCTGGAACTCACTCTGTAGACCAGGCTGGCCTCGAACTCACACAGATCTGCTTGCCTCTGCCTCCCGAGTGCTGGGATTAAAGGCGTGCGCCACCACCACCCAGCACTACGCTGAAAGTTTTAATGGCAATGGTGACTAGGTTTTCCTGCATACTCCAACTTCGTTGCTGTGATAAAATACACTTACAAAAAGTAACGTAGGGAAGAGAGGGCTTACTTCAACTCACAATTCTAGCTTACAGTCTGTCCCTGTAGGGAAGTGACAGCAGCAGGGGCTTGAGACAGCTGGTCACATCCCATCCATAGTGAAGAGCAGAGAGAGGTGAATGCAGGCTTGCTTGGGATCAGCTAGCTTTCTCTACTCTTACACAGTCTGTGGCCTTCTGAGTAGGGAATAGTGCCGCCCACATGGGCTGGGTCTTCTCACATCTTAACAATCAGGACACTGTCCCACGGACATGTCCACAAGCCAAACTAATCTAGGCAATCCATAGACTCTCTTCCCTGGTGATTCTTGGTGGTGTCAAATAGATGATTCAAACTAACCTTCTAACTACATTAGGCTTTATTTGTGAACATTCATAGAATTATTTGTGAGACCCACTCTAGATGTTGGTCCAATAGGTGTGTCCACTAGAAAGCTGGGTAAGAAGGTCTAGATAGAGTTCAAGACGGGTGCAAAAAGCCCAACTTAGTACATCAGAAGCCTATATATGTGGTTTCTATAGCCATGGAACTGAAAATAAACAGGAAATGGACAACAAGGCACAGATGTGGAACCCACAAGGGATGCTGGGAAAGAAAGGAAGAATAGTGAAGCTATCAGCTGAAGGAAAAAAATGCTATCAGAAGTGTCCACCAGGCTCTGCCACAGGAGGACCCAGAACATTTTATCAAACAGTTTCAATGTGACATTTGAAGAATGGGAAGTGAGAGGCCATCAATAGGCCACAAGATTTCAAGTAGCTCACTGAGGAAATAAAAATCAGCACCACTTTGCCTGGGTGTGATGACACGGGCCTTTAATCCCAGCACCAAAGGCAGGCAGAGCTCTATGTACTCCAGACCTTGTATATTAGAAGAAGGAGGAGGAGGAAGAGGAGGAGGAGGAGGAGGAAGAGGAGGAGGAGGAGGAAGAGGAGGAGGAGGAGGAGGAGGAGGAGAAGAAGAAGAAGAAGAAGAAGAAGAAGAAGAAGAAGAAGAAGAAGAAGAAGAAGAACAGAGGCCTCTTTGCAATGAACACTTGCAAGTAAGATATATATAGGGGTTTACTGTGTCACATTGCAGCTTCCATGACAAGATTTTTTTTTCCAGTTTTTTCTTCTTTGTCTCTTAAATTTTATTTTATTGGGGGGAGGTATGTGCAGGGGCAGAGGATGGGTGCGAAGGGACGGAGAAATGAATGGGATCAAGATGCATGATGTGAAAGACACATTGAATAATAAAAAGTTAAAAAAAAAAAAACTTGCCACGAGAGCCTGGGGACCCAAATTTGGTCCCAAATGAGAGCCCCCAGAGCATGCTGGCTGGTGAGAATGGTCACATCAGTGAACTCTGGGATAGACTGAGAGACCCTGCCTCTATCAATAAGGTGGGAAAATGATTCCCGACATTACCCTCTTGCCCACTCCCACCCCGCCCTCGTGCACAAATAGAAGCGATTTTAAGGGGGCCAGGGGGTAGACTGGTACTTCTGTGCGGTTCTGTTGGCCACATATGTGTGATGAGAAAGATGCTGGCTAGCTGGGGAAGGGGGTAAGACAAGGGAATGGGGAAGACAGACTTCCTGCGGGCACTGACCATCCACATTGCAAACGCACTTTTAGAAAGAGTATGGAAAGTGCTTTAAAGCAGCAGACTAGGGGTTTGTCAAACACCCTTGGCTCTACCCTGCTACTGACCTCTTAATCCCAATGTGTTACAACAATAATACTACCACAAATAAAGTGTTGCTAGAGTTTAGAAGAATAAAGAATCTTTCAAAGTTAAGAAAACTCTTCAACATGCATTAGCCCTGTGAAGGATGTCCAAGACATCCTTGGGTCGACAGTCAGCTGGCTGAGGGTCTTTTGCTCTGTCTGTTTAGAAATCACAGGAAGGTAAGAAGCTTTGCAAAATGAGGCAAGCAGGGATGGGGGATAGGGGTCTCTGGCAGCTTCCATTTCCCTCAGTATTGAGCGGGCATGGGGGAGGGGGGCACAGTAGGCAGGCAGAAGCAGTGGTGCCCTCTAGTGTTACAATATGTGCACGTCTCAGGTTATCTAGACCCTTGGCTTTTGTTCCAACACTATAGCTCTCTGCCCAGGATCTCAGACCCTTGTCCCTGAGACTTGACAGTTATCACTGCCTCTGCTACTTCTCTTTTGTGTGTTAGCAGCCCCGTTTGCACTAATAAAAGAAGGTAAGAAAAGACCACTCAAGAGAAGCCTGTTACTGGGGCTGATAGTGCACATTCAAGTAGCAGCGGAAAAGAGTGTAGCGGACTTAGCCTGAGTGGCCTGCTCGTATAGCCCAAAAAGGGGTGTTTGGACTGATCACAGACATTTAGTAGGACTAATACAGCTTCCTCTTAGCACCAATCACAGCCACTGAAGCTTGTGGTTTGGACCAATCACAACCTTGCCTCTTAGTATGGTCCCTCCGCCAGACCACAAAAGGAAGTATTTTCCCTCTGGCCAACATGGAAATGCTGCAGGGTCATTTAGAGTTCATCAAGGTTTGTGATAGAAAGTCTGGTAGTTTTGAACAGCTCTGCACTTTCAGAATAGAGACAACTAGCTGGGGTTGTCATGGAGCTTCTTAAGGTGTCACTGGAGTGTCTGAGGTCGCTGGTACAGGCGTCAGAGTCATCCGGCAGATGTTAGAGTGACAGTCCTTTTTGTGTAATACAGCTAATTCAGGAACAGGGTTCCAACACCTGCTAATTTGGATCAAATTGTCCCAACCCAGTCTTTAATTCCATAAAAAAAATAAACATCAGAAGGAATGCTTAGCATCTGCAGTTCAAAGATTCCACTATTAACACTAACAGTGGCTTTCATAGAGATTGCTAAGTGCTTACCACTTCCCAGTGCCCAGGGAGAGGTAGGTCACCCTCTCCTCTGCCTCCCTTGGATACTTTCAGGCTCAAGACTCTATCCAACTGCCTCAACTAGGGACTGAGAAACAGTATGGGGGGGGGGGGGGGCAGGGGGGAGGCAGGGCAGCACCTCTCACCACACTCCAGCCATCCCAGTGATCAACAGTCTTTTGGAGCTAACAAAGTTCCCTGGAACATTGTTTATTTACCAAACTCACACACTGAAGTCCTAACCCAGGGCGTGACCATCCATATGGAGCCAGGGGTCCTCAGGATATGACAAGCTTAAATGAAGTCACACGAATACACCTTACTCCAATAAAACTGGTGTCCTCATCAAGTAGATCAGAGCACAGACAACAGACAAGGGGGTGCCCATGTGCAGGGCAAAGTGGGAGGTCTCAGAAGAAATTCAACCTGCAACATCTTGTACTTACAGTCTTTGGAGATATCAAACACAGATTTTCATTGTGCATCTATTCAGTCGGTTAGATAGATTTTGTTTTGGTGGTCCTAGAATGCTAATATACACTATAATTTTATTAGACAAGCAAGGAGAAGTTTCCTTTTTACAATTAACTTCAACATTGTCAAAAGAGTTCAACTAGATTAAGAAACATGGCATTCGGTTTTGTTTCCATTCCAGTTTTGTTGCTAGGATAAAATTCCTTGACAAAAAGGAACTTAGGGGCCAGGCATGGGGGTACACTCCGGGAGGCAGAGAGAGTTGAGTTGCTGAATTTGAGACCAGCCTGGTCTACAGAGTAAGTTCCAGGACAGACAAGGCTATACAGAGAAACCCTGTCTTGAAAAACAAAAAACAAAAGGCAATTTAGGGGAGAAATTAGGAGTTTATTTAACTCACAACCCCAGATTATCAGGGATATCATGGCAGCAGGAGCTGGTCAAGAACAAGGAGAGAATGAATTATACACACTTGCTTGCTTGTGCTCAGCTCAGTGTCTCCACTCTTCTATAGTCCATGGTCCCCTGCCTAGGGAATGGTGCCAGCCACAGTGGGCTATGCCTTCCCACAACTATTTAACTAAAACAATCCCCCCCAAAACATGTCCACAAACAAACACAATCTAGACTCTCTCTCCCAGGTGATTCTAGGTGTGTCAAATTGACAATGACAGGGCAATTTATCATGGATATTAAGACAAAGAAATAACTGGGGGGGGGGGGGGAGTGCCAATTAACCTATGTGTCAACTTGACTAAACCGTGGTGATCAACTGCTTGATCAAATGCCAACCCAACTTATCACCTCATGTAACAGAATGCCAGAGATACCATCTTAGTTTTGCCAAACAATAGGGAGATTCATGTTGCCAGGCAATCAAGAGGGCTGAAATACCAGACTACCAAAAAGTGGCAAGGGAGAGGTGTGCAATGGAAGGCAGTGAACACCAGTTAAATAAGTATTTCTCAAGCTTAGAAAGTAGGAACCCGCCCCCCTACACACACACACTAGACATAAGATTTATAGTCTACAGAATTAAAAAGACTGTAGTTTCTAGTAGTAAACGGCATGAAGTTTGAGGAGTAGTGGGATGGCACAAATTAAAATAAGTTTTTAAATTTATTTATAAGTATGTATGTATGCCGGTGACTGTACAGGCCAAGACGGTACTAGATCCCTTGAATCTGAATTTATAGGCAGCAGTAAACTGCATGACAGATGTGAGTACTGATAGTCAAACTTGGGTCTCCTATAAGACCCTAAGAGCAGCAAGTGCTCTTAATCGCTAAGCTGTCTTTTTTTTTTTTTTTTTTGAGGCAGGGTCTACTAGCCATAGCTGGCCTGGAACTCACTATAGATTAAGCTGGTCTCGAACTCATGATGATCCTGCATCTGCTTTCTAAGTGCTCAGATTACAGGCATACACCACCATACCTAGCTGTCCTTTATTATTATTTTTAAAGCCATTTGTGTATATTGGGAAGTGGTCTAACAGAGAAGGCACAGGCTATTTGTCCTCCAAGATTCAACTCTAACGCTGTCCACTCTAGAGTGGTAAAAGACATTGCTCACTCTGACCTCCATTCTTCCTCACCCCCCCCCCCTCTCTCTCTCTCTCTCTGGCTTCCTGCAACATTACTCTCCTTATCATGCCTCTTACTTCCCACACCTATTTATGAGTTTCTCCCACTGCTCTCAATTATTTAAAGAAAAAGACAATATTTTCTTCATCTTTGCTTTCCCAAGAGACCTTTAGTAACTCTTAGAGGAAAATGTAGTATTTTTTAGAGGAAAGGGTTTGAGTCACAGGCCTTCTACTTACCAGTTAGGAGCCCTCATGTGACCTCAGGGACCTTACCTAATTGTTCTAGCTCAGGTTCATTATCTGTTCTGAATGCAATGACAGGCTGTGACATCCCCACAACAGTGTCGAGCGCACACTGAAAGACTCCCCAGCTGAGCTGGTTGGCAAGGACTGCTGAGCAGGGCACTGTCTCCAAGGCAGGAGTCATCCTGCATTATCCCAGGATGTGGTCAGCACTCATGAGCAGACATCAGCACGTGACAGATTTCTTAACGGCTGATGCCATGACACTCAACATCTTATAACTAAGTAGGGTATCAAAGACAAGGCTTTCCATATTTGTGTTATATTTCACATGGAAGGGAATTAAAAAAAAAAAGGCAGACTTCTACTTCTAGCCAAGATGAGGTAGATTATAGTAGACCAACTTTTAGGTTCCTATTCTCTTAGAGAGAGAGAGAGAGAGAGAGAGAGAGAGAGAGAGAGAGAGAGAGAGAGAGAGAGAGAGAGAGGGAAGAGGAGAGGAGAGGAGAGGAGAGGAGAGGAGAGGAGAGGAGAAGAGAAGAGAAGAGAAGAGAAGAGAAGAGAAGAGAAGAGAAGAGAAGAGAAGAGAAGAGAGAAGAGAAGAGAAGAGAAAAGAAAAAAAAGCCACAGCAGGAGAAATGACTCAGCACTAGTGGAGGCTCCTCCAGAGGGCCCAGGTTTCGATAGGCAACACCCATGTACCATCTGTAACTCCACTCCCAAGGGATCCAACGCCCTCTTCTGGCTTTCACAGGCACTGCATGCACACAGGACGCATACATCTATGCAGGCAAAACACTTGTACTCATACAATAAAAATAAAAGGGGGGGATGTAAAAGAAAAAAGATGGAAGCCAATAAAAATCATAAAAATCTGAATGAACTGCTCGAAAATCTCCTGGGAAGCATGGAATTGCTAAGTCATAAAGGGTGTGGGTATCAAGACCATGGCTTTTGCTACCTTCGAGTCATTTGCAGATTGGAGACCTGTGGGGGAGTGGGGGCCAGAGCAAAACAGAAGTGCCCTGGGCAGGATGAGGGCACTTGAAGACAAGACAGGACACTAAGGGGAGGGGACCTTGCTCAAACATGCATTCTGGTTACCCACTAAGACAGTTTCTGAATTCTGAAGTTGCACAGGCTGGAAGTTAGGATGTTAAACAGAAAACTCTCCGGCTCAGATTCAAATTTTCTGTGAATTTGAATCTTTTCTTTGAAAAGAAG